>NC_090447.1:1155915877-1156539314 GCF_031143425.1 Pleurodeles waltl | reverse complement strand
TACTATACACAGTTTAATCAACGCCTAATAGCTTCATTCTGAGAGGACTGTAAACATAGCAGCATTAAGCACACATGGTTCATGGCTGAATGCCATGCCCACAGATTGTTGATACCAGGAGAGGGTTGAGGTACTGTGGATGGAACATATCTAAAAACCAGGCCTTGACACCAATATTGTATTGGCACAGATGCAGGTGATGCATAATTAGTACAGTGGAGGAGGACCTGGGCACAGGCCTAAGCTCACAGACATGCTCAGTGCTGTTTCACTACTGTGCATGGCAGTAGGGAAGGTTTAGTAGGTAGAGAGAAAAGATAATGCAGTATTGGTGGCCACAAGTCACAAACATTAGCTAGTCTCCGTATACACCTATGCCTACATTTTTCAGCAGCAGATGTTTAACTCACTGAGCCATCTGGATAGCAGAGGGAGGTAGTGCCTCCAAGCAGCACTTAATTTTGTATGAATGCCATGCCAGTTGTAAAAAATTGGGTTGTTGGTTGACAGGGGTGTGAGCCCTGGTCAAGTAGTAACCACAGTCTTTGCCAGGGTGAGATGCAAGCAAATCCCAAATGAACCTGTGCTCAACCGACAGTACCGACAACAGGCTGGTGGTACTTACCGCCACATTATGTACCACTCCGACCACCACAACGGTAACAGCTGCCGGGCTGGAGATATCCATCTCCAGCCCGGGCGGCTGCCATTGTGCCGCCTGCAGGATTATGACCCCGTCTACTGCCATGGTTTTCGTGGCATTTGTAACGCCACGAAAACCATGGCAGTAGGCCATATCAGTGACAGGGAATTCCTTCCCTGTCACTGATAGGGGCCCCCCCTACCTCTCCAGCCAACCATAACACCCCCCACCTCTCCAAACCCCCCCAACACCCACAGCCCCTTCACACACACACATGCATACACACACTCATTCACACATATATACACGCATGCATACATCCAGTCACTGAGACATCCGCACACACTTCCAAACAAACACACAGACATGCATTCACATTTCACAACATACATGCACTCACATATCTGTACATCCACACACACATTCAAAACTCAACACACACCTGCATCCACGCACATACATACATTCACACACCCACACACATACACACAACACCCCCCACCCCCTTCCCCTGTCAGAGACCTGACTTACCTGGATCCAGGGAGTCCTCTGGCAGGAGAAGGGACGGGGCGCTGCTACCGCCAGCAGCGCCTGCCAGCAGAACTAGGCCAGGCCGTATTGCTTGTCATGATATGGCTGGTGACGGTCTACTGGCGAGGCACTGCTGGTGGTAGCCTCTGCCAGTATGGCCACAGCCGGATTTCCACCATTCTTGTGGCGGAAATCCAGCTGTGGTCATATTATGGCAGACGGCTGGTAGCCGCAGTGACGGTCTTTTGGCAGCTGTCGCCGCAGCTGTAGGCGGTTTTTACCACCATTCTTGAAAGAGGGCCAATGTGTTAAGCATTTGTGCAAATTTTCAAACAGTAAAGCAATGAAAACACCACACAAAAAGGATCTTACACCAGGTTTGAAAAATATATCTAAATTGAATGTATAAAACAAGACCAAAATGACAAACATCCAAATTAGTAGAACTGCAGATATTGAATTTTAAAGTTTTAGGTAACAATGCACAACAGCTCATCTTATCAAATAACAGACGCAATGTAAAATGGGAGTCTGTTGCTACATCCCCCGAAAACCTTTCATTAATATATAACCTATTAGCTGATCAAATGGAACATATGATTCTACACAATGAGGACGGTGATGGTGAAGGGCTACTATTAGCCCACACCGAACTGTTTAATTCTTTAAAGTATCTCTTCAGAAAAGAGATTATTAGCAAACCCAAGAAAAAGGGCTAATCACGATGGTTCAGTAACTCATGTAGGGAAGCACAGCTTAACTTATTGAGATCACTAAAAGAAGACCACGTAGAGCTCATAAGAAAAGCTAGAAAGGACTATAAACAGGAATGTTCCAAGGCGCGCAGAAGCTGGGAAGAGGCCAGATGGGCAGCTATCCTGGAGACTGCCAAAACAAATGACACCTCCAGGTTTTGGAAATTGATAGCAGATGATTGTAGCGATCCAGCCTCCTTACCCGGCTCTTCAATTCTCTCTGCAGTATGGGCGGAGCATTTTGGCCAATTATACGAAGGTCCATCTGAAGTATCTGTTAGGACCTGCGACGTTCCCATAACCCAAGGGGCCACCCCGATTAAATTTACTCTAGATGAAACTAGAGCTGCAATTGATTCATTGAATTGGGGAAAGGCCCCTGGCCCTGATAAGATCCCGGGCGATTTATATAAGACAAGACCTGATATATGGGCACGTTATCTTAACCTAATCTGCAATGCAGTTGCAACGGAAGCTCCTGCTCCACCTTCTTGGAAAGGGGCTGAGATAGTTCCCATCTTCAAGAAAGGTTGTCCCAATAATCCTGCCAATTATCGACCGATATGTTTACTTGATAACTCCCAAAAAATTTATGCAAAACAGCTTTTGTCTCATTTAGACGAATGGATCTCAGAGTCTGAAGTCTTATCTGATTTACAAGCGGGGTTTAGACCCACGGTTAGCACCATAGACCAAGCCCTAAGATTCCTGGCAATCAAATGGAAGAATGTGGACCTGGGGGGGGGAATTTGTAGGTGATTTTCATTGACCTCAGAGCCGCTTTTGATTTGATCCCCAGGAATATGCTATGGTTAACACTTTCAAATATGGGGGTCCCATCTGGCCTTCTGAAACTCATTACTAGACTACATGATAACACTTATGCACAAATTAGGTGCGGCAAGGAGGGTGAACTGACAGACCCTGTAGCTATCAAAAGAGGAGTTAGACAGGGCTGTGTCCTGGCCCCCACTCTCTTTTTGCTTTACATTAACAACTGCATCCACTATTTAGAGAATTGTATTAATGACTCGCCCAAACTGGCTGGAAAGAAAATCCTGTGTCTGCTATACGATGACGACACAATTCTGCTAGCTAAATCACCAATAGGAATCCAAAATCTGGTCAACCAATTCTGTGACTTTTGCAGAGACTATGGGCTGGATGTCAACGTCAAGAAAACGAAACTTATGATTTACAGCACCTCAAGGAAACAATCCCGTGCAAGAATAGTAATGAACTCAATTCCATTGGAAAAAGTGGAAGAATTTGATTACCTAGGTATCAGGCTATCTAATACAGGTAACTGGGAGGCAGCTATTGATAAAGGGGCACTTATTATAAGTCGAAGAGGTGGGGCACTAGTTCGCAGATCTAGAAAGGCACCGAGCCCCCCCGAACACAATTGCGGAGATTTACAATGTACAAATCCGTGCAGCAGCCCTGTATGGAGCGGAACTTTGGGGTTCGCACACAAAACTGGACTTTCTACAAACTAAAGAAAACAATTTCCTTAGACAGGTTTCCAGGTTAGGAAAAGGCACACCAATGACCCCTCTCAGGCTCGACCTAGGATTAAATAGTATTAAAAACACAGCAGCCCTGAGACCCCTCTCCTACTGGATCCACCTATGGAAAACTACCGAACTGGAACCATTCAGGGTGGCGATAAGAGAACTTATAGCATCGCCCCAAGGACCAAAAAGAATCCTATGGCTGAAGGAGATGAAAGCTGCCTGGGACAATTTAAGATTTCCCCACTATTGGAAACACCCTGAACTGATCCCTACTAACGCAAGACAACTTGTTAAAAGAAGATATTGGGAGAAAACCAATGAAGATTTTCTGCACCGCAACAGGGCGGGCAGGCTAACATCAGAATTCCTCCAGCTTAAACAAAACCCAGGCTCGAGATCTTCATGGATCTCCCTATGTCTTCATATGCTTGTGCCCTACTCCTCCAGCTAAGATATGGTACCCTGCCTTTTAATAGTTACACGGCTTGTTGGTCATCAAGTATCTCTCTGACTGACAGATGTATACTCTGACATCATTGTAAGGAAACAATTGAGCATATGCTGTTTTTCTGCCCCCTTTATAAGAGCCCTAGAGGGAGGTGGATTATTCCTCTCTGCAAAAACTTATTACTGCAGGACAGAGCTAACGCCACCAGAATATGCAGATATGACACATCCACATTGATAGTTAGCTCAGTCTCCAAATATCTAACCGAAGCCTGGTCCATTCGTCGTAGGTACATCTTAGCCACGGGTCCCAGAGTCAGCTAGGTACTTCTCTTATTCATAGAAGGAGGTTTTAACAAGAAATATTTATTCCTGATCCTTAACTTTTAAACTCTCAGATATATTATGTATTATGATACTGAAGTGAATCCTATTTAACACTTATGTGGTTTCTCCAGGGAACCGTTTTTAAGAACTTGTGGTCCCTTATAGGAGATGATGAGACCCCACAAGTTTATAGAGATGTTCTTTTAGTCGAATTGTTATGATATTTTAAACACAAGCCTTTCATTTAAGTATTTATTATATTGTATGGCTCATTTTGATTTTAAGTATGCTCAAAGTTTTAGTGCCAAGGAGCACATTGTCGATATTTATCTGATTGCAGGTTTCTACGTTCTACTAGTACTATGTATGTTTCAATGGTTTAAATTTTATTATGTATGATTGTTATTTTGTATTTCAATGGTCTAAATTTCTAGACCGAATGAATATAAATAAAAATAAATAGCACCAAAAGGTGTTAAGCGCCAACTGTGGTTATCTGGTCGGACCGGACCATAACAATGTCACAAGTCCAGGCCGACTTCGACGGAGCGCGGGCTGGCTACAGGAACCCAGTTATGCCCATTGCACAAAAGTACCTTTAGTCCTGGTGTGTGGTGTGTTGCATGGATCTTCTTCGAAGATTTGTAGCACAGCCAAGACGATGTGTTGATTCCGAGATGCTGTGAGGCTGCGATGCTAGATCCTGTTGCATCAATGTCCAGGATCCTGTTGACAGGGCTTGCAATGGGAAGTCTGGTGTCTGGGATGCGACACGCAGCCAGAGCAATGCATCAGTTCCGAAGAGGTGGATTGCTGCGATGTGGAGTCAGGCATCGTCGTTGAGGGGTGTGAGGGCCTGCATAGGGGAAGCATTACACAGTAGCAGTTCCGAAGGCGATGAGGGTTGCAGCAGCAATGCAAGTCTTTGCAATGGGTCCAATCCAAGCAGCAACAGCGATGTGTTGGTTCTGCTAGGTTTTGCGCCAGGCAGCAGATGAGATGTCTCAGTTCCACTGGATCCACAGACTGGCAGGGCACCATACACCCACTCCCCATGGTCCAGAACCGGGTTAGCAGCACTTGTTAGGGCAGTCTCACAGATAGCAGAGTCCAGGTGCGGATGCAAGGTTGTCGGAAGCCTATTATGTCCCTAGCCAGACAACTAGCCCTTGGAGTCACTCTGGGTTCTGGGTTCAAGAGATGCACGTCAAGTCCATCTCACCCAGCAGCAGGCAGTAGATCAGCACAGCAAAGCTGTTGTGCAGCAGAGAGTAGTCCAGCAGATTGGCAGTCCTTCAACAGCCAGCATAGCAGTCCTTCTTCCTGACAGGTTATCCACAGGTCCAGAATGTACTCAAGTGGCGTGTCACAGATCAATCTTTTATACCCTGGAGCCCTGGTTCAGGAAGGTGGAGAAAGCTTCCAGACAATGGCTTTGAATTGAAAGGAATTCCCTGCCTCCCCTGCCTGACTCCAATCTGGTTCAAGTGACAATGCAGGGTTGTTAGACCCTTTGTGTGTGGACAGAACACAGCCTATTCTGGTGTGAGGTTGTGTCCAGCTCCTCTCTCCCATCCTTCCAGTATTGGCTCGCCAAGTTACACCTAAGCTCTCATTGTGTGTGTCTCTCTAGCAGGAATACACAAAGCACAACTGACAACAACACCTAGTCATGTGACAGAGTCAGGCTGCAGGCACCAAATGGATAAGCCAAGAAATTGACAACTTTCTAGAAGTGGCGCTTTCAGAAATTCAATTTAAAACCAACTTCTCATAGGTTAGGATTTTAGATTGTGATTCCAGAAACACCAAACTGGAAGGAGTTAGCTCTTTCCATATGAAATTACACTTATAAAATGTAAGAAGGGGACTTCAATTTTATCATTTAGGAGAGATTAGCTTTGCAGTAGTGAAAAACAAATGTGAGAGTTTTTCACAACCAGGGCATGTAAAACTTAAAAGTACATGTCCTACTTTTTAAATACCTTAGTGGGGTGACATATGAATTAAAACGGAAGGTTTGGGATTGGTGAAATGTTTATTTTGCAAGGTCCAAACGGCATTTTTAACTACACACAGGCTCTGAAATGGCAGGCCTAAAACAGGTTTTACAGGTCTCCTTAATTGGATGGCACAACTAGTGCTGCAGGCCCACTAGTAATATTTAATGTACAGGCTGTGGGCACATGTAGTACCACTTTGGTGGAGACTTATAAGTAAATTAAATATGTTGATTAGGGATAAGCCAATATTACCCTGTTTAGAGGGGAAAACACATTAGCCCTGGTTAGCAGTGGTAAAATTTGCAGAGTCCTTATACCAGCTAAAACTAGGTCAGAAAAAGTAGACGAGGTTAGCAAAAAGTTGGGGGAAGACCACCTAAGACCACCTAAAACTGACAATCCTAACTGCAGCAATACAGCTCATTCAGAGACAAGGCGTGTTAGGATAATGATCAATATTCATCTTAGAAATTTGCTGCAAGTTCTCTTCACAGTATGTGCATTACTCTAGAGTTTGTATGCAGTCACCTCTGTGATGAGCTTGTCTAAGTTTCTAAAGCTATTTGTGTTGCTTTGATACACATGTATTGATCTGATATTGTTTATCTAATCATTTCATCTCCTTCTGTCTTTCTGAGTCTAGTAAAGAGAAATTGCTTGGGACTGTGACTTGTTTTTAATCATCAACATCTTGTGAACTTCTCTTTTGCAGCTCTTGCAACTATAATTTCTGATGACAAGCTTTGTAGCAATTTGAATTCTCAATGTTATTCTAACTTCTTTTTTTTTAATAAATATAGCAGGGTCATGACCCAGTGTCAGTCTGGTACTACAATGTTATATTGTTTGCATAATTTCGTTTGATTAACAAGAAAAATGTTACTGTTTCGACGTGTATTATTATTATGGCCTTTTGACAAAAGCCTGTGACACCCAGAACCCATGTTTGAGAATATCTCCTACTCTGTATGGCAATTTATCAGTGTTTTCCTCTGGATGCAATAAACCATTTTTTCGCATAAGCAGCTATCTTGTTTCTGGTTAGCACGTGTAAGCCTCCTCTCCATAGTCTTGCCTTGTTAGCCTTTTCGACAGCCATTATTGTTTCTCATTAGTAGGTTTCAATTCCTCTCTCGGTAGTCTTGCTTTGCTTATCCTTTGTTTGTTTGTCGACACTTGATTGCTCTTAAAGTTCCTTGTGCTTTCCAGTTTATGTATGTGCGTTTCTATCGCTGCTAGTTTTCTGTTAGTTCTGTTTATTGAACAGCTGTTTTCCACGTTCCGGGGCTTTTGTTGCCTCTTTTTGTTTTGGATTGAAATTCTGTCAGCATGACTTCCTTTTAGCAAAATGCTCATGCGCTCGTATGATGGAAGAAGTTAGCCTCTGTTTTTCATATTATAGTACTTATAGTAAGTATGGCTGTCAATCTATTATTGTTGGCTTGAAAGTGTTGTTAGTGTAGCTCTTAGATTGTATCATCTAGGAATGCACTCGCTTTTGCAAATTTTATTAGGGACGTGCACGAACTTTACTGATGATTTAGTGATTTCATGGTGTAGATTGTCCGAATCTATGTTCTGGAACAAGTATGATGAATTGATGTACAATTTGTATTTTGTTAAACATTTATGCAGAGGATTGGTTTCGTTCTTGTGTAGTATCCTTTCTGGATGTTGGCTTACATAGTGTTGCCATTACAGCCACATCAGCTGGCACTTGGAGTGTATTCAGGCGTGTCTACAAAACATCTCTTCAACACTGTCAAAAACCTCAGCGCCACCCTCTAGTTCAAAAATCTCATTCTTGTTACTATAATTAAGTGAACTTTCCATTGTTTTCTGAACTGTGGGGCACAGTCATTAACTCCTCCCTCTCTCTTAAGGCCAGGGACGTAGCTCTAGGAACTTGTATAGGCTGGAACACCACAAATAATAATTTCTCAGTCGAGTCATGGCCTGACAGAGCACTTGCATCCGCCGTTTGCAGCAACAGTGACATTTAGTCAATGTTGCTGCGGACTGGGTAGAGGTGGGTGAGCCAAACAGTTTAACAGGGGGATCTGAACCAGAACCTAGCATGAGTCTGTCTTAACTCTAAGAGCCCATGCACGAGCTATCTTAAAAATATTTTGCTCGTAAACCAGGCAACAAATATCATGTCATGAAGTCACTTCAAAATTAAAAAAAAAATTCTTTAACATGTGGAAGTGTTTCACTTTAGCACTTTAAGTTAAGATCACTGCATTGAGAGGCATTTATTGAAATAGTTTTGAAACAGGAGCTGAGAAATATACGTGCCTCCCCACTCCTTCACAACAATTCCACTAGTGAAGTCAAAGGCAAGTCAGTTGTCCTGTGTACTAAATATGTAGCCTCGATTTTCATTATAGATGGAGCAACCCTTCGTTTGTTAAATCAAACACCACCGTCCGTTAATTCAGACACAAGAGGCTTTTGTACGGTGCACTTCTTGATCTCACACATTTGAAGTAACACGGATATGTAATAATGAAGAAAAGGAGTGTCACTGAAATAAAATATTTGCCTTGGATCACAAAATGTGTTCCAGCTTGAAAGCCGGGGTTGAGCCCAGATTTTCTGATTTCATATTGTTAATTTCAGCTGCTACATAGGTATGTCTTTCTCTCACCAGTTTTACATCAAAAATCACTGCTTTGTGACTAATACTGGGTGTATGAAGTAAGAACATGGGGGCAGGCAGAAGCCACATGAAAGCTTAGCTCATTTTGTGTTCAAGTACCGAAGAAGACCTTGAGGTGACCCAGGCATCTGGAATGAGCCTTCAATGTCTTGCCCATCTGTAAGACTGGGTCTGGGATGACAAAGTTATCTATGAAGATGTGTGTGATGCACAGATAGACATGGCTCAGGCAGACACAAAAATTGCAGCGAGACACTATTGTTGCATGGTCATTGAATTAGATTCAAAATGGCAGGCACAATATGCAAGAACCTTTGCTGTAGAAGACTAGTTCCAAAATGCACATGGGAGTTTAGTGTTGCATGCACTGTGATATAGGCATGTGCAGAGCCCTAAACCACATATGGGTTTAGGAATTTCAGCCCTGAACAGAGCATCGGAGAGGAAAATTGAGTTGAGACACATAATCAATGTCTGCCAAAAACCTGTGACTCAAGCAGAGAACACCCAGAAGTGCACAGCAAGTCAACAGTTCTCACAGATGCACCGGGCCCTGGCACCTATGCCATTGGTAATCTTTGAAGTCACAGAAAATGAGAAGAAGGCAGCATGACAGCGCCGGTCCTCCTTAAATCAAGAACAGCAACTGTGACAGTCAATTCATGATCTGCCTCACACCGGGAAGCCAGCCAAATAAAGAGTCCAGCAGGATTCTGAAAGCAGCTCCTGTTGATGCCAACAAATCTGTTGTAACAACTACAGATACGGTGAGGTAATGTACCATGTATAAGGTTTAGTCCATTCAAAGTTAGGCTTTGCCTTAGTAGTGAGAGAGCGTAGCTTATATAATCTATATTAACATGAAATGTTTATGAATTAATGTGTGATAATGCCGCATAGAAACTGTAGTAAATAATGTTTGCTTAAACGTGCACTTGAAATGTGACCACGGGGAGTGGCCGCCAATATATACATGGACTAATAAAATGACTAATGTTTACGAATTATTGAAATTGAACACGTTTTATACTAATTATTAATGATTATGTTATTGAAATTGTGCTAATAAACCTTGTAGGCCTTAAGTTAGCATGAGCCGAAGCTTAGCTGCCTGGCTCTCACATTAAATGTATTTTTCCTAACGTGCAGTGTGCTGACTCGCGAAAGGACATTGACCTCTTGTTTTCTTCAAACTAGAAGCTGAATGTAACCATAGTAGATCCGTTCTCATGAAATTCGTATTTGCTTGTAGAAAATGTTAGTCAGAATGCAACAGTGTAGATTAATGTAATGTACAAGGTCATTCAAACCGGTGAAGACAATGGAGCTACTGACCAAAAGATGTGTAAAGAATTACAGAAGGATGAAATCATACCGGACGTGCTACCTCTGAAGATGTCAATCATATGGACCAATAAAATGTCTGTAAACTAATATGGGGTGAAAGATTAATGACATAATCTGTTTTCTAACTGGGTAAAGATAGTGGGGTATAACCATGGACCAATGAAATTTTAGGGGAATGTACAACGAAAAAGGGATAAAAACCCATGACACAGGGAGCCAAGAGTGGTGGGTTAGGGAATGCTATTGATTTTATCCAGATACTTTGTCACTCTGTTTGGTGACTTACTTCGGTTTTACTTAAACCATCCTTTTCTTAGATTGCCCATTTTACACTTTACCTCCTTATGAGGGAAGTGCCCCTTTTGCCCTGGAGCTGAGTTTTGACTGATGGTGAATCAACTGATGTCCTGAAGACGAAGACTGAACCTGAGTGCTGAGCTAAACCTTGGAGGGTAACTATGACAATGAAATTGTGATTTGTCTGTTTGCTTTTCCTTTCTAGGTACCAACTGCTTACATTTGACAGGGACCATAGTTAGATGCTTTCCAAATTAGTGTTCTAAATTGTTTTGCATGAAGCCCAACATGCCAATGCTAATCAGAGGTTAGGACAGGGGTTCACTAAACTGACACAAATAGATAAATGACTGAATCTATGCTTTGTTGAACTGACGTGTTGATGACACTCTGCTAAAGTTGACTTATGTTGACACTGTGTTATGTTCTAATAATTGTGTTCCTCGCATTGTATAAGTCTTATTCGAGTTGCCAAATTATGACAATGTTATTGAGTGTTTTGGTTTTGAGATTAACACACATCTGCTCTTAGAATTGTAAACAATATGGAATAAACTTCATAAAATTCAACTAAACTGGTGTGGTTATTCATGACTGCAAGGTCATGGTGGCGTCTTAAGTCGATTAATGGCTTTGACTAAAGTGAAATGCATTGTGGTAATAAATATTGATGACATTATTGATGTATTGATTGACATATTGAATAGCTATCATGTCCTAAAGTGTCTCTCAACTGGGTCAAAATCGTCATTGGCCTAAAACAAGTCCTAATGTGTAATAAAGTATCATAAAGGGACGTATTACCAGTTCTGGTAGCAGAGCGACGGTTTGGCCCTTTGGGGCCCTAGGACGGAGGATTACTGTTTAAACTGTTTTTCTGAGATAATGCAAATTGGAGGTCTGATGTGTTTCTAAATTCACCATGACTTTCCCTGCCTAAGTGAGTTGGGAATGTTCTCGGTGTTTTACCATGTGTGATATAGAATTTGCGCTTGCTCAGCTTATGCATTTTGCTGATGATTTGTGAAGTTTGTGTATGTTTAGGCCAGGTGATGTTGTTTTAGTAGGAGTGGGCGTACTCCACAGTATGAGAGTAGGGAAGTCGGCGTACTTCATATGAGTGTGGGGCTTCGTGCTCAAAATTATCCACGTGGTTGGTTGGTAATGTACGGACCTGTCGTGGTCTAAGACTCCAGAGTATATTGACAAGTGTAGGAGACACTTGGGTTTATGTTGTAATTTGTGCAGTTTAATAGGTCAATCAGGCGTGATTGACAAGTCGAGTTTGAGTCAATTGTGTAAGTGAAACCTTCGATGGAGATTTGGCAAGTTCTAAAGTGTACTAGGACAAACCATTGACAAGTCGAGAGTTGGATTTGCGGGTCGAATTCTGCTTTCGGGTGTGGGAACTGAGAAGGAGAGAGTAGCGGCCGAGGCTTCAAGTGAAATCAATGTAAAGTTCTGAAGCGAATGTGTTACCCTTCCTGTAGTAAACCGGCAAATTTGAGTCGTTGTTGTTGTTAAAGGTGCTCGCAGTAATTTTGCATTAGTTTGGTGTGAATCCAGTGAGGGGCGGACAAGCCTCAAGACTTTGTCAGCTGCAGTGTGTGAGTGTGACATCAGTGGTGCCGCGCTGAGATAGGTCAGTTGCCGAGAGGGGTCGCGCACGGATTGGCTTCCGTCCGTGAGAGGCAATAGGTTGAGAAAGGTGGGTGAAGAGTGTCCTGGGAATTAAAGTCACTTCCTGATTAAATACAGACAAAAGAAAAGGACGCATACATGAATTTTATCAAGGCTTTTAGGAGCGCTCTGAAAGGAAGGGGATCCTACACCGCCTGAGGGTACTCCAGGTTATATAGTAATGGAGGAAAAGGGTGTCGCACCTTTCTTATGGATGAAACAGTGGCGCAAACTAACAGAGAAGAAAGGATGTTTAGCGTTTCCAGAACACGGAACGTTCAATACGAGAATTTCGGAGAATTTGAGGTGGATGTTAAGTGTACAAAAGCCACCTCCGAGGCCAGCCCAGTATGAGGCATTAGCAGTCTGGGATTTGATGGCTATTAAACAAAGACAGCAGAAATTCGAAAGAAGAATGAGGAAGGCAGAAAAGACATTAGCTGAGGCTAGATGGGACAATGAGAGCAAGATGTGGAGACGGGGAATAATTGACGGACTCAAATTGTTCCCAGCAATAGCACAGGGAGACGAGACGCTGGGGAAGAAAGCCACCTGTAAGACAGACAAGGACGCTAAGAAGCCTAAAGAGACTAAGAGATCTTGGATAGAAGAAGATGACTCAGACGATGATGAGTTCCTCAATCACTTATTGCATGATCTCCCGCCACCTCATGCAGTAGACGACAATGTCCCGAGCACTAGTGCGGGTCCTAGGAACCAGACGCAGAATAAGGGAATTAAAGATACAGTGCAGACTAGTGATACGGTTTTGACACAAAGTAGTGCCAGTGTACCCACTGCGCCAGACATGCAGATACAGTTGCAACCTCCAACGCAGATACAGAAAATCTATCCAGACGTCCCAGTACTAGAGATGACTATGAGTCTGATAGTGCCGCCTGATCCGATATACACAAAATCGAGGTTAGTGCAGCTTGAGCCAACTCCGCAATTGCTGCCCCAGCCGCAGCAACAGTTGGTTCCAAGTTATAGCCCAGTAGTAGGATCTTCATTAGTACCTGCACCAGCTACAGTGAGTCAAGCTTTGGGAGTTCCTGCTCCGCGAGGTTTAGGACCAGGTCAGACACCAGCTGCCATATCATTACCAATTACTGTCGGTCCACCTGTACCATTATACGCGCAGGATAAACCAGTTACATGCGATCAGGGAGTTAGGACCCCAGAAATAACAAGAGGAGGGTTCACAGGAACTCCCCAGCCCATTCTACTAAGAGAACAAGCAGCAGAAGGACTCAGATCTTTGTTAGACCTGAGTCCGATTGGAGCCCCTCTAGAGGCAATGAGACAAGCAGGGTTAAGTGTGTTAGCCCCACAGACAATGAGTGCAGAGACATCACAGTCACTGTTGATGCAGTCGGGAAACATTTTGTTGCAAGGTTTCTCTGTGCAACAATTGAATGAGTGGTTAGAAAAAACATATGCTTCACAAAAGACTGCAGTAACTGCGGAGAAACCAGAAAGGTCAGAGAAAGATGAGTACCTGAACTTTGTAAGGCTGGGTGTGGAAGCTGCTGAACTAGTGGAAGGGACAATAGGGGTAAACAGGTTAGAATCATACACAGAAGCAGAGTTAAGGTATCTGTGCCCCAAGATTACTAAAGAAGTGGGAAAAGTGCATCAGAAGTTGGCAAACCTGGCAGACAAATACAATATCGACATTGAGAATACTAAACATTTGAAGAGAAGTTACAGATTGGACTTCGACTCTAAAGATTTCAACCACATGAGGTCAGCTGGAATAAAAGCACATCTTAAAGAAATACTGCAAAGTGCGCAGATCTGGGGAGCCTTAGAAAAGTGGGAAGGTAGATGATCAAAGAAAAAGAGATAAGGAGAAAGGTGACAGTACGGGGTCAAGTTCGACTAAATCCCCACCAGATACTGGAACAGTAAAGATATTACCAATGAGAGAAACAGCTGGAGGAGTTCCAGTCTATGTACCATGGACTAAGGGAGACATTTTTTCATTCACAAATGATTACCCCAGGTTGAGGGAGAAACCGATAGAGTGGTATCAGCAGACGGATAGGTTTGTAAAGCTTGCGAAATGTCTCTGGGAAGACTTAAATACCTTGATTGAGATCATTGTTCCACCTGACTTATGGCTTGAGTGCAAGAGAGGTGTAGACTGGCCGACACAGGAGCCGGCAAGGGATAAGGTGACTGGAGCACCATCTGAGGAGGTGATGAAGTACTATCATAAAGTGATTGAGTTCTTGAAGCAAAAGGTGTCGATGAAAGTGACTGATTGGCAGAAAATCGACTGAACCTCACAGGAGTTTAAAGAGTCAATCCATGCTTACTATGAGAGGTTATTGAAAGCATTCAAGCATTACAGTGGCGCTGAGACTATTGAGCCGAAAGACATGAACCATCTTGTGTTTAGATTTGTTGAAGGGCTGAAACCAGAGGTTAGCCAGATGATTAAGAATCATTTGATCTGTTGGCAAGCGAAGCCGATTGATGAGGTGTTGCAATATGCAAAATACTGTAGTGACGAAATTGAGCTGAAGCAGAGAAAATTGAAGGAGAAAGTGATGGTGATGCAGATTAAATCAGCACAGGCAGGTATGCAAGGGAATGGGATTCAGCAGATGATACAACAGCAACCGCAAGGGAATGGCATGTTTCAGGCACAACCGAGAGGCCGAGGTAGAGGTTTTGTGAATCGCGGTCTAGATTTGAATACGGTTGTGGTTCAAAATGATGCACAGGGGATGAAAAAGATGTCACCATGTCACGCGTGCGGGGGCGTGGGGCGTGGGGCATTGGAAGCGGGAATGCCCGAATGCGGTGCATGATGGTGTCGTTCAACAAAGCACTGATGTCGCTACATTTCAAAATGTGAGAGGTCCAAATATGAGAGGCCAAAATCAAAACTTCCAAAATAACATGGTTCAGATGCAGGGGCTACAGCCCATGCAGCAAATGCAAATGCCGCATGTTCAACTAGCACAAATGCAGCAGGTACAACAGCAGGTTCCCATGGTACCTAGACAGCAAATGCAATTACCATTAGCTCCTGTGGGACAGCAACAGGTGATGCTTCCTCAGCAGGTCACAGGTCAAGTAGTGAGCCAAAATAATACAGTACAGCAATTCCCATTGCGTGGTGAAGATGGAATGAATGATGAATGGTCGGATGATAGCTCAGACAGTGAGGAGTGCAGGCTTGCAGCATCCCTAGAAGTAGATCAGAGGGGACCCTATGTAGAGGGAAAAGTTATGGGTCACAAGGTTTCATTTTTGGTTGACACCGGAGCTACACGCTCTACAGTCAGAAGTGCAGAGGTTCCGAAACTGCCACTTTCAGGGCGTACCATAAGAGTGGTAGGAGTAGCGAATCAGTATCTGACAAACCCGATTACCAATCCAGTTCAAGTTGAGATTGGAAACTTCCAGGGACTGCATAAGTTTGTAGTCTGCGATTCGAGTCCCGTGTCCCTACTGGGAAGAGACTTACTGTGCAAAACGAAATGTTCAATTAGCTGTTCTAATGTTGGAATTGAGGTGCAGACAAACAGTGATGATGAAGGGGATGATGGTCAATTCTCAGAGTTAGAGACGGAAGTTGCAAATGAGGATTACCCGTTGATAACCTTATTCCCGATGCTTACAATGACTGACTTACCAACTGAGTTACAAGGAACAGTGACAGAGAAAGTGTGGGACCTGACAGGAAAGGAAGTGGGACTGATAAAAGGAGTGGAACCGGTTAAAGTACAAGTTAAACCGAATGCAGTGTTTCCCCAGGTGCCACAGTACCACATGGCACAAGATGTCCTTATTCAGGTGTCACAGATAATTGCAGACTTTGTAAAGCAAGGAGTCCTGAAGGAGGTATTGAGCAGTCCATGTAATTCACCAATAATGGGTTTGAAAAAGCCTTGTGGGACGGTTCGAATTGTGCAGGACTTGCAGAAAATAAACAAGATTGTGGTAAAATGTTGCCCCATAGTGCTGAACCCAGCAGTAATCATGTTTCAGGCTCCGTGTGATGCAGATTGATTCACCATTGTTGACATGTCACAAGCATTCTTTTCGGTGCCTCTACATGAGGATAGCCAATTTTTATTCAGTTTCAAATTGTACAGTTGGTGCAGAATCCCTCAAGGGTTTTCTGAATCACCTTCCATCTTCAATCAGATATTGAAGAAGGACTTAGAGTCGTTAGAACTGCCTTTTAGCTCGACTCTGGTGCCATACATTGACGACTTGCTGATTGCGTCCAGGACAAAAGATGACTGCAGGTATGACACAATTGTCTTATTGAATCATCTGGGAAAGAACGGACATAAAGTGTCTCCAAAGAAGCTGCAGTACTGTCAGAAAGAGGTGAAATACCTAGGACACTTGATTGAGAAAGGGTCCAGGAGAATATCAAAGGAAAGGGTGACAGCCATACTGCAGATGAACCCCCCAACAACAAAGGGAAATGTCAGGATGTTTTTGGGAATGGTGGGCTACTGTCGCCAGTGGATTCCCAACTTTTTGATTATCTCTAAACCATTAATAAAGCTGACAGGCAAGGAAACTAAGGATGACCCGTATACTATAACTCTGTCTGAGGAAGAGCTTGAGTCATTCATGGAATTGAGAGAGTGCATGTGCAGGGTGCCAGCTTTAGGTATGCCTGATTACACAAAGCCTTTTCTACTGTTTTGTCATGAACGTGATGCTTGTTCTTTGTCTGTCTTGACACAGGTCCATGGAGGTGCAAACCGTCCTGTAGCATATTTTTCAGCTACCTTGGACCTAGTCGCAGCAGCCTTACCGGGTTGTTTGGGTGCAGTTGCAGCAGTTGGTCAAAGCTTCACACAGTGTGAAGGAATAGTGATGAGACATCCCTTAACAGTAATGGTTCCACATTCAGTTGAAATTCTGTTGACTTGAACTAAAACCCAGCACATGACAAATGCTCGACTTACCCGATATGAGACAATTATTCTGGGGTCACCTAATGTCTCCTTAAAGAGATGTACTGTATTGAACCCGGCAACTCTACTTCCTGTTGAAAATACTGAGATTAATAATGAAGAGGAGGTGGAGCATGACTGTCTTGAGGTAACAGAACTATGTACCAAACCCCGACCTGACATTCAAGATACGCAGTTAAAGGAAAATGACTGCATTATGTTTGTTGATGAATCTTGTTTGAGAGACTCAGTCGGAATACTGATAGCCGGTTATGCTGTGTGTATAATAGCTGGTATTATAGAGGCTTCCTGGCTCGAAAGAGTATATTCCGCACAGGTTGCAGAATTAATTGCCCTTACTAAGGCATGCCACGCAGCTGAAAATCTAAAAGTCACCATCTATACTGACAGCAGATATGGATTTGAAATTGTACATGATTTTGGCCAATTGTGGTCACAGAGAGATTTCATGACCTCTTCTGGTTCTCCAGTGAAAAATGGCGTACATATTAAGGATTTGTTGCATGCGATTCAGTTACCTCTTGAAATTGCCGTGTTGAAATGCAATGCTCATGTTAAGTCACAAGACTTTGTGTCAATGGGAAACGGCTATGCAGATCAAGTCGCAAGGTTTTTCGCATTGAACTGTATATCATTCAAGGATCAGTGGGAATTGTTACCTCAAACTTAAAATGAAGCATGCTTGAACTTTGCATTAAGAGTAGTCGATACCTTAGATGAGCTAAAATCACTGCAGGGCCGTGCAAGCAGGGAGGAATAACGCTCTTGGCAGAGAATACAATGCGTTCAAAGAGCTGACGACTTGTGGGTCTCAGAGGAGGGGAAACTGGTTTTGCCAAACCGCCTTTTGTCACAGTTTGCAAGGCTTTACCATGGACAGGCACATCTTGGGAGAGACGCAATGATCAGGTTATTCAAAATTGACTGGTTTAACCCAAAATTCAGACAAGCCGCAGAGGTTACCTGTCACAGGTGCATCATCTGTCAACAGATGAATGCAGGAAAAGGGACTGTGGTAACTTTGAGCCACATAGGGAGAGCTGGAGGTCCGTTTAGAAAGATGCAAATGGATTTCATTAAAATGCCAATGTGTGGAGGCTTGAAGTACGTGTTGATGATTGTGTGTGTTTTCAGCCACTGGATTGAAGCTTACCCCACACATAGAAATGACAGTCTCACAGTTGCAAAGCTGTTACTTAGAGAGCTAATACCCAGGTTCGGATTTCCGGTCTCTTTAGAATCAGATAGGGGCAGACACTTCGACAATGAGGTGATTAAGCTCTTGTGTGCTGCATTAGACATTGAACAGAAGCTGCATTGTAGCTACCGCCCGAAGCATCAGGACTAGTAGAACAAATGAATTGCACTTTGAAGTCAAGAATGGCAAAAATGTGCGCTGCTAGCAATATGAAATGGCCAGATGCATTGCCCTTAGTGCTGATGTCGATGAGAAACACCCCTGATAAGAAGACAGGACTATCACCCCATGAGATCCTCATGGGCAGAGTTATGAGGCTACCCGCAGTACCTGCAAATGCTCTTGTGAATATCACGGATGATATGGTGTTGGACTACTGCAAAGGTTTGGCTGATGTGGATCGCTCTTTTTCCCACCAGGTGGAAGCCAACACATTGCCACCGATCAGGTATCCAGGTCATACCCTGCAAACTGGCGACTGGGTGGTTGTCAAGAAGCACGTGAGAAAGTCGTGTTTGGAGCCGCACTGGAAGGGACCATATCAAGTATTACTGACAACAACCACTGCTGCGAAATGTGCAGGCATTCCAAACTGGATACATGCCAGTCACACAAAGAAGGTAACATGTCCGACTGATGAGGAACTTGAAGTTTCCGACTCAGCAATTCCAGAGAAGGAAGTCTCAGGGCCGGAAAACAGTCAAGAGGGACCTGAGACTGCAGGAGATCCCACTGAGGATGGCCTAGTCCCTCAAACAGTAAACGAGTTTGAGAGAGGAGACTGTGAGCCTATCTCAGTAGAGGCAGCAGGAGATCTAAGTCAAGGAGAGGTTCTCCCAGAAGTAGCCAGATACGGGTTAGAGCTTGAACCCGTTACAGACCCAGAACAAGAAGAAGGGGAAATAGTAGAGGGAGGTCAAAGCACACCGGCATCCCCTGAGCCAGTTGCAGGTCCGTCAAGAGAAAACATCATAGCACAAGAGGAGGGTGCTGTTCAGCGTCCTGAAAGGACGAGCAGGAAGTGGACGCATATAGGTGATAACTGGCCAAAGAAACAGGCTGCAAGAGAAAAGGTCATACCAGACGAAACAATAGCGGAAGAAATCGATACAACCAGAATAGAGGATCTGAGTAAAGGAGAATTGCAAAGTGAACGCCGATTGAATAGAAAAAGAGTCGCAAATAGAAGGTACACAGGTCCTGAATGGGCATATGCAATGACATCTGAATGGCAACAAGAATTCTTAGCGTTCTGTTTCGATCGAGAAGTACCAGGCCAATACTACGGTACCTGAAATCACTTTGAGGAAGAGACTGTGTTAAAATTGAAATTGAAAGTTGAAAGCTGAGGAAAGAGACTTATAAATTACTGGATGTGACACTGATAACCTGAATTGACTCTGAAAACCGATTATGACAAGCTGCTAACCTAATTTGACAAAAGGGTCCTGGAGTGAGTGAAACGCTGTAAATACACGCAGAGAGAGAAAGAGAGACTTTGCATCAAGAAGAAGAAGAAAAAAAAAGAGAGCTTTAAATCGTCCTCAAGTTGATTGTTTGCTTTGAGTTATTCTGCTATCTGATTCTTTACAGACCATGGCTTACACTAGAGATAGTAGCAACAAGGGTAACGTGTGTGGTTGGTTAAGCGTTATATTAGGTATTGTATGTGCAATAATAATTGTAGGTGTGATTGTGGGAATGCCGTGGTTGGATAAGAAAGCGACTAACAATGCTTCAAAACGTGAGACTACAACACTAACACCGTGCGAAAGGTGTGAGCAAGATACACAACACTTGCATGAGGGAACTAATTCAAAAGGGGAACTCTCCACTAATGTTTTCTATCGCTTGCTGAATGAGTATGTTGATACAATGGATGCGAGAAATTGTTATGTGTGCACAAAGATTCCTTCATCAGTACAGGAGGAGGGTCACCTATCATAGCTTGCCGTTAACATATGGGATAAGCTGTAGTTTGCTACTAACAAGATTCTATGACCAGGAACATGTGCAATATTTTTATTCTAATTTGGATGTGGTGTTTTCCTTTGTGCCTGTGATTGAGTTTCTGAACAAATTAGCTAAGGAGCATAGTATAAAGTTATTTAGAGGTTTCTTTGATCCAACACTTACATTTGGGACAGCTTATGCACACCGCAACAATCTGGCTTGCCTATTAACGCCTGTAGAGAAAAGCTTTTTAGATCATTGATAGGCGTAAAGCATTGAAAGAGAGACTAGAAAAGGGATTGGAAAAATGCACATATGCAAATGATTATGCTTACACTGCAATAAAGACGCAGGGCAAATTAGCTGTAGATATATTACATGTAGGAAGGCTTTGTATATATAGGCCAAAATCAGATTATGACACTTTATTTGTGGGAACGAGTGAATGCAGGCATGTGTTTTTGTTTCAAAGTAAGTGGATATTCATGTTAAATGGACAGGATCCAGCGATCCCTGGGATCTATTATATCTGTGGACTTAATGCTTATTACCGTCTTCTTAAGGGATGGTATGGGACATGTTATTTGGGGATAGTTTTCCCAAAGATTTACCAGATTGATGACTTAAAACAAATACCTAAAATGTCTGAATTACAACATGCTAGACAAAAATGAGAGACAGCGGCTGCTGTCATTGGTGACATATTTGGAGCCATAATTCCTTCAGTAGGGGTTATTTTAAACTCCATAAAGATTCAAAAGTTGTCTACTATTGTGGATAACATGCTGACAAATTTGACAGGGGCTATACTCCTGATGGATACTGTACTTGCTGCGGAAAGAGCTATGACTCTTCAAAATCGGCTTGCTTTAGACATTCTTTTAGCAAAGAGCGGCAGAGTCTGTAAGATGCTCAACGAGCGTCATTGTTGCTCATTTATTCCAGATAATAGTAAAAAGATTAGAGGTATGCTTACTAACCTAACTAGAGACAGTGCAGATTTGAAGGAACTGAAGGAACCTGGAGTGTGGGAGAAAGTTGGAAAAGGAATTACCAGAGTAGGGAGCTGGTTTAGCAATATTTGGAATGGGGTTCTTGCAAAAATATTAGAGGGTCCTGGTCCTGGAGTGTGGGAGAAAGTTGGAAAAGGAATTACCAGAGTAGGGAGATGGTTTAGCAATATTTGGAATGGGGTTCTTGCAAAAATATTAGAGGGTCCTGGTCTGTTTATTAGGTTTATGGGGAGCATGCAAAATTAATGACAAAATTAAAAGAAATTGGACAAAGAGAAACAAGAGAAATGAGGAAAGTGAAAGGGAGAAAATGTTTAATGAAAAGGACAAGATGTTGAAATGCGCATTATGCGCAAGGTGAAAAATTAAAAGTGAAAGGTTGAAAGGGAAAAGTTTATGTGATGAGGAACGTCATCAGAGGAGGGACTGAGAGAGCATAGCTTATATAATCTATATTAATATGAAATGTTCATGAATTAATGTGTGATAATGCCGCATAGAAACTGTAGTAATGAATTTTTGCTTAAACGTGCACTTGAAATGTGACCACGGGGAGTGGCCGCCAATGTATACATGGACTAATAAAATGACTAATGTTTATGAATTATTGAAATTGAATAAGTTTTATATTAATTATTAATGATTACGTTATTGAAATTGTGCTAATAAACCTTGTAGGCCTTAAGTTAGCATGAGCCGAAGCTTAGCTGGCTGGCTCTCATATTAAATGTATTTTTCCTAACGTGCAGTGTGCTGACTCGCAAAAGGACATGACCTCTTGTTTTCTTCAAACTAGAAGCTGAATGTACCCATAGTAGATCTGTTCTCATGAAATTCTTATTTGCTTGTAGAAAATGTTAGTCAAAATGCAACAGTGTAGATTAACGTAATGTACAAGGTCGTTCAAACCGGTGAAGACAATGGAGCTACTGACCAAAAGATGTGCAAACAATTACAGAAGGATCAAATCATACAGGACGTGCTACCTCTGAAGACGTCAATCATATGGACCAATAAAATGTCTGTAAACTAATATGGGGTGAGAGATTAATGACATAGGGGGTCATTCTGACCCTGGCGGTAATTACCGCCATGGCAGAGGTCGGCGGTAGCACCGCCAACAGGCTGGCGGTGCACCGCTGGGCATTCTGACCGCGGCGGTTCAGCCGCGGCCAGAAACGGAAAGTCGGCGGTGTACCGCCGACTTTCCGCTGCCCTTGAGAATCCTCCATGGCGGCGGAGCGCGCTCCGCCGCCATGGGGATTCTGACACCCCCTACCGCCATCCAGTTCCTGGCGGTTCTCCCGCCGGGAACAGGATGGCGGTAGGGGGTGCCGCGGGGCCCCTGGGGGCCCCTGCAGTGCCCATGCCAATGGCATGGGCACTGCAGGGGCCCCTGTAAGAGGGCCCCAAAAAGAATTTCAGTGTCTGCCTAGCAGACACTGAAATTCGCGACGGGTGCAACTGCACCCGTCGCACCTTCCCACACCGCCGGCTCAATTCTGAGCCGGCGTCCTCGTGGGAAGGGTGTTTCCCGCTGGGCTGGCGGGCGGACTTTCGGCGGTCGCCCGCCAGCCCAGTGGGAAAGCCAGAATGACCGCTGCGGTCTTTTGACCGCGGAGCGGTCTTTCGGCAGGAACCGCGTGGCGGGCGGCGACCGCCGTCCGCCGCGGTCAGAATCACCCCCATAATCTGTTTTCTAACTGGGTAAAGACAGTGGGGTATAACCATGGACCAATTAAATTTTAGGGGAATGTACAATGAAAAAGGGATAAAAACCCATGACACAGGGAGCCAAGAGTGGTGGGTTAGGAAATGCTATTGATTTTATCCAGAAACTTTGACACTCTGTTTGTTGACTTAATTTGGTTTTACTTAAACCATCCTTTTCTTAGATTGCCCATTTTACACTTTACCTACTTATGAGGGAAGTGCCCCTTTTGCCCTGGAGCTGAGTTTTGACTGATGGTGAATCAACTGATGTCCTGAAGACGAAGACTGAACCTGAGTGCTGAGCTAAACCTTGGAGGGTAACTATGACAATGAAATTGTGATTTGTCTGTTTGCTTTTCCTTTCTAGGTACCAACTGCTTACATTTGACAGGGACCATAGTTAGATGCTTTCCAAATTAGTGTTCTAAATTGTTTTGCATGAAGCCCAACATGCCAATGCTAATCAGAGGTTAGGACAGGGGTTCACTAAACTAACTCAAATAGATAAACAACTGAATCTATGCTTTGTTGAACTGACGCGTTGATGGCACTCTTGTAAAGTTGACTTATGTTGACGTTGTGTTATGTTCTAATAATTGCGTCCCTCGCGTTGTTTAAGTTTTATTGGAGTTGCCAAATTATGACAATGTTATTGAGTGTTTTAGTTTTGAGATTAACACACATCTGCTCTTAGAATTGTAAACAATAGGGAATAAACTTAATAAAATTCAACTAAACTGGTGTGGTTATTCATGACTGCAAGGTCATGGTGGCGTCTTAAGTCAATTAATGTCTTTGACTAAAGTGAAATGCACTGTGGTAATAAATATTGATGACATTATTGATGTATTGATTGACATATTGATTAGCTATCTCGTCCTAAGGTATCTATCAACTGGGTCAAAAGATTCATTGGCCTAAAACGAGTCCTAATGTGTAATAAATTATCATAAAGGGACGCGTTAACAGTAGTATACACAAGTACTCTTGGCTTCCCCCAGTCCAAAGCCCAACTGTCCCCACTTCAAACCACAACACTTCAGTTTCGAACCTGGTAAGGGTAACATTCCTTTGCAGGCAGTGAGATATGGCTCTTAACAAAATACCAGTATAAAACAAGATACAAGATACAACATTCTGCCATGTGACAGTGGATCAATAGGGCATTGTATGTGGTTGTTCTATATCGACTCAGAATAGCAGTGCAAACAATTACACTTAACTGACAGAACATTAGCATACCAACAATTAGATCTTATAGTTCTTCTTGATGTATCATTCTGAAGCTCTATCAATAATAAATGTTCTGATGAACTGGGGCACATGGTTATCACAATTGGTGGAGTCACATTTGCACGTGTGACCTTATCATTGGAAAGTACATGTCAACAACATGTTGTATGTTCATCTGAGAACACGTACTGCTATTCACTGGTATTCTTTCTGTTATGAGCTTCTCTTACAGCTACCAGTAGCCACGTCACAGAATCATATCAAATACATCATGTTTGTCATTGTAGATTCTTCTGTTTCTGGGATAGGAGTCATAAGTGCATATAAAACAGTCCCCAAACACTGGGCAGCACAAGAATTTCGGATCACAGAGATTGCTTGTGCTTTGTTTCCTAGCAGGTAGATATGCATGTCCTTCATAATCACCAGCCCCTTTTCAGCACGTGCACAAGAGTAACAGCTCAAAAATTAGTAGCATCAAGTTCGTTCACACACATTCATGCACATATACATTCATGTGACATGGAATAATGATGTATGTTTGGGGAATTTTACGTAACAAGCGTATAGTGAAGTTCCCAAAAGTGACTTTTAATCCACCCATACCTGCAAAGTAACTTATCATCAATCCTTGCACAAATATCCATCAATCCACAGACATTTTCTTTATATGTGTAGTCTCTATCCACATCCTCAATTACCCTACTCACCTGTCCACACAAATTCAGCATTAGTCAAAACATAAATTCACAAGCTATCAAGCCTCAATCAATTGTAAATCAACTCACACCACCATCTACTTATTCATCCATATGCTCATGTACACACAGCCATTCACCCAGCACATAATATAACATAAGCATGTACATGTACACATATGCCCATATGCATATGGGTGCACATTCACTCCTTGAGGAATCTTGGTACTAGAATAAAATAAGTTTATACTCTACTTTCATCCTTTCTTAAATATTTTACTTGCTTAACTCACTGTGCACTTACCAATCCACACAATACCAAAACGTATGCATCAAATAGGCAATGGTGTTTGCACTGCTGTGCAGACAGTGCAATACCTATTACTTGAGAGACGTGGTTTAATTAATACTTCTTCAGCTTTAGCTGGTCTATGCTGCTGTAGTGCCAGGGAGGAAAGCTTCCTCTGCTGTTACAATATTGTATCTGGGCAGCAAAGGAAGGAAACATATTTTTGCCACATGCTGTACCCATTCTTTAAGGAATGGAAGCCTGCACTGCTGTTTTCCAGCTATACCTGTAATGTGAAGTAAGCTCTGATGTACTATGAAGATGGGGAAACTTGCCAACTGATGCACATGGTGTATCTGTTCTGTAAGAGAGGCGAACTTGCACTGCTAATGTCTGTCAGTGTCTGTTTTGTGAGTGATGCTTGCACTGCTAATGGTGTGCTGTTCTATTTTGAAAGGGAGTCACTTTTGTTGTCACTGGCTTCAGTAGTGTTAATCCTACCCAGGTATGCACCTGTCTGTTGGTGCTATTGGGCGCATCAGGCTGTGGGTTCTAACCATGATTATAAGCATCAGTTGATGTGCCGACTTCTTTAAAGATCTGCAGGAAGGGTTGCCATCTTTTCCAGAGAAAAATACTGTATATGTCTGTGTAGTGTGAGGTTAGGAAGGGCAAGGAGATTATGGGTGGTCATTCCGACCCCGGCGGGCGGCGGGTGCCACCCGCCGGGCGGAAACCGCCCAAACACCGCCCCGCGGTCAAATGACCGCGGGGACCACTCTAACTTTCCCGCTGGGCCGGCGGCCGATCTTCAAAAGATCGCCCGCCGGCCCAGCGGGAAAGCCCCAGCAAAGATGAAGCCGGCTCCAAGTGGAGCCGGCGGATTTGCTGGGGTGCGACGGGTGCAGTTGCACCCGTTGCGATTTTCAGTGTCTGCCAAGCAGACACTGAAAATCTTAATGGGGCCCTATTGGGGGGCCCCTGCACTGCCCATGCCAGTAGCATGGGCAGTGCAGGGGCCCCCAGGGGCCCCACGACACCCGTTCCCGTCAGCCTCTTCCTGGCGGTGTATACCGCCAGGAACAGGCTGGCGGGAAGGGGGTCGGAATCCCCATGGCGGCGCTGCATGCAGCGCCGCCATGGAGAATTCCCCCAGCCGGGGGAAATCCGTCGGGAAACCGCCGGACCCGGCTGGGCGAACGCGGCTTCACAGCCGCAGTCGGAATACCTGATGTAGCACCGCCAGCCTGTTGGCGGTGCTACCTCCGGCCTCCACCCTGGCGGTCTATGACCGCCAGGGTCGTAATGAGGCCCTATATTTACACAGCAGTATGTGTAAAACTGTTTGTATTCTTTTTCTTTAACATAGCAAATATATCTCTAATTGCATTAAAACAAATAGGAATTTTCTAGACAATCCTAAAATACTTTTGTCATGTTTTAGCTTGCACTGACAGCTCTATGTTAATGTTTCTTCATGGGGGTAAATACTGGCTTGTGTTGAAAGTCATGATTTTTTATGACTTGGCATAAAGATATTGGCCAATAGTCACAATTTCAATCCTCTTACATCATGTGAAATGGTTAATGTACCTGTATTAGAACATGTTATGTAATGTTAGATCTCTAAATTTGCTATCTAATTAAGAGGGTTCAAACTTTTGTTATAGAGATTCTTGTGTAACCTCTCCCCCCACTTGCAACCTTACTATTATGTAAGAACACTCATCTGTTGTGTGGGGGATGGCGGTGGAGGTGTTGATTTGAACTCAGTTTCTCTCATCCTCTTCCTGCTTCAAACTGATTCTATCTATCCTTTCTATTGCAATCGCCCTTCAGATCACTGCAGTGTGGTGTGCTAGTGTACCAGTGGTTTTGGAAAAAGCTCCTTGCACAATCAATCAACTTCAAGCCATCCAGATAGTTCAGTGTTTATTAGATCAGTAGTGCATCCAGTTCAAGCCACACGCACACTTGCACATATCCGTACACCGACATTGCACATTAGACACAAGTCCTTTCACCATCACATGCACCATAGAGATCAAAGCTATTTTGCTATCTAAATGTCTGCTCTTGCAATAGTATATCCTTCCAAGTTATACTGTCAAATTATATCCTATCACCAACCTAAATATCCTTTGTAAAAAAGTTAGATTAAACCTATAACATCCAAAAATACTTATAATTGCACCAACATCACATAATTCAATAAGCTAGCTGTAAGGTTATTGACCACATGAAGACGGCCAGTGGGAAATTATATACCCTAGTAGGACAAAAACAATTGCAATGTGTTATGTTATGTCGTGTGTATTTGTAAAGTGCACTATCACTCGCAAGAGTATTCTAGCTCTGAGTAGGCATGTGTACCTAGCCCTGCCTATGGCAGGTTGGTTAACTGAAAAGCCAGGTCTTCAGCTTCTTGCACAATTGAAGAAAAATAGAGGAAGCTCTGATGGGGAGTGGGAGGCTGCCTCACATTTTAGGTGAAAGAGAATGCCTATCTAGTTGATCTGTGTAGGAAGTTGGCTCTGTATATACTATCTCAAAGTAAGAGATATTTTTAGAACCACAAGTTGAAGATTTGAAGTAAATACATAAAATGCAAGGTACTCCACACAGGTAAGCTAGGAACTTTGAATTAGAGCAATAACATATACAGTTGTTGTTAAAATGGTAATAAGCTATTTTAAAAGTAGACAGTGCAAAAATCAACAGTTCCTTGTGTGACGAAACACGTGTTGGCTGTATATCTCTGATGACATCATGTTTTCTAATTTCTACAATTAAAGACATCATCTAACAACAAGACTCAAGATTTTCTCTTTACCTCATACTTCTTCAAAACCCTCAACGTACCATCAGGGATCCGCTATCCCCACCACATGATTGGACAATACATTCTGTGTGCTGTGGCCAATTTGTTTCGAGTTCCTGGGGGAGGTAAGTATTGGTGAGGTTGTGAGGTAAGTAAGACACTTACATGTCTCAGTTCCTGGGCATAGGCAGCCCACAGCTGGGGGTTCAAGGCAACCCCAAAGTTACCACACCAGCATGTCAGGGCCAGTCAGGTGTAGAGGTCAAGAAGGTGCCCAAAACACATAGGTGCCTATGGAGAACAGGAGTGCTCCGGTTACAGTCTGCCAGCAGGTAAGTACCCGCGTCCCCGGGGGGAAGACCAGGGGGGTTTCGTAGAGCACTGGGGGGGACACAGGTAGGCACACAAAACACACCCTCAGTGGCACAGGGGTGGCCGGGTGCAGTGTGCAAAGCAGGCGTCGGGTTTAGTAATGGTTTCAATGGAGCAACCCGTGTTCACTGTAGCGGTGCAGGCAGAGCACAGGGGGACTTCTCTGGCCAGCCACCACCTAAGCTATGCAGAGGGTCACCTGGGAGTGAAGTTCGGTTCTTCTGGTCCTGGGGGCTGCGGGTGCAGTGCTTGGTCCAGGCATCGGGTCCCTTGTTACGTGCAGTCGTGGTCAGGGGGAGCCTCTGGATTCTCTCTGCAGGTGTCGCTGTGAGGGTCCAGGGAGGTCGTCTCGTGCTACTCAGGGGGTCGCAGTCGCCGGGGGGTCCTCCCTGTGGTGTTAGTTCTCTGGATCTTGAGCCGGGGGCGTCGGGTGCAGAGTGTGAAATCTCACGCTTCCGGTGGGAAGAGTGAGGTCTTTGAAGTTGTAGAAAAGTTGCAAGTTTGTTGCTGGTTGTTGACCAGAGCCGCTGCTCACGGGAGTTTTTTGGTCCTGGGATTCTGGGCAGTCCTCTGAGGTTTCAGAGGTCGCTGGTCCCTGTTGAATGCATCGCTGGTTGCAGGTTTTTGAGTCAGGAGACAGGATGGTAGGGCTGGGGCCAAAGCAGTTGCCGTCTTCCGTCTTCTCTGCAGGGCTTGTAGATCAGCAGTCCATCTTCTTTGTTCAGGTTGCAGGAATCTGATTTCCTGGGCTCTGGGTTGCCTCTAAATACTAAATTTAGGGGTGTGTTTAGGTCTGGGAGGGCAGTAGCCAATGACTGTCCTGGAGGGTGGCTACACCCTCTTTGTGCCTCCTCCCTGTGGGGGAGGGGAGCACGTCCCTAATCCTTTTGGGTGAATCCTCCAAAACTAAGATGAAGGATTTCTAAAGGCAGGGGTCACCTCAGCTCAGGGCACCTTAGGGGCTGTCCTGACTGGTGGGTGACTCCTCCTTGTTTTTCTAATTATCTCCTCCAGCCTTGACGCCAAAAGTGGGGGCAGTGGCCAGAGGGGCGGACATCTCCACTAGCTGGGATGCCCTGTGGAACTGGAACGAAAGGGGTGAGCCTTTGAGGCTCACCTTCAGGTGTTACAGTTCCTGCAGGGGGAGGTGTGAAGCACCTCCACCCAGTAAAGGCTTTGTTCCTGGCCACAGAGTGACAAAGGCACTCTCCCCATGTGGCCAGCAACTCGTCTGGTTGTGGCAGGCTGGCAGAAACCGGTCAGCCCCATGCTAGAAGTCGGATTGCTATTCAGGGGGCATCTCTAAGATGCCCTCTGAGTGCTTTGTACAATAAATTCCACACTGGCATTAGTGTGCACTTATTATGCTGAGAAGTTTGATACCAAACTTCCCAGATTTCAGTGTAGCGATTATGGAATTGTGGAGTTTGTGTTTGACAAACTCCCAGACCATATACTCTTATGACTACCCTGCACTTCAATGTCTAAGGTTTGGCTTAGACACTGTAGGGGCATAGTGCTCATGCACATATGCCCTCACCTGTGGTATAGTGCACCCTGCCTTAGGGCTGTAAGGCCTGCTAGAGGGGTGACTTACCTATGCCACAGGCAGTGTGAGGTTGGCATGGCACTCTGAGGGGAGTGCCATGTCGACTTAGTCATTTTATCCCCACCAGCACACACAAGCAGTGAGGCAGTGTGCATGTGCTGAGTGAGGGGTCCCCAGGGTGGCATAAGATATGATGCAGCCCTTAGAGACCTTCCCTGGCATTAGGGCCCTTGGTACCAGAGGTACCAGTTACAAGGGACTTATCTGAGTGCCAGTGCTGTGCCAATTGTGGAAACAAACGTACAGTTTAGGGAAAGGACACTGGTGCTGAGGCCTGGTTAGCAGGGTCCCAGCACACTTTCAATCATAACTTGGCATCAGCAAAGGCAAAAAGTCAGGGGGTAACCATGCCAAGAAGGCATTTCCTTACAATCTGGCTATGTGTATGAATGGGGTGTGTGCTAGTAGGAATCCTGCAGAGCAGGGGTGTCTGAGTGGTCAGTGAAAGAACATGCAAGTGTTCAAGTAGGTGGGGCCTAAGTTATGTAGTGCCTTAAACATGTGTGTGATGAGTTTGAAATTAGCGTGTTTGAATAACGGGAGCCGGTAGAACTCCCTAAGGTGAGGTATGATTTGAGATTTGTGTGGGACGTTGAGGATGAGTCTGGCTTCTGAGAGCTACATGGTTTTCAGTCTTCCAGTGAGTTGTTTGGTGATCCCGGCCTGGATGGTGTTCTCGTTGCCTAACTTGCTGATGACTAGGACATGAGTGACAGTTTTTCTTGTGTTGCTTAAGAGACTTTTGAAGATCTTCCTCTGCATCTTCAGTGCCTAGAAGTAGGATGCAGTGAAAACCTTGACTTATATGGTCATATCCAGTTTCCAGACAATGATTATTTCATCGTTCTGATATGGGTACCAGGTGTGGGTTCAAGTCCAGATGATCAGTTGGAGTCCCATTATGAGATGTTCGTTCTGAGGATTGCTACTTAGTTTTGTGTGTGTTCAGTTTGAGACAGGTGGCTTTCACCCAGTTAGTGATTTCGGTAATGCAGGCGGTGAACGTCTTTCATATGTTGGGGGTCTTGTCCTAGAGGGAGAATATGAGTTGTGTGGCATCGGCACAGGAGAGGATGACAAAGTTATGTGCATGGATGACGTTGGCCAGAGGGATAAACTATAAATTAACAAAGGTAGGGCTAAGCAATGAATTTTGAGGCACTTTGTCGATGAGTTTGCAGGCTTCCAAGGAGTGAGCTGCCAGGCTGACAGCTTATGTTCTATCCATAAAAAATTAGTAGATCCAACAGAGAGGGGGTTCTTGGATGTTTCGTGTAGGTGCTGGATGGGGTGTGAGACTGTGCCAAATGCTGCAGAGAGGTCCAGAAGAATGAGGAATGCCATGACTTTTCTATCAAGGATCATGCATATGTCACCTGTTGTGGCAATCACAGCTGTTTTTGTACTGTGGTTAGGCCTGAATCCATACTGCGTGGCGTCAAGGAGCTAGTGGATGCTGAGGTTGTCAAGGAGGTGTCATTGATTTGTTTTGCTAAGGCCTTTACCTGGTATGGTAGGAGGAAGATGGCTCTGTAATTGGAAAGCATGCTGATGGTTTCATGAGCAGGGTTAGTACAGGATGAATTTGCTGAAACTGAAAATGGCATGGTCCTTCCAGGTCATACTTGCTGGCTTGTTGACTGTTATGCTACTGATTGCTGGGGAAATTGGGTCTAATAGGTGTTGATGGGTTTGGTAATGTGCTGGATGAGGACAAGGTTTCCAAGGTTTTTGTAAGGGCCGTAAGGTTTGGGTCAGTGCAGTCTTCTAGATGAAAGTTATTGTCTCCAAGGAAGGTGATGGTGTTGCCATTGATGTTGATGGGTGAGAAGAAGTCTGCAATGTCACTGGCAAAACTGGTGTGAGGTCCTGGTGGTCTGTTGAAGAGGATTTTGCCCAGAGAGATAGTGGGTCCGATGCGTATCTTGAATGTGAGGTGTTTCAGGCAGTTGGTGGTGGTGTTGGTGTAATTAGTGCAACTAATAATATCTCTGAATATGATAGCCACTTAAACTTCCAGCTTGTGCTGATGGTCTTGGTTGGTGATCTTGTAGCCGGCAGAGATGGCCACAGCATTGTCAAGTTGGATTTAGCCATGCTTCTGTGAGGAAGAGCAGGTCTGGGGTGTGGTCGTAATGTTGGTCCCATATCGCGATGGCATGTTTGGCAGCTGAGTGGGTGTCAAGTAGCATGCATGTGAGTAAGGAGCGTTGTGAGGCTGTTGTTTCGTCAGTGTAAGCGAAAGGGATGGCTGGTTTGTGTTTATTGAGCAGGGTATGGGAGAGTGCATGAGAACTTGCAAGAGGCGCATGTGAATGCTCCTTCCATGTTTTGTGATGCAGTGTGGCAGCAGTGTGATGAACGGTGGCAGGGGGTTGAAAGAGAGGTAGGAGAGCAGTGGGTAGGGGGAGAACCGGGGTTCCTGGCCCTGGGCATGGTCCAGACATGGATGGGCACAGCTAGACTTGCCTTTTGCGAGACAACGGCACAACGGCAGTGCACATCTGATCTGCAGCTGTCATTAAGTAGGTCTGGGGGGAGTGCAGTGTGCCATGTACAAGAAACTAGCAATCTCACTTCCTGTGCAGATGGATGATGGGAAATCCAGTGATGTCACTTCCTGTGCAAATGGGTGATGGGAAATAAAGTCCTCTTGCTTGGCGTCTTCTTTTAAAGATGACTTTGGTGGGAAACTAGCAACGTAATTTCTTGTGCAGAAGGATAATGGGAAATCCAGTGATGTTGCTTTCTGTGCAGATGGAGGATGGGAAATTCAAATCTGTCACTCCCTGTGTATATGTGTCCTCTTGTTTGGCTTCTTCACTTTAAGTTTTGGTGACAAACCATGTACACCAGATCATTAATCTATTGATATAATCTTTATACATTTCTATAATTTCTATTAAAAGGGAGGGAGAAAGAAAGAGGAACTGCTGATTCCTTGCTGTGCAGATGATCACTGTATGCAGGGGCTTTACAATCCAGATAATTTCAAACTCTCCTTCCTTGGAGTTTTAGTTGCCTGATGTAATTATAATCTGCTAGCAATCTGCAGCATTTTCTACTGTTTTGTAGAGAAGTTTCACCCATACTGCTTTCCCTGATTCCTCTCTTCTTTCAAGGTTGGTCTGGTGCTGGGTCAGGACTACTAAAAGCCCTGTTCTTACTGCCAACCCTAAGCCTGGCCTGTTGATATCATGTGTGGGCTTATGCAAGCCTGCTGTACTGGGCCTGTTTGCTCTACATTACTGTGAAACAGCAGTGGACTAGAATGGATAATATACTCCAGACTAACTCAGTTGTCAAATAAAATAGAATTTTGGGTTTCCATAGATAATCTTAATACGTCATACTAGACCAATCTCCATTCATGTAGTCCTCTTCACAGAAGAGAACATCTTGTACTGGGGAAGTTCAATTGAACTCTGGATCTTGCTGAAATGAGGATAAAAAGATCTTCACAAAGAGCTCCGTACAGGATGCCCGTTAGTCATTGCACCCTCGCACCCAACAAGCAGCAGCCCCAAATGATGAAGCATGCCACTGTGGTAGGTGAGGGTCCCTGTATCCTAAAAAGGGATACACCTTAATTTGGAATTATCTCAGAACCTTGTCTCTGTTTGAGTCTACATAAACAGACTTGATTTGGAACTCCTTACCTTTGTTTTGGTAATTTATGTCTGAGAAGACATGTGATGGACTGACCAATCCTCACCTTCCACCCTGCCCCATCTTTGTATAAGTGTTTATGCACTGTGTCCCAGCTGTCAGGAAGTGTATGTCCATTTACATGTTCACTACTAAACAATTCTACATAAAGGGAAAATAAATACCTCTACATCCTGAAACCAGCAATAGGGATGTTGGGAGCACACCATACTGCTCCTGATATATCCAACACATGATTGACCATGGCTGAGCTGCAAGGTATGTCATATGATGATGAGATTGCTACAGCTATATTATTGACACCATCATTACTTTCCCAGCTCAAATGAGACCACTTCAGAGTCGCTGTGTACAGGGAAATAATGACTGAATACTTAAGAGTAAATAAAAAACCAAATGAGCTGATAGTGACCAAGGAGTTGTGCCACTTCTTGGATGACCTATTTTTCTAAAAATTGTTCCAGTAGGCTTGGAAATTCACACATGCCTGCCTTATCCTCATAATTGAAACCACCAAGAGAATTTCTGAGGCACTGAGGACCAGGATGCTAATTAGAGAGACCAACCTGAAAGCAACCCCACATATTTCAACCTATAAGAAGTGCTTTGATGAAATTAAGAAGGAAATGAGGGACAATAATAAATATCTCACTCAACAAAATATACCAAAGCTGCAAAAGAACATACAAAAATAGCATGGAAAAGGTGTACACCATCTGTTTATGAGACCCCCATCTACATAGAAAAAGAGGTATTGCCTTCAATGTTGGACATGGAGCTTTTAGAATTGGAGAAGTGGCGATGAGCACAGTATACTGCCTCGAAATACATATTCACAGATGATGCCCTCTTTTTTCAACCAGGATTCCAACCACCAAGCTTTTGGCCTCACAACTTCCATGGCTTCCCCCAACCAAAGCTATTCACATGCTCACCATTCTTTTTTAGGAAGAGAAGGGAGCATAGGACACCAAAAAAACAAAAAATACTTAGCATGTACAGTGGACGAACAATTACGAATTATCATAAGGAGACCTAAGTGAATGATACAACAGTAGGCACAGGCACCAGACCTCATAGTGAATCTATTCAATAAAGTGTTGGCACCAAAGGAGGAATAAGTACTCAGCAAGGATGTAGGGTTTGTCTCAACATCTCACATTGATCTCTTCAATACTCACTGGGACCTTCACAAGTTCTTCAGGAAAATACTACCAAAGTTTAGGGATGTGTTAGAAATGGGGTTTCTGGTTGGCTAGGGTATGCACCCAAGCCAGGCAGAACCCACCCACCCTAGTCTGGGTCAGGGAGTTACACTCCCAAGATAAACCCTGCTCACCCCCTTAGTAGCTTGGCATGAGCAGTCAGGCCTATCCCAGAGGCAATGTGTAAAGCGATTGCACAGCACACACAACACACATGATGCACTATCCCCACCACAAGGAAAACACAACACCGAGTTATATAAAAATAATCTGTATTGTACACACCATTATTAGACCAAACACAGCATGTCAGTAATACCCTGCTACCCAAGCAGTTGTCAGAACATTACCCCTTGCCATTCATTTGTGAAAGCCAGCAGTAGTCACATACAACACGTAAGTTACTGGTTATCCTGCAACATAAGCACTAGTCAGGTAAACATTACAGGCCCAAGCTGCATAGCACCCTCTATCCACTCCACTTCCAACCAGTTGAGGGAGTCTAACCTGCCACTGATATAACAACCTAGGGTCCGCACCCATAGGCTGCACAGGGGCTAGAGGTGAGGCTCCCCTCTTCCATGCCCCTCCTTCTAGACTCCTGCCAGCTTCTCCTAGGAGTAGTACCACCAGAATCCAGAACTGTCAGGGTGCTGGGTACAGCCATCATGCACAATTCTCCCGCCAGCCCAGGATCACCACCCAGCAACTGGCCTTCCAACCCAGAGTCACCACCCTCAGATTGCACCGGGGTCTGGAGTGAGTCTCTCCCTCCCTAAACCCCACTCCCAGAGTTCACACCCCCCCAAAATGGGAAGTACCTCTAGAAGTTACACACGGAGGGGTGAGCATACGACCTTCCCCCATCAGGTCAGAGCTTACTCCCTGACCCTGCCACCCAGCCCAGAGTCACCACTCTCAGTCTGGACCACTGCCTGGCAAGCCAGCACGTCCCGGGGAGCACACTTACCCCCCATCAGGTCAGAGCTTATCCCCTGAACCTGACCCTCTAGCCCAGAGTCACAATCCTCAGGATGGACCACTGCCTGGCAATCCAGGACTTCTCAGGGAGCACACCTACCCCCATCAGGTCACAGCTTAAACCCTGACCCTGACTATCAAGCCCATAGTCACCACCCTCAGACTGGACGATTGCCTGGCAAGCCTGGACTTCCGTGGGAGCACACCTACCCCCCACAAGGGAAACACCTTCCCTAAGGGCTGCGCTAAAGTCTGGCTGGCGCTGTTCTCCTGACCTCTGGCCACCTGGCAGAGCCTGGATCACCCCCAGACCAGAAATGGTATCACCAGGGTCATTCCTGGAGGGTCTCTGACTTCAGAGCTGAACCCTGGCCCTCCTGGTTCTCCACTGGGTCTCTCAACCCCCTCTCAACCCTATGCCTGGGTTCCCACCTCCTCCACTCTGGAGTGAAACTACCAGACACCAGGACTGGCAGAACGGTAACATCAGCCACCCGTCCAAGTCCTCCTGGCAAAATGGGGTCCCTCTCAGTAGATGGCCCTATGGTGTAGGCTAGGCCCCTACCTGGCGTTTACTCATGAAACCAACCAGGCTCTGAGACTGGGTCTCAGACATCTTGGGACTCAGCCCACCCCTATTCCCTCTCCTCTGAGACTGGCCACGGGATCCCAAACCCATCCCACTACACTGGGACCTTCATGGGACACTGCAAGCCTCTCCCATCAACACCTGGTTGGTAAACACCTAGACCACTCCCTTTAGGAACACCCCCAAATGCCTCACAAGACCCTCTGGCACACACCCAGAGGTCTGCCTCCTTTCAAGCTACATGGGGTCAGAGAGCTCACATACTGACAAGTGTTGGCGTAGCCCTAAAAAACAACAACGAAGAAGGTGCCCTCTGACAATCAGATTGAACAGCCCTTCAAAATTGTCTGCTGTGCTACCCTTCACCCATCCAGCCAGTGCCATGCAGCAATCCTCCACAAACTCCCCCAAAGACTGGTGGGACAGTTTCTTACTGCCACTGAACCTCTTTCTGTATTCCTCAGGGGTGAAACCATACTTTACTATCAGTGCGCCCTTCATAGGGGGATACCCCTTCCTGTTACTCCCTTCCAGAGCCAGTAGGACATCCCACCCCTACTCAGGAATATAACTCCCTAGGCCAGACCCCCAATCCTTCTCAGGCATCCTGCGCTCTACCTGAGCCACCTCATATTTCTTCAACCACTGATGTATGGCTCCCCCCTCTTGGAACCAAGGTGCCAGATCTGTGGGTATGTGAGGATCATCTCTGCTACTGCACTTAACATTGCTGCCACCACTGGACTCAGCCTGCAGCACTGGTGAGTCCAGAACCTTCAGACTGCACTCAACAGTGAGTCTCTCTCTGGCAAAGGCCCTCTCTGCCTCTGCCCTCCTCTCCTGCACAAAGGTCTTCCACACCTCAGCCCTTCTCTACTCCACAGCCAGTCACGAAAGCATCAATTTCAGGTCCCTCTCTTCCTGCCTATCTGTAAGCTCATCATGCGACCGACAGGTCATGGGAGGTGACACTGCTTCTTACATTGGACCCAGCACAGGATACCCTATCACTGGGGCCTTCCCTGTCAACTGGCATCCCTGCCCAGTCATTCTCACCCTCCTGGCCGGTCTCTTCACCGCTCACTGTGTATGAGGTCTGGGAGCCCTCCAATTGGGAACCCTTACTACAATCAGGATCCTCTGGGTACCTGCTAAGAACACTCCTCTCCTGGGCATATGTCACAAACGTTTAAAACAAATTTAGAGATCTTACGAGGTCCCCACTCGATGGCAATCCTCTCTTTCAACAGAACCCCTTTAATTCCTCCTGGGAGTAAAACGGCAGGTCCTCAAGTTTAAAGGTCAGCCACATTTTGATAAGGTACACAAGTGTGACAATCAAATACCCAAGCATAAGAACTGAAAACAGGAAAAATGACCAATGAGAGAAAATCATGAGAAACAAAACATGTGATGGTCTAAACACAATTTGTGTGGTGCAACAATGAATCACAATAGTATTGTGCAAGCGAAACTCCTTTTCTCACAGCTGCCAACCAATGTTGGAAATGAGGTTTCTGGTTGGCTGGGCATGCACCTAAGCCAGGTAGAACTCACCCACTCTACTTAGGGTGAGGGAGTGAGGGAGTTACAAACCCAAGATAACCCCTGCCCACCCCCTTGGTAGCTTGGCACAAGCAGTCAGTCCTATCACAGAGTGAAGGTGTAAAGCGATTTCACAACACACACAATACACAATCCCCACCACAAAGGAAACACAGCAGAAAGTTATATCAAAAGAAACTGTATTGCCACAACATTATTAAACCAAACACAACATGTCAGTAATACCCAGCTACCCAAGCAGTTGTGAGAACATTGCACAGTATTATTACTCTGCGAAAGCCAGCAGTCGTCACATACAACACATAGGTTACTGGTTTTAATGCACATGTCCTAGTAAGCACAATACCAAAAATGTGTATGTCCTAGTAAGTATCTGTTACCCCAAAATGCCAGGACATTATCATAAATGCATTCTCACCTACATCATACAAAAGGGTGGTAAATCCCAGCCCCATAGAAGCCATGCAGGAGCTCGTGTGCTCCTGTTACTAGGGATACAGTAAATGCAGCAATATCTGGTAACAACCTTCCTCTCCTAATGGGGTATCCTACCCTCAAAAATGCACTATGTTCGGGGGGGGGGGACCGGGCAGCTCCTGCCAACTCCGATTCCTCGATGCTTGCTTGCAAACACAGAGGATTTCTTCAATGGCTGTCCGTGTCTGCACGGCCCGACCATGACCCCTCACAAGGTGCACCTCCTCAGAGAAGGACTGCCACCAAGGGGCTTAGCAGGAACGATCCCTCTGATTAGGGTTTCACCTCACGTCCTGCCCACGGGGTTGGGGACGTCACTTACCAGAGAGCCTCCTGGCTTCAGCATGGGTCCGATGTCTGTCAAGGCAGTCCGCGCATTTTGGGAGTAGCCACTTCTTGATGGCTGACCCTTCCCCCTGGTGCTGCTACTCCACCAACCAGCATGCTCACACCAACCCCGATGTGCGAGCTCCTCCAGATAGTTGTCCCGGGCCACAGTGGTGAGTGCACCAAAGCAGGTGCCTTCCTGTGCCCCAGGGGCACTCCTCTCCGTACTCCTCACCCCGGGGCACCAATAAAGGCACGCCTCACTCGCCTGACTCCCGGCAATCCGCCTGGCTCGCGGCAGTGATTTACTCACTCGGGAAGATGACGGAAAGCGCTCCTATGGACTTAAACAAACAAAGGGGACAAGTGCTCTGACACCAGAGTCCTCAAATCTAGCATTGTCCTCGCACTGCAGGAACACAGCAGTAATTATCCACAATGCTCCCCTCATGCTGGGGAAGCAGGAAATGAAACACTTTTCTAGTGTTCTGACGCACACCACCCAACCCCTGGACACAGTCAAAGGGGAGCACAGGGCGTAAGGTCCAAGCAAGCCAGCACAAAAAGTTGCAGACAGTGCAGTTCTTCCAAATGACCCAGGATGTCACAGGTCAGCACAACAACAGCAGTCCAAGGCAGTTCTTGGTGAGTCCCTCCAGCAGCATTCTGTGTCCAAGTTGATGGTCCAAAGTGCCCCAAAGCGTCTCCCTAACATGGGGGGAAACCCTTGTACTTATACTCAGTTTTGAGCAACTTTTACAAAGAGGAGGAGAAGAGGTTCCAGACAGTTTCAACTGGTTCTAGGGATGTCCCCTCTCTCCTCCAGCAAAGGCTCCACGCATCAGTTGGGGGTAAATGAGCCCTTTGTGTGAGGCCAGGGCACATCCTTTACAAATGCAGGTGTGCCCTGCCTCCCCTTCTCTTAGCCCAAGAAGACCATTCAATATTCAGATGCACCTCTGTGACACCTCCACGCTCCCTGTATACGGAGTATCTGAAAAGTATGCACAAAGCCAGCTGTCACTCTGCCCCAGACGTGGATTAGAGTCAGACTGCAAAACACCAGCACAGAGAAATGCTCACTTTCTAGAAGTGGCATTTCTATAATGGTAATAAAAAATCCACCTACACCAGTAAGCAGCATTTCTCACTACCATTTCAACCATTACAAACATGCCTACGCTATCCCTTATAGATCAGATAATACCCCCTAGACATAAGGCAGGGCATTTCCAATGCAATCCTATGAGCAAGGCAGCACTCACAGAGGGAGAAACCAAATAGGCTGTTTGTCATGACCAGGAGAGGCCACACAACCAGGCACATGCCCTGCCTCTTACATACATAGCGACCTGCCCATAGGGCTAGCTAGGGCCTACAGTAGGGGTGACTTACATGTAGTAAAAGGGAAGTTCCAGGCCTGGCAAGAAGATTTAGCTGCTATGTTCCTGTTGCAGTAAACTGCACACACAGGCCCTGCGCTAGCAGGCCTGAGACAAGTTTGAAAGCCTACTTCTGTGGGTGGTGACAGCAGCGCTGCAGGCCCACTAGTAGCATTTGATTTACTGACCCTGGGTATAGGGATACCACTGTACAAGGGACTTATAGGTACATTAAATGTGCCAATTAGGTGTAAGCCAATCATTTGAGATTTGTCTGCATTTGAGTGAGTCAAAAAAGAGCCTTGAGCAGGGGCAAATCTTGGTCAGTAATGGTACAGGGGTATGAGTCTGAAATTTCCCAACAATCAAAGAGGTGTTCCCACCTAACATGGACAGGGAGAGTTAGGGCCACTGGATGTGGTGATGGACATAGTTTTCAATTAGTTGGAAAAGTAAGGTCAATCCCAAATCTCACTCTTGCTCAAATAACCCAACCTTTATTCCCCCCTACCAGAAAATTATTGCTCAATCTCTAATTTTCCTTAGTTTGGAAAGACCATTGAGCAATGTGTTTCCATACAAATCTTTAATTTAAGTAGATCAATAACGTATTCACTGGATTCAGAGTGGGTCATGGAATAGAAATAAAATTGTTAAACATCTGGATGACATACAGAATACTGGATAGTGGTGACTCCTGGTTGCTTGCTTTACTGGACCTAACAACAGCCTTCAACACAATTGATCATTCCAGATTACTTGACTCCTCAGGCATTACTTCAGATTTAAAGACACATTACATAAACAGCTTTTGTCCCTCCACTCCTCCTTGGAATAACTTTAAACCCTTCTCTAACCCTTGTCCCGCACATAATAAAAATTGTCAAACATAATAATTTCCACCTACAGCAGTTAAAAAAGTTTAAAAAGTTGAATCCAGTCTTGCAACTTCACATGAGAAAAGCTTCACATGCTCTAATTCTTTTTTGACTGGACTTTGGTAATGCAGTTCTAGCAGGGACATCTCAAGCCAATCTTCTTCCACTAAAAGGTGTCTTACATGCCACAGCCAGACTACGCTCCTCTGCCAAGAAATTCAACCACATCTTCCCAAACTGAACTGCACTGCCTTCCTTTAGAGGCTAGAACCATCTGCAGTTAGGTACAGAGTTGTCAAAGCAACCTATTCAAAAGTCCCACTCTATTTGACTAACTTACTCAAGATCTCAGGAGGAACTAGGGGCCAGATGTAAAAATGCTTAGCAGTGTGATAATCAATTGCAAACTGGTAAACAACTGCTAAATTAAGGATTTGGGACCAGGTATACTACAGCTTTTGACAGTCACAAACAATCTGTTTAGCAAAATCAGATCATTTTCAACTGCAAAATGGCCTTCATCTATGCACCAGATCCAAATTGTAATACAATAACACGTTACTGAATCACAATTTGGGTTTGTGACAACATACCATATCAGTATTTGGTCAGGGCATGTTTAGGGTGCCCCTTCCAAATAGTAATTTGGAATAAGATGTATTAATGTTTTGTTGCTGAGGACCAGTCACTACAATTTAATATTTTACCCACTACTGAAAGGTAGTGGTAAACCATTTACAAAGGGGAAAGGTTGCATGTAGTCATAAACATTGTATAAGAGTAGGTAGTGCCAACTGGCAACTCTTAAAAATGTTGTTCTAACTTTTCATTTGTTTTTAAAGAAGCATCCTGTCCTTCTTTAAGGAAAATGGGCTGCTTTTTTTAAAATAACATGAATGCTTTATTTATAAGGAATCACAGAAATGATGGTCTGCAGACCCTAGTAGGCCACCATCCCTATGGTGGCAGTGGATTGTTATGGATAACAATTTGAAGCCTACCTCAGTACTATTCATGAGGTAGGTCATATTGCAAACCACTGCTATTCAGTATTTCATGAACCAACCTAAAATTACATAGGTTCACAACATACTGCACTGACCACAAAAATACTGGTTGAAAGTTGTGACCAATGCTTAGTACATCTGGCCCTTGCTATGTATGAAAGATATTTTGTCGTTTTTTTTTGGCACAACGGATGAAAATTGAATCTGTAATTTTGTGACTCCAAATAGCAAATTATTTTTATGGATTTGCCAATAATGATTCATTATTTGTGTGTATAAACTGTTCCCAAATTGTGACTGTTAGACCTGACACCCTTGGCTTGGTTTCTCACTAACATTTTGCGTTTTGCCTTTATACCTCCTGTTTATGATAACTTTGCTTTTGCTGGCCTTAGGTTTCTGTGTACTTTACCGCTGTTAAGCAGTGCTGAAGTGCTTGTGCTCTTTCACTTAAACATGGTAACATTGGCATATTTAATTTACTTATAAGTTCCTAGTAAAGTTCTCTACATGTGCCCAGGGTTGTAAATTAAATGCTACTAGTGGGCCTGAATCATTGATTGTGCTGTCCACTTAAGGAGCCCTCTAAACATGTCTCAGGATTGCCATTGCAAAACCTGGGTATGCAGTTTCAAACTGTCATATCGACCGGGCAAAATAAACCTTTTGCACTCCTCAACCTTTCTTTTTAATTCTGATGTCACTTCTAGGGTAGGTCCTGGAAAGCCCAGAGGACAGGATGCTATGTATTTAAAATGTTGGACATGCAGTTTTACGTTTTAAATGTCCTGATAGTGAAAAGTGAAAAACTCTTAAATTTATTTTTACTACTGCAAGGCCTATCTCTCCCATAAGATAATATTGGAGTGGCCTTATTACATTTCATAAGTGTAATTGTGAAATGGGAAGAGATACATTTGATGTCTCTGGAATCCTAATTCAAAATCCTAACTTATGGTAAAGTCTATTTTGAGTTGCAATTCTCAAAATGACACTTTTAGAAAGTTGGCATTTCCTTTCCTCAGCCATTCGGTGCCTGCCTGGGTCACATGACTGGGTGTACTTAGCAGTCAGGCTTTGTGTATTTCCCCTAGACTGAAACACACACAATGGGAGCTGTGGGGTTACTCAATGGGCCATTACTGGCATGATGGGATGATAGGAGGATCAGAAAGGGGAGCTGGACCCAGCCACATTTACCACTGAATAGCCTGTGTCCTATCTCCACACAAAGGGCTGCACACACCCTGTTGTTACTCTGGAGCCACAGCCGGAAAAGCAGCGCATCGGTGCATTCCCAAGGCATGCCTCTAGAGGTTTCTCCCCACTTGAAAGGCACAAATGCGTATGAAAGAAGGATCACAGACACCACCACTTCGGTACTCTTCTGGACCTGTGGATACAGCAACGGCTGCTGTGCTGATGACAAAGACTGCCACTTTGCTGGACTACTACTTTGAACAGGCTGCTGCCTTGTTGTGCGGACCTGCCACCTTCTGTCCTCTTTCTTGGGGAATGAAGGATGGGGCCTGCAACTTCATCTTGAACCTTTTATCCCGGAGTGACTTAAAGGACTAGTCTGCTGGCCTCCTGATCTGAGCCTCTGGGACAAAACTGGTGCCCCACAGCTCCTGGACCCATCTTTAATGGGTTCCTGACCCCCAAGAGGTACCTCTCAGGTCCTGGGACCTTAAAGTCAAGCTTTTGGGTTCTTTGTGACAGCAAATGGGTCCTTTTGCACTGAAACTGGCATCTCACACGGAAAATCAGCATGAGCCAATGCAAATCCATCTCTTCACACAGAAAGCATCATCTGCCCATGTGGATCACCAACATGAAGGTCCAGCCCGCCTGTCAGCAAAGCCCAGGCTGCTCCACCACACCAACCATTACTAGCGACACTTTCCTTTCTCTTCGCAAACTTCTTCTATGAGAACAAGACTCTTGGCACAAAACTTGAGAAGGTAAAACTTCAGCAGCACTAATATGAGACTGTTTCTGACCTGCGCTCCATTGTGGTTAGCTTGAAATATTGACTTTGTCCCAGTCTAGTTTGTTTGGCACTTTATGCTGTTAGGCAAAATTGTTCTCCTGATTGGAATTGTGTCATTTTGGTATTTTTTATTTATTAAATTATGCTCTATTTTTCTAACCAGGAGTTGGATTCTTTTGCATGGTGTTTTCAGTGTTTTACTGTTTGAAGTGTTGTACACAAACTTTACAAACTGCCTCTAGGTTAAGCCTGACTTCTTTACGCCAAGCTACCAGGGACTTGAGCACAGGTTAATTTGGGTTTTGCTTCTCCCTTACCCTGATTAGGATTGTTGTTGTTGCTTGACCAGGGTTACCCCCCAGTCAACCAGTAACCCAATGTTTAAAATAACTAGTCACAGAATGTGTTTTTTCATGCATAATTTGCACAATTTACCACCAACAGGAATCAGGTGCTAATCAGACATAATCTATAGAAACAGTCTCAAAATCCATCAGGCTTTCACAGTGGTTGATTTCAGGGGCAGCTCCTGTCAGGACAAAGCAGCAGATTTGGGGGCACAAAACAAAGACAACAAAATTAGAAATATAAAAAAAGCTTACCTTTCCAACCGCATTGCCGCCACACCGCTCTACTGACTCCACTCACTGCAGGCACAAGCTCCCAGCCTGCCCTACAGCCAACTCTAATGCTGCTCTCATGCTGTTGGCAGTATGATAGCAGCATTAGAATTGGCTTGAGCGCCCTGGCTTTCCACCCCCAGACAAACTGGGAGCCTGTGCCTGTTGTTTCCATCCCAACATCACAGCTCATGCTGGAGAGAGCTCAGGGCACATGTGTGTTGGGCCATCCTGGGACAGCTGACCAAACACACATGCGCACTGAGGGAAATGCACACCATTCCCCCTCCCTGCCTGCCATCCTCCAGAGCACTGCCCCTTTAAAAATAAATCAATAATACATATTGTTTATTATTTTTTATTTTTCAATTTGCAGCTGCTGCTACTAGTGGGGGGGGGGGCAACACTCCTCCACCATAGTGGACGCGCCGCCGCTGGCTGCTTTGTATGGTTCGGAGAGGAGGATAAGGAAGATAGGAATTTCAGCTGATCTGCAGATAAGAGGGAAACAGAAGAGGGTTTTAGGGTTAGGATAACCCTTCCTGAACAAACAGAGTAGGAGATCTATGAGAAAAATACAAGATAGGCAGGTAATTTTAGATGAGATTGCTGAGCTGCAACCACTTCTAGAAAGACAGAGAGAGGTAATACAATTCCATTGCATATTCAAGTACTCTGTTCCCTATACCTGTTAGCTTCTGGACGTTACTAGGGAGTAATTGCAGTAGCAGAGTGAGTTTTGCAAAGTGCCTTATACTGTTTTAATTTTTTTGTAGATTTTTGGATAATATATTGGTAAAATTAAATCAATATATGTTTGTCAAGGTCTCAACAGGATTTAGAACAGAGTGAAAGTGTTGTTATCCTATTGCACAATTCCCCCATGTTATTGATTGTGCTAATTGGGCTCTTGTTGCAATATGCCTAACATCGACAAATGAGTTCTTAAAGTGCAATCAAAAACAATAGCTACTCACTGAATATACATGTTTTGTGTGTTTCATCCTGTGTTATAAGAGACTTTGTAGCAGTTTTTCCAGGCATCACACATAACTCCTACATGTATCAGCAGAGTGGGATTTATAATTGTCTTTCTAGAGGAGACTCTGGGGATGCCTAGTTGCTTGTATGTTTAATACTTTGTACATACATGCAGGCCAGGTTAAAGTAGTACCTTTAAAAACATATTTAATTTTTTTTGTTTTAGGTGACAATGCTGAAACCTTGTTCTCATGGATTGTAGCCCCATGTGTAAATACAACAACCAGAAGTGAGGTCAGATAAGCTCATAAGTCTCCATGTTCTGTAATAGAACACACGTTTGGCACTCTAAATGGAAGAGTCAGGTGTCTATGCAAAAGTGGGGTTGCCCTGCACTATATCCCAGAAATCTGCTGCAAAATTATAGCAACATGTACTATGCTGCATAACCTAGTGATAAAGAGAGGCCTCCCCAATGTCAAAATTAATTCAGATTCTGAGCATGAGGATGGTAATCCACTACCCCAGAAACCCCAAATGCTTCTCAGGCTGGTGAAGGCAGAACACATTGTGTAGGCATTACTGCACATTACTTTCCAGGTAAGGGTAAACCAAACATTTGTAATGAAACAAAAGAAAACAGTGTCGCTATACTATGATGCTATGAAACACAATGTGCCTTTTAATAAGGTTTCTGATTAATGTTTTCCATATTATCAAGCCAAGTAAGCAATCTTTTAGCAAAGTAGAAGTTATTATTTTAATGTTTTGATAGCAAAACAAAATGCCTTTGTCTGCCTCTACTGGCACTTAGTTTTTCAGTCCTAGAAGGTGGGGGAGCCAGAGACACATCAGTACCTGATCTTTAACTGCATGTTTGTCACAGATTAATGGCATCAGTCACTGAGAGGCTACTAAGGATTGAAGCCTCTTCACTTACCTCCAACCGCAACTATTTACCAGCTGTAGAGACTTGGGTTGTTTGTATGTTTTCCAATGCACTTGTGAGTTGTACAATCCCACATGCCATATCCATGCTATAGTTTCCAATCTCCATCTCAATATTGACTGTTTAATGAGATGATGTGGCGGTATAATAGGCCAGACAGTTCACTGACCTGTTAAAGCCATCCAACCGAGACATATGCTGGTGGTGTCTGAGCCTCTGATTCACACTGTCTTGCTGCATGACAGTGCATAATGTTGTTACTGCATCAGTGAGCTTATCAATGTTTTCACCAAGAAATCTTTGGCCCTCCTCTACAGTTGTTCTCTTTTTTTTCATCCATTGTGATAAAATGGATTGTTAGCTGGGGTAGATGGTACTTTTCCACAAGTAATAATATCACAGTTCTTGTTAGTCCCAGTAACATTTTTAGAAATTGGAGCCTGAGCTCCACCCTTGGTAGCTATGGCACAGAACAACAAGATTAATTTGAGAAAATGTGTAAAGGATTTAAAAGTACCAAAACAGTTAAAAGGTCAAAACCCCACTCCAATGTATAAGAATAGGGAATACTTTAATAAACACACCAAAACAACAAAAAGTCAGAAAGGGAACCAGAGATATGAAGTTTTACACTTTAAAGCTTTACATAAAAAAGCGCCAATAAGCACAAACTTCGTGTGACTGGTCGTGCTATCTGGGAGAAACTTAAGGGTTAAAGCTGATTGTGATGGGGCATGGACTGGATATGAAGCCCAGGCTGGTTCGGGTCTTTGAGTTACCGTATGACTAGAATGACTAGAATATTTCCAAGAAGGTAAAGTATTTAGAGGGCAAGGTTGTTGCCTGGATTAAAAATTGGGTCATCGATGACGGCTTGATGAAGGACAAGGTTTTGGTGAAGCAATCAATGAAAGCAGAAAAAACTTTGAGCAGAAGGGTCCAGGGTTTGTATCCAAGAAGTCATTAGCATCGATTGGATGCTGTTTGGCAGTGGGCCCAGTGAAGATTTTTACCTTCAGACTTAGACTCTTTTCTGGAAGTTGGATTTCCTTACTGAGGCAAGTCTGCAGGTTGTAGCTGAAGAGAGTTCAACGTTGTTGGATGCCAGTGGGCCTCACGCTTGCTAAAACAGATTTGCTGCTGAGGAAAAAAATCTAGAGGGAGATGGGGCGAAGTCATGTCCACCAGAAATACACACTCGGTGGACCTGCTGGCAGGTAGGTCCTTGTCTTCTGTTGGTTCTTTAGCAAAAAATCCTCTAAGAAGTTTCTAAGTCCCAGGATTTAGGGTTAGGCGCGAGGGGTACACTCTGACACCAGCCACTGTGTCCAGGACCTCAGGAACAGTACTTCATGTTCAGGACTTACTCCAAAGAATCCACCAGCAGGGTCCAGTGCAGATCTAGCAGAAACTGACCAGCTTGGCTCCTTCAGGAAAGTAGGCTTCTTGCAGCTTTTGTGTTCCTGTAGCTTAACAGGAGGTCAGCAAACTGACTCTTGGAGCCAACTTCTTTGTCTTGGGTATACATAGGAGCAGATCGAGCCCTTAGGGCTCTCCTCACAGAAGTCAACAGCAGAGGCAGTCCTTCTTCTCTCTTCCATAGGTCCAGTAGGGTTTTGAACAGCGTGCCCATGGACACCACAATCCTGTGGGTGGGTGGGGTGAGTCCTACTTCCTCCCTGAGCAACAAGGAAATCTCCCAAGGGTAACCCTATCAACTTTTGCAGCAGTCCCTGCATGTCATACTGCAAACAATCCCCCAGTGCTACTCTCTACCTACATCCAAAATGGATTTCCTCCTTTATGCTGTGCTTCTGTGCCCAATCTAAAGAGATGTGGCCAGAGCAATGAGCAAACCCTACCATTTGTTCACTCAACACCCATTGTGGGAGCAGCTCCATTCCCACTGGGATTGGTGCTTGGCTGGCTAGAAGAATACTAAAGGGGCATTCCCATACAAGAGGTCCCATGCATGTGACAGGCCAGGCCCCTTTGAGGATGATTAAGTTCCTGGGAACAGCCCAGAACATCACCCTGTGAGGCAAAAGCCTTTTGAGTCACACATAATGATGGAGATATTCAGCCCCAGGATGATAATTGTAAGCCCAGGAAAATGGTCTACTAGAGGCTTTAGGAGGCGAAATGTAACTTTTTAAAAGCAACTTTGTGGAATTTTTATTACATATCTAACTATAGGAATTAATTGAATTTAGGGATGGACGAAGAATGTCGCTCTGCTGGTGGAGTTCACAGGGTTTTGCCCACTCCTCAGGGAGCACGGATTTCCGAAAAACTCTGCAAAGTGACTCAGAGTGTTTTTTTTTTCTATTGGGTGGCTCACCACTGTTAAGACAGAAATTGATAAGTTGCTAAGTATGAACCAGTTTTCTGAACGCTGGTGGTTGCAGCATGTTGCTACCACTTGCATTGAGAAAGCTGGCGCTCACGTTGAGGATGCTGCTGTTCAAGCAGAAAATCTACTTGAGCAGCAAAAAGAAGTTACCACCCTCTGTCACTACGCGTGATGCAGTTCAAGCTAATTTTACAGTGCGGGAGAAACTCCTGGTGCTGAAAATCAGCGAAAACAGTGCAAGTTACCCAAACTTTACAGAGCGCAGCAGAGTTTTTTCAGCACTTCACAGAGTCCCATAAAGCATAACTACGCAAACTCCACCCAGGCCTAATTGAATTGTAATAAATAATTTAAAAAGTCCAGTCTTGAACTTTTAGCAAATGCTTTAATAAAGTATCTTCATGTTTTTCTATAGAACAGCTAACTCTGCCACAGTGAAAATAGCTTTGTAGGTATTTTCACAGTAAGGACATGTTTAACATCAAACATATACATATCTTATTTTAAATGTCATGCACCCTGCTTGTAGACATTTAATGCCTACTTGGGGTTACTTATACATTTTTAAAAGGGCGGTTTAGGCCTGTCAAAATGGGTTATTTTGACAGGTCGATTTTGAAGTTTAAACCTACACAGCCAGGTTAGTGGTGGCAGGCCAGCAGTCATGTTTTGCATTGTCATTTAAATGATGGCACAATATGTGCTACAGTCCACTAGTGACATGTATTTTACTGGCGTAGGGTACACTTTGCACCACATGCTAAATATGTATAGGTTAGTTAAATGTGCCAATTAAGTGTATAGCCAATTGTCCCATGTTTTAGGGGTCAGAGTACATGCACCGGGCCTGGTTAGTAGACTCCCAGTGCACAGAGTCATAAAACTAGCATCATCAGTTCTTAATATATGGGGGTGATCATTCTACAAAATGGCACTTTCCTACAGCCTCAATCATATATGTAATGTTTACATTCATAGTTTCTGTCAGTTAACAGATCTGGGGCCAGATGTAGGAAAAAAGCAAATTGCGACTTGCAATTTGCGAGTCTGTGCCACTCGCAAATTGCAAGTCGCAATTTGCTATGCAGAAAGGTGTCTCAGACACCTTCTGCAACTCGCAATGGGGTCGCAAAGACCCACCTCATAAATATTTATGAGGTGGGTCGCAGTTTGCGACCCCATTGCGAGTATGGGCACTCACGGGGATGGTGGCCTGCTGGAGACAGCAGACCACCATGTCCGTGACTGCTTTTTAATAAAGCATTTTTTTTTTTTTCTATCTGCAGCCCGTTTTCCTTAAAGGAAAACGAGCTGCGCTTAGAAAAAAAAACGAAACCTTTTGTTTCGGTATTTTTCAGAGCAGGCAGTGGTCCATAGGACCACTACCTGCTCTGAAAAATAGTTTTTGTGATCATTCACAAAGGGGAAGGGGTCCCATGGGGACCCCTTCCCGTTTGCGAATGGGTTACCATCCACTTCAAGTGGATGGTAACAGCGATTTCATTTGCGACCGCTTTCGCGGGCGCAAATGAAATTGCATAGCATTGCGAGTCGCAAATGGGAAGGGAACACCCCTTCCTATTTGCGAGTCGGAAATGCATTTTGCGAGTCGGATCCGACTCGCAAAATGCTTTTCTGCATAGCAGAGAGGCTTTTGCGCCTCGCAAACGGCGTTTTTCGCCGTTTGCGAGGCGCAAACCCTTTGCTACATCTGGCCCTTAATTTTTTTACTCTGCAGGTACTGCACCAACAACATAGAGGCCTCAGAACCACCAAACAAGGATGATGGTTCCCCACCATCTTTAAGTGTTACAAACCCTGCATTTATTTTGCAGGATTTACTGTGTCTATGCTGAAGAAGCCTCCTGCTTATCTGTCGGTCCCTCATAGCAAGTTGTGGTGTGTGCCTAGCTGTGCTTAGCTCCTCAGAGACATTAGGGAAAACTGCTAGTTGTGAAACTACTGCTTAAATCAGGATGGCATAGGTGGAGATGATGTGGCTGGTACATCAGTGGCTTCCTCATGTCCAAGGGACTCTTGTAGTGCCTTTTGCTTTGTTTCCTGCTCTCTGTGATGACACATCTCTGATGTATGGAAGTGCCTTTTGCCATGCTGAATTGACAATCAATTGTTTTTTACATTACATTATTTAAAATAAACTTTTGTAATCTAATTGTGCAAAGTGATTATTTTGACATGATTAAAAACATGTTGCTTCTTAATGTGAAGACTTATTTACTTTTTCTAGGACATTAACATTTTAGTACTACATCTCCAATAATGCATTAGGAATTGAAATCTAAGGGCCTGATTTAGAATTTGATGGACGCATTACTCCCTCACAAATGTGAGAGATATCCCACCCAATTTATTACGATCTCTATAGGCTATTATTGGATCGTAATACGGCAGACGGTATAGCCCTCACAGTTGTGACGGGGTAACCCCCTCCACCAAACTCTAAACCAGGCCCTAAGTGTTAACATGGAGTGAAGTCAATATGTATGCCTTATACTATGTTATAACCTTAATAAAAACTAGCAATACACTTCAAACTTACTTGTAGATGTACTGTGTGGGGTTCAAGTATTGATGTCAGTAAGTCCAACAATGATTGTGGCTGGAGTGTTGACTCAATAAAGTCTTCCCTTTGAGTTGGTGTTGGCTCAGCCCTCATCCTCCTCGACCTATCAGCCGCTTTCGACACAGTCTGCCACCGCACCCTGCTAACCCGTCTCCACGAAGCCGGCATCCAAGACAAAGCCCTCAACTGGATCTCATCCTTCCTCTCCGACAGAACCCAGAGAGTCCGACTCTCACCCTTCCGCTCCAAAGCCACCAACCTCATCTGCGGCGTCCCCCAAGGCTCCTCTCTTAGCCCAACGTTGTTCAGCATCTACATGGCCCCCCTCGCACAACTGGCCCGTCATCACAACCTCAGCATCATCTCCTACGCCGACGACACCCAGTACGTCCTCTCCCTGACCAAAGATCCGCTCACCGCCAAAACCAACCTCCACGAGGGACTAAAATCCATCGCCGAGTGGATGAACAACAGCCGCCTGAAGCTCAAATCCGACAAAACGGAAGTCCTCATCCTCGGACGCACCCCCTCGGCCTGGAACGACTCCTGGTGGCACACCGCCCTCGGACCCCCAGCCAGCCACGCACGAAACCTCGGCTTCGTCCTCAACTCTGCCCTCACCATGTCCAAACAGATCAAAGCCGTCTCCTCTTCTTGTTTCAACACCCTCCGCATGCTCCTCAGGATCTTCAAGTGGATTCCAACAGGAACCAGGAAGACGGTAACTCAAGCCCTCGTCAGTAGCAGACTTGACTACAGCAACGCACTCTACACAGGCATCCCAACGAAAGACATCAAACGACTCCAACGCATACAGAACGCATCCGCCCGCCTGATCCTCGACATACCCAGCCGATGTCACATCTCCCCCCACCTGAAGGACCTCCACTGGCTCCCTGTGGATAAAAGGATCACCTTCAAACTCCTCACCCACGCACACAAGGCACTACACAACACCAGACCCACCTACCTAAACACCAGACTCAACTTCTACGTCCCCACACGTCAACTCTGCTCCGCCAACCTCGCCCTCGCCATCGTCCCCCGAATCCAGCGCAAGACCTCTGGCGGCAGATCCTTCTCCTTCCTCACCGCCAAGACCTGGAACTCTCTCCCCACCTCACTACGCCAGACCCAGGACCTCCTCACCTTCAGGAGACTCCTCAAGACATGGCTCTTCGAACGCTAACAGCACCCTCCCCCCCACCCCCAGCGCCTCAAAACCCTGTCGGGTACATAGCGCGCTTTATAAATTCACTGATTGATTGATTGATTGATTGTATGGAGGGTCCCTCTCCAGTTTCACATGCACTGCAGAGTCTAGTGGTAACCTTCTGCTTGGTCTGAGATTTTAGGTTGTAACACCTGTTGCGGATTTCGTCTATGGAACACAGGTAAGTCTGACTAAAATAAATGTATCTTGAATAGTCCTCCAGATTTTTCTCTTAGTGCAGCAGGGACATGTAATACTCCTTCCTCAAATAGCTCATCATTGTGTGCTCCCTTCTGTGGCAAACTCAAGCTCCTTCTCACTAAATTGTAACTTTCTTTTGCGGCCATTAGGAGTATTCCTCAGATGTATGGAACTGTGGGGGTGACCTGCAGTGAATTTTTAAACTTCTTCAAGAAATATGTACTCTTGGCCACAGCAGGAAGAAGGAGCAGAGAGGTACATCTCATCTTTGGAGCTGTTACTAGAGTCCCCTTGAAGAACACCAGAACTTCTGAAAGAATGTGAGCGCTCAAGCCTGAAAAGCAGCTGGATCTGCCCCTGCACCTTTGAAATCTGTTTCCTGGTAACTGCACCTTCTTTTTGTCTTTGATGCAAGAGTAAATGCACAAACTGTGATGGGAGGAATGGTTGAAATAAGTCAAACCCCTAGCAATTACTTGGGTGACATTCCAACTCGCTGCTCTTTTGTCCGCCATGTTAGACCAAGTCATATGCAGTCTTGTTCCCGCTCCAATAGTAACATTCCAGCCTGAATGCCAGAATGATGGTCCAAAGAACAATGTCTCATTACCCCAAGTGATAGCCAGTGGTTAGACAAATTGCAAACATTCCTCCCATCACCTTTTGTGTATTCGGTAAAACTCCGTAAGTGGTGATGGGTATGCCTAGATATGGATCTCTTACTCACTATGCATTGAAACCAAGCTGCACCTGTTTACAGAGGCCCAATAGGCCAGAACCAGTCTTGGGTGTCTTCTGTTCCAGAACAGAAAGGTCCTGGCTTGGCAGTTCAGACTGGACTGTTTCCAAAGGAGCATGATCAAGACTGATGTGCATATTGTTGGGTTTAATCTAAGGTTACATGATGGGCAAAAGAATGTGGTGGCTCAAATGCTATTCCAAGAGATTGCCTGTGGTTAAACAAGTTGCAGGCATTCCTCACAGACACAATGGGGGGAATATTTACATACAATTTGCACCAGGTTTTTATCACAAAGGTGACACAGACCAGTGCAAACTATTGATGTGAGATTGATTCCCCTCCAACTTAATGTGCACTTTAAAGTAAGCCTTGAAGTAATACAGAGTAGTTCTAGCTCTGCTTTGCATCGTTTTACATAGAGAGGACATACCACAGAAGGTAAATGGGTGTTCTCAGGCCACTAAGCATGGTTTTCGATGCAGAGCCCTGTCTACTAACATTTGTTGATGGGGCTTGCACCATAAAATATTACCATATTAAATACCATATGTGCTGCACTGTACAGTACACATACAAAGTGGGAGAAGTATTAGACTATGTCTCATCATTGTATTTTGCACCTTCTGTAAATAGAAACACAACAATCTTGACATCACAAATACACCCTTGCAATATGGTGCAAGCGTGTGTTTATTGGTACATGGCAGCCTAAAGTGTGTCAGTGCAGGGATAGAGGAAACCAGCACCAAATCGTATTAGATGTATTGCTGTCCTACTCTCTACCTTTCATACAACACAGCGCAGCAATTTTGGTTACTGCACAGCGTTGCATGAAAAGTTAGTAAATCTGCCCCTGGATATCTTCACCCTGCTTAGTTGCACAGATGGGCCTGATATGCACTGCAGGAGAATTAATAGCTATAGAAAAAATAAGAATTTTTTATGGCTTTGATATTGACAATTGTGTCTATTTTGAGGTATTGTATCTGGTATGCCTACTGACACACTATTTATTTCCCACTCTCGACTCTGGAATAAAATTCAATATTTCCCCTGAGCTGCAAAATGATTCATGTTGACATTGTAATTGTGAACAATACTCTGAATCATTATATTTGTTTGCTAAAAGAGCTACTTTCAGTATTATACAATAACATTTCATAACTGATTACAGTGAATGTAATGGTTGATAACTGTGATATGAAAAGCATTAATTAATATCATGTGGCTCACCTACACACCTCAAAATGCATATGAATATTTCTAAACAATGCCTTAATACCATACTTGTTCAAAGTACAATACATAATTGATGTCAGATGTATTTTCCCTTTATTCTTAGGTAGAAACAATGTGAATTGGCTGAAGATTGAATATTGTGTTCACAGATGACTCCTTGTGGAATAAACAAAGAAATAGAGTTTGTACTTCACACAAGGAGAGTGAGAGGAGACCGACCCAGTTGCATTCTCCCAAAATCACATCTGTACACAAGAACAACTAGGGTTTTCAAGAAGAAGTGTCAAGAGACCATCAAGAGATCCAACTTGAAAATCCAAGGATTTTGGAATAGACCCCTCACATACTAAATGGTGGCATGCTTTATCATCAGTGCCTATCCACACCCTGGTAGGAAAGTACCACCAGAGCAGTCTCAACTACAAGTGGGAGTTCTTAAATAAATGATCTATCTGGATAGAGCAGGGATCCTGTTGAACAATAGTAAAATATTTTTAAAAACCTTGTTGTGTAGCCCATCAGAATTACTATTTATTAGTAGGGTACCTTGGGTTTAATAAAAACACTAAATACAGGATATGAGTGAGCATTAATTTCTCAGTCACCCCTGATTCTTGCTGACATGTTTCTATCCTCTCAAAGAGCCCAAATGGGTTTTGGTCCTTCCTCAGGGCTACATGTGTGTGCCCCTGCTTATTTAAGAATGCATTCCATGCATTTTAATGAGGATTGAGTCTTCCCCTGAAACTGGGCCCTTCTGTATTTCAGTGCTAACTACATGCATAAAACACAGTATTAAAAAACACAGCACAGTGGGATAATGTCTAATATGTGTCTCTTGTGGGGTCCCCGATTGATATACAATGGGGTCCAAGCATTAGTTAACAATTACGATTGTGTGATCTATCTTTAGAAATCAGCTGTTTTTTTATTTTATTACTAAAACCACCACAATTTCAAAATCATTCACATGTGGATATGTGTGACGTTTTTACTGAGAAAAGACTATAAACATGCATGTGATTGTTCACTCTCATTGTGACTCAATACCATCAATCCAATCACATCTCTTACCCTAATTCTTCTTTTTTCGGGAAACATGGGCGTTTGGCAGGGGGTCCCTCCTGTTGTCACACTCTTCAAGAAATATATATGAATACAACTCTTTAGAGTCATGTATTCACAAAGGGCTACTTTACTCAAAGCATTTTCTTTGGAAACTTTAGAATAGTATTCACGTACCCAAGACAACTCCCTAGTATTCCTTTCATTCACGTGACTACTCCAATCTTTTCCCCAAGACCTAAAAATGGTATTCAACTACCCAGGGCAATTCCTCAATGTTTGTGTCAAGTTAATACGGGCCCCTATGTTATTATCCTGGTACTAACTGTGTCCATAGAATTTTGTTGCCTAGCCCGGTGTTTGTGCTGGATAATCTATGGCTCCATCTTTGTTCGTATGTGAACAATTACTGTTTGGGACAGATTGGGAAAATCTTTTAATAATGTGCCATGAGAAATCATTCTCCATGTGTCCAATGGATTAAAAATGATGCATCTACCTAGTATTAGTTTCTTTACATAGGAAAGTGCTTCAATGTTCATTGATGGGAATCCTTGCCTTTCTCGTTGTCATGCCTACATATTGTGGCCCATATGTGCAAATCAAAACATCTGTTCTAAAATCTTTTTCAAGGCAAATCTCCTGATGGTTTATTGACACTTTCTTCTTGAAAAACTTGGTTGTTCTTGTGTGTACAAGTAGAGTTTGTAATCGTGGTGGATGATTCCATCTGAAAACTAGGAAACTGCAAAACACAATTTTATGCTCTAATTGGTAGACTTCTTGTTGAGACTAGTGATGTACAAACTATGGGTTAGTACTCCTAATACACACATCCTAGAAGAATAAACAAGTGCAAATCTATATCCTTATCTCAGTGTAATGCAAGAATACTTCTCTGGTTGCAAAATGCCTTTCAAAGACTTCTCAGAATCACAGATTACAAGGGTTAAAATTTCAATATAGCAATTCTTGACTGCAGCAATTATTTATCACAATTGCCATGGTCTATGAGGAACATAACTCCAAGCGTTCAAGATGGCTGCCACCATTGCAAGTCTTATAGGAGTCTCATGACACTATGGGACAGGTAGACCTTCTCAGTTTTACTTGGAGGTTTAGTGTAGCACATCCATATGCGACTTGAGGCTTCAATTTATGCAGAGATCACATCCTGAGCACCTCTCCATCTCTATCTTCTTGTTCTGAAAACATGCATGCTGATTCAACTTGGAGTATTGAATCACATGGGACTGTTGTAGGACCCGGGCTTAGTTTTCATTGTAGATTTCAGTTTTAGCCTGTAAACTTTCTCTAATGGTGTCCTGCCATTTGATGAATTTTGTTTGACCAATGACTTTGTGTTTCACCACTGCGCATATTAGTTGCTCAATGTTCACCAGTAGCACATGGTATGTTTTGTTCAGTTTAGCCGCCTATGGGCTTTGACATTGCATTAGCCATTACATTCTGTATTCTGCCTATTGGCTTTGACATGCTGTACCCAGTCTAGCCGCCTATTGGCTTTGACATTGCATTAGCTATTACGTTCTGTATTCTGCCTTTTTGCACAAGATGAACCAAGATGTTTTTCTCACAGTAGACTAGACCTGATAAGAGAGGGTACATTGGTTGTTTTTCTCCGCTTGAGCCTGGGAAGAGAAGTAGTCTCGGAGACCTGGCCAGTCTCCAAAGGCTTGCTCAGTTTTCCCGAGTCTGAGAGGAGGGGGCACACCTTTGTAACGAATGTCACAGGCTTCAGAGAATCAGATTCGGATCTGCCTGACTTCGTGCTAGAGCTTGACGCCAGTTGCCAGCATCCCGTGTGGGTAGATGAATCTCTTTCTCGCAGCTGACAGGGAGTCATCAGCTTGCAGACCCTAGAAAGATGAAGCTGTAAATAGTTTCCCACACGGTGAAGTATTTGTTTTGCTTTGCATTCAATATCTTATAAATATAACCTGCTGTGTATATTGCAAACTGATATATTTTGTTTGATTAACGTGTGCTTGAAAGCTAATAATTCGTCATTCAGTTACTAAAATTGTGGTTGGGGAAGAATTAACAACAATAAAAGTCTTCTTTGAACTCAGAAGTGCATTTCTGGTGTGTTATGTAAGTGCTTAAAAACTAGATAAAAGCAAAAGCACTACAAATGGTGACTTTTTACATGTTTTTCTAGTATCACAAGAATGTGCTGCATACACATTTATTCTTGGTAGGCATTGTTTCCCTGTAGTCAGCTCATTTAGATCAAGGTTGTACAATCATAACTCAATACCCTTGTTTTTTCTTTCTGTGCTCTTTAGAAGACAACCCTTTTATGCTAGACAAACCAAAGTAGCTGTCCTGAACGTCTGTCACAGTGTGATAAGGACAATGTTTTATCATATGAACAGCATCTGTGCTAGGCTTGGTGTGTTATGCGGTTCCTACTTTGGTAATAGAGCTGTATTTAGGACAGCAGCATAACAGAGAGCAGAAGCCTGAGTGCAACCCACGCCACTTGGCAGCTGTCAGATCAACTCCTGACTAGCTCACAGTGCCTCTCCTAACCTTCAAACCTGTCTGGGTAAAACGTGATAACGACAACCTCAACATGACATTCTGACTCCTCAGGGAAGTTGTGGTAACAGATTGCACCCCTTTAGCTGAGTTACTCATGCATGCTAAGGTAAACTACAAGATGTGAAATGGATTTCAATGCATTTATTGAAGAAATCACATTCTTGTATAAAAAGCATGTGCTACGCTAATTAGGCAGAAGAAAAAAAGAAAGATGACCAGCTTTACATTCAAAGCGAAGAGGATAAACAACCCCAACATGTTGTGTGTTTCTAGATGGTCTAGGAGTTCCTACCAAAAACCTATGTCCAGATCTGAGAGTATAATGGTTGTAACCTTCTGCCTCGCCCGGCCTAAGGGAATAGTATGGGCCCCATACCTGTATTGGCTAACAGGGGTCTGGCTGTGATGTGGATGGCAATCCTCTTGGGAGGCTGAGAAGTGAGCGCTAGCAAAGCTGTCTGTCATGTAGTACGCATAACAGGATGAGCATGACCGGAATTATCTCTATCAACCTTGGGCCTTTGTGTAGTTTATACAATGACCCATGCATCATTCAGACAACAGTTCTGATGTAATGTTGTGTCTCAGAGATAGAAGGTGGCTCCTGTGCTGGCAACACAAGTCAGCATATCATGTATTGCTTGTAACAGCCTTGGACAAGGAGCACTGATTATATGTGGTACAAAGGCTGATTAAATGTGCAGCGTGAACCTTGCCTTCCTAAAAGAAGCAGCTGATGAAATATGTGAAAACAAATGCTAAAAAGCAGGATCACTAAAACATGAGTAAAATGTGTATGAATGTAAAAAGTCCACAATCCATGAAAGACAGGGGTGCCCAACCCAGGCTTTAAAAGGGTCTTTTGATAGGTGAGAGAAGCACTTCAAGGTGAGATTAACATGAAACTCCTATGAACTGTGGCTGAGATGCAGCCCTTCTAACTCTGACCTTCATCCTGTGAAGGATCATCGATTACCCTGGTAAGGTTTGGGGTTTGGATGTGGTATTGTGAGTTAGCCAAAACAATCCAACATTTACAGATGATATATGTATACTGAGACTCTGTACTGTGAAGTTTCTTGTTGACATATCCACAGTCCCACTAAACACATGGAAACTTTTTGGAGATTTTTAAAATTTTCATGTCCATGTTTCAACAGAATTTATTTGTATTTTTGTACATAGGTTTGGGAATTGTACTGTGTTATTTTATTGAATTTAATGTTATTCTGTGTTGTTTGAACATATCACACTGCGTTAAAAAGTATCCCTGAATAATTTTAATTACATTTTTACTGATTGTGTTTTAATCTGAATTTATTTAATCCAGTTCTCTGCAGAATCCATTAAGATGCTAAAAAATAAGTTTTGTGCTTTACACATTTTTAATGGAATTACAGCTTTGGCTTAAACAGAAATCTTCATTTAGGTCGTAAAAGGCAATGAAGAACAGCCGAGCTAGGATTTCCTTTATTTATCACTACGATCTTGCATGTTACTTTGGTTCATTGTGTTCCATTCAGCCAAATTCTATATTTTTTTTCCATTCTTTGATTGTAAGAGTGTGGGGGTCATTACAACATTGGCGGTAAAAGCCGCATACCGCCGTGCAGAAGACCGCCAATACACCGCCGCGGCCGCGGAAATCCACCACAGCTATTATGACCCACATCTCGGAATCCGCCGAAATTCAGACACCCACACAAGTCCGCCACACCAAAGGTCAGTGATAAACTGGCGAAAACAAAACCTCCACTGTCACGCCAACAGAAACACGCCCATGCTATCACGACCCACGAATCCATGCAGCGGTCTTTCAACCGCGGTATTCCATTGGCAGTACACACCGCCGCGCTCAAAATACACACACATCTCCAAAACACTGCCACATTGGACAATTCGAAAGACACACACCTGATACACATACAAACACCACTCCCACACACCCATTACAATATAAAACACATACCCACATCACACACAAACCCCTACGACCAAAAATCCTGAACGAAGGCCAGAGAGAGAGCACAGAATAGACAACCCCACCACACAGAGACACACAACACCGACACCCACACAACATCCACGCACAAAACACCACACACCACTACACATCACCACACTCATTACCACATACACCACCCCACACATCACCTACACCACCCCATGGCACGGCAAAGACACCCCAGGTTCTCCGAGGAGGAGCTCAGGGTCATGGTGGAGGAAATCGTACGGGTAGAGCCACAGCTATTTGGAGCACAGGTGCAGCACACCTCCATGGCTAAGAAGATGGAGCTGTGGCGAAGAATAGTCGACAGGGCTAACGCAGTGGGACAGCACCCAAGAAATCGGGACGACATCAGGAAGAGGTGGAACGACCTACGGGGGAAGATGCGTTCCGTGGTCTCCAGGCACAACATCGCAGTACAGTGGACTGGCGGCCGACCCCCGCTTCCTCCCCCACAACTAACAACATGGGAGGAGCAGGTCTTGACCATTATGCATCCTGAGGGCCTCGGAGGAGTCGGTGGAGGAATGGACACACCCCACCCTCACCCCCTCCCCTATCACTCCTCACTAATGTACTAATAACACAAATCACCCATCCCAACACCAAGCCCTGCATGACACAACAAAGCATGGACACCCATCACTAAAGTATGCCCACAGCACAAACCCATAACACCCCCCCCAACCATCATCACACAAGCCCCCACACAGGAATGCTAGCAATGGGGTACACGCACACCCACCCATTGCACACCATGACACACACACATGCAAGAATCATACTTTTACACCCCTGCAGGACCACTACCTAACCTCACCAGACAGGAGGGTCCAGACATCTCTACCCCACCCACAGAAGAGGCCCACAGTGATGACAGCAGCTCTGGCCAACTGGATCCAGATGACCAGCCCGGACCATCGTTGGCCTCGGGACAGTCGGTTTCCCTCACACAGGCACAGCCCAACACAGACCTTCCACCCTCTGGAAACACCAGCACAGCACCCACCCAGCGGGCCCATACCTCCGTACCCAGGACACGTCAATCAGCTGTGTGTCCACCACTACAGGGAACCCAGGATAACCCACCACCCCAACAACAACAGGGACCTGGGGACAGTGGTAGTGGGCACACGGTCCAGGGGATGGAGGCACAGGAACACAGGGGAACTGGGAGGGCTGCCGTGTGACAGGGGGCGGACAAGCCAAGGGAACCCACTCTCCACGAGGACCTCTCCTCCATCATGGGAGCATACCACCACTCCCAGGAGACGATGGCTATGGTCCTGGCCAAGTTTCAGGAGACCCAGCGCCTGCAGGAGGAACAGTATTTGGGCTTCAGGGAGGAACTCAGAACCATCAGCTCCGCCCGGGGCACCATCGTAGGGGTGCTGAAGGACATACAGAACACCATGAGGGACACTGTGGCACTCCAAGGGGCCCCTGACACTAGCATGGACGATGAACTGCCCACCACCTCCGCCAGCGCTAGTGGACAGGACGTCCCACCACCGGACCACCACACCAGCACCCCACCCCATGCAGACGGAGAACCACCCCGCAAGCGGTCCCTGAGATCCAGGAACAGGACAGAGCACAAAGGGAAGACCCCCGCCAAGAAATGAGACCACCCTGATTGTCATCTCACTGTCCCATTTTGTAACCCTGTCCATATTGGAACTGCCCCAGCTCCACTTCCTATGCCCATATGGGCAGTGCACCTGTGAGACTAATAGACTGGACTCTGCCATGGCACATTCCTCCACCATCACCCCTCACCATTTTACCACCCCCTTCAATATTTAGCACTTCAATAAACACCCTTGAACCACAAAACAATCTGGAGTCAGTCTGTGATTGAGAAAATGTGTATTAGCTATGACAGTGACAAAATCCGTTCTCAATAGTAATGTCAACATACTTATGCCACACATCACAAGTCCATGAAGGATGCAAGCAGATGACACACGTTGGTACCCACACCTGTGAAACCGTAATGGAAATGTACAACTCAGTTACCAAATACTGGTTGAAATTGACAGACAGGATAGAGGTAGAAGTGTGAAAGTACTTGTAGTAGTGAAGAAAGTGTTCTCACCTGTGTGTCACTGGAAATATTGCTGTATGACTGAGTCCCTGTTGTCAATGTCTTCTTCCTCTGCTTCTCGTCATCACTGTCCACAGGCTCCATAGCTGCCACAACACCGTCATTTGGAGCATCCTCCTGCAGAAAAGGCACCTGGCATCGCAAAGCAAGATTGTGAAGCATACAGCAGGCGATGATGATCTGGCACACCTTCCTTGGTGAGTAGAATAGGGAACCACCTGTCATATGGAGGCACCTGAACCTGGCCTTCAGGAGGCCGAAGGTGCGTTCGATCACCCTCCTAGTCCGCCCATGGGCCTCATTGTAGCTTTCCTCTGCCCTTGTCCTGGGATTCCTCACTGGGGTCAATAGCCATGACAGGTTGGGGTAACCAGAGTCCCCTAATAGCCACACCCGGTGCCTCTGGAGTTGACCCATCACATAAGGGATGCTGCTATTCCGCAGGATGTAGGCGTCATGCACAGATCCAGGGAACATAGCATTTACCTAGGAGATGTACTGGTCTGCCAAACATACCATCTGTACATTCATCGAATGGTAACTCTTCCGGTTCCTGTACACCTGTTCACTCCTGTGGGGGGGGACCAGAGCTACATGGGTCCCATCAATGGCACCTATGATGTTAGGGATATGTCCAAGGGCATAGAAGTCACCTTTAACAGTAGCCAAATCCTCCACCTAAGGGAAAACTATGTAGCTCCTCATGTGTTTCAGCAGGGCAGACAACACTCTGGACAACACGTTGGAAAACATAGGCTGGGACATCCCTGATGCCATGGCCACTGTTGTTTGAAATGACCCACTTGCAAGGAAATGGAGCACTGATAGCACTTGCACTTGAGGGGGGATTCCTGTGGGATGGCGGATTGCTGACATCAGGTCTGGCTCCAACTGGGTACACAGTTCCTGGATTGTGGCACGGTCAAACCTGTAGGTGATGATTAAATGTCGCTCCTCCATTGTCAACAGGTCCACCAGCGGTCGGTACACCGTAGGATTCCGCCATCTCCTCACATGTCCCAGCTGACGGTGCCTAGGAAGGACAAAAGCGCCCACAGAGTCAAGCAACTCAGAGGTATGTACCCACAGCTACACAGAACACGAAACATAATCCAAAAAGTTATCTGTAAGAGTGTTGAGTCAAGGCCTAGGTATGTGTGACGCAGTTGTAAATGAAGCCATGTGGGCCCCTGAAATGGCGGCTGCCTGACCTCTAAACTGGGACAATGGGATGTGAGGTAACTGCGCTGGCGTTGAACACCGTCGCGGTAGGCGGTCGAAGACTGCGGCGCAATGCTGCATTGGTTAACATTGGACCCTATGGGTTCCAGGAGCCATTGACGAAGTGAGCCGGCGGTGATGATACGCACCGCCGCGGACGTCACCGCCGCGGACGTGACCGCCATTTTCTATCTGTTGAATCACTCGATACCTGATCATCGACAGGAGAGGACCTATACTGCAAGTGCTGCTGTGACCTCGGTCTGGAAGAGACAATGGCATGTGCGTCTGGGGAAAGGGCCCCTGCCTTCACTGCACAGGAGTTGGAGAAGCTCGTGGACGGGGTCCTCCCCCAGTACACGCTACTCTACGGTCCTCCAGACCAACAGGTGAGTACATAGGGTGCAAGTTGTATGGGCTATGCCTGGGTGGAGAGGGCTGGTTGTAAGAAGGAAGGGGGCAGAGTTCTGTGAGCATGAAGGACTGTGAATGCATGTGCCACGTGGCAAGGGCAGGGATGTGGGCCACTCATGTCGACGGTGCAGTTGGTAATGAATTCTCTTCTTGCCCTGTCCATGTCATGTAGGTCAGCGCCCACCAGAAGAAGGATATTTGGCGTGCCATTGCCAAGGACGTCCGGACCCTCGGGGTCCACCAGAGACGGAGCACCCACTGCCGTAAAAGATGGGAGGACATTCGCCGGTGGAGCAAGAAGACGGCGGAGGCTCAGCTGGGGATGGCCTCCCAACGTAGGAGGGGTGCCCGTCGCACCATGACCCCCCTGATGTTCCGGATCCTGGCGGTGGCCTACCCTGAGTTGGATGGGCGCATGAGGGCATCACAGCAGACACAAGGGGGTGAGTACACTATCATTCTGCTGACTTTGCGCACAGTGGAGGGGTCTGGGTGGGGGAGGAGGGCTGTGGGTTTCCCTAGGCCAGGGCGAGTTCTGTAGGCTAGGCCCCTCCGTAATGCAGGCCATGTGCCACTCAACCCTACCTCTGTAGAGTGCCAAGTACAGGTATACATGCCCCTGTGTCATCTATGTGTGCAGATGTCGACCATAGCCATGTAGGCCATATCCCAGGAACAGCATCTGTAGAGCCCAACAGCGCGGCGTAGTGCAGGGGGCTGCTGTGTTTGTATTGTCCGCCAACGGTAGCGGTAAGCCATGCACTCAACCTGTCTTTCTTCTGTCGTCCCCCCCCCATTTTTGTGCTCTCCCTGTTCTTTTGTGCATCAGCATCATCAGGCGGAGGTACAGTGGCACCGGAGCACGAGGGGGCTGCATCCCACATGGCCATGGGGGGCCACACCACGGACTCCGAATACACCAGTGGGACGGAGGGCGAGGGGAGCTTCACGGCGGTCACCGGATCAGCAACCAGCGACACGGACTCGTCCTCCGATGGGAGCTCCCTGGTGGTTGCGTCAACATCTGTGCCCCCCACTTCTTCAGGTACAGCCGCCACCCCCCCTACTAGCACCACCCTCCCAGCAGCCCCTCAGCCTTCGCCTCGTGCCCGCTCACCCAGGAGGGTGGGCATCACCTTAGCCCCAGGCACCTCAGACCCTGTCACCTCTGCTGCCCTCAGTGAGGAGGCCATTGACCTCCTCAGGTCACTCACTGTTGGGCAGTCTACCATTGTGAATGCCATCCAGGGTGTAGAAAGGGAGTTGCAACACACTAATGCATTCCTGGAGGGCATTCATTCTGGTCAGGCTGCCCGTCATCGAACCCTGCAATCTCTGGCCTCAGCACTGATGGCAGCCATTGTCCCTTTGTCTAGCCTCCCCCCTCCAACTTCCTCCACCCAGACCCAATCCCCTGTACCTCTGTCTATCCCAAGCACACCATCAGACCAGCCTGCACACACGTCAACACACAAGGGAAGCTGAGGCAAACATAGGCACCACACATCCCACAGGCACTCACACAAGCATCACCCACATACAGACAAAGCAACATCCACTGCCTCCACTGTGTCCCCCTCCTCGTCGTCTCCCTCCTCCCTCCCAGTGTCGTCTACACTCTCACCTGCATGCACTACCACTACAGCCACTAGGACTCACACCAGCACACCCAGCACCACACCCCGCTCACCTGCACTCACCACCCCCACTACCATTTACACATCCCCTGTGTCCTCTCCCAGCGTGCCTGTGACGCCCCCTCCCAAAGTACACAAACGCGGGCACACACACACCCAACATCCATCCACCTCACAACAGCCTCCAGAACATGCACCTGCACCCAAATCATCCAAAGTTACACCTCCTACAACCACCTCCTCTTCCTCCACTCCCAGACCCCTCCAGCTACCCATCCCAGTGTTCGTCAGAAACTTTTCCTGAGCAACGTTGACCTCTTTCCCACCACCCCCCATCCAATTCATAGGTCCCGTACTAGCACCTCAGCCAAAAAATCTTCAGTACCAGTGGTGCCTGTTAGAGGTATGTGGAGTGCACCGGGCACCAGGGCAGCCAGTGTGACACGGAGCCAAAGCACAGCCAGTCCCCCCCCCCTGTGAAGCACCAGAAGTAGGACAGTGCCTGACGGGATAGGGGGAAGACTCCAGCCGGCAAAGCCGCTCACAAGGGTCCCGGGGGGAGTGTCGACTCAGCTGTGACTCCTCCCAAGGTGGGGAATGGGCAGAAGAAAGTGCCAAAGTCTGGGAAGAGCAGCACTGCGGAGAAGGCCGCCATCATCCACACTGCCCAGGAGGCCTCCGCCAGCCCGATCGTCACTGGCCAGGACGCCACCACCAGAGTCAGTGCCCAGGAGGGCAGTCCCATCATCACTGGTCAGGACGCCACCGCCAGAGTCAGTGCCCAGGAGGGCCGTCCCATCGTCACTGGTCAGGAGACCACCGCCAGAGTCAATGCCAGGAGGGCAGTCCCATCGTCAGTGGTCCAGAGACCACCGCCAGAGTCAGTGCCCAGGAGGGCAGTCCCATCGTCACAGGTCAGGAGACCACTGCCAGAGTCAGTGCCCAGGAGGGCAGTCCCATCGTCACTTGTCCGGAGACCACCGCCAGAGTCAGTGCCCAGGAGGGCCCCGGCAGCCACAGCCCCGCTGGGCAATGAGGGACCACAATGGCAAACACCGCTGCACAGGTCAGAGACAGCAAAGTCAAGCACTGCTGAACAGGGCAAGCACCGCTGAACAGGGCAAAGACCGCCATGGCAAACACCGCTGCACAGGTCAGAGACAGCAAAGTCAAGCACCGCTGAACAGGGCAAGCACCGCTGAACAGGGCAAAGACCGCCATGGCAAGCACCGCTGAACAGGTCAGAAACTGCAAAGTCAAGCACCGCTGAACAGGGCAAGCACCGCTGAACAGGGCAAAGACCGCCATGGCAAGCACCGCTGAACAGGTCAAAAACTGCAAAGTCAAGCACCGTTGCACAGGGCAAGCACCGCTGAACAGGGCAAAGACCGCAATGGCAAGCACCGCTGAACAGGGCAAGCACCGCTGAACAGGGCAAGGACCTCCATGGCAAGCACCGCTGCACAGGGCAAGCACCGCTGAACAGGGCAAAGTCCGCCATGTCAAGCACCGCTCAACAGGTCAGAAACTGCAAAGTCAAGCAGCGCTGAACAGGGCAAGCACCACCAACTCTAGCACCGCTAGCCCATGTGCGGCAGGGGCAGTGACGGAACTGGGACCGTCACGGGGACAGTGATGCACTCTGGGCACCAGTCCCCCTCCAGAACCAGTGGAGACATGCATCCACTCCGTCTGTCCTTAACAGGATGAAGCACTCTGGGCACCAGTCCCCCTCCAGAACCAGTGGAGACATGCATCCACTCCGTCTGTCCTTAACAGGATGAAGCACTCTGGGCACCAGTCCCCCTCCAGAACCAGTGGAGCCAGGTATCAACTTGAGAGACTGTGGCTTTGCACTCCCCAGGATAAAGCAGTGGGCAAACCACCCACCATAGAGACTTGTGAGACTGTGGCTTTGCACTCCCCAGGATGGTACAGTGGGCAAACCACCCACTGAAAAGACTTGTGAGACTGTGGCTTTGCACTCCCCAGGATAAAGCAGTGGGCAAACCACCCACTATAGAGACTTGTCAGACTGTGGCTTTGCACTCCCCAGGATAAAGCAGTGGGCAAACTACCCACTATAGAGACTTGTGAGACTGTGGCTTTGCACTCCCCAGGATGGTACAGTGGGCAAACCACCCACTGTAGAGACTTGAGAGACTGTGGCTTTGCACTCCCCAGGATAAAGTAGTGGGCAAACCACCCACTATAGAGACTTGTGAAGCTGTGGCTTTGCACTCCCCAGGATGGTACAGTGGGCAAACCACCCACTGAAAAGACTTGTGAGACTGTGGCTTTGCACTCCCCAGGATGGTACAGTGGGCAAACCACCCACTGAAAAGACTTGTGAGACTGTGGCTTTGCACTCCCCAGGATACATCAATGGGCATGGAGCCCCCTCGTGGATCTGGCGTGGTGCTGTCATCCGGCTGAGGTGCCCCCCTTACCCTTCCCCCTGAGGTGCCTGTTGTATTTCGATCTGATGCCCCAGCAGTGTTCTCTCCGTTTTGCTCAGGTATCTAGTGTGGTCCTCGCCCATGCATTTTGGGGCCAGTGGTCCATGGAGATTGAATGGTGCATACCTGCACTGCTAATCGTGATGTATATTTTGTAGAATGTGTATATATATCTGTATATATTAGCTTACTGTATTTTTATACATTACAATGGTTGCACTAATTTCCTTTTGTCTTTGCATTCTTCCGGGGGGTTGGGGGTTGTTACTGTAATGTTTGGATATGCATAGGTGTGTGTGTTGTAGTGGGTGAGGGTCGGGGTGGGGGTGGGGGTGTTGCGTGTGTGTGTCCCTGATTTTTGCCTCCCCTATGTCGTAGGTGCAGTACTCACCGTTGTCTTCGGCGCCACCGTTGATGGTCATCGTACAGGAGCAGGAAGACTATCACAGGGAGTATTTGGAATTCTGGCTCCATGGTGCCCTCCTTCCTCATGGAGTGTTTGAGGTGAGCGTTTTCCCTTTGAAATGGCTGTTTCCACCGTGTTTTTATCCACGGTGAATCCGCCCCAGAAAAGGTGGGGGATTGGTAGGTTGTGATACTGTGGGCGGTACTTTGTCTTCCGCCTGTCTGTTGGCGGTGACCGCCGCTCTGCTTGTCTGTACCGCCGTGGCGGTCGGAGTGTTAAAGTGGCTGTGTTTGTTGGCGGTTTCCGCCACGGTCATAATTCCCTTTTTTTTTCGCCGGCCTGTTTGCGGTCTTACCGCCACTTTAACACCGTCCGCCAGGGTTGTAATGACCCGCTGTGAGATTTTTTTTCTATTACTTTGACTTTCGGGCCTCAGTATAACCATCTAATTTGCAATTACTTAAGCTGCACAAATTATGAGAGGGAAAATATAAAATGCCAAAGCTCACCATTTTTAGAAACGTTTTTTAATCTCTCAGCGTTATAAGTGGTGTGCATTTCCCAATAGAATATCAATTGAATATTAAATTCCTATAGCTGGACAAACAGAGGTACATTTACCTACATTGTTTCCCCAAGATTGTATCACAGAAGTGGCACAAACTTGAATAAATGTGTTTATTTAGGATTTATTTTCTAGCACAAAATAAGGCAGTGTCTTGCACTGCTTTACATTACCATGCATCAGGGAGGCATTCCATAGGTGGTATATAGAGGATCCCATTAAACCACCTATTATTTTTTACAAGCAGTTGTATCTACTAAAATCATAGACAGGACTTTCCACAAAAAATAACACTTCTTTGAGTTGGCAGTTAAAAGTAGAACATTTTTTTTTCTTCAAATGTTTACGGCTTTGCATGTGGCATATGTGCTAGCCTGTACAGCGCACATCAAAGTGGGAAAAGTTTAAATCTTTGTTTAAGCATAGTATTTTGTACTTGAAGGGCACCTTTCCAGTACAAAACTGATAGAACTGACAGCCTTAGGGTGGTCCCCTCCCCAACTTTTCCTTCCTCCTCCCTTTTTCTGACCTTGTATTTGCTGGTATTAGGACTCTATGCACTTTACCACCGTTACCAGTGCTAAAGTGATTGTTTTATCTCCCCTAAACATGGTAATACTGGCTAACCCCCAGTTGACATGTTTAATTTACAATAAGTCCCTAGTAAAGTGTACTACATGCACCCAGGCCTATAAATTAAATGCTACTTGTGGGCCTGCAGCACTGATTGTGACATCCACCAAAGTAGCCACTTAACCATGTCTCAGACCTGCCATTGTAGATTCTGTGTGTGCAGTTTCATACTGCCACATCGACCTGGCAAAATAATCTTTTTGCCAGGCCCAAACCTTCCATTTTTATACATGTAAGTCACCCCAAGCTAAGCCTTGGACAACCCAGAGGCCAGGGTGCAATGTATTTAAAAGATAGGACATATTATTTTTATTTTACATACCCTGGTAGTGAAAAACTCCCAAAGTGTTTTTTCACTGCGGCAGGGCCTTTCCCTCCCATAGGATAACATTGAGATTACCTTATGACAGCTTATAAGTGTAATTTACAATTAGGAAGAGATAAACTTTCTGAGTTTGGTGTTTCTAGAATCAGAATTTAAAATCACAACCTATTAAAATCAGATTTTAAATTGCCATTCTGAAAGTGCCACTTTTAGAAAGTTGGAATCTTCTGACTTTAGCCATTCGGTGCCTGAACCCTGTCTCCGGCCACATTTCTGGGGTGGGTGACAGCTGGGTTTTCTGTATTCCCTCAGACAGTCACACACAAAGGGTGCTTAAATGTGACTTGATGGGCCATCCTGGAAGGATGGGAGGGAGGTGTTGGGCACAGCTTCACTTACACCTGAATAGGTTGTGTCCTCACACAAAGGGCAGTATAACCCCCTGCAGTGACTCTTGAGTCAGGGCAGAAAGAGCAGCATCTCTGAGCACTTCAAAGGCCTGTCTTTGTGTCTTCCTCACTTACAAGGCCCAACTGGATATAAGTACTTGACCTCTGACACCACCACTTCAGTACATTTCTGCACCTGTGAATACTCAGCCAGGAAGAAGGACTGCGATGCTGCTGAAGGACCGCCATTCTGCTGGAATGCTGCTTTGCTGAACTCCTGCTCTGCTGTGCTGCCCTGCTGCCTGCTGTTCTCCTACCAACATGAGAAGGACTGGACTTGCATTACTTGAACCCAGAGTGACCCCAAGGGCTATCTGGCAGGCCTCATAATCTGACATCTTAGTGACATAAAAGACTTTCTCACCATCGTGCTTTTGCACCTGGACCCTGTCCTTTGTAGGTCTGGCCTGTCAATTGCTACCACCCTAGTCCTGGACCCTTGGGAGTGGCCTAAGGTGTTTGCTCCAGGGGAACGGATGCATCCTCTGCCCAACCAATGCTTCACTTTGGCTAAGGGGTGCATCCTCAAGCTGAAATGATGCATTGTTGCTGCATGGATCAGACCAAACACATTGCCTTCAGAACCACCACTGTGCGATGCTTTTCCCTAATGCAAGGTCCTCACATCCCCATTGACAGCAGCCTTAACAATGACACCAGTCTTGGCATCGCAAGCCCCATCAACAGGATCCTTGATGTCAATGGATCAGGTTCTCGCACCACAGCCTCACCGCGTCTAAGAACCAGCAGAACGTCTCTGCTGTACAACGTATCTTTGCCCTCAAGCCACACATTGCTCCGCAACCTTGGATGAATGTACTTTTTTTCAGCTGATCTAACTGGGTCTCTGTAGCCGGCCTGCATTCCATCGCAGTCGGCCTGCACTTTCAACTTTGTCACAGTCCAATGCGACCAGATAACCACTTTTAGGGCCATATGTGCGAACACATTTTCCCATTGACACAGAATGGGAAAAACCCTTTGCTACATCTGGCCCTTAGTGCTTTACACATCTTGGCACTATTTTTAATTTTCAAAAATCAGTGGCTGAAGTTCTACTTATCCAATTTTTGTCATTTTGGTCGCTGTTGTTATTAAAGTCATATCTATTTTTCTACCCAGTTGTAGTATCTTTTGTGTAGAATTTCACTGTTTTACTGTTTGAAGTGTTGCACAAATACTTTACACATTGCCTCTAAGTCAAGCCTGAATGCTCTGTGCCTAGCTGCCAGTGGGTGAGCAAAGGTTAATATAGAGTTTGCCTGACACTTGCTCTGACTAGGATTGTGATTGCTGTTTGACTAAGGTTCCCACCCCAGTCAACCTACAATGCAATTTCTAACAAAAACCTACGCTAGACATCCCACAGACACACTTTACAGTGGTGCAAAGGGGTGGGGGTGTGTATGTGTTTGTGTGTGGGTGTGTGTGTGTGTGTGTGTAAGGGAGACTAAACAGCCTGTTCATGAGACAGCGCTAGGGAAGAGAGCAGGAGCACCATAACTTTCTTTGCTGTACTGCATTGCCAGGCAACGTAGTAAAAGTGCACCACAGTTTACAGGACTTTTGTTTTACAAATCACATTTAGCCATGTATTAATAAAGCCAAAGCACATATAGCCTATTAGAGCACCAAAACACTCCTCATGTAGGGTACACTGCAACATAACATTCTTCCAACCGACCACTCCGAAGGATACAATGCTCTAACTGTGAATGCAGTTTGACTATAGAATTGCAGCTACAGTATAATACACTTAGAGGTGGGTTAACCATTGAAAGGTCAAGCCGGGCTCAAGTCTGAAGCCTGGCTCTGACTCAGCTCGAGGTAGCATTGGAACTTCTAGCTTATAACGAACTGAGCTTTCATGTGGCTTCTACTTGCCACCCTTGCTCTACCCTCATATGCACAGAGGTCAAAACAAACCTTTAATATTGGAGTTAAAAAATGTAGTGTCTGATTTGTACAAAGTGAAATCAGAAAGTTTGGAGTGATCATAGCTTTCCGGCTCAACCAAACTGTAATCTTGGGCAAAGATTTTATTTCAAAGATCCTTCTTTTTCTTTATCATTGTATATGAAAGCAATTTCAAATACCCAGTTCAAATTACCAGCTGTAAAAAAACATGTTGTGCTTGATTTAATAGACTATAATATTTGTCTTCCTATAAGAATCTGGGTCACAAACAGGGCTCAAATTACAACTTTTTGCCTCTTAGTTCACTAATGGCACTATAGTCGTGGTGGGAGCAGAGCAGGAATGTCTTTAAGATCATCATGTTTAAGAACTATCACGTTTAGTAAGTTCAGTGAAGTTCTACAATGTGACATATTACTGTAAAAGCTTCTACATACAAAATACACCCTTATTAATTTTGAAGAGATTTTTTCATATTTTACATGATGTTTGTTGTATGATTTATATGCCAAACATTTTCATTGCTCCACTAGTGCATGGGTTCTAAGAGGCAAGCAGATCCTTGGCTCGGCTCGGACCTAGCTCAACACTCCTTGTTTATTTGTTAGCTCACCCACCATTGAATACATTGCCAACCTACTTTGGTTTTTCGGTGCCATGTTGCACTGCTTTATGCAGTTTGAATTTTATTCAAGTCTGCAGCTTTTCCATAATTCTATTATTGAATTTGCAGCACCTACACAAGCTTCGGGGACACCGAGACAGCTGTGGGTTTACAAGTGACCGCAAACCACGCTTTATTGCTGACTTGGCTGGAGGTATTTTGGAGCTGCAAACACCTTGTTGACAAGGTTTGAGAGCAGAGAGAGCGAGTGAACGATTACAGAAGGTGACGGATGCAGCCTGCTTAAGCTCTTACTCAGTTGGACATTTCTTATATTAAACAATGTTTAAGTACCATGTTCTTCACTATTAGATAGGTGACCCCGCGAGTCTTTACTCTCATATAGGTGCCCCATAACCACTTAACCTGACAAGCAGTCACCACGAATAACGGTGTACTATTACACAGGTGACTGACTAGGTGATTTTATATTTTCCCTAGCATAGCTGGATCCCATATATTTTCAGATAATTTGAATTTCCGCACTCCCTCCTGTTCTTTTAACGGTGAGGTTGAGTCCGCCCAAGTGGCATTTTCCTACCTGGGTGGGGCTAGGTGGTCATATGATGAAGCGAGACACTATATAGTGTGTGAGACCACCTAGTCCGTAAAGGAAACTTTCCTTACCACATAACTTTAAACAGCACCCAATACAGTACTCATAGTGTGAGACTGAGGAGCCCTAGGTAAATCCTTTTCCAGTGGCTCCATCCTATAAGTGAACCCCATACTTTTTGTGTTTATGGAGGGTGTCCCTGGGCCAGAGAAGGACATCTGTTGGCTCTTTCCATGGTCTCTGACCATGGACTTGGAATGCATCAAAAAGAAAGCCACACGGGTGGGCGTGCATTGATGAAGCAAGCAATGTGGTCATTCCTTACTCGCAAGTGAGGCTGTGCATCCATTCTTTCTCTACTTGGCAAGCAATGCATCATATCATTCCTCGCAGGGAAGAGATGCATCGATTTCTGGACAAGCAGCCGCAGGTCAGTGTGGTGATGTTGCAGGTGTTGATGCCCAGGGACGATGCATGGAAAATCCAGACGTACAGCAGCGATAAATCCACGCTGAGCTGGCGATGCACTAATCCTACCGGAAATGCGTCTATTTTCAGCTGCGGTGTCGGCGCTGCATTGATTTTTCTGCTTCTCAGCTCCAGTGTGTGGATTTTCTCATTGGGTTCACCAGTTTCTCCTTTCAAGGGCCCGGGACTGGATTTGGCACCACTTGGCAGGGTGGGGGTCTAAGGAGGAGAGCCTAGGTGCTGGCAGATGAAGTCTTGGATGTCCCTGAGACTTCAGAACAGGGGGCAAGCTCAGTCCAAGCCCTTGGAGAATCTTCACAAGCAGGATACACAGCAAAGTCCAGTCTTTGTCCCCTTTAAGGCAGAATCAGCAACTGCAAGCCAGCCCAGCAAAGCACACACAGCAAAGGGGCAGTACTTCTCTTCCAGCTCTTCAGTTCTTTTCCTTTGCAGAGGTTCCCCTTCATCCAGAAGTGTGCTTAAAGTCTGGGGTTTTGGGTCCCCTAGTTATACTCATGTCTGCCTTTGAAGTAGGCAAACTACAAAGGGAAAGTCTCTGTTGTTCCAAGATCCTTCCTTGACCAGGCCTTGCCCCAGACACACACCAGGGGGTTGCAGACTGCCTTGTGTGAGGGCAGGCAGAGCCCTTTTAGGTGTAAGTGTCAGCTCCTCCCTCCCCACTCTGACCCAGGAGACTCATCAGGATATGCAGGACACTCCTCAGCTCCCTTCGTGTTACTGTCTAGAGGGAATTCACACACAGCCCAACTGTCATTCTGGCCCAGACGTGGATTCCACAGGCAGGCAGAGGCACAGAATGGTTAAGCAAGAAAATACCCACTTTCTAAAAGTGCATTTTCAAACAGACAATTTAAAACATAATTCTACCAAAATATGTATTTTTAAATTGTGAGTTCAGAGGCCCCAAACTCCAGATCTCTATCTACTACCGATTGGAAACTGCACTTAAGAGATATTTAAAGGCAGTCCCCATGTTAAACTATGGGAGAGACAGGCCTTGCAATAGTGAAGACCGAATTTGGCAGTATTTCACCATCAGGACATGTAAAATATACTAGAACATGTTCTAACTTTTAAATACACTGCACCCTACCCATGGGGCTACCTAGGGCCTACCTTATGGGTGACTTATATTTAGTAAAAGGGAAGGTTTGGGCCTGGTGAATGGTTACCCTTGCTAAGCTGAATTGGCAGTGCAACACTGCACACACAGACACTGCATTGGCAGTTCTGAGACATGTTTACAGGGCTACTCATGTGGGTGGCACAATCAGTTCTGCATGCCGACTAGTAGCACCTGATTTACAGGCCCTGGGAACCTGTAGTGCACTTTACTAGGACTTACTAATAAATCAAATATGCCAATCAGGGATAGTCATATTCACAATTTATAGAGGGAGAACTTGCACTTTAGCACTGGTCAGCAGTGGTAAAGTTCCCAAAGTATAACAAACCAGCAAAAACAAAGTCCAGCACACAGTCAAAGACACAGGGAGCAGAGGCAGAAAGACAGGGGAAACCACACTAAGGATGCTAGGTCTAATACGTAACTCCCAGCTGAAAGTAGGGATACCACCCAACCTCATGGGAGTTGTCATCACTAAGGTGGAAGAATCTGGACAGATTATCAGCATTAGCATGTTCTGTACCAGGGTAGTGTTCCACCGTAAAGTCCATTCCGTGTAGGGGGATGGACCTTCTCAACCATTTGGGTTCTCACCCCTTGTTAGAAATGGGGTCTTTGGGTTGTAGTCAGGTTGCCCCCTGTCCAAGCAAGGACCATCACTCTAGTCAGAGCAAAGGAGAAACACACATGATTAACCCCTGCTTGCCCCCTTGGTAGCTTGGCATGAGTAGAAAGGCTTAACCCAGAAGCAATGTGTAAAGTATTTGTACCATCACACACAGTAACACAGTAAAACACTACACAATGGACACCACACAGGTTTGGAAAAAGACCAAATACGATAAAGATCCACAACACACAATTAAAAATATGACTTTAGCAATTAAAAGCACAAAAATAGTGCCTTGAAGCAAAAATGCTGCAATTTGATGTTAAGCGACGTCTTGACAGAGTTGTTTCCCACAACACGACACCACTGATGCCATTTACGGAGGCACACGGACCCCCAGGTACTGTACTTAAAAAAAGTGTGGAAAACAGGCCGGTGCAGGGAGGCGCGCTGGATCTGATGCAGCGATGGTTCTGGTGCTGCGAGGTGAAGGAGCGGAGGCGTCACTTAGAGCCGTCTGATCCTTGCTGCAGAGCCATAGTGGTGAGGCGGCGTCGGTTGCAAGGAGTCGGTCCCAGGACACTTCCGGCAAAGTCAAAGTCCGGCGAAGTCACAATGCTGATGGGTGACCTCACGGGGTTGCAGTCACGTCACAGGGTCGCCGCTCTGCAACAGACATTCCGATCTTGCGATTTCTTTGGACGTCAGCAGCATTGGTGATGTGGGGCCTGCTATGTCAGTGGGATTGACGTGCTTCTGCGAGGTCCACGACTTCCAGTGTAGGCAGCATCACGTGTTCCATGCAGCAGCATCCTTACAAAGTCGCACGGCGTCGTCTGGCGTCAGTTCACAGGAGTTTACCAGAAATTCACTCTCAGGGGCCTAGGAACTGGAATGGCATCCTCTGACAAGCTAGCAGACTCAGAGACTGGTTGGTGAAGCCTTTGCTGTGGCTGAGGCTTCAAAAACAGGAGACAAGCTCAGTCCAAGCCCTTGGAGATTATTCTCAAGCAGGAATGCACAACAAAGTCCAGTCTTTGTCCCCTTTCAAAGGCAGAAGCAGCAACTGCAGGATAGCCTAAGAAAGCACAGTCACAGGCAGGGGTTGCACTTCTCCTCAGCTCTTCTCCTTGTCGGAGGTTCCTCTTCGTTCCAGAAGCAAATCTTGAAGAAGTCAAAAGTCTGGGGTTTTGGGTCCAATGCTTATACACCTTTCTGCCTTTGAAGTTGCCAGACTTCAAAGAAAAGTCTCTGTTTTTTACAGGATCCTGCCTTGCCCAGACCAGGCCCCAGACACACACCAGGTGGTTGGATACTGCATTGTGTGAGGGCAGGCACAGCCCATTCAGGTGTAAATGACCACTCCTCCCTCCCTCTAGCCCAGATGGCTTATCAGGATATGCAGGCAACACCCCAGCTCCCTTTGTGTCACTATCTAGAGGACACTTCACTAAAAGATGTATCTTTAAATTGTGAGTTCAGAGACTCCAAATATTTCTATCTGCTCTCAAAGGGAAACTTAAGGCAGCCCACATGTTAACCTATGAGAGAGACAGGACTTGCAACAGTGAAAAACGAATTTGGCAGTATTTCACTGTTACAACATGTAAAACACATCAGTACATGTCCACATTTATCAGACACTGCATCCTGCCCAGGGAGCTACCGAGGTCCTACCTTAGGGGTGCCGTACATGTATAAAAAGGGAAGGTTTAGGCCTGGCAAGTGGGTACATGCCAAGTCGAATTGGCAGTTTAAAACTGCACACACAGGCACTGCAGTGGTAGGTCTTAGACATGTGTACAGGGCTACTGCTGTGGTTGGCACAATCAGTGCTGCAGGCCCCCTAGTAGCATTTGATTTACAGGCCCCGGGCACCTCTAGTTCACTTTACTAGGGACTTACTAGTAAATCAAATAAGCCAATCATGGAAAAAACAATTACACATATAATTTCACGTAGGGAGCACTTGCACTTCAGCACTGGTAGGCATGGTGGTAAAGTGCCAGAGTAACAAAAATAGAGTCCAGCACATAGCAACAACCTGGGAAGCACGAGGCAAAAAGTTAGGGGAGACCATGCCAAGGATGCCGGGTCTACTACCCATCATCTGCATTAACCATCTGAGGGGCCCGTGGTCTGTCTGAAACCAGAAGTGAGTCTGAGGCACTTAGCCTCTTCAGAGCACAGACCACAGCAAGAGCTTCTCTCTCAATTGCAGTCCACTTTTGTTCCTTGGGAAGCAACCTCCTACTAATGGAAGCTACAGGCTGGTCTAGGCCCTTTTCTTTTATCTGTACTGGAACTGCCCCCACACCATGCTCTAAAGCATCAGTCTGCACAACTAATTATTTGGAGAAGTCGGGTGCCTTCAGAATGGGTGCCGTGCACGTGGCTGCCTTCAGGCATCAAAAGCAGTTTGACAAACCTCAGTCCAGATAACTTTCTTCGGCTGCTTCCTGGAAGTCAGCTCTGTCAAGGGGGAACAATGGTACCATACCCCTTGACAAACCTCCTGTTGTACATGATGAGACCTAAGAATGCACTCACCTCTGTCTGGATCTTGGGGGGGGTTCCCAAGCCGGAATGGCATCAATTTTGAGTTGTAGGGGGGGCCACCTGGCCACTCCCCACCTGGTGTTACAGGTAAAGCACAGATACCTGCCCTATTTGACACTTACTAGCCTTAGTGGTGAGGCCTGCTTTGTGCAGGACCTTCAACAATTAACATGATGCTGAAGGTGTTCCTCCCAGCTTGAGCTGAACGCTGCAATGTCATCCAGGTAGGCAGTGCTGAAATCCTCCAGCCCAGCCAGAACCTGGTTGACCAACCTCTAGAAGATGGTAGGGGCATTTTTTAACCCAAAGAGCATAACCCTGAAGTCTTTTTGGCCCCATTTGTCAAGGCAATCTGCCAGTACCCAGATGTTAAGTCAAACGTACTGAGGAACTTGGCAGCTCCTAGCCGATCTATGAGCTCATCAGCTCAGGGATGGGGTGCACGCCAGTCTTAGTGATGGCTTTGATTCCATGGTAGTCCACGCAGAACCTAAGTTCAGGAGTGGCACCCGGGGCAGTAGCCTTTGGAACCAAGACCATTGGGCTAGACCAAGGACTGCTGGAGAACTCTATCAACCCTAATGCTAGCATCTTGGAAACCTCATCCTTGATACTGGCTCTAACCCTGTCAGCTACCCTGTCGCTCTTATGCTTTACATGGGGACTATCCCCAGTGTCCACATCATGTGTACACAAATGAGTGACCCCTGGGGTCAAGGAAAACAGAGAACCAAACTACCCCAGCAACTGGTGACAGTCCCCTTGCTGTTCCAGGGTCCGTGTAGGGGAGAGGTTCAGGGGCAGACAGGAGGTCAGGAAGACGCTCACTCTCCACCTCCATCCCATCATATGTCGCCAAGAACATGGTCAGTTCATACCTATCAAAATGTGGTTTGAGGCGGTTAACATTTAGGAACCTCAAATTCACCAGATAGGTGATGATATTCTTGCGCTCAACCACCTTAAAAGGCCCAGTCCACTTTTCGTGGAGAGCACGAGGCTCCACTAGGGCCCTGACCCACACTTTCTGGCCAGGCTGAAACTCAACCAGAAAGGCATTCTGGTCGTATTACAGTTTCATGTCCTCCTGGCATGCTTCTAAGTTTGCCTGAGCGAGTTTCCTGAAGGCGGCAGTCTAGTTTCTAAAGGTCAGCACATAGCTAAGCATGTCCTGAGAGGGTCTACTGGGAGCTTTCTCCCAGCCCTCCTTCACTAGACTCAGAGGTCCCCTCACAGTGTGGCCATATAGCAGCAGCTCAAAATGGCCAAGGCCAAGTCCTTTCTGTGGTACCTCCCTGTATGCAAAGAGAAGGCATGACAAGAGGCCATTGCCATTTTCTTTGCTTCTGCTTCTCTGCCAATTCCACCTTGAGCTTCTCAAGCTCCAAATAATGTGTTCTCTCTGCTTGTCTGTCCCTCAGTTCCTCTGTGGTCAGACCTTTAGAAGAAGCACTGCTGCTTGCCCTGGAGGCCCTCACTCCAGGCAGGTTCACGTTATTCAGCAAATCACCATGCAAGCTCTGCACCTTCTCCACCACAGCTATATTCTCCTCTACTGCGTGCCCCGCAGTCTCCTTTTCTGCCACCCAGGCCCTCAGCGCCTTTTACAGCTCATCCTTCTTGGTGGAGCTTTTGATAGGGCATTGGAACTCTTTGACTGCTTGAGCCCAGCCACTGTGTACCTCTCCAATTTCTCCAGCTCAAAACACCACCTTTGCAACAACGGCTGATGGCTCCCCAGACTGAGACATATTTGTGAACAAGGTTCAATAAAGGTGCAAAGCCTCAAAAGGCAGAGAGATCTCAGAAAGGATAAAAAAGAAAAGCAAAAGAAATCCAAGAGAAAAAACGGTATGTGGTTGTGTAATGGTCTGCAATAAAACAGTAGTATATACCAATCACTGTATGTCAAGTACAAATGCAGGTCCTATCCTCAACGCTGATCACCAATGTTAGAAACGGGGTATCCGGCTGGCAGTCAGTTTTGGCTCTGTACAAGCAGGGACCCTCACTCTAGTCAGGGTAAGGGAGATACACAGCTCAGATAACCCCTGCTCATCCCCTTGGTAGTTTGGCACAAGCAGTCAGGCTTATCTCAGAGGTAATGTGTAAAGTATTTGTAACAACAATGACAGTAGAATAGTGAAAACACCACAAAAGGACTCCACACCAGTTTAGAAAAATAGCCAATATTTATCTAAATCAAACAAGACCAAAATGACAAAAATCAAACATACACAAGCAAAGCTATGTATTTTTAAAGTAAATATAGTCTTAATCCATAGAAATCAATGGTTGCATTTTTTTACCACAAAGTACTTGGTATGTGTCAAAAATAAAGCCGCAAGGGCGTGTGTGCATCAGAAAAGCAAGCGAAACGTTGATTGCTTACTCGCAATTCAGGCCATGCGTCGATTATTTCTCCTCTTGGCAAGCAATGCATTGATTCTTTTCTCACAGGGAAGAGAGGCGTTGATTCCCAGACTAGCGGCCTCAGGTTGGTGAAGTGATGTTGCAGGTTTTGACACCCAGGGACAATGAGTGGAAGATCCAGATGCACTGCAGCAATGAATCAGCGCTGAGCTAGCGATGCTTCGATTTTACAGGTGATGCGTTGATTTTTCAGTTGTGGTGCAAGCGCTGCATCTATTTCCTTTACACTCAGCTCCAGTGCATGGATTTTCTCCTTGGGTTCACCAGCTTTTCCTTTCAAGGGCCCAGGGAATGGATGTGGCACCACTTGGCAGACTAGGGGTTTCAGCAAAAGAGCCCAGGTGCTGGCAGATGATGTCTTTGATGCCCCTGGGACTTCAGAACAGGGGGCAAGCTCAGTCCAAGCCTTTGGAGAATCTTCACAAGCAGGATACACAGCAAAGTCCAGTCTTTGTTCCATTGAAGGCAAAAGCAGCAACTGTAGGCCAACCCAGCAAAGCACACACAGCAAAGGGGCAGCACTCCTCCTCCTGCTCTTCAGCTCTTCTCCTTTGCAGAGGCCAGACTCATCCTGAACATTCCCCACAGTGAATATATCTCCAATCACCTAAGAGACCTCCACTGGCTCCCTATCTAGAAGAAAATTAACTTCAAGCTCCTCGTCCACGCTTACAAGACCCGCCATGACCTAGGACTCACCTACCTCAACCACCGTATCACCTCCTACTCCCCCACCAGACCCTTCTGCTCTGCTCAACAAGCACTAACCACGTATCCCGCATGCGAAAGACCTCGGCTGGTGGGAGATCCTTCCACTACCTTGCAACAAAAAGCTGGAACACCCTGCCCCCGCACATCAGGCAGTCACCATCGCTACCCCAATTCAGGAAGGATCCTAAAACCTGGCTCTTCGACTGAGGCTTACTAAATTACTAGAGACTTACTAGTAAATCATATATGCCAATCAGGGATAACCAGTCATAATAAAACATTTTACAGGGAGCACTTGCACTTTAGCACTGGTCAGCAGTGGTAAAGTCCCTACTGTACCAAAAAAACTGCAAAAACAAAGTCCAGCACACAGTCAAAAACACAGGGAGCAGAGGCAAAAGGATGGGGGAACCACTCCAAGGATGCCAGGTCTAACACTTTGTATTTCTTGAAAATTACTCATCAACTTCCCAATTGCTTTTTCTGGGAAAGAAAACTCCTTAACCTACAGCCATGTCTCAACATCTGTAATTCCCAGAACCAAACAATATCTTTGACCCAAAGCAGGTGTCGCTTGGCTGGCTTGTTAGTTGCCATTTTAGATTCAACACCTTAGGTTGACATCTCCTTTTCATGGTAACCTGTTCCACACTTAAGTGCCCGAATGTGCTGTATATGCATTTCTGATAGACACTGACAACCTGTAGCTAGTTCCAGGGTTGTAAATTTTAGAATGTCATTGTTTTGTTCTCTTGGTGTGCTTGTTAAGAGACACTTTATTTTAGCTAGAAAGTATGAATGAGCTGTGCTGCATCTCTTTCACAGTGTGATAAAAAACAACTTCGTTATGTAAACAGCTTCTATGCCATGATTCAGCGAGAGGAGCACTTCTATGATCAACTATCATGGAACATCTGAGAGCTGTGACTGAGATGCAACCCAGCTGGCTCAGACCTCCGTCCTGTCAAGGAGGGTAACCTGTACTGGTGTCTTTTTAGGATAGTATTGGGTACAGGCATGAATGCGCATACATTGGCAACAATTACTATGGTTGGACTGTTCATATTGCTTACTATTCTAATAATGCTGATTACATTAGTATGTCTATTCTTTCTGAAAATCACAGCACATCCTTTTTATACAAGGATATGATAATTTCAATAAATGTTTTGAAAATGCTTTTCGTTTCTTTCTTGTGTTTACCGTGGGCATACAAGAGTGTTGGGAATGGGGTCTCTGCTTGGCAGGGAAATGCGCCCAGTCCAAGTAGGGACCATCACTCTAGTCAGGGTAAGTAAGATACACACTAAAAGATAGCGTGTGCTAACCCTTTAGGAGCTTGGCACAGAGCAGTCAGGCTTTTCTGAAGAGGCAATGTGTAAAGTATTTGTGCAACACACAAACACACACAGTTATGCAATGAAAACATCAAGACTACAACAATACAAATTCAATGAGTAAAAGTTTAGTTTTACAAGCACTCACAAGCAAATAGGGATTTGGGTGTTACTTGAGATAGCGCCGGTCCAGGGCAAAGTCCACAGTTCAAGCAGACAGCGATGGAGTGCGGGATGGGTTCAGTAGACAAGCAGGCCCGGTGAGCAGAGTACCTTGATCCTTATCACAACAGAAAGATGTGGAGCACAGGTGAGGGGATGGATCGGTGAATGTATCGATGCCAGGGCTGCTGTCGAGGTGATACATTGATTTTTCTCATGCAGTCATGGTGATGCGTTGATTTATGAAGACAAGCGTCAAGGCCGCAATGCATTGATTCTAAAGCTGATGTGCTGGGTTGCTCCACGCCTTTAAAGGGATGCGTTGATCGTCCTTCAGCAATTCCAGCGATGCTGTGGTCTCTGTGCTGTGTCAATGCTGATGCACCAGGTTCCATTTCCAGCAAGTAAGGGATGCATCATCGATGTGGCAGATCCAGAGATACTGCTGGGGACCCAAGTACAATACGACGATTTTACTCCTGCAACAGGTCTGATGTGTCAGTTGACACAGGTGCAAGTATCTGGGTCCACCTCAGGTGACCCAGGCACAGGAACAGCTCTCCTTCAGCAAGGTCAGAGAGCAGGAAGCAGCATGGCAGCACAGCTGAGGAACAGTTCTTCCAGGTCAGCAGTCCAGCAGAGTGACAATCCTTGATGCAGCACAGCAGTTCTTGAGACAGAGTCCAGTTGTAGGTCCAGAAGTATCTAATTTTGTGGGGACAGAGATTCAGTACTTGTACCTAAATGTGCCTTTGAAGTGAGGGTGGCTTCACAGAAGTGTCTTTGAAGTTCACAAGTATCTGTTCTTCCTTAGCCCTGGCTCCAGACTATCAGAAGGGGTATTCAGCCCTTTGTGTGGAGATAGGCACTGCCTAATCAGATGGAAATGTCAGCCCCCTGCCTCCCTTTCTGCCAGGAAGAGGCATCAGAATGCAGATGAATATAGATGAGTACTCAGACATACCTAACCTTCCTGTGGCTATCTAGGGGAATGCACAAAGTGTAGGTGTCATCCATCCCAGAGGTAAATTGGAGACAGGCTGCAGGCACACAGAGCTGTAGGAGCAGCAAAATGTCCACTTTCTAAAAGTGGCATTTGTAAAATAGTAATGTTAAATCCAACTTTACCAGTAAAGAAGAACTACCCTTACCATTCCAATTATATGAAACATGACATAGCTACTCCTTCTCCATCAGGAAGTATAGCTTATAAGGGCAAACAAAAGGAATTCCCAGTGTTAACCTATAAGTTTTTCACTATCAGGACATGCAAGACTTAAAAGTGTATGTCCTACTTTTTAATTACATAGCACCTGCCCTTTGGGCCTACCTTAGGAGTGACGTATGTAATAAAAGGTGAGTTTAAGGCAAGGGGTTTACATGCCAAGTCAAAGTGGCAGGGAAACTGCACACACAGGCTCTGCAGTGGCAGACCTGAGACATGTTTAAAGGGTTACTTAAGTGACAGGCACAATCCGTGCTGTGGGCCCACTAGTAGCATTTATTTTACAGGCCATGGGTGTCAGGTATACCGCTGTACAAGGGAGTTACAAGTAAATTAAATATGCCAATTGTGTGTACACTAATGTTATTATGTTTCAGAGAGAAGCACATGCACTTTAGCACTGGTCAGCAGTGGTGAAGTCATCAGAGTCCCAAAGCCAACAAAAAGAATCAGCAAAGATATGAGGCAAGCAGGCAAAATGTTTGGAGAAAGACCAGCCTAAGGATGAAAGGTCTAACAAAATGTAACTAACGAAAAGGTATATCTCTTTCCATGGATTCCTTGGGAATCAGAGTGTCATGTTCGAGGTTTACAGCAACATCTTTTCCTGATCTGTTTAGGGGTTAGATGTGGTACTGTGAACTAGCCGAGATACAACAACACTTACTGATGGTATTTGAGGACTGAGTTTCTATATTTTGAAGTTCACGTCCTGCTATATTTGTAGGAGCGGTATAAAACAGGCTGGCTTCAGAGCAGACTTAAGCACTAACTGATGGTGCTTGCTGGCTTGGATGAACTACAAGTGGCCAGGGGATGACAGTGATGGTGGAGCTTTGATTTTGTTAGATTTGTCCACTGGTCTTCACACCACCTATCACCTACTCCTCCTTAACTAACTAAGGAGTATATCATAAGAGATACTACATTGACCTGACTTACTTCCTGTTAGTCCAGCAGATGTTAGGCAGTTGTTATATGAATTCATAAAAAAAAAATCCTGGAGTGTTCCCCTGTTGGTTCTCACTATGGCCCTTATGATTTAACATATATATATATATATATATATATATATATATATATATATATGATTAGCTTGCAAAACTCTGCATAAATAACAGATCCGCTGTTCTCTATACTCTTTTGACACCCAAGTAATGATTCCCCTTAACCTCAAACTTGGAGATAATGGTCCTCCTCAAAGCCTAAGCCTAGTATTGAACATCAATTGAGACATGATATGTCAGAGTTATCCAAAATCAAATCCATATAAAACCAACGTCATTGCTTCTCTGACCTTTCCCTCGTGGAACAAGACCTATGGCTCTCTTGGATACTGCCAGGCCATATCCCAACTAATGGTGTTAAGAACCTGGTTGTCTTTGTTGACTATAGTTAGATCATTCTCTACTAAGATAATGAACGGTCAGAATCTTGTTTTTCCTTTAAAATGCCTTAGACGTATAATCCTCTTTCTCAACTCTTCTCTATGAACTCAGATAGCAAAGGACTTTGTTAATGTTAAAGTGTGGTTAGATTACAGTAACAGTGGTTTCTTAGAAATCTCAAGCTATCTGAGATGGCACTGCAGTGAGTCTCAAATACCATCATAAAGATCATGGAATGTCTTGACAAATAGAATCATGTTTTTCCTCACTGTATTCTTGGGTCAAAACAGGTGTGGTTTATGTCGCTAAGTCTAATGCATCATATTATTCATAGCTCCACTCCCTTTTTGGTGTAGATGTTGATGCTCCTTTATGCTTCTAGGAGATTGCACTGAAGACATCAGTTCATACAACAGGTCTCAAAGACTCACACAAAGAGAGCTGGCGGTGAAGCATTGAGACTGGTTGCAGCCAAGCTCAGAATCAACCTCCCTCTCATACTTAGATCCATTCAGAATCTTTTTACCTTTGGGAACTTACTGAAAACCCAACCTATTGAAAATGGCCATCTTGTGCATGACATTCCCCAGGTTTTTCAGCTTCTTTTGCTGAGCTTGTTTTTGTTGCCATAAGACTCTGTGCACTTTGCTCCTGCTAACCAGTGCTAAAGTGCTTCTGGTCTTCCTTTCAAACATGGTACAATTGGCAAGTACCTAATTGGCATACTTAACTTACTTATAAGTCCCTAGTATATGGTACTTCATGTACCCAGGACTTGTAAATTAAATGCTACTAGTGAGCTGCCACACTCATTGCGCCACCCTCTAAAAACATGTCTCCAGACTTGCCAATCCAACATTGGTGTACTGTTTTAAACTGACACTTCGACCTGTCAAAACAAACCTCTTGCCAGGCCTACATCTTCCATTTTAATATTTATAAGTCACACCTACACTAGGCCCTATAAGCTCATAGGGTAGGACGCATAGTATTTAAAATGTAGGACATGTCCTTGATGTGAAAAACCTACAAAGATAACACTGGTTACAATATTTCCTTTATTAAATGGTAAATTAAGTTTAGGGGTAGCTGGAGAAATTGTTCAAGGACTCATTTCTATAGCAACTTAAAATAAAACATAATGGTTAAGTTGGATTTTATATTCCTATATTGGAAATTGCACTTTGAGAAAGTTATTTTCCTGCCTTAAACGAAAACAGCTTCCTGAAAGTGTTCAGCTGTCACTTGACCCCTGATGGCTCCCCTGTGGTGAGATGTGTATTACTCCCAGAAGGTGGACAAAGGGCCAAAGGAGGGGGAGATGGTAGCACCTCCCCTGACAGGATGGCCTGGAGGGCTGTGCCCAGCCCTTTCCTGAACTCAAAAGGATGCCTACTGTGGTGTTTCTAACAAATGATTCTAAGAACAGAATCATTTGTCATGGAAACAGAATCTGGAAGATGGGGAATGGATGATGCTGCGGTGGGCAGTTGGAGACTGTAGCTGTGGCTGATGGATGGGGCGTTATATACAAATATGAATACATCTTATGTGAAGCTTTTACCCGTTTGTTGAATTCACAACTTTACATTGGCCACGAGGATGGGATGTTTGGTGCCTCAACATAGCACGGGCAGTCGGCGTTGTCTGTAAACAGCGTGCAGAGGAGATAGGGAACTAACAAACCCGGTGAATGGTGTTGAGCGACGGCGCTCATGATGATCGACTGGATTGCTTTGGGCAAGGTATCGGAAGAGCAGAATTGGCAGTAGAGTCATTTCTATGTGGTGGCAACCTCAACCGGAGCTAGCGAGGATTTCAACAGGAGTTTGACTCACTCTTAAAAGAAAGAAATGTCAATTTGGTTTGTCTGAGGTTGAATATTTGGGACATCTGATCTCAGATGAAGGGGTAAGGGCCAAACCAGACTTAGTCAATACTATCAAGAAGTTGGTCACTCCTCAGACTAAGGAGGAGGTAAGTTCCTTTCTTGGTATGGTTCAGTATTACGGCAGGTACATAAAGAACTTGGCAGAAAAATCAGTGAACATGAGAAATCTGTTTAAAAAAACGTAGAGAGTTTAAGTGGGACCTGCAATGTGAGGAAGAATTCCTAGGGATAAAGAAAGAGTTAGAGGGTGCACCATGTTTACAAGCATTTAAACCTGGTAGGCAAATGTTCATTGTCACTGATGCGAATGCAAAAGGTTTGGGAGCTGTGCTCATGCAAGAGGATAATGGGAAGAAAATGTTGATTGCGTGTGCATCGAAAACATTGAGTGGGCGGAGAAAAATTACTCTGTAATTGAAAGAGAGTCTTTAGCTATCTTCTGGGCTCTTAGAAAATGTAGACATTTCACTTGGGGAACAGATTTTGTGGTATTGTCTGATCATAAACCACTAGTTGAAGCTTTTGGTAACAAAGGTTTAAATTGCATTTCTGCCAGAATAAGAAGATGGATAATTGGACTACATGAGTTCAAGTTTAAGGTTATATATTGGCCTGGTACATTGATTGTGAGTGCAGATTGTTTATCAAGATTAGTTGATGTTAATGAAACGGGAGAGGAATGTTGAAATTAACTAGTGTTGGAAGAAGATGTATGTGAGATTAACAGTAATGTAGGTGAAATTACTTCTGGTGCTGAGTGGAACATGAGTGGAAAGATGCACTGAGGGATGATACAGAGTTGGGTAAGGTTAATGAAGCTATGGAAAATGGGAACTTCATTAATCTAGGAAAAGTTTGGAATTTGATAAAGGAAGAATTGGCTGTGGATAGATCTATGTTATTAAGAGGTACAAGGTTAATTACACCGTTCAACTTGAGAAAGAAAATAATAGAGCAAGCTCATGATGTTCATCTTGGAATTGTGAAAACTAAAGAAAATTTGAGAGCCAATTTTTGGTGGCCAGGCATGGATCTGGAGATTGAATGAATGGTTTGGGAGTGTTCGTGTAGTGACAAGATATTGAAAACTCATAATGTACCTATGGTTTGTGGGAAACTACAGAACAAACCATGGAAAGAAGAGGCAATTGATATTGTTGGTCCTTTGCAAAATGAACATTCTACTCCGTACCTAATTGTATTGATAGATTTGTATTCCAGATGGGTAGAGGTTAAAAATGTGTATGATATCTCTTCCTACGGTGTGAAATTATTTTTGGAAGAAATGTTTAGGAAATAAGGTTTTCCAAAAATAATCTTATCCGATAACCGACCTCAATTTTGCTCAATAGAGTTTGAAAATTATCTGGGAAGTTGTGGCATTCTGCACAGAAAATCTGCAGTCTATCATCCAGAAACAAATGGAGCTGTGGAAAGATTCAATTGATATATACAGGAGAGCCTACAACTGGCCAGAGTAAATGGTATAGATTGGAGAAAGGAGATTCTAAGAAGGATAATGGCTTATCGTTTTTCTCCACATATGACAACTTGTAAATCACCCTTTGAACTTTTCAGAAGAAGAGTGCCCAATACCAAGTTGTGTCCAGGATGAATGGATTGGGTAAAGAATTATTATAATTTGGAAGAAACAGATTGGAGAAGAAGAGAAGAAAGACTGATGCTCAAAAGGAAACAGGAATTTGACTTAAGGAAGAGAGTTTGTAAGAAGGAGATAAAAGTGGGAGATGTAGTAAAAATTAAAGCTCCGGTTGGTTGTGCAAATTGGTGAAAATACACTAGTGAGAATTATCAAATTATTTAAGAATGCAGTAAAACCGTCAGATGGAAAGATATGGAATATGAACAGAGTGGTTCCTGTGAAAGGATTATTGGATAAAAATTTGGTCTCTTCAAGGGAAAGTGGAAATATGGAGACTAAAGGATGTTTAGGGTCTAGATGTAGTGATAAGTGTAATTAGAGAAATGTCATGTATGAAGAAAGGAAAAGCTCTAGGAGGAAATTTACTCCTGGGTATTTCAAAGATTATGTCCTGAATTGATAGGTACAGAACTTTGTCATAATGTTCTAATTGTACAAAGTGGGAAGTTGGGTTCTTATGTTTGGTTATTTAATGTTTGTTTTTTCATTCTTCTATAATGTTTTATGTTTGATTCAATGTGGAAGGGAGATGTGTGGTGTTTCTAACAAATGATTCTAAGAACAGAATAATTTGTCATGGAAACAGAATCTGGAAGATGGGGAATGGACGACACTGTGGTGGGCAGTTGGAGACTGTAGCTGTAGCTGATGGATGGGGTGTTATATACATATATGAATATATCTTAAGTGAAGCTTTTACCTGTGTGTTGAATTCACATCTTTACACCTACCTTGTTACTGGCAGTTGAAGCTATCACCTAGGCCTGCCTCCTCTTTGCCTCTCTAGTCACGATGCCAGTAGGGGTAGAGGAACTGATCAAACCGGTTAAGGGGTGGACCAAGGCTTGCCATCCGCCAACAGACTGGCACTGGGCATAAAATTGGACCTCACAGATCTCTCCTCATAACATTCCTGGTCCTGTGAGGAATGAGAAGGAGGACTGCCCTGCTTTCTGAAAAAACTGAAGGAACACTGGATCTGCTTGCCTTGAATGCAGGATTCTGGAAGTGACTCTAAAGTTCAGTTGGCTTCCCTCCTGTTTGAGCCACAGGGACATGGCAAGTTTCCAGTGAACCTTTCCCTGCAAATACACAGCTGTCCAGTACCAACTGGATCAGTCCTGTACCCTGCTGCTTCCTCTACTGGAGTGAGTCCTAACACCCAGTGTTGACCCTCAGGTTCTGCACACTTGGCTTGAGTTAAATGTACCCCTCCTGTCCCCAAACTACAAGAAGAAGGATTTAGAAACGTTTTGGCAAATATCTGCCTGGAGAAACAACAGAGACTGAGGTTCCCGCTGAGCTCACAGCTAATGACATTGAAGAGAAAATCAGCCTCAGCTTGCCCCACTGAAGGAGCAGGCCAGCAAGAAGCAGAAAAGTTTCTAGGTCCGGACGTGATGGTTTCATCAGGACCAACCATGAGAAGCATTCCATCGATATTGAGGCTTTCCTGAGTACAGACTTTGGACTTCACCCAATCGTAGCTTTCCTGTCTTCATCATTTACTGGACTGGGACCCTTCCGTTCATGAACCCACCATCACCAAGTGTCGCTTCGGATCCAGCTTGCCCCACCAGCAACTTGTCCACAACTACTTTTCCCCCATAAATGTTTCTAAATCTGAAGGAAAACTTTCCACCAGGATAAACCTGGTCCCTGTATCCAACCCGTGATCCATTGCGGTGGGCCTTACCTTTTGACTTTGACCTGGTCTAGTGCAACCAGATAACTGTGGCTGATGCTGTGTGCTTTTTGGCGCTATTTTTCTTTCAAAATTAAAAAATGTATGTTCTGGTTCTACTTATTGGATGTTTGTCATTTTGGTATCATTTTGTGTATTAAAATATTTTTCTGAATTGATTTGGGGACTCTTCTTGGGTTGCAATTCCACTTTATTATTGTTTGAGATCTGAATAATGGTTTAATCATGGCCTAAAAATTAAGTCTGACTGCTTTGTGCCAGGCCGCCAGAGAGTTAAGAAAAGGTTTATTGACTTTAGTGGTTCACCCTGAAAAGGACTGTGACTATTATTTAAGGTCGCTTCTCACCCCTCTCAACTGATACTAAAATATCTTACACATCCCACTTGATATAAACTTGAAATTTCATCCTGCCAGTAGCACCAGCTTCATTTGGTGGACATCTATACCCTTAAGTGCTAATTAACTTTGTGAACCTGCACTATATAACTACTAGCTGAGTTGTATTTACTCCTACACATTACCCACAGCGCAGACAATCTGCAGAAGTAAATATAGTGCACTCTGCGTTTGCACTTGCATTGTTAGGGTCGAGCCTGCGTCGCATGCGCTCACGCATGCGTATCGCTAGCGAGACGCTTTAGGTATTAGAAAAGGGCTCGGAGCCCAGACGATGTCACGTCAGTGTCTTTCATTGGCAAGTTGGCTTGCCTGTTAGAATCCGCTTCTTTTGTTTGGTGGAAGGCACGCATACGTCATGCCTTTTCCGTGGTTAGCCCTCCTCGAGCGCAGCGACCAAGTACGGAAAACATGCGAGGCTCGCTGTGGTTGTGGACTACTTTTTCTCTGTTTTAGGAATGCGATCCCGCTGTGCAGAAGTCGAGCGCTTTGTTAATCGCACTTTTGCCGGTTATGTTAATAAACGCACTTTGTGTGAACAGTACAGCGCAATCGCGCTGTTTTTTTCTTTAAATTCAGGAAAAATCCGGTTGGAAGTTTACAACAGCTGTAACTCCGACAAATGCGAGACCCTAGTGCATTGCAAATGCTTGTTTTTCTTTTTTCACCATGAAACTATATTTTCCATTACTGATTCTCCTTCCCTTTACTCCATTAATTTTACTTGTGGTTCCTTGCCTGTCCCTCAATGCACACATACTTATACCGAACTTTTTTGGGAGTAGATTTACGTGGCATCCAGGGTAGGGTGCCTGTGGATAATGTTTGTGAATAACCAAAAGGCTGCACATATGTTGGTGTTCCATAACTTTGGCACGGTTACCTCCAGCACAGCCCTTTGCCTAACCACTCATGATGACAGAAAAGCAGGAATTCTGGCGATTTTTTCCAATAACTTCCAAACCCTTTTAGTGTTCCAACGCATACCTCAACTGTCGACATTTCAATTAAACGGTAAACATGAACATTTCTGTGCAATCTGCCGACTGCTAACGAACTGCAGAAGGGGGCCTGTTGCAGCTTACATTTGTTCTCTGTCATCTGGCAAGCAGGATTGTGGGCACGCATGCAGAATCTTCCTTGGACATTCTTGGTCGCCCTGGCATGGTGACGAGTCTGATTTGCATGTCAGATTAGAATGCTGGCTTTTTCTGGGAAGTGCGCATGCTGCGGTGCCAGTACCTGATCTTAATGTGTGGGCCTCGAGGAGTTCGAACAGGTGAACAGTCAATGGGGCCTCGGGGGGGAGGACGAGGCACGAGGAATTCCCCCCCCGGGTTTTTGGGGGAGGTGGCACGACCCGCGACGCGGTTGGGCGTCGGGGGTGCCAGTTAAAGGATGGGCGGGGGGCTTATTTATACGGACATTTTGTGTCCATAGCCACCATTTTGTAAAGGTGACCTGGTGGCTGGGACGTTAGTCTGGGCTCCGCTTGGTTGTTTTTTAAGTGGGATTTTGAGGGCTAGTTATTGTGTGTAGGTAGACTTTGGTAGTCAGGTAGTGTGCAGGATTTTGGTGGTTTAGCGGTTAGAGGTGGAGCGGAGTATAGGTGGCAGGACCGGTTCAGGAGGTAGAAAGGACACGAGGAGGACCGTTAACGAGGGCCTAGTAGCGCGGAGGGCGTGCGGAGCTTACCTTTCAACGGGATGGAGAATAAAGTTCAACAGGCGCTGGCGCTGCTCCGAGAAGCAGGCCGCCTGGACTTACTGGTGGCGGAGGCGTTACTGCCTGGTCGCCCGGTGCGCCGGGCTTTGGCCGGAGTAGCCGCAGCGGTCGCGGCATGCTCCCCACCGCGTGAAGCCCATCCGAAGAAGGTGGGTGCGGTCAAGGTCCGGGGGTGGAGGGAGGCGGGCCCCAGAGTAGGCAGGGCGGGCCGAGGGCGTGCGGTGGGCGGCCCAGTTAGGGAAGCCCCGAGGGCTTCCCTCGAAGCAGGGAGGGGCCAGAGGGCGGGCGCGAGCGCCGGCAGGGCTCGGCGCAGCCCGGCGGTGCGGCGTTACGGCGCGCGGCCAGGCGCCATACATCAATGTCTTAAAAATAAGGGCGACGAGCAGCCCAGACACTATGGAGGCCGCAGGGTGGGGCCAGTGGCTAGCTCTTTACCGGGAGGTGACGGTGGGGCAGAGGAAGCTCGTTGGCACACGGCGGCGGGTGGGGGGGAAGGGGGTAGAGGGATGGCAACTGAATCTGGGGAGCAGAGGGACCCTTTGGTCCCGATTTCTTCAAAATGGCCCACCATGCTAGTTTGGAGCAGCGAGGAGGATGGGGGGGCCCGGAGTGATGAGAGTGAGGTGGAGTCAGCGGGGGAGGGGCCCTCCAAGGCAGTCAAGGCTGGGAACCCGGGACGGGGCACGGGTCCACTGGGCGGGGACAGGCCTAGAGAGGAGGTAAGTAGCAGCGTGAGTGAAGAGGAAGGGGTGCTAGAGACAGGTTTTGGGGAGGGTCAGTTAATTGGTAGGGTGGGTGCACCCGGTACACCAGACCTTTTTGGACACGGGCCACTAGATTTTGAGGATGATGACCCAGGAGAGCAAAGGGCGGCTCTATCACCCTGGGAGGAAGAGAAGGCTAGCCCCAGGGCGGCTAGCCGGATGGCGTCATCAGGACGGCGTGGTCGGCGGAGGAGGGCTGCAGACGCTTCTGCGAGGCTGTGTGGTGGTGTGGGCGATGCGCCCCCTGACGCCGCAGCTTGGGAGGAGCAACGTCTGGGCCCGGTAAGACAACGGCGGTATGGCGGAGAGGCTGCGGGTTGTGCACAGTGTAAAGGGAGTGGAGTCAAGGGATGGAAGAAAAGTTTGGAGGAAGAGGAAAGGAGGTCCGTGGTGACCCTCGAAGAAGGGGAGCTGCGCTCTAGTGGGAGTGAGAGCGAATGGTGGGATCGGCAGGGGCGGGGAGTGGCTAACCCTGTCCGTCAGTCGTTACAGGTGTCGCAGGTGAACAGTCAGTCGAAGGCAGCGCGGGAGAGATTGGGAGAGCAGCGGAAGGTTCAGGAGCGGCCACCGCTTTTGTCTCCAGGTAAGAGTTCGGCGGTTTCAATGGTGTCTGTTGCGTCGGAAGCGAGGGAGGAATCAGTACGCTTGTTGAAAGGGAGATATGTTCAGGATACGGGGGTGTCGACGGACGGCGCGCTGGGCGGTACAGTGGCTGCGGGTGATGAAGAGAAACTGGCTGGCGGGGAAAAAGCGGGGAAGGCAAAGGGGGAGAAGGAGAAAGAGCCGGTATCGAAACGGGCGAGGTTGCCTTACATGGGTACGGCGAAGCCGCTGGGGGCGCATTTAACAACGGCCACAAAAGAAAAGATTTGGAAAGGGGAATACGTGGATATTCTCAAATTATTACACAGGGAGATCAGGGCAAAAGAAGGCTCCAAGGAGGAAGAGTGGGAGCTCTCAAAGAGGCCGAAAGTGCCAGTAACCATTGAAAACTGGACGGCCGCCTTCTTGATTTTTGCCAGTGTTTACTGCGAGAGGTTCCCAGAGCGGTCGGTGGCGTTGTTTAAATATATGGATATTATTCGTAAGGCACAACTCAACTACGGTGGTTATGCCTGGCGGCAATACGATGAGGAATTTCGGGCGCGTTTGGCAGTAGATCCAGAAGTGCAGTGGGGGGAAATTGATTCGGATCTGTGGCAGCATACCATGGGTCCAGCGAAGTTTGGCAAGACTGTCTTTACGGCAAGTGGCCTGCCTATAATTTATCGGCCCTTTCGGGACCGCCCCACCCAAGGGGTGGGGTCAGGAGGCTCCAGCCCAAACAGGTCCACCAGCGCTGGGTCGGGTCGAACGGGAGCTTGCTGGGATTATAATAAGGGACTTTGCACCAGAGAGTACTGCAAGTTCCGGCACGAATGCTCTAAGTGTGCGGGGAGACATCCAGTCACGCTTTGTGGAGGGCAGCAGAATGCTACGGTTGCGGGAGGGGCGCAGAGCGGAGGTTCGGGCAACGGCTATGGCGCGCGAGATGGACAGCGACAACGACAAGGGGTGGCGAGTAAGGGCTCGTACGCCGGTTAGAGTGGATTGTTTGGAGAAGTATTTGGTGGGTTATGAGAAGCCGTCGGAAGCGCGTTCGTTGGTGAGGGGTTTTCGGGTTGGCTTTCGGTTGGGTTATCGCGGTCCACGGGAGCGGCGTTGGGCAGAAAATTTGAAATCGGTGCGCGGCAAAGAGGGGTTGGTGCAAGACAAGCTCGACAAGGAGGTGCGAGAGGGCCGCATGGCGGGCCCCTTCCGGGTCTGGCCATTGGAGAATCTCATTGTGTCCCCTATTGGGGTTGTGCCCAAAAAAGAGAAAGGGCAGTTTCGGCTTATCCACCATTTGTCATGGCCCGAGGGAACATCGGTGAATGATTTTATTCCAGAGGAGTTTACCAGGGTGTCTTATGCGTCCGTGGATGTGGCGGTTGCGATGATTGAACAGTTGGGCTCGGGTGCCCTGATGGCAAAGACGGATGTGAAGTCGGCATTTCGATTACTCCCGGTTCACCCGGACGATTTTGGGTTGTTGGGTATCCAATTTCGGGGCAAGTGGTATGTGGACAAGGCCCTGCCCATGGGTTGCTCCAGCTCGTGCGCGCTGTTTGAGCAATTCAGTACGGCTCTCCAATGGATTTTCAGAGGTTTACGGGTCACAAGTGGGTGACACATTATCTGGATGATTTTTTCTTTGCTGCGCCGGCGGACAGCACGCTTTGCGCGGCGGTGCTGAGCGGCTTTGCGAGAATAATGGGAGACCTGGGAGTACCCCTGGCTCCCGAAAAGACAGTTGGGCCAACCACGGCACTGTCGTTTTTGGGGATAGAGCTGGACACGGTGGAGGGCGTGGCCAGATTGCCGGCTGACAAAAAGGCAGACATGGTGGAACGGATTCGGAAAATGGTGGCCAAGAATAAGGTGACGGTAAAAGAGGTCCAAGTGCTGTTGGGGCACTTAAACTTTGCGTGTAGGGTGGTGCGCGCGGGCCGAACATTTTGCAGACGACTATCATTAGCACTTGCGGGGCACGCACTTCCACATCACCATGTGCGGTTGAAGGTGGGGGTGCGTGAGGATTTGCGGATGTGGTTAAGGTTTTTGGAAGTTTTTAACGGCATACCGTTGAAGGTGTGGAGGAGTTGCGACTGGGACGTCCAGTTGTTCTCAGATGCGTTGGGAGCTTATGGTTTCGGTGTGTATTGGGATGGACAATGGTGCGCGGAAGAATGGCCCATCGAGTGGAAGCACGGGGGCCGCAGTATTGCGTTTTTAGAGCTCTTTCCACTGGTAGTAGCGGTTTGGCTATGGGGTGTGGAACTGCGTCATTCGCGGGTGCTCTTCCGGGTTGACAACATGGCAGTGGTGCAAATGGTGAATCGTCAATCGGCGCGCGAAGTGGGGGTTTTGCAGTTGATGCGTGTATTCGTCCTTCAGTGCCTGCGTCACAACATATATTTTAGAGCGTGCCATGTGCCGGGGGCGGATAATGACATAGCGGATGCTTTGTCTCGTTCGCAGTGGCAGCGTTTCCATGGATTAACCACGGACGTCGCGCTGAGAAGAATACGCATGCCGGAGGTACTTTGGAAAGTAGGCGATCGCGGATGTTACAGCTGGTTCTGAACTCCTTGGCTCCGTCTACACGGCGAGCATATGCAAAAGCTTGGAGTGAGTTCTTACAATCAGGGGCTCGTCGTCGGGCAAGGCAAGAGGACATTGTTGAGGACGTGGTCCAATTTATTATGGAGTTGATTGGTAAAGGGCAGACCAGGGTGACGATTTCCGGTAAGTTGTCGGCGCTCGGTTTTATGGGGAAGCTATTATGGGGCTACCCCCCCTCGGCGGGAGAGCTGGGCTTAAGGATCCTACAGGGTTGGGAGAAGTCGTTGGGAGCGACTGGACGTGTCAGGCGACCAATATCTATGACAATTTTGAAATTGTTGCTTCAGGTATTGGGGGACGTATGTTATGATGCGTATGAGGCGCTAACGTTCAGGACATTGATGGCGTGGTTGTTTTTTGGGGCCTTTCGGGTGTCTGAGTTGCTTGGGTTACGAGAGAGAGAGGGGATTAGATGGAATGAAGTGCAGCGAAGGGAAGACAGTCTGGTGTTGCGAGTCCGGCATTCGAAGACGGATCAGAAAGGTGCTGGGGCTATGGTATACCTTAGGCCCTATCCGGATAGATTGGTTTGTCCGGTGGGGCTGGGGGTCCGTCTGAGGGAGAGGGCTTTATCTTTAGAGGGTCCAGTTTTCTGCCATGCGGATGGTAGGTGGGTTTCCGCAGCCCAGCTTTTGGCAGTCTTGAGAAAGGGACTGGCTAGGATCGGCCTGGAGCCAAGGGATTTCGGCACGCACTCCTTTAGAATTGGGGTGGCCACAGAGGCAGGGAACAAGGGATGGAACAGAGAGGAGTTGATGGCTCTGGGTCGGTGGAAATCGGATTGTTTTAGGCGCTATGTGCGGGGAGGAGATGGTTAAAATTTTTACGTGTGCGGCAACTAATTTCATGCATGTTTTCTCTTTTTCAGGTGTGGTTCTGGGGCCAGATGCGGAGTACATGGATATATGGGTCATTGGACACTCATTCATAAAGTGGGAACAGCGGCAGGTGCGGAGAGCATCAATGGGAGCCAATTTGGGGTTAGATTCGCCGCGGTTCAGGGTTAGGTGGATAGGAAAAGGGGGCATGTTGTGGGATGAGTTGTTACCAAGGCTGCAAACAGTTAAGGGCAGGGCGCATTGTCCGGATGTGTTGTTGATTCATTTAGGGGAGAATGATTTGGTGCGAACAACAGGACTCAACTTATTGGAAAAGATGAAGCGAGATTTACAGGTGGTATCAGAGCAGTGGAAAGGTTCCCACATAGTTTGGACAGCGTTTGTTCCGCGTCGGGTTTGGAGAGGGGCGAGGAAGCCCGGAGCAATTGAGAGAGCCAGGCGGAAGCTGAATAAAGAGATGAAGGGTTTTTGCGTTGGACGTGGAATAACAATTTTGGAGCACTTAGATTTGAAATTTGAAGACGCCGAGTTCTTTAGGGATGATGGAGTGCACTTATCGTTTATAGGGATGGAGTTGTACCTTTTGCAGATAAAGGAGCAGTTGACGAAGTTGTTCAAGGAGCCCTAAGGGGGGGCAGAAAAGTCAAGGGCCTTTTCTGGTGGCGGGGACAGCTGCAGGGCAGCTAGTTAAAACTCGGGTGGAGGACGGATTTGGCAGGGCATGTCAGGTTTTAGGACGGGAAGGAGTATTAAGTAGACAGGGACAGGCAGGGGACTGATCATTAGAGGACAGGTTCAAGAAGCGGATGGGACAGGGAAAGAAAGGAGACAAGAGGAAGGAGGAGACAGGACGAGAAGAAAGGGGGGAGGGTCCGGGTTAGGGGAGGGGGAGGGGCGGGGTCAGGTGATTTATGTCTAGTGAGGCTTTAGTTTTGTAAGGCAAAGGCCAGGCGGGGTAGGCTTAGGGCACCTGTTCCAATAAAGCGGCCTTTTACACACTGAAGAACGCGTGTTGGTCTGGTCACTCTCTCCCAATGGGGCCTCGGGGGGGAGGACGAGGCACGAGGAATTCCCCCCCGGGGTTTTTGGGGGAGGTGGCACGACCCGCGACGCGGTTGGGCATCGGGGGTGCCAGTTAAAGGATGGGCGGGGGGCTTATTTATACGGACATTTTGTGTCCATAGCCACCATTTTGTAAAGGTGACCTGGTGGCTGGGACGTTAGTCTGGGCTCCGCTTGGTTGTTTTTTCCCGCCCTCCCTCCCAGTTATCAGGCTGTTTTGTTGGAGCGGGTGCCTCTTCTTTGATTTGTCACTTTGGACAGGTGCGGGCCTCGGCGGGGACAGCTGCAGGGCAGCTAGTTAAAACTCGGGTGGAGGACGGATTTGGCAGGGCATGTCAGGTATTAGGACGGGAAGGAGTATTAAGTAGACAGGGACAGGCAGGGGACTGATCATTAGAGGACAGGTTCAAGAAGCGGATGGGACAGGGAAAGAAAGGAGACAAGAGGAAGGAGGAGACAGGACGAGAAGAAAGGGGGGAGGGTCCGGGTTAGGGGAGGGGGAGGGGCGGGGTCAGGTGATTTATGTCTAGTGAGGCTTTAGTTTTGTAAGGCAAAGGCCAGGCGGGGTAGGCTTAGGGCACCTGTTCCAATAAAGCGGCCTTTTACACACTGAAGAACGCGTGTTGGTCTGGTCACTCTCTCCCAAACACAACATGACAGGACTTGAATAGACAGGCCTTCAAAATAACATCTGAGTGAAAATAGATCGGCTGCGTGTGTTTAAACTGAGGGTGCTGTTTTGTGTGGGAGGCATTCAGCAAAGAACGCTGACAAGGCTTCGTGAACACAATTAACTGCTCAATAATCCGTTTATATACTGAAGGTATTCGCAAAATAATCTCACACTGTGCGTTCAAAATAAAAACATCACGAGCCAAGGAGAACGGACCTGGCTTTCCCTCATTGAAAGAGCCAATAATCAAGAGTGCACGATTTGTAAAGGTGGCACGGTCGAATGTTTTGCTCAGAAGCCCGCGACTGGCGTTATCGAATATTTGCAGTGCCGAACACCAAGGCTGTGTACTTTTGATTCCACCTCATGCCTCTTTAACCCACACCATAGGATCTCTGCCTCCTTAGCTCGTTTTGCAGCTCTTTTTCATTGTACCTTCTATCCGTGTTACTGTTTTTTTCCTTCTTTTTCTTCCTCCTCCCTCTTCTTTTCCCCTTTGTGTTTCTCTGTCTTGCGTTGGGTCAAAGACTGATGAGGAAAAATAATTGCTGATCACTAAAATGAGTCCTGGTAGACCTCACCTGCAACTACCATCTCAAATTAAACCTTAATTCTTCACAGTTAGAAGAACATTGGGGAGAATCCCATTGGTCACTCTCTCCCCTCCTTGATGCTGTAATCGCCGTATATGACATCTTTGCCTTGTTTCATTTATATTTGGCAGTGACTCGAAAAGCCATACTTCGTGATAACTGCATCTTATCCCTCTACTACTTTCCATATTTCAGGGAATTGATTCCATTTCAGTACAGCGTTTCTAACTCCAGGGTAAATGAAGCAAACAGAAAACATATATGCCAAGAGTAGTATCATCATGGTGGGTGCCACAGGTCAGGGACAACTGGACACTTCTTAGATTCATGCAGCCAGTGTAAGTGCTGCAGAAACTATTTTCAAAGTGCTGATGCTGCTCAGTGACATAAATTCGCTAAAATCTTACATGTGGGTGGACTAAAATATGAACAGGCTAGGGAAGGGAAGAAATGAAAATGTAGTTGAATGAATAATAAAAATATAAAATATAAAAAACATACCGGCAACCACATTTTCGTACCCATTTCTATAATGGTATAAAACATGGTACAAGCGCACATTTAAAAACAGACATCAAATCAAACCATAACAGCGAATCATAAATACAGCATTGGCCTCATCAATCTCAGGGCATGGTATAAACACAACACCTAAACTTTGACGGATTGAGGTCATCAAATGTATACCTTCCCTGCGGAATGGCAGAATACTTAGAAACCTGGAATATAGCAAAATGCCAAGTGCAACAACCTGTTCCCCTTCTGGCCCTGGAGACCTTGTATCTATTCCGGGGACCAGAACAGTGATCAACCTAAATGAATTACTAAGTTACAGACTTGACAAAAGAACACGGGTAGGACACATCCAGAGCTAGGGTAGTGTATGACCAAAACCCCTCAAACGTAATAACTGAGAGATCCTCACACAAGCATTTTTGTAAAAAAAAATAAAAAATACAGAGGTACTTCTGTGGTGCTCTTGGACGCACATTTTCATAAGTATGGTGGTAAGAGTGTTATGGTTTTGTCTTGTAATTAATACTGAGCACATTTCCTTCAAAGCAGCATTTGGATGGTAATGGTAGTCCCAGAAACAACTTCTTTAGGTTGACCTTGACCCCAGATTTTTAAATGAGGCAGGCTTTCAATGTTTTGTCAACCAATGACGCTCTGAGGGGAACCTCCCGAATTCAGCTGTCTCACAGTTATCCAAGCGGCCTAAATGTAGCAGCTCTGTGAAGTTCAAACGCATGTTATGGCCATTACCCACGTGGTGCCCTAAATTGGAGCCACAAATGAACTACAAAAGTATGCTAGTGTATGAGTCTGACTGAGCCATTCTGAAGTGAAAAGCCACAGCTGAAGTCATGTTGATGAACAATACAATGGCAGGGAAGTGCTGAAGCAGATGTTTTTGATAACATAATAATGAATATTCATGTATTCTGAGTATTGGACTTGCATAGAAAATGTATGAACCTAGAGAAAATAATGCACACATTTGAAAATGTGTCCACGTAAGTGGCCGTCAATGTTCACGAAGTTTACTTATTGATGGCTTATTAAAATGAAATATGGAGCTTATGTTTGATTAATGTAGTAATACGTCATATTGAGGGTTATGCATTATGTATTAGCTTTCTTAATTGTAGGCTTTAACTTAGCGGCGTTCTTGGCCTAGTTGCAGTGCCTCATGTCAAGCTGTATTTCTAAACGTTTAATAAAATGTCAGTTTAGAAAATTAAATTGTGATTTTGCACTGTACTGTCCAAATGTGCTCGTAGCTACAAGTCTTTCTCATGAGAACAGCTTGCTGGAAGATGCTGTTCTTGCTAAATGTAACATTATGAGTGCAATGTGTGTAAGACTGACTTTCTCTGGAGAACAACAATAGAGACACTGATTGGAGTATAAGCTGCATCAATATTGTTACCTGATGAGCCGGACGATGAGAACGTTACAGGAGAAGCCAATCAGCGACATGTGAATGGAGTACTAGTGGAAGTTATAAATTGAAGCTTTACTTTTATTGGACAGAGTGTGAACATGTGATCCCTTGACCAATAGGGACTTGGGAAGTAGTTTTAGGAAATCTAACTTAGCCGGACTGCTCTGATGGAAGACAGAGCATTTGCCACTTGTTATTCACCATTCTCCCCATTCTTCTTAAGGGTTTAGCTCTATTCTTTCGAGCTGCTTAAAGACTTTGTGTTTTCTGAACTTTGATGCTGAGTCCTGATGCCTTGCTGACTGAACTGATGTCCTGATGACAAAGACTATATTAGCTTGCCAATCCATTTAAGGAGAGGAATACAACTTCCAAATGTGACTTGCACTGTGTGTTTGCATTTTCTTTGTAGGTACCAACCACACTGTTTTGATAGAGCCAGTTAGATGTTTTCCAAATTTGTGTTTACTAAATTGTTTTGCATGAAGCCCAACATGCTGATGATAATCTGATGTTAGATAAGGATCTCCCCTAATGGGAATTTGAGATAGGGAGTAACGTTTGATATATTTCTTTGCTGAATCTAATGTATGTGATATCGTTTGCACAATTATCTTTGTTATTGATTTGCACTGTAACTTTAGAATGAGTAGTAGTTCAAGCTATGATTAGATTGCGCTTTTTTCGACACTTTGGACAGCCAGTGATGTTTCTGTATGAGTATCGTTTGATTTTGTGATTATCATACATGACATTAGCATTGTTAATATAGGAAAATAAATATTCGAACTTTTACTAAACGGTGTGGCTATTCATGACTGAAAGGTCATGGTGTGTGACAATTACTGACTCAATTGATTACTAATGCTATTGATTGTCATTGATTATTTGTTTTGATGATTAATTATTGATTATTGTTCTGCCTGTACTGGATCTATGGTGGGAACATCTTAATTGCAAGTCAAAAGGTTGATCAACCTATTCGCGTCCCCTTGTAAGTTTACTTATTAAGGTCAGAAGCGCTAACAGAGATGGTAGCAGAGACGGATGGTTTGTCTCCTTAAGAGCCCATCACAGAAGTCAGTTACAGAGTTACAGGTATTCACAGAGATAGTGACAACTTGATGGTTCGTCTCCCTAAGAGCCCATTATAGGTGTTCCTAGAGATGGTAGTAGCTTGATGATTTGGTCTTTTTGAGAGTTGATTATTACTGAGATTTGGATTTTATTTTTCAATGATACAAATTGGAGAGAAAATGTTCCCCTAAGTCCAGAAATGACTTTCCCAGAATCTTGGAGCCTGCCAATGGTTGTTTGAGGAGGTTCTCAGCATTCTAGTGATGGGGTGAATGAAGTAGGGTATTGTGCTTGCACACCTTTTGCCAATCGCAGGTGAACTGTGATGTTTGTGAGGGTTTAGGGAGATTGCGTAGTCCAAATGAAGTTGTAGAAGGAGTGTGCGTACTCTGCAGTGTGAGAGTAGGAAAGTTATCGAACTTCACATGTGTGTGGCGCTTTGTGCTCAAAAATTGTCCACGTGGTTTTTGATGTACAGACTCTGCGTGGTCTAAGGCTCCAGAGTATATTGAAAAGTGTATGAGACACTTGGGTTTCTGTTGTAATTAGTTTAGTTTAGGAGGTCGATCCGGCGTGGTCGATAAGTCAGAGTGTGCGAAATACTTTTTCGACTGAGATCTGGTAAGTCCTATGTGCACCAGGACAGACCCACTGATCAGTTGAGAGTAACATTTGTGGGTCGAATTTTGCTTGCGAATCAGGGAAACTGAGAAAGAAGGAGTAGCTGTGAGAGCGGGAAGAGCCATCAGTGTAAAAAAACGTGCAGTTTCTGAGGCGATTGTGTTACCTTTCCTGTAGTAACCCAGCAGATAAGGGTTTTGATTTTGGGTTACTGCTTGCAATTGTTGCATTAGTTTTGTGTGAATCAGAGTTTGGGAGGATAAGCCGCAAGACTTTGTCAGCCGCAGTACGTGTGTGACATCATTGGAGCCCCGCTGGGAGAGGTCGGTTAGTGAGAAGGGTCGCACACGATATCGCAGCTGTCCGTGAGGTGCAATTGTTTGAGAAAGTGGGTGAAGAGAATTCTGGGATTAAAAGTCACTTCCTTATTTGATTTGAATAACAAAAGGTCAAAAAGTTGACATTTTTCAAAGCTTTAAAGAGTGCTTTAAGGAGAGATATGTATATTACAAAGAGTATAGGCGTAGCTACACCGCCAGAAGGTACACCAGCTTACATTGGAATGGAAGAGAAGGGTGTTGCGCCATGTCTTTGGCTAAAGCAATGGTGCAAAGTGACAGAGAAAGATGGGAGTTTAGCATTTCCTCCTAACGGAACATTCAATTTGAGGGTTTTAGAGCAGTTGAGGAAGGTACTGTATGATTTGAAGCCCCCTTAAAGAGCAGCACCATTCGAAGCATTAGTGAATTGGGAGCTAGTAGCCAGACAGCAACAGAAATTTAAGAGGAGAATGAGAAAAGTAGAAAAGATATTAGTGGAGGCTAGTGGGACAGTGTTCAGTGAATTTGGAGAAATGAGACTTGGCACGGAATTAAGTTGTTTCCAGCGATTAAACAAGACACTGAGAAAGAAGGAAGGAAAGATACAAGGAAGAATAACAATAGCCCGTCTGAAAATAGGAAGGCTAGGAAATCTTCAACAATGGAGGAAGAATCAGATGATGATGAGTTCATTTTACAGTTATTGAGAAATCGTCCACCACCATATGTAGCACATGAGAGTGATCTGAGCACCAGTGCTAATCCTTTAGCTCCGACAGAGGTTAACAGGACATTGAGTCCGGTGCAGGTTGATACTGGCCTGACACAGAGTCTGATGCAGGGTAGTCTTAATGCGCCTACTACTCCAGTGTAACAAAATCTAGTTCAACGGCCACAGGTCCAGAGAATTTACCCTTATGCATCCCTTACAGAAACGACTACAAGTGTAATGGTGCCTACGGAACAGGTTTATCCGAGACCGATGTTGGTTCAGAAAGAACCAAACTCCACTTTTACTGCCCCGAGTGCAGCCACAAGTCATGCCGAGATTCACTCAGGTAACAGGGACACAGTCAGATACGTCTTTAATGAGGAATCAGAACATGGGAGTTACTCTCCCACAGAGCTTAAGTACCAGCCCAGCCCCAGATGCTTTATCTCTGCCTACTACTGCTGGTCCGGCCGTACCCTTATATGCACAGAAGAAACCTAGTGTATGTGAATAGGGTGTCAGGACACAGAATGCAATGGGGGGAGGACATAACAAAAACACTCGCGTAGCCTCAACCTGTGGGACAGACGTTTTATTAATCGAGATCACTGCTGGACCTTAGTCCATTTGGAGCACTTCCAGACACTACGACAGGGTCAAACATTAGTCAGAGCTTGAAATTGCTGACACCACAGACCCTGAATGCAATTATGCAATTGCACAGCAGGTACCATCGGTCCAAACCAGCAATATTTGGTTGCAAGCTTTAACAGCTCAGCAGTTGACTGAATGGTTAGACATACTAAATACACTGCTCTTAAGGGAGAGGAGCGTTTGAACTATGCTAGGTTAAGCATGGAAGTGAGTGAGCTCATTGAGGGAACTTTGAGTTTGAACCGGTTAGAATCCTACACAGAAGCAGAGTTGAGATATCTATGCCCGAAGATTACAAGGGAAGTGAGTAATGTGCATTGGAAGCAAGCAGACCTGGCAGAGAAGGACAGCATAGAGATAGAGAAAACAAAGCATTTGAAAAGGAGTTACAGATTTGATTTTGAGACTAAAGATTTTGAACACATGAGATCTGCCAGAATGAAGGCACACCTTAGGGAGTTACTTCAAAGTGCCAGACATGGGGAGCATTAAACAAATGGGAAGGCAGATGAGTAAAGAAAAGAGATAAGAGAAAAAGGAATTCTGTGGAGCTGACTGCAAATGTACAGCAAAACCAAGATCCAGTGAAAATGTTACCAATGAAAGAGATTCCAGGAGGGAGTTTTGTTCATGTCCCTTGGAGCAGAAGAGACATTCTGTCATTCTCAAATGATTATCCAAAATTGAGGGAAAAGCCAGTAGAGTTGTATCAGCAGACAGACAGGATTGTGTAACTTGCAAAGTGCCTGTGGGAGGACTTGAACACATTATTAGAGACAGTGGTCCCAGCTGACCTGTGGATAGAGCGTGAAAGTAGTATAGATTGCCAACAAGGGAGCCAGAGAGAGATAAAAATACAGGTGCACCATATCCTGAGGTAATGAAATACTACTATAAGGTGATTGAATTTTTGAAAGTAAGAATTTCGCCCAAGAGCATTGATTGGCAGAGAATTGACAGGACAGCTCAGGAAGCAAAGGATTCAATACATGCGTATTATGAGAGATTGTTACAGGTGTTGAAGCATTACAGTGGTACAGAGACAATTGAGTCGAAGGACATGATTCATTTTGTATTCAGAGTTGTGGAAAGATTGAGACCTGAAATAAGGCAGATGATTAAGAGTCATTTGATTTGCTGACAAGCAAAGCCAATTGATGAGGTTTTGCAGTGTGCCAAGTACTGTAGCAATGAAAATGAATTGAAGTAGAGAAAGCTGAAAGAGAAGGCGATGGTGATGCAGATTAAAGCTGCACAGACAGGCCTGCAGGGAAGTGTTCTACAACAGCTACCACAGCATTAGCAGGGAAACATGGTATTTCAACCCCAGATGAGAGGTCAAGGTCGCAGAGATAATGTGATTTGGGTACGGTATTGGTTAAAAATGATGTACAGGGAATGAAGAAATTGTTGCCTTGTCACGTTTGCGGAGCCGTTAGACATTGAAAACAGGAGTGTCCAATGATGGTGCAGGAAGGTGTTGTTCAGAAAAGTAATGACATCAATTAGTTCCAAGATATGAGAGGACCGAGGATGAAAGGTCCTAATCCAAATTTCCAAAATAATGTGAATCAAATGCAGAATTTTCTACCAATGCAGCAGGTGCAAATGTCACGTGTACAAATGACACAGTCACAGCCAGTGCAGCAGCAGGTTCCCATGGTATCTAGACAGCAAATTCAAATACCTCAAGCCCAAATGGAACAGCAGCAAATGATGCTTTCTCAACAGGTCACAGGTCAGAGGTTTAACCAAAGTAATAACACAGTGCACTAATTCCCATTACACAGTGAGAATGGAATAAACGATGATTGGGTGAGTGAAAGTTCAGAAGAGGAGCCATATGTGCTTGGAACCTCCTTAGAAGTAGATCAGAGAGGTCCCTATGTGAAGGGAAAAGTCATGGGTCACAGAGTTTCATTCTTGGCTGACACAGGAGCTGCATGCTCTGCAGGGAGAAGTGCTGAGGTTCCAAACTTTCCCCTTTCAGGTAAAACAGTTCAGATTGTAGAGGTATCAAATCAGTATTTGAATAACCCGATTACAGACCCAGTTCAGGTTAAAATTGGCAACTTCCAGGGATTGCACAAATTCGTAGTCTGTGATTCAAGTCCAGTATCCCTACTGGGAAGAGACTTTGGGCCATATGTACGAAGACATTTTCACATAGACACAGAATGGGCAAAACTGCTTGGTACATCTGGCCCTTGCTGTGTAAAACAAGATGCCTGATTACTTGTTCAAATGATTGGATTGAGAATCAGACGAATAGTGATGATGAAGATGCCCAAGCCCCAGAGATAGAGTGTGAGACTACAAATGAGGAATACCCTCTGATTGATTTTTTCCTAATGTCCACAGCGAAGGAGCTTCATCCTGATTTGCAGGGAACGGTTAAGGAGAAGGTGTGGAATCTGACAGGAAAAGAGATAGATCTGATAAAGGGAGTTGAGCCAGTTAAAGTTACCGTAAAGCTGAATGCAGTTTTTCCTCAAATTCCCCAGTACCATATGCCACAAGATATCCTTATGAAGGTCGCCCAAATAATTGCAGACTTTGTAAAACACAGGGTTTTGAAGGAAGTATTAAGCAGTCCATGTAATTCACCGATAATGGGTTTGCAAAAGCATTGTGGGAAAGTTTGAATTGTCCAGGATTTGAGAAAGAGAGATGACAGTGTGGTCATATAGTGTCCCATGGTGCCAAATCCAGCTATGATAATGTTTCAGATTCCTTGTGATGCTGAGTGATTCACTGTCATTGATTTGTCGTAAGCCTTTTCTGTGCCTCTTCATGAGGACAGCAAATTTCTCTTTTGTTTCAAATTTTTGGACCGAGTTTACTTTTGTTGTCGATTTCCTCAAGGGTTTTCAGAGTCACCTCCCACATTCAATCAGATCTTGAAAAAGAATTTGGATTCGCTGGAATTACCTTTCCAATCGACCTTGGTAGAGTAAATTGATGACTCGTTGATTGTGTCTAAAACAAGGGACAAGTGCAAGTATGATATGTTTGCCTTACTGAACCACTTGGGAAAGAATGGTCATAAAGTGTCTCCACTTAAATTGCAATTCTGTCAGAAAGAAGTGAAATACTTGGGTCATCAGGTTGAGAAGGTGATTGAGAAAGATATCCAGAGAAAGGGTTACAACCATATTGCAAATGAATCCCCCGACCACACAGAGAGAATGTCAGGATGTTTCTAAGGATGGTAGGTTACTGCCGCCAATGATTCCCAATTTTTCAGTCATTTCAAGACCATAGCTGACTCATAAGGAAGTCACTGATCCCATAGTGTTAGACCAGGCTGGAATGAAAGCGTTCACTGAATTGAGAGAAAGTCTGTGCAGGGCTCCAGCTTTCGGTATGCCTGATTACAAAAAAGCTTTCACATTGTTTTGTCATGAGCGTGATGCATGTTCTTTGCCTGTCTTGACACAGGTCCATGGAGGTGTAAACTGCCCAGTAGCATATTTTTCAGCTATTTTGGACCCAGTTGCAGCAGCCTTATTGGGTTGTTTGCGTGCAGTTGCCTCAGTTGGTCAAAGCCTTACACAGTGTGAGGGCATTGTGATGGGACATCCCCTGACTGTAATGGTCCCTCACTCTATTGAGATTCTAATGACAAGGATGAAAACCCAATATCTGACTGGTGCGAGGTTGACTAGATATGAAACGAGTATTCTGGGGTCACCAAATGTGTAATTGAAAAGATGTACAGTGCTGAACCCAGCAACCTTACTTCTGAGTGAAAGTGCTGACATTGAAAAAGAGGAAGATGTTGAGCATGATTGTCTAGAAGTAACTGATTTACGCATAAAACAGTGACCTGACATTAGAGATACCCGATTGGAAGTAAATGACCAAATTATCCTTGTCAATGGTTCTTGTCTGAGGGATAATACAGGGACACTGAGAGCAGGATATGCTGTGTGCACAATTACAGGTACCTTGGAAGCTTCTTGGCTTTGAGGAGTGTATTCTGCTCAAGCTGCAGAACTGGTAGCCCTTACTAGAGTGTGCCATGTTTCTGCTCAGCTAAAAGTTACAATCTAAACAGATAGCCAGTATGTATTTGGAATAGTCCATGATTTTGGCCAGCTGTGGTCACAGAGAGGTTTCCTGACCTCTTCAAAGTTCACGAGTAAGAAATGGTGAGAGAATTAAAGAATTGTTACATGCTATTCAAATGCCTGAAAAGATTGCCGTGGTGAAATGCAGTGCACATCTGAAGTCACAGGACAATGTGTCATTGGGCTATGGATGAGCGGATCAAGTTGCAAGGTTTTGGGCTTTGAACTGTATACCAAAGACAAGTGGGAACTGTTACCTGAAGATGACAAAACTTGTACAAGCTATGCATTGAAAATAATTGACACTTTCAAAGAATGAAAAGTGTTGCAGAATAATATTGACAGGGAGGAAAAAAGTTCATGGAGCAAAATTAAATGTGTGCAGAGACAAGATTAATTGTGGGTTTCAGAAGAGGGTCAATTGGTTTTAGCAAATCACCTGTTGTCTCAAGTGGCAAGGTACTATCATGGTCAAGCACATATTGGGAGGGTTGCAATGGTTCGTTTGTTCAAACATGATTGGTTCATCCCAAAGTTTAGACAAGTTGCTGAAGCAGTTTGCCATCGATGTGTCATTTGTCAACAGCTAAACGCAGGAAAAGGGACAGTGGTCAGTTTGAGCCACATTGGAAGAGCTGGAGGTCCATTCAGCAGAATGCAAATTATTTTACTGAAATGCCTGTGTGTGGAGGTTTGAGATATGTGTTAGTGATTGCATCTTTAGTCACTGGATTGAAGTGTACCCTACACGAAGAAATGGAAGTCTCACAGTAGCAAAACTACTGCTTAGGGAACTGGTACCACGTTTCGGGTTTCAGATCTCTTTAGAATCAGATAGGGGAAGTCACTTCAACAATGAAGTAATTAAACTACTGTGTGCAGCATTGAACATTGAGCAGAAGTTGCATTGTAGTTACTGCCCTGAAGAATCAGGACTAGTGGAACAGATGAATGGTAAATTGAAGTCAAGAGTTGCAAAGATGTGTGCGTCCACAAATTTGGAATGGCCTGACGCATTGCCTTTAGTGCTGATGTCAATGAGAAACACACCTGACAGGAATACAGGATTGTCGCCGCATGAAATTGTCATGGGCAGAGCAATGAGGTTACCAGCGGTGCCTGCAAATCACTTGTCAACATTTCAGATGATATGGTGTTAGATTACTGCAAAGGTCTGGCTGATGTGGTTCGCTCTTTTTCTCAGCAGGTGGAAGCCACCACACTGCCACCGATCCATGACCCAGGACACAACCTGAGAGCTGGTGACTGGACTGTGATCTGAAAGCACGTGGGAAACCGTGTTTGGAGCCTCATTGTAAGGGACCCTATCAGGTAGTTTTGACAACTACGACAGCTGTGAACAAAGGGGAACTGAGACCGGATCTGAGCCCTTTGAGGACGGTTCAGTCACTCCTATGGGAGACGAGGGAGGAGACCTCCAGGAGGGTGTCGGAGAGCCTATTTCAATTGACACAGCAGGAGAGCCTAGTCAGAGGAGGGCTTTCCCAGATCCAGATGTTTTTGAAATACAAACAGAGTAATTGCCAGACCCAGAAGGGGAAGGAGTTGAGTTGGATCAAAGTCAATGTGATCTGACTCCTCCTGAACCGGTTGCAGGTCTGTCCAGAGAAAACACCACAGAACACGGAGAAGGTTCAAGGTCGACTCTGAAGAGAACACTGACAAAAGGTCCACTGAAAGGAGATAAGTGGCCAGAGGCACAAGTGGAGAAAGGAAAAGAGGTAGTTGTTGAACCAACAATCGAGGAAGAAGTAGATACCACAAGAAGAGAAGATTTAAGTGAAGGACAGCTGAATGGTGATCGAAAATTGAAAAGAAAGAGAATAGCAAGTCGAAGATATGCAGGTCCTGAATGGGCGTATGCAACTACAAATGAATGGCAGCAAGAGTTTGTGGGGGTCATTACAATTCTGGCGGTTGGTAATAAAGTGGCGGTAATGCCGCCAAGAGGCTGGCGGTAAATACCATCAAATTATGACCATGGCGGAAAGAGCACAGACAGACAGCAACTTTAACACACCGACTGCCAGGGGCGTAATGAACAGGCACCATGGCGGTAACCGCCTACAGCCAGGCGGAAGACAATGCTCCGCCCACTGTATTATGACAGTCCAATCAGTCACCTTTTCTGAGGCGGTACCAACAACATCAAAAGCCTGGCGGAAACACTGCACAGAAGGGAAAGGACTCACCTGTGGAGACTCAGGTAAGAAGTACGCCGCCATGGAGCCCGAGCTGCATGTCTTCCCCATGATCTTCTACGTGCTGCTCCACTACAAACACCAATGATGGCGAAGACGACCACGGTGAGTATAGCCACCTAGCACACAGGGGAGGGGGAGATAAAAGAGAGTGACACACACATGCAACAGCCCCAACCCCAACACCAGACACACAAGCAGATGCAGCAACATAACATATTTACCCCGTACCCCTCAGGAATAATGCAAGGACAACTACAATTGAGTAAAAAGAGTGTAATAAGATAAAATAGTAGCAATATGTGCATCAAAATAAAAAAGTATATACATATTAACAAATGTGGGGACACTGCCCAGTCCTCAATGTTCGTAGGTCACAGGGCCACATTACAAAGTCCAAGGCCCCACTTTACTCCTGCAACAACATGGAGAGAACACGGCAGGGGCATCAGGTCGAAAATAGGCAGGCATCTCAGGGGGAGGGGGAATGGGAGGCACCTCAGTCAGAAGATGGTGCAATGCCACTGGTCCTGGAGGGGGCAACATGCCCTGTGCTTGGTCCTGGGGAGTGCAAGGCCACATTCTCTCGAGTGGGTGTCTTTCCCACTAGTCCTGGAGGGTGCAACATGCCCTGTGCTTGGTCCTGAGGAGTGCAAGGCCACAGTCTCTGGAAAGGATGTCTTTCCCACTGGTCCTGGAGGGGGCAACATGCCCTGTGCTTGGTCCTGGGGAGTGCAAGGCCACAGCCTCTCAAGTGGGAGACTTTCCCACATGCCCTGGAGGGGGCTACATGCCCTGTGCTTGGTCCTGGGGAGTGCAAGGCCACAGTCTATCAAGTGGGTGACTTGCCCACATGCTCTGGAGGGGGCAGCATGACCATTATTCTGTCCTGGGGAGTGCAAGGCTACATTCTCTCAAGTGGGTGACTTGCCCACAGGCTCTGGAGGGCGCAACATGCCCATTACTCTGTCCGGGGGAGTGCAAGGCCACAGTATCTCAAGTGGGTGAATACCCCACTGTCCCTGAGGGGGCATTGCACCCAGTGAGCTTCATCCTGGGGAGGATGGGTGAGTGGATGGTATCTCCACTGGTTCTGGAGGGGGCATTGTGCCCAGTGACCTCCATCCTGGGGAAGATGGGGTGAGTTGATGGCATCTCCACTGTTTCTGGAGGGGGCATCGTGCCCAGTGAGCTTCATCCTGGGGAGGATGGGGTGAGTGGATGGCTTCTCTACTGGTTCTGGAGGGGGTATTGTGCCCAGTGAGCTTCAGCCTGGGAGGATGGGGTGAGTGGATGGCTTCTCCACTGGTTCTGGAGGGGGCACCGTGCCCAGTGAGCTTCATCCTGCGGAGGATGGGGTGAGTGGATGGCTTCTCCACTGGTTCTGGAGGGGGCATTGTGCCCAGTGAGCTTAATTCTGGGGATGATGGGGTCAGTGGATGGTATCTCCACTGGTTCTGGAGGGGGCATCATGTCCTGTGATGCAGATCTTGGGGAGTGCAAGGTCACAGTCTCTCATGTGGTTGTCATACCCACTGGATTTGCAGGGGGCAGGGGGCAGGCCGCACAACAGCCCATGGATGCAGGTCTACAGACTGTTCAGTGGTGGCAGTGGTGCTGCTGCTGTTGATGGGGGGAAGCTCCAGCCCATCCCCTGCAGCCTTGGACGGCTGCCCACTGGTGCTGCTGGTGGTCGTGGGGAGAGGCTCCAGCCCATCCCCTGCAGCCTCGGACGGCTGCCCACTGGTGCTGATGGTGCTGCTGGTGGTGGTGGGGGGAGGCTCCAGCCCATCCCCTGCAGCCTCGGACGGCTGCCCACTGGTGCTGGTGGCGAAGCTGGTGGTGGTGGTGGGCGGATACTCCAGCCCATCCCTTGCAGCCTCTGACGGCTGCCTGCTGGTGCTGGTGGTGGTTCTGGTGGCGGAGCTGGTGGTGTTCATGGGGGGAAGCTCCAGCTCATCCCCTGCAGCCTCGGACGGCTGCCCACTGGTGCTGATGGTGGTGCTGGTGGAGGAGCTGGTGGTGGTCGTGGGGAGGCTCCAGCCCATCCCCTGCAGCCTCAGATGGCTGCCCACTGGTGCTGGTGGTGCTGGTGCTGCAAGTGGCGGAGCTGGTGGTGGTCAGGGGGGGAAGGCTCCAGCCCATCCCCTGCAGCCTCTGACGGCTGCACCACCATGGTTGCCCCTTGTCCTTACTACCTGCTGGTGCAGGCTCCTTGCCCTTCCTGCCAGCAGCTGTGGGTTGTTCCTTGCCCCTTGTGGCAGAAGCTGGGGATGGCTCCTTGCCCTTCCTTCCTGCAGCACTTGGGGCTGGCTCCTTGCCCTTCCTTCCTGCAGCATTTGGGGCTGGCTCCTTGCCCTTCCTTGCAGCACTTGAGGCAGGCACCCTTTCAGTCTGGCTGGCTGGTGGCCGGGATCCTTTCCCACCTGGACTTGCTGGGGACACTACTGTGCCCGTCGGCTGGGGGTCTAAGGTGCTTGCCTCGGTTTTGACCACCCTGGCCTGATGTGAAGGACGGGGGAGGGGTATGGAAGAGGCCAATAATGGAGAGGAAAAGCTTCTTAGGGACCTGGGGGCAGGAAGAGGGAGATGGTGTGGGAGTGGAGGAAAAGGGAGTGGTGGTAGGAGGTGTCAGTCCGCTGTGTTTGGGTGCAGGTGCATGGGCTGGATGCTGTTGTGAGGTGGATGGTTGTTGGGTGTCTGAGTGCTTTCGTTTGTCTATGTTGGGAGGAGGGGGCACAGACACAGTGGGAGAGGACACAGGGGATGTGTGCATGGATGTGGGTGGTGACTGCCAGTGAGGTGTGTGTTCTGATAGGTGTGCTGATGATGGGGGTAGTGGATGAGGATGTAGTGCATGCAGGTGTGAGTGGAGACACAACTGGGAGGGAGGTGGATGACGAGGAGAAGGGGGCCACAGTGGAGGCAATGGATGTTGGTATGTCTGCATCTGGATGGTGTTTGTGTGAGTGCCTGTGGGATGAAGGGTGGTGCTTGTGTTTGCCATGTCCACTCTTGTGTGTTGTCCTGTGTGCATGCTCATCTGACTGTGTGCTTGGGATAGGATGAGGTTGAGGGGAATGGGAGTGGGTAGAGGAAGTTGGAGGGGGGACAGTGGAAACAGGGAGAATGGCTGCCATCAGAGAGGAGGCCAGAGCCTGGATTGATCTCTGTTGGGCCGCCAAGCAAGTGTGAATGTTGTCTAGAAATGCATTAGGCTGTTGCATTTGGGCTGCCAGCCCCTGGATGGCATTTACAATGGCCGACTGCCCAACAGAGATGGATCACAGGAGGTTAATAGCCTCCTCACTCACTGCAGCAGGGCTACCTAGGCAGGGCATGAGGTGCCTGGGGCGAAGGAGATGCCCACCCTCCTGGGTGAGCGGGCACGGGAAACTCAATGAGGGACTGCTGGGAGGGCATTGCTGGTACGGGGTGGCAGCTGTACCTGAAGCTGGGGTGAGCACAGAGGTGTCCGCCGCCACGGGGGAGCTTCCATCGAAGGAGGTATCCGTGTCCGAACTGTCCCCTCCAGTTTCCGCTGTGGTGCTCCCCTCGCCCTCCGTCCCACTGGTGCCCTCACCATCGGTGTATTCGCCCACCTGGGTCCTGTAGGATGCAGCTCCCTCCGTCGACGGTGCCACAGCTCCTCCGCCAGATGACGCTAATGCACATAAGGACAGGATGACAAAAAAAAGGGGGAAGTGACAAAGGATACACTTGGTCAGTGGTGGCACCAACACCACCGTTGGTGTACACAACACACTGACCCACAGGGAACAGCCCTATGCACTAGGCAATGCACTACCAGTTACAACGCTAGTCACCAGGCCATGGGTAGGGACAGATACCGTCAACTGCAGCATACCTGAGACCTACACACCCCTGCCCAGTAGTGGATGCCTACTAGCTAGGTTGGAGGAATTTCACATCAGAACCCTGCCCAACATGGGACCTACTCTACAATGTTAGGCCTGGCCTAGTGGCACCCACAGGCACACATCCCACACCCGGATACCACCCCACCAGGCATAAGTAGTAATGATTAGCACTGTACTCACCCCCTTGTTGCTGCTGTGATGCCCCCAAGCACCAATCCAGCTCCGGATAGGCCACCGCCAGTATCCGGGCCATCAGGGGGGTCAGGGTTCGACGGGCACCCCTCCCTCGTTGGGAGGCCATCCCCAGCTGGGCCTCCACGTCTTCCATGCCCAGCGTCTCAGGTCCTCCCACAGTTTCCAACAGTGGGTGCTCGCCTGTCGTAGAACTCCAGGGTCCGCACATCCTTGGCGATCGCACGCCATATACCCTTCTTTTGATGGGCACTGACCTGCAGAAAAATACACATAGGGAAAGGTATTAGTCACACTGTCCTGCCTGTTACACTCATGGCCCACCATGCCCCTTCCCATCCCCTTACTCACAGACATGGCCCTGCATACATGCTGCACGCTGTCCAGGGGACATCCACCAACCCCTCACTACACGAGGCCTTCACACAAAGCACTCCATGCATTCATGCCCCATGCATTGTGCTCACAGTGTACTCACCTGTTGGTCTGGAGGCCCATACAACAGTCCGTACTGGGGTAGGACCCCATCCACCAGTCTCTCCAACTCCTCCAAAGTGAAGGCAGGGGCCCTTTCCCCAGTCACACGGGCCATGATAGGTTCTAGACACTGGCCACAGCAGCACATGCAGTGTAGGTCCTCTCCTGTTAAAGGTCAGGTAGCAAATGAATGAACAGATAGAAAATGGCAGTCACATCTGCGGCGGAGCGTACCGTCACCGCCGGCGTACATCACCATTGGCCACTGTACCCCATGGGGCCCAATGATAACCAATGAGGAGTTGCACGCCAGTTCTCGACCGCCTCCTGCAATTGCGCACAATGTTAGCGGAATTACCTAATTTCCACCTGTCCCTCCATACTGGACAGGCGGATGCCATTTCAAGGGGGGGCAGGCCATGGATCCTAACTGCATCACAGTTCACAATTTCACATTCTGGACATATGCCACCAAAATATTGTAACAATCACAATATGCATTGACCTGTAGTGGTTACAATGTACAGATAATGACCAGCCGCTCACTCTTTTACCCCATAGAAGCAACCACTGCGGATTAATAGGAGATGGAGACATCCCCCAGTGTACAGACCCCTGGTGGACTTGACAACAATGGAGGACAGGCACATTATCCTCACCTACAGACTTGACAGGGCCACAATTACAGAACTGTGTGCCCAATTGAGCCAGACCTGATATCTGCTATCCGTCACCCCATTGGGATCCCCCTCTTGTGCAAGTTCTATCAGTGCTCCATTTTTTGGCAACAGGTTCTTTCCAACTGACAGTGGGTTTGGAAGCAGGAATGTCACAGCCAATGTTCTCAATAGTGCTGACCAGAGTGTTGTCTGCCCTGATTAAACACATGTGCAGCTACATTGTTTTCCCCCCAGGTGGAGGATTTGGCCACACTGAAGGCTGACTTCTATGCAATGGGACATATCCCCAACATCATTGGTGTTATTGATGGGACACATATTACATTTGTCTCCCTCGCAAAATGAACAGGTCTTCAGAAATCGTAAAATGTATCACTTGATTAATGTGGTGTTTGGCGGACCAGTACATCTCCCAGGTCAATGCTAAGTATCCAGGCTCAGTGCATGATGCTTTTATCCTGAGGAATAGCAGCATCCCAAATGTGATGGCCCAACTACAGAGGCACAGGGTGTGGCTAATAGGTGAGCCCTGGTTCCCACCCAGTGGGTGTTGGTGTATGGGTATGGTGTGGGCCATATGGCATAGTGTGTGGCTAACTGTTGTCCCTCAATATTTGCAGGTGACTCTGGTTACCCCATCCTATCATGGCTACTGACCACTGTGAGGAATGCCAGGACAAGGGAAGGGGAACGTTACAATGAGGCACATGGGTGAACAAGAAGGATTATAGAACGTACTTTCGGCCTCCTGAAGGCCAGGTTTCGGTGCCTCCATCTAACAGGTGGATCCCTGTGCTATTCCCCCACGGTCTGTCATGTTGTATGTTGCACAACCTTGCTTTGCAACGCCATGTGCCTTTTCTGCAGGAGGAGGAGGCTGGAGATGGCTGTGGCAGCAGTGGACCCTGTGGACAGTGAAGATGAGGAGGCAGAGGATGAGGATGAGGACAACAGAAGTTCAGTCATTCGTCAATGCTTCCAATAACACACAGATAAGACAGTTTTATTTCACATTTCATTGACAGTTTGATGAGAGACATTGTCACTGGCAGGCTGTAAATTCCTACTTCTATGCCTACTCACTGTACCCATTGGCATCTCTTTCTGCAGATGTTGGTGCCCCACTATTGCTCCTGGTGTGTTCAGTGCAGCCAACTACAGGTCTTGCCTATGTAAACATTACTGTACAGTTGAATTGCAATTTGTGAACCTTGTTAAATGAATACATTTTTAAATCATTTGGCATACTCCATACTTGTATTTTCTCAAAGTGTGTTTATTGCAGTGCTCTGACGAAAAGGGGGAAGTGCAATGGGCTGGGGGGGATGATGGAGGAAAGTCCAGGGTAGAGACCAGTCTATTTGTAGCACAGGTGCATTGTCCAAGAGGGCATACGAAGGGGAGCAATGGCAGTTCAAGGTAGACAGGGTGACAGAGTGGGACACAAGGGTGACAATCAGGAGAGTCTTATTTCCTGGCGGGGGTCTTGGCAATAGTCCCTGGCTTCTTCCTGGATCACAGGGAATGTTTGCAGGGTGGTTCTCCTTCTGCAGGGGGAGGGGTGCTGGTGGCCTGTTTGTCCTGTGGCCGGGCCTCCTGTTCACTAGCGGCAGCGGAGATGGAGGGCTGTTCAGTAGTCTGGCTAGTGTCAGGGGCCCGCTGTTGTGCCACAGCCTCCCTCATGCTGTTGGCCATGTCTGCCAGCACCCCTGCAATGGAGATCAGGGTGGTGTCAATGGACTTCAAGTCCTCTCTGACCCCCAGGTACTGTCCCTCCTGCAGCAGCATGTTCTCCTGCATCTTGTTCAGGATCTGGCCTAGCATATCCTGGGAATGTTGGTATGCTCCCAGGATCTCAGTGAGTGCCTCCTGGAGAGTCGGTTCCCTGTGCCTGTCCCCCCCTGGCACACAGCAGTCCTCCCAGCTTCCCTGGTGTCCTGTGTCTCTGTCCCCTGAACCATGTGCCCACTGCCACTGACCCGAGGTCGCTGATTGTCCTTGGTTTGTGGTGTGCCCTGGCGTCCCTGTAGTGGTGGACACAGTGCTGATTGACGTGTCCTGGGGACAAAGGTATGGGCCGGCTGGGTGGTTGCTGTGGTGGTGTTTCCTGAGGGGGGAGGCTCTGTGGTGGTGTGAGACTGTGCCTGGGTAACTGACTGTCCGGAGGTCCCTGATGGGCCAGGTTGGTCTTCCAGATCCAGGTGACCAGAGCTGCTGTCATCACTGTGGGCCTCTTCTGTGGGGGGACTAGAAGTTGCTGGCACCTCTTCTCCGGTGACATTGGCTGGGGTAGCTGTGGGGATGTAAATGCAGTGTTATTGTTTCTGTGTGGGACATCTTGTGCATGGGTGGGTTGACCTCTATGGTTATTATTGCCCTGGCAGCTTTGCCTTGTGTGTGTTGTGATTTAGTGGGCTAGGTTATTCTCTCTAGTGTGCATGCTGTAGTGATAGGTGTCCATGCAGGTCTGTGAGTGGTGTCCATGCATTGGTATGGCATGCAGGGCTTGGCATTGGGATGAGTAGGTTGTGATGAAGGGGTGTGTGGGAGGTGGTGGAGTGATGGGAGTGAGGGTAAGGCTGGGGTTATGTGATGGCATGCAGGTAGGGGGGTTTATAGTAAAAGAGAGTGAACTTACCAGAGTCCAGTCCTCCTGCCAGGCCCTCAGGATGCATGATTGCCAAGACTTGCTCCTCCCATGTTGTTAGTTGTGGGGGAGGAGTTAGGGGTCCACCGCCAGTCCTTTATACTGCAAGCTGGTGTCTTGCTGCAATGGAACGTACCTTCCCCCGTAGGTCGTTCCAACTCTTCCTGATGTCATACCTTGTTCCTGGGTGCTGTCTCACGGCGTTGACCATGTCCACGATTCTCCGCCATAGCTTCATCTTCCTAGCAATGGATATCTGCTGCACCTGTGATCCAAATAGCTGTGGCTGTACCCCAGTGATTTCCTCCACCATGACCCTTAGCTCCTCCTCAGCGAATCTGGGGTGCTGTTGTGGTGCCATGGTGTAGTGTGAGTGGTGCGGGTGAGGATGTGTAGGGTGATCTGTTGGGGTGTGTGATGTGGGGTGCGTGAGTGGTGTATAGGTGATGGTGGTATGTGGCTCTGGTTATGTGAGTGCTCTTGCTGTCTCTCTCTGCTGGCAATTATTGGTATTCCTAAAGGGTTTGTGGCTAGTGTGGGTGTGTGTTTTATAGTGGTGTGAGTGGGTGGGTGTGGTGTGTGTTTGGGTGTCAGGTGTGTGTTGTTTGAATTGTCCAATGTGGTGTTGTTTTTGTATGTGTGTGTGTATTTTGAGTGCGGCGGAATGTACCACCAATAGTTTACCACCATTGAATGCCCGCCGTGGAGATTTGTGGGTCATAATGTTGTGGGCGTAGTTCTGTTGGCATAACGGTGTGGATTTTGATACCGCCAGTTTATCACTGACCTTTGGGCTGGCGGATTTGTGTGTGTGTGTGAATAGTGACGGATTGGTGTGTGTGTCATAATATAGTTAGCGGATATCCGCTGCGCCAGCGGTATGTTGGAGGCAGTCAGCATGACGGTAAGTGGGATTTACCACCAATGTCGTAATGGGGACCTATGTCTTTTTGTTTTGGGTCAGTATTTTGGCACGTGAAGGAAGCTAATGAACTGAACTGTTGAAACAATCTGAGAGAATTTTTTGAGCAAGAGACTGTTGAAAGTAACCGGAAGAGACATTGATAACCTGATTTGACTTTTGAAATCTTGTGACAAAACTGCTAATCGATTTTGACAAGGGATCCTGGAAGTGAAACTGAACTGCTGAAAGAAGAGTTGTCTATTTTTGAATATTTCTTCTGCTTTCTGATTCTTTACAGCTCATGAGTAACATCAGTCAACAAGGTAGAGATGCTAGGCGCTGTAAATACATGAGCATTGGTTTGGCGATTATGTGTGGGATATTGTTTGTGGTGCTGATTGTGGGTATGTCTGTTCTTGGGAAAAGGGAAGCCAACCATACTTCTGCTTTTGAGACAACTATTGCACTAACGGAATTAGCGAGGTTTAGATTTGATGAGAAATATTTGCATGAGGACGCTAATGCGCAAGGAGAACTTTCTTCTAATGTTTTCTGTCGCTTATTGAGTGAGTATGTTGAAACAATGGATGCGAAGAATTGCTTTGTGTGTATGCAGAGTCCCTCATCAGTCGAGGAAGGAGTCACCTATCATAGTCTGCCTTTAACCTACGGGATAAGTTGTAGTCTGTTACTAACAAGATTTTATAACCAAGAGTACATACAGTACTTTTTTTCTAATTATGATGTTGTGTTTTCGTTTGTTCCTATAATTAGGTATTGGGGTAGAGTAGCTAAGCATAATGACATAGTAATAGTTAGAGGTTTCCTTGAAACACCAGAATGAAACTACATTGACGTTTGGCACAGCTTATGCACATAGAAATAATTTGACATGCTTCCTCACACCGCTAGAGAAAAGCTTCTTAGATCACACAGATGACAGGACAAAGGCATTAACAGAGAAATTAGAAAAAGGCTTAGAGAAAAGGCCTTACAAGATTGATTATGCTTAAAGTGCAATTAAAACACAAGGGAAATTATCTTTAGATGCACAACATGTAGGGAAACTTTGTATATGTAGGCTAAATCATGCACTGACACTTTATTTGTGGGAACGAGTGAAGGTAGGCATGTGTTTTTGTTTCAGAGTAAATGGACGTTTATGTTGAATGAACAGGACCCTGCAATTCCAGGGATTTACTACATCTGTGGTCTTAATGCTTATTACCATCTTCCAATAGGATGGTATGGGACATGTTATTTGGGGATAGTTTTCCCAAAGATTTATCAAATGGAGGATTTGAAAAAGTTTCCGAAAGTGACTGAATTACATCATAAGAGATAGAGGAGGGAGTCTTCTTCTGCTATAGTGGGAGATCTATTTGGACCAGTGATTCCTTCAGTGGGAATCATTCTGAATTCGATAAAGATTCAAAAGTTGTCGACTATTGTGGATAACATGTTGACATATTTTTCAGGAGTCATACTCCTGATTGATACTGAATTAGCTGCTGATAGAGCTATGACTCTTCAAAATCGTCATGCATTAGACATTCTTTCAGCAAAGGATGGTGGAGTCTGTAGAATGATTAATTCTAGGCATTGTTGTTTGCATAAACCAGATAACAGTAAAGAGATAAGAGACTTAGGGCCAGATGTAGCAAAGGTTTAGCGAGTCGCAAATGGCAAAAATCGCCGTTTTCGAGTCGCTAAAGCCACTTTGCTATGTAGAAATGCATTTTGCGAGTCGGAACCAACTCGCAAAGTGCATTTCCGACTCGCAAATAGGAAGGGGTGTTCCCTTCCTATTTGCGACTCGCAATGGTATGCATTTTCGAAAGCGCAGTTACCATCCACTTGAAGTAGATGGTAACCCAGGCGCAAACGGGAAGGGGTCCCCATGGGACCCCTTCCACTTTGTGTCTGGCAAAAAAAAAAAAATTCAGGGCAGGCAGTGGTCCAATGGACCACTACCTGCCCTGAAAAATACCGAAACTAAAGGTTTCGGTTTTTTTTTCAAAGTGCAGCTCGTTTTCCTTTAAGGAAAACGGGTTGCACTTTGAAAAAAAAGACTGCTTTATTTGAAAGCAGTCACGGACATGGTGGTCTGCTGTTCCCAGCAGGCCACCATCCCCGTGAGGGCCCTGAATCGCTATGGGGTCGCAAATTGCGACCCACCTCATTAATATTAATGAGGTGGGTCTTTGCGACCCCATAGCGACTCGCAGAAGGTGTCTGAGACACCTTTCTGCATTCCAAATTGTGAGTTGCAATTTGCGAGTCGCTGGGACTCGCAAATTGCAACTCGCAATTTGGAACCTTGCTACATCTGGCCCTTACTTACTAATCTGACTAATGCAAGTGCTGATTTCTAAGAATTGAAAGAACCAGGTGTTGGGGAAAAGGATGGCACGGGGTTTGCTTCAGTGGTAAATTGGCTCAGCAACATGTGGAATGGGGTTCTATTGAAAATAATACAGGGGATATTAATTGTCATGGTTTGCATATTGCATATTGGGGATATGGGAATTGTTCAAAATATGCAAAAGGATTACATTGAAAAGATCAAAGAATAATCAGAGGAGGGAAGAAAAGAAAAGGGAAACATTTTAGAGGGAAAATTCAAAGGGGAAATTCAATTATGAAGAGATTGAATTGTAAGAATTGTAGCTAGTGCAACGATTTGTGGGTAGTAGTTAGTATGATGACATAATTAGTCATCAGAGGAGGGCTTGCTAGTGAAGGTGTTTTAATAAAAATAATACGTTTATGTAGAAAATATGATAATGTAGAAAAATAATGCACACATTTGAAAATGTGATTACGAAGAATGGCCACCAATGTTAACAAAATGTTCTAATCAGTGATTTAATACTTATGAAATGTAGAATATATGTTAGACTAATGCAGTAATATGTCATATTAAGGGTTATGAATTGAGCTTTAGCTTTATTAATTGTAGGCCTTAACTTAGCGAGTGTCTTGGCCTAGTTACCAGGCCTCATGTAAAAGCTGTATTTCTTAGCGTTTAATAAAATAGCTGACCAAGAAAATTAAACTGTGAATTCCTATTGTATTGTGTAAATGTGCTCATAACGGAAGCTTTTCATGTGAACCGACTGCTAAGAGATGATGTTCCTGCTAATGCAACATTTTATATGTAATGTGCGTGAGACTAACTTTCCCAGGAGAAGAACAATGAAGATACTGACTAGAGTAGAAGCTGCAACAATATTGTTACCTGACAAGCTGGATTATGAGGACATCCCATGACAAACCAATCAACGACATGGGAACGGAGTAATATTAGAATTCATAGATTTGACATTTTAGTTTTATTGGACAGAGTGCAAACATACGATTAAGTAACCTATAAGGATTTGGGGGGTAGTTTAGGTAACTTTGACTTAATGACACCGCACAGAGAGAAGAGAGTCATTTTTCTGAGAGAAGACAGCCCATTGCCCTTTTTCTTCCTGACCGAGAGGTTATTATTTTCTCATTGCTTCTTGACAAGAGACGTGCTCCACTTTAATGCTTAAAGATTTTACCCTTCCCGAGCTCTGATGCTGAATCCTGATGCCTAGCTGATCGACTGACGTCCTGAGGACGAAGACTGATTCTGCTTTGCTGATCCACCCTGAGGATAGGTATATCCAAATTGTGATTATCATGCATATTTGCTTTTTCTTTTTTAGGTATCAACTGTGCTGTTTTGATAGAGCCATAGTTAATGTTTTCCAAATTGGTGTTACTAAATTGTTTTGCATGAAGCCCAACATGCTGATGCTTATCTAATGTTAGTTAAGGATTCTCACTAATTGAATTACGATAACAGGGACTAATGCTTGATGAATGTTCTCTGCTAAACTTCACGTAAGTCATAACATTAATGCAGTTGACTTTGCTACTGATTTTCACCATAACTTTAGAATGTGTACTTGTTTAAGCTTTGATTAGATTACGTTTCTTCTGCCACTTTGGACAGCCAGTGTTATTTCTGTATGTGTTTCATTTGATTTTGTGATTAATCTACATGACCTTAGCATTGTTAATATATGGAAATAAGGATTCTAAACTTATACTAAATGTGTGGTTATTTATGACTGAAAGGTCATGGTGCGTGACAATAACTGACTCCAATAATTATTGATTATATTGATTACTAATGATTATTGATTATTGTGTATTAATTATTGATTATGTACTGGATCTATGGTAAGATCATCTTAATTGCGAGTCAAAAGGTTCATCAACCTATTTGCGTCCCCTTGTAAGTTTACTTATTAAGGTCAGATGCACTAACAGGTGCAATCAATGCCAATGAACATAGCCCTTGACATTGGACTATTAGACACTGTCTAACACCCATGCCATGAGACACTTGTGAAAGGACTATGGGGGTCATTACGACCCTGGCGGTGGGAGACCGCCAGGGGTAATGTAGCGTCCGTACCGCCAACAGGCTGGCGGTACGGAGGCCCTTATTACGACTGCGGCGGTAGCGCCGCGGTCGCACCGCTGGGGCCGGCGGTTTCCCGCCGTTTTAGCCCTGGCGGTGATAATCCGCCAGGGCAGCACTGCAAGCAGCGCTGCCCTGGGGATTATGACACCCCTACCACCAGCCTGTTTCTGGCGGTTTGCACCGCCAGGAAGAGGCTGGCGGTAAGGGGTGTCCTGGGGCCCCTGGGGGCCCCTGCACTGCCCATGCCACTGGCATGGGCAGTGCAGGGGCCCCCTAACAGGGCCCCAGCCAGCTTTTCACTGTCTGCATAGCAGACAGTGAAAAGCGCGACGGGTGCAACTGCACCCGTCGCACGGCCGCAACACCGCCGATTCCATTAGGAGCCAGCTCCTATGTTGCGGCCTCATCCCCGCTGGGCCGTTGGGCGCAAACTTGGTTTGCGCCCGCTGGCCCAGCGGGGATGTCGTAATGGGGGCCGCGGGAGTGCGCCCGCATTGGCGGCCGCACAGCGGTTACCGCTTGGCGGGAGGCGGTAGCCGCCCGCCAAGGTCGTAATGACCCCCTATATGTTTTGAAAAACATTTGGTTGATGATATTTGTTATATTGATGGGTCAGGCGTTATATTTTTATTGATTGCTACATTCTTGAATATCCATAAAACTTTGTTGCAGCACCATGAAATGTTTTTAATGGTGTTGGTTATTAATTAGGTTTCATTTGTTGTTATTTGTACTGTTTAAGCAATAATTTGAAAGCATGGCTTATAAAGCACCTGTATCTAATGAAGGATTTGTTTTGCATTTACGTAACTTAATCGTAGACATGATGAAAAATATCTGTATGTCCTTTGTCAAATTCTAGCTTTGTATTTTTTCAAAGGATGGTGGATGAGGGTGTTGTTTATTGTTGACATTTTGAGTACCTTAACCATCATTCTACCTAATCAGGTCAGATCCCTCTACCCGCTTTCTTGTATGTTAATAAATGGAGGCAGCCAACTAGGATGAGATGAGAGAGTCTCAAGCTCACAACAAGCACTTGATTGCCTTACATGAACCCATTTGGATAAGTACTAAAGGCCTTGCTGAAAAGAAATTCTGCATTTCAGCATCAGAAGCCTTATGTCTATTTATGGTCATATTTACAAACCTAAATCTGAGTCGCAAAGGCCTCAGGCATGCTCCATTCATAGTTATATATTTTAATAATTTATGCCTGTGCTGCAGAACACTACAGCCATGGATTGTCTGCACAATATGTTTCTTTCACATTTTTCTAAACAAAGATTCTTCTTCCCTATCATCCCCATGAAATATGTGAGGGATGTCTGCCATTCCACACACTGACATGCATCTTGTAATCCTGTCCGAACAACCCAGACATTAGTGAAGTAATAAATGGAGGAAAGTGCGTCAGAATTACCCGATTTGAAGCATGCATTTAGAAAGAGAAGGCTTGTTTGTTATTGGAATAGACTTTAGTTCCATAGAGGATACACAAATGAATCAAATAAAATCACACTGTGAGGAAACCATCGTCCGAAAAATAGAGAAACTATGAAATAAAATACTCTGATAATCAAAATAGAGTACAGGGTGCGTCTGATTAACAAACTATTGCAGAGTAAACAGAAAAAGAGTTTTGACAAGGATGATAATAGGTAATGATCAGCCTTAATCAGCCCGAAAACAACTAAGCATCCCCCTTAGCGGGTCTCAGATCTCCTTAACCCATCCCTCCACTCATCATTGTCGTTTAAGGTGATTTCAAGAAAACTAGTGTTAAAAATTCATGCCACCAAAGCATATGGTTTGGGGCCTCCTTGAGAAGCCTGTGTCGGGCACTAATCTTGCCAAGGAAATTGCGAAGAAATAAATCCCCTCCAAGTTTGATGGAATTTCTGTGGAGTGTTCTAGTACGAGTAGCTTGAGATCCCACACCATATTAGCCCAAAAACCCCATTCAGCTTCCCCCGTAATTGAATCCCAATACAATTTAACTGATGGGCTTATGGCAAAGATATGCACTGTCTCAGTTGGCCCAGTCGTATATCAAAAACATGTTGGCCCTCAGTACAAGTGTGGCAGTCTTAAGATTGCCACAATCGTGGTGGCGGATGGATCGCCGGAGGTCTGACCTCCACATTAGGACCGTGGCAAAAGAGCCACGGTTGGACCACCGGCACCGCCACTTTAGGCCGGCCGATAGCTTGGCAGTGCCGGTGGGTTAGTTTCCACCCGGGCAGTGCTGGAAGCAGTGCTGCCCTGGGGATTACGACTCCTGTGTCCGCCAGCTTTTGCATGCCCGTTCCACCACCATCTCTTCACTGACCATGGCATGGGCAGTGCATGGGTCCCCGTGGACAGCTCAGTCACGCTTTTCACCGCCTGATTTGCAGACAGTGAAAAGTGCATAGGGTGATGTTGCCCCTGTGTCTTGACCTTCATAATACAAAGGCAATAGGGTGTAGGATAAAGATAGTTTATAAACTTAAAATGATAAGCTTTGACCCTTGAAATATTCAAAACGTGATGCACCAGTAAGTTAGAATTCCTAATGTTATCTGAGTTTACCCCCACCTGAAGTGATGACTCCACTTATCTTCCCTAGACAGAAAAAGGTCAGCCCTCTGCCCCGACTATGCTGAAAAAATAAATTTATATGCAAGGCTAATTCTTCCCTCAAAGGGGCCCTTCATCAGAAAGTTCAGAAAACTGTTTGAAGTACAACAAACGTCTTCCACTTTTACTTTACTGAAGATATGGCGGGCCTGAAGCTACAGAAAGAAAACGGCATGGGGGAGGGAGGACCATTGCCACAAGATCTTATAAGAGAGAAGATTGTCACACTCAAATAGGTGCCCTAATATAAGAAGGTTAGAGCCTTTCAAACATTCTAAGAAACTCTCATATACTTGTAGAGGCAGGTTAGGATTGTAGCCCAAATGTCTATAGTTATTGTACAAAGTACGATTCTGTACCGTCTTTTTGAAATAAGCCCAGATAGAATGATAGAACCGCAAGGTCTTGGGCCTAGTCCTTTGAACGTAGATTGTACCATTGATACGAACACAAGGAGTGATGTGGGCACCCCAGTCTCAAAATACCACTCCCCCGCCCCCGGAGCCGTGGCTCCCTACAGATAAAATGTGACTAACCTAGACATAAATTCAGCCAGGTAGTAAACCCCATTGGTCAGGTAGGGAAGAATCCCTAACTCTTCCATGGGAGTTGAGGAATCTGTGTCTTGGATCTAGGTTTACAATAACTCCAAATGAATTTCTGCCAGAACACCTCAATCTTATAAAAAAAAGACTTTAGGGAAATAGAAAGGTATATACCTGAAAAGCTAGAGATTGTGACGTAAGATGATTATTTTGATTAGTTTGCACCACACAATTATCCCCAGATGTAGTCTATTCCACTTATCAAAGGTCTCCATCAGCCTTGTAAAAATTTCATCATAATGGAGCTCAATTATTTCTTCCATTTTTAATGATAACTGAACTCCAAGATATATCGCCGACCATACCTAGCGCCTGTCTCGTCCCAAGCCAGAGACATTAGTCAGGCCTGAGTCTTGTCAATAGTGAGTTTAGATCCCGACACAGCACCAGACATACTGGCAATAGTGTCTATTGCTGTTAGAGTGATACCCAAGGAAGAGGTCCTTAAGCTCCACGCAATGTATGCACAGCAAGCAAATACCATCAGCCACTCTTAAAGCTTGAATATAAGACTCAATTTACAATACGAACAACTGGGGTGATAAAGGACACCTATGCTCCGTACTTCTGGTGGTCGTTATGGGGTCCAAGAGAGTACCTGAACAGAGGACCTTAGCCACCAATCCTTTATACCCAGTTGAACCCAGTTGATGAACCAGGTACTGAAACCAGAGGCACCCATCACTGCCCAGAATAATGCCCAAGAGACATTGTTGAATGCCTTTTCTGTGTCTAGTTTTATCATTTCTACTGTGCCCCCTTCAACTGACCCAGCTTCCAAAGCAGTGCTAGCCATATTAACATGAGTGACAGTGTGTCTCTACCCGGTATAAACCCATGCTGATTCTCATCCACAAAGCATGAGATTACAAAAGATAATCCAATGGCTAAGATCTGAGTATAGATTTCTGAATCAACGTTGATTAATGAGATCGGTTGATACAACCCACACAACATAGGGTCTTTCCCTTTCTTAGGCAGATAACAAATATTTGTCTCTGACCAAGATTAAAACACCTGTTACAAAAAATCAAGTGGATAAAGGTTGCACAAAAGAGGTGGAAGGATATGTAAAAAGGCAACATAAAACTCAAGGGGGATTTGATCTAGTTCAGACGCTCCCCCCCCAGCGAGTTGTCTAACTGCAGTCTCAACTTCAAGCAATGTAAATGGAATCTCTAAGCTAGCCCGCTGAATCCGAACCAACTCTTGATGATGGTACATGCTAACAAATTGATCAATGGTATATTTGGAGGTAGACCCATCATCTGAATACAGTCTCTGATAGAATTTCCGGGATTCCTCCTGAATAAGCACTTGGCTATTAACCTGTTCTCCCTTATTATTAGAAACATTCTGAATAGTGCTTACACTGGCTCTATCCTTGATCCGGAAAGAAAGTAGATCTCTTCATTATTTGCAAAAGTAGTTAAGCGTTTTGCTTGAATCTTCTTGACTGATCTGTCTTAAATTCTCTCCCATGGGGCGGTCTCACCAATAATGAGTTGGCCTGAGAATGGCAGACGTCTTTCCCTGTCCTGACTGATTACACTCTGTGCCAAGTGATATTCCAAATGACCAAGTGAAGATCATAGGTGTGCTTCTGTCTTATAATGCTCTTTTCTATGATACAAGGAATATTTTATGGTAAACCCTCTACAACAGACTATAAGTGCATCCCATACCATCAAAATAGAGGCAGAGCCAACAGTAAACTCCAGATACCCCCTCAGTTCCTTATTCAAAAAATTAATATTTTCATCGTCAAATAAAAGCCTCTTATCAAAGTCCAAGTCCGAAGCAGATTAGACTGAAAAGATTGTTTCATTGCAAAAAACAAGGCTGGTGAATTCAGGGGCGGTGCCTCTTTTAGGGCATTGGGGCGTTGCCCCACTTATATTTTGCCCCCTCCATTGCCCCCACCAATTAAATGTGGGTTTAGTAATACTAAAACTGTTTTAATATTTCTTCTGCGGCCAGGCAGGTTGCAGCATTGAGGCCTGAGGGGTGTCCTAACTTGTGGAGGAGCTAGTGCGGGCCTGAGGAGGGGCTGGGCTTAACAATATTATTGACAGCCCTTACACCATCAGAGTTAACCAGCGGCAGTGCACCTGGGGGCCAAGGGCGCATGTCAGAGGCCACTTAGAGTATGTCCAATGGAGCCAAGGGTGACTCAAAGTCTCAGCCCTCCATGCTCAGAAATGTGCGGTGAGGTTGTCTGCCCCAGCCAATCCAGATGCTGCTGTAACATCAGGATTAGCGTCTGGATTGGCTTGCTAGGGGCCTCTGGCAGTCTGTGCAGTTCACGTGATGGAGTGCGGAGGTGGGAGAAGGCTGTCTCTTGCTTTCCTTTATGTGCAGCATGAACAGAGTCAGGCCGCAGCCGCATGCAGTCATTGATTTGAAAAGAGCTTCCAAATTCCTTCATGCTTCCAAGTATGTTTGATGATTGGAAAAAATATAAATCAGCACCACCCTGGCTACTACTTTCCCTGCAATGTGCTTTCAACCTTGAAGCAAGAAGTGCTGTGTATAAGGTGACCAGATTTTGAGGAGCAAAAACTGGGACAGGTAAGACATAAAAGAAGGACTAAAGACGTTACTCACCGTTTTTTGTGCGCAGCTTTGTGAATGTGTGCCTATAGATGTGTGTGTATATAGCTGTACATACATATGCACACACACACATATATACTCACACACATTTACAAGACTACAGTTATAAAATTAGCTATGGCTTGACCTCCCACCCTGCACCCCCAACCTGTCCACCCACCTCTTTCTGCTCCCTACTTTTGTATCTGCTGAGAGCAGACAAGGGACTGTGTTGCCTGACAGTAAAAGATACATTACTTTAATTATTTCACACTTTACTTATGCTTCCCTACATGATCTGACCTTTGTCCCAAAAACCGGGACATTTATTTAATGATCTGACCTTTGTCCCAAAAACCGGGACATTTGTTTAAAATTAAGAGAAGCGTCGGGACACCGGGATAGTCCTATAAAAACCGGGACTTTCCGGGGAAATCTGGGATGTCTTGTCAGCCTAGCTGTGTAGTAACAATTCCCTTCGGCATTCGGCCTTTGCCAGCTATCAAGCTAAGATGTGTAATATTAGAAGCAAGATTCATGTAAAAACATGGATTGTTTTACAAACAGCGAGTGTTAAAACGTTAAGCCAATGCTTGTCAGCAATTTAGTTCCTCTCTTATTTCACGTTTTACTTAATCTTGCATTCCCCAAGAGTGTTAGCTCTTCGTGTTGTATTTCTGTATTTTCTTGTATATTTCTGCATCTTATAACTCTTGCATAGTGCATACTTTGATCGTGCAGGGTCTTTATGAGAGGCTTTGATTGAGAGCTGTAGCTGAGGCTAAATGAGTGAGGTGTGCAGAGGAAAAAGGGCATACATGTCTAACATAAAGCGCACACAACTGATGGCCAATACTCCTTCCTAAGGCCTTAGTAGTATTTAAATCACTGATTCAGAGTTTGAGAAGTAAAATGTTTCCAATGTGAGTTATTTATAACAAATCAATGTTGTCACTCATTTATCTTAAACAGCTAACAACCAATGACAAAGCCAATCATACTGAGGTTTTATCTGTATTACAGATGTTGTGTTATATATTGAGATGCAATTACATCTCATAGAGAAACCAAAATACTGGTTGGATGGCACACTACGGGAATCAGAAATTTATTTTACATGTTCCCTTTTAGAGACCCCCCTCTTTTTTCATCCCACTTAAAGACTTATCTGCATATACTTCTATGTAACTGATTGCAGCCAGCAGCTGTGGTTGCTTCCCAAACGTTGATGCCATGTGCAATGTAAGACACAGGGCAAGCACACACTTTAAAAGGCTGAAGTTGTTGCACTGTACAATTTGCACATTACAGTAACTGGTGAACATATCAATGCATATCAATGCAGTAAGATATGACACAGTTTTTCATGTGTTTAATATTTCAAGACTATGGCTCTCATTACAACCTTGGCAAGGTTAAACTGCCGGGCAGCCGCCAACGTGGCCGCACTCCCGCGGGGTCTATTATGAGATCCCCGCTGGGCGGAAACCTGGGTATCTCAGCCACAACACGGGAGCCGGCTCCAAATGGAGCCGGCGGTGTTGCGGCTGTGCGACGGGTGCAGTTGCACCCGTCGTGCTTTTCAAAAAGCTTTCAAAAAGCTCCATGGGGCTGTGGCAGGGGGCACCTGCACTGCCCATGACAGAGACATGGGCAGTGCAGGGGCCCACAGGAGCCCCACGACTCCCCTTTCCGCCAGCCTTTTCATGGCGGTTCTTACCACTATGAAAAGGCTGGCGGGAGGGGGACTGCCCTGGGGGATTTAAACCGCCGGGACCAATGTGGCGGGAAACCACCGGGACCAATGTGGTGGGAAACCGCTGGGACCAATGTGGCAGGAAACCGCGGTCGTAATGCCCCTGGAAGAACCGCCAGCCTGTTGGAGGTGCTTCCTCCAAAACAGCGACCGCCAGGGTTGTAATGACGCCCTATATGTTCCCATTGCTTTATAAGCCTTGCTTTACCACTAAATTTATTTGCTTTAAAATGCAACTTTTGCCAATCTTTTTTCATTTTTTTTACTGGGAGTAGGATCCACCCTGGACCCCATGTTTGTCCATTAAGTTTGCTTGCGTCAATCACTATATAAAAGTCATATCCAAAGTTTACGCCCCACCACTTTCAAATGTCACTAACTGCCACTGAGTGAATTATGGTTAGAGATCTCTCTCAGATTCAATTGAATATGAAAGAGGGGTGATATAGAATGGCTGAAAAGGAACATGTCTATCCTTGAGCATAAGTAGTGAGTAGCTGAATGATAAGAAAATCAAGGCTCCCTTGGGCGACATTTCCGCCAAACATCAATAAGTGCCTAGGAACTCATTTGTTGCCTCCAAGCATTTCTAAGATGCTGCTTCACCTTAGGAGCCATGCTCGGCTTTCCACAGTGTAAAGATTCAAACCCACAGTGAAAAGTAACATTGAAATCACCACAGAGTATCAGTGGATCAGGCCACTGATGGAGCTCGACCATCGAATCATTAAAAACGTAGGGTCAACCACATTAGGGCCATGACAATATATAAAGTTAGTTAGATGTTTCCCTGTGCAATAGTCACGATAAGCAACCGGCCATTAGGTTCCAGATTATGCCTTGCAATAGCCCAGCTCCTGGCTTGCCCCAGAAGAGCTACTCCCATCTGGGTGGAAGTGAGGCAAGCGGAAAAAACACTCTGTAACCCAGATCCTCCAAAAACGCATTTTGCCACTTGGTGAGGTGAGTCTCCAGTAGTCAGAAAATATGCAGGTGAAAATAAAGTAGTTTTTTCCTAATTAACCTATGCTTATCGGGTGCTTTAATCCCATTCCAAGAAAGAATGTGTATGTGTAGGTCATGGCCATCAGTATTGTTAGCCACTATCAGAATCACTCCTAGGCCAGGCGCACCCGGAAGAAGGTGAAAGCACCCCCCCCCCACGGTGGATGAACTCTTAATGTGGTCACATGACAGCTACTTTTCTCCAAGTTTTCTTGTTTTTCCCCAGGCCCCTGCCAGCATCTACTCCCTATTTTGATGCAATCACCTATGCAAACATCGTGCCACAACCCCACATCCCTGAGAATATACAGTCAATCCTTAGACACACTGCTAATTATACTGTCAATCATGCATTACTTCACTGGCTGCCATTATTGCAAGAGATCAATACATTTAAATGTGTCAAAGCAAAAAAACATTTGACCCTTGTACTGAAGCCGCAACGTAGTAGGCTCCATTAACAAAACAAAACCCCATGTTTTTGAAGGGCAGGAATATTTTCCCAGAGCTGCCACCGCCTGACCACTGTTTAAAAGTAGAAATCCGTGCGGACAAAAGACTTAACCACACAGGCTTTGATCAGAAGACTTTTTATTGAAAATGATTTTCTATCAGAAGGCAAAAAAAAGATGATTTTAGGTCAACAACTTCCTAACCAACAATTGTAAAGTAAGAATAATGGATACATTTACCACCACCACTGCACCATATCTTTTTGCTCCTTCTTTCTACAGAAAATAATTTTTCATTAAAAGTCTTTACTTCAACCATCTTTATGTGAAAAGGGAGCTTTTCATAGTAATTTGGTGCATTTACTTTCCCATCATGCATGACTTCATCTTGGTTCAAGATTACTAATGCAAATAAGTGTAGAGAAGGCACTTAAAATGCATGTGAATAGTCACTACGTTGTTACTTTGTTTATATGCCATATATGTTCAAGAACCTCTGCCTTGCACTCCCCAGAGTAGACACACAAGGTGCTACACACAGCTCTGGAAGTTCAGCACACATGGTAGACATTTTGCAGTTGTAATTGGTATTCTCATCTACACAAATATGCTTAATCACTCCATAATGGAGCACCAAAAGTAAACTGCTTCCAGGGCCGGAGGGACGCCCAGCTTCCACTACACTTCTGGACATGTATGGTTCAAGCATGGTTTACACAGGCGGGTGACTGCATATGTGTATGGTGAAGGAATGGGCGTTGGAAAAGACATGGAGGGAGAGTATTAATTGAACACTTTAAAACCCCCATTAAGGAAAAAGAAGCTCTGTTACTTTTCCCCTCACCAAGGAGACCTACTAATGGTGTTTAAGATTTTTTCCATATCTTTCCAAAGCAGCTGACCTCAGAATGAAGAGTGCAGAAACATTCATGGTACCCAGAAAGTGACGGCCTCCCCACGGTGTCTCACAATGCTCAGAAAGGACTAAAAAAAGACCTTTAATGGTTTAAATTCATGTTTTTTAAATGTTATTTGCTTTAAAATTTTCTCTTCTAAATACAGGAGGAATTGTGAGAACTGCTAAACTTGCTTCCCTACCTCAAATGTAAAATAACCTAGATAGGAACAAGAGAGAAAAAGAGAGGAGAAAGACTAAGATGCAAGACAGCACAGGTCAGACAGAGGAGAGGAACACAATGCTTATTTAACGCAAAACACTTACCTAAGCATCATCGCTGTTTTCACCATGGGCTCTAGACCAGGCATGTACTGCACCCGTGAAGAAGAAAAAAGAAATGCAATACCTCTCAGACAGTGGTTCTTAACCTGTGGTGTGAGGATCCCAGGAGGTCCACAAGGTCTATTTAAGGGTCCACAATTGTTTCATAAAGTTAAATAATATTAAGATTAATACATTAAAATTAATACTGTATACATCAATAAAGAAGCAAAATTGAAAATATGAAAACTTTGTCTATGTTTGATTTTGAATTAAACAAAATAATTCAATAGTAGAGCATTTGTTTGGTGTCTACTTGGTATTTAATTTTTGTGTATTGTTCTGAGGTTCAAATATTAGAAACTGCTTACGCTGGGCTCCCCAGCTGCCAATAATGACTCAGTGGGAGTCCCTGGCTTCAGGTAATGATTCAGTGGGATCCACAGATGTCAAAATATTAAGAAGCACTGCTCTAAGAGAATGACAGTGGGAATTTTCAAACAAGACAATCTGCTGACCTCTTGCAGTTACTGCCCAAATTAAAATTCTACAATAATACATTATTAAAAGGAGCTCAAAGTCTGTAGCAATTTTTTGTTCTCATAGCTTCTCCACATAACTACTTCTGTCTAACATGTGGTGTCAGAAGTGGTATATAAAAACCACCTGCCACAAGATAGATGTTCTGGAGCATCAGTTGGTAGAGGGGCAACAGAAACTTGAATGTGCACTGGAAAGATATCTCAAAGTGGCAGATGCATTGAAGAGTGTTTTTCTAGGGCACATTAAAGAATCAAGCAGATCAGGTATCTTTGTCTAACTAGCAATAGAAATTCCACATAGTAAAGGACTTTCCCCATTTGTCCCATGATTCCCTTATAGACTACAACCCTCAGAGGGGACCTCACAGGGTTTCCTATTAAGTTTGAAAGTGCCACACAAGTTAGCCAGTGGCCAAAAGAGCAGTAGCTATACTATCAAGCCCCACTGCTGGACAACAGTACACAAGCAACCTATCAAGCGGACAACCTCATGTGTAACATAGCCTACCAAGGCATAAATAAGTTGTTGGTGAGAGGCTTGATGAAGAAAGTTATAAACTCAATTTTCAAAAAGAAAGGCATACACCCAGAGATAAACCCAGAATCCTATTTTTAAAATGAAAGCATGATGCTTATAGGTGGCTGAAACCCATGAATGCAACAAGGAAGAAATCATAGCAAAAATCTACTTAGAGCAATCCCAAGATGCTCTTCCACCTACAACCCAACTCTGGCCAAAACAGCAACCAGGGCTCACGGATGAGCTTGCAGTTAAAATTAAAATGTCCAACACTTTCACCTGGACTCAGATCCTGAGACTCATGTTGGAACCTTCAAAAGATAACAAACTGTCTCAACTTGCTGTTGGACAAAATGTTCATAGCTCCACCTGTCATGCTATGAATCCCAACCTACTGCTCCTGGTTTCCACATTAACCATAGTTCAGGAGGTCCACAATTTTACAAATGTGGTGAATATGGCCGCTTCCCTTATTTTTGCAAAACTGAGGTTAACTGGGCAACACACTCTGTATAATAAACCTGAGTGTTTGGTCCTCGGGAAAAGAAACATTTTATTCAAGTAGGTATCCTCTCTAATCTACCAGAAGATGGTATTTTAGGTACAGATAACCCCAGCTTGCTTTCTCTCCTAAGAAAATCATTAGACCTGAAAGCCTGGATGGATGAAGCTCTCTTCTCGCAGTAAAACTTGGAAAAAAACACCCTTTAAAATCAGCCAAAAGAAAGAGAGGCACCAACAGAAAAAGATGGGTTTGACTCAAAATACCCTTTTAACACAGGAACCCTAGGAGTTGGATACAAATTTCAGGTAGGCCAAATGTATATCCTTACTCTGCAGTTTGATTGGCAACAAGCACGCATGAATGAGGAAGGGGAGACACAGTTATTTCTGCAGTTTTAAGTTCAAAGCAGACTTTGTGTATAGGTTAGAAAAGGTAGGGGATCAACCTCAGCTATTAGTTCTTCTTTTAGAGATCAAATACTTTTTTTGCTCACTCCCAGTCAATGGCAGGGCATTTTGGATTGGAGATGACTTAACTTCTCAAACTATTCTAGAACTGTTTTATTGGCCTGGTGTATTTGCCAAGTAAAGAAATGTTGGCAGGACTGTCCTATTTTCTAAAAGAAGAATCCCCACCTTCCTCCACACTACATAAAATGCATCCCTCGACTTGCTGCATCCTTTAATTGGTACAACTAAAAGTTACAAATACATCTTGGTATAAGTTGACTATGCCACCCAATACCCTGCACCCATACCTCTCTGAAAAACACCACCAAACTATTGCTATTGTTTTTAACCTAGATGTTCTCCCAGATAGGATTCCCTAAAGAAATGCTAATTGATCATGCAACACCATTTGTCTCCAAGCTCATCTTTGCCAAAAGCTTGAAATTAAACATCTCTGATCTTCCATCTATCATCCTGCGATGACTTGATTAGTAGAGAGATATTACAGCACTCTTAAATTGAAATTACATAGACATTAAAAATGTGAACAGGAGAATGGGAAATCTGGGACCAGCTTTTACCCTAGCAATTTTTGTGATTATAAACCCAGGTCAATCCAGCCACGATTGTTCCTTCTTCAAACTACTGTTCAGCCATAAACCCAAAACTGTATTAGAAATGGTTTGAGAGGTTTGGGATAAGGATTTCCAAAAGGAAAGAACCTTACTGGGTTATACCATCCAGTTAAAAGCTGCTTATGGAAATTACAAGAGTTGACACAAACTAACTTAGAGAAAGCGGAACAAAGACAGCGTATTTTTTACACATGCCATATCAAGTGAATAGAACTAAAAATAGGTGACTGAGCTCTAGTTCTACTCCTGAAAATAAATTATGGTTCAAATTTCAGGGTTCCTGTAAAGTTAGTTAGAGAGTGGGGCGAATGATGTATAAACTACAATTAAAGGGGTAGGGCTCAAATATACCACATTAACCTTTCTATAAAGTGGTTAGGTCCTCCTTCCTTAAATGTACAACTGATCTTGTCTGCCCCTCAAATGAATTCCACACTATAAGCCATCTCCCAGGAGATGTCATAGCCAAATCTCAACAAGTAAGCTTACAACCCATTCTCAGACCTTTTGTAATCGCTTTCAGATCTAACTGGTAGAACCCATTCGACAGCACACACCACTTCTACAAAAACATGAAAGATCATTACACAAGGACCCTACCACATTCCAGAAGCTTGCCAAATTGCTACCCAACCTGAGGTTGAACAAACACTAAAACTGGAAGTTATAGAACCATATACTATGAAATGGTGTTCAGTGAGAGTCCTTGCTGCCCAACCAGATGGAACAATTCAGTTTCAGATTTACTTTAGGGCAGTAGACTTGATATCCAAATTTGATAATTATCCTCTACCCAGAGTAGATGAGCGGTAGAACAACTAGGTGAGTCTCAATATATATCAGCTATTAAACTTACTAAAGGCTAGAGGCAGATCCTGGTCTGCCCTGAGGATAAACAGAAAACCAGCTTTGCCACGCTTAACCCCTTTTCCAGTTCACAGTCCTCGCCTTCAGACTGCATGGTGCACCTGTTACCTTTCAACATTCAATGCACCAAATCCTTGAAATTCTGCATTTCTAGGTGATATTGTATATTAAAAAAAAAAAAAAAAAAAAACTTAGCAAGACCATTTGACAGCAGCATTGCAAGATTGCAAGCATTACAAAATACCAGTCTCCAAATCAATGCAAAAAATATAAATTGGCTCATTATAAAGTTAAATATCTTGAAGATCTTCTAGGAAACTGAATAATAGAACTCCAAGAAAATGTAAAAACAATAACTTCTATACCTCTCCCACCAAATAAAAGGTGTATCTGGTCCTTCCTAGGACTCCTGGGGTATTATCGAAGATTTCGTCTTAACTATTAACTAAGCTGGCAACCATCAGAAATAGCCCTTCAATCATTCACCGAGCTGAAAAAATATAATTGCATTCAAGCCAGTACTGCAGTCTTCAACCTTCATGGTGGTTTTCATACTACAAAGTGATGTCTTTGGCATCAACATTAGTGCCATTTTGTCTCAAATGAATGCTAGTAACGAAGAAAGAAGGATATTATTATAATACAGCATAAAGTTATGTCCCAGAGAACAACATTATCCCTGATTTGAAAAAGAATGCCTACCTATCAAATGAGCAATAGAGAAATTGCACTATTACCTGAAGGGTTGTGCCTTTAGTAGTAATGCAGATCGTGCAACTCTCACATGGATGAATCTCAACAAAGGAAATAACCTTAGAGTTTTACACTGGTCCCTCTTGTTACAACCAACCCGCTTTGAAGGAAGGCTTAGGAAAGGGAAAGAACAGGATATTGATTTTCTCTCAGTATACTCCAATAATTTTCCCAAGCAGAAAAATCTAACGGGAGGCAATTGTAATGGAACAGAGAACCTACTTGCCACCACTCTTGGTAGCTCCTTTATGCTCAAAACTCCACAACCTGGAAAGGAAAACAAAAAGAATAAAACAGAGGAAGGACAAAGAACACAGACAGAAGAACAAAAGTTAGACATTGAAAATAAAATCAGTTCTCTTTTCAGGATTTTAACCAAGAAGAACAAAGGAGAAGGGAGACATGGGAATTAGAAGTTCTGCAAAGGACAGGGAAGACCAACAGGAGATTTCACCCTAAAGGCCTGATGCACAAATGTAAGCTTACACTTTTGTGTAAGTTTACTATGTTTTTTGGTTTTCACAACTCACAACATGGGAGATTAATTGTACTAAGAGTAATTTTATAAATGCAGAGACTCTGCAGTTGTGGCGGAGAAAACAGCACATAAAAAAATAGGACAGACCTATCTTCTTGTGTGCAGATTTAAGACCTAATTAGAAGTTTGGCAGATGAAAACACCAATCTGCCAAGGTCCCGACAAGGTGGCCGCAAATGTTGTGGGGACCTCTTCGCCGGCCCCATTATGACTTTTGCGCTGGGCTGGTGAAAACTGAGGTTTCCGCCCGTCAGCCCAGCGGGAAAGTAGCAGCAGCATTACCACCGGCTCGTAATCGAGCCGGCGGCAATGCTACCGCCCGCAGGGGACACCAGTACCCTCATAATGTGCGTGTCTATACACAGCAGAGCAGACAGTGTGCATTACAAAGGGGCTGAGCATGGCATGGGCACTGCAGGGATCCCCATGTGGCCTTCTGCACATGTTCTCTGCCAGCCTTTTCATGGCGGTGAAACTGCCATGAAAAGGCTGGCAGAGAACCAGGTTGTAATCAGCAGGTCAGCGCTGCATGCAGTGCACCCTGGCTGATTGCAGCCTGCACCCACCGTCAGCTCGTTGGGATCACCGATCCCGGCGGAGATGGCGGCACCTGGGCGGTTGGATTGCCAGAGTTGTAATGTGGTGGTTGGACTGCCAGAGCAGCGGCAGTCCAGACCGCCACCATGAGTCTGGCGGTCTAGTGGCTGCCAGACTCGTCATTATGCCCTTAGTCACTTTTTTGTAGCTTGGATTCCTAAAGCAAGTCAAGGCTGCAGGCTGTAGCTCAAGAGGGCTCCAAGAACTGGATACATTCTCCCTGAATTCTTACTGAATTAGATTTTCTGCTGCAGAAAAGCTATGAGTGGGGAAAACCAGAATGTTCAGCCCAGCAGTAACGCACCACCGTTGAATCAGCTTGGGAGGCTTATCCGAGTTCGCCAGAGGTCTTTGGTGCCAAAATCCTTCTAAGTTCCAGTTTTCTCAGGATGTTTACAACAGAACACTCAGAAACTGCCTACATTTGAAAGACCTCAGGAACAACACTTAGGGGGTCAAGACTCACTGCTGCAGAAGCCACCAGCAGGGCCCAGGGCAGATCCAGTTGGAACTGGTCAGCTGGGCAGTTGCAGGAAAGGTCTGATGTAGCTAGTGTATTCTCTGTAGCTTGAACAAGAGTTCAGCCCTCTGACACTTGGAGTCCACCTCATAGTCATGAGTAAACAAGAGGGAGACAAAGTCCAGACCTTAGGGGTGCTTCTAACATCTCAGACAGCAAGTTCAGTCCTCTTCTGATCTTCTGCAGGTCCTTTAATGTTCTGAGAAGGGTACTGGAAATGCCACACTTATGCCATACAGGTGCCTGTGGATTGGGGGTGACTCCTTGCTCCTTCCTAACCAATGGGGTAAAAGTTCCCATGGGTTACTCTGCCAACTATTGTGGCGTTTCATGGTTTTACTACTGCACAGTGCCCCTCTCTGCTTGAATTTAAGATGGTAAAATACTTCTCCCCTTCCCTAAAGCGCAGCCTTTGTGCCCACCCCAGAGGAATGACCTGGAAAAAGAGCAACCTATCCTCTGTGGTTACCTCAGATCGTTTCTGAGGGCAGCTCCCTCTCCAATGTGATTAGAGCCTGGCAGTTTGGGTAAACAAAGAAGAGGCTGTGCAGGGATTATCTGACATCTGCATGTGACATTGAGGCCCCTTTAAAGATAATTAACTTTCTAGCCACAGTTCAACTGGTCATCCTGCTGAAGGAAGACAAACACCTTCCCAAACCCAAGCCTCGTCTTCTGCTCTGGAAGCAGTTTTCATAACTCATTCAGGGTTAAGCTTTCAAGGGGCTGCATCTGGAGGCTAATGATAATCAGCCTCGAGATGCCACAGGCAGAGAAAAGGTAACTTTCTAAAAGCACTATTTCCCTAATATTTCAAACAAATCGGACTTTGCCATTGAATTGGGCATTAAATATGTATTACAAATACTCAACGAAAGACATTTCTAGGGGTTCTGAACCAGAGATAGCATTATTAAATTTAATATTGCATCCAAGGGTTTTCCTATGAAAAAGCCAGCCTCGCTACAGTGAAAATATATTTTATCACTGTAAAGACATGTGTAACGTGAAATTTCTCCATGTCATACTTTTATACTATGCTTCTTGCCTTATGTACAGTACAGCCTACATAGCGGCAACGCATCAACATTTTAAAAGATAGTTTAGACCTGTGAAAAGGGTTTATTTTGACAGGTTTAATTGCAGTTTAAAACCTGCTTTAGTCAGGTTATAATGGCAGGCCTGAAACTATGTCACAGATGTCATAATGGGTGCTGCAGTCTATTACAGACATTTCAAGTACAGGCCCTAGATATATTGTGTACCATATACTAGGGACTGATAGGTAAGGAAAAGTACGCCAATTTGGGGTATATAAATGGATGAGCACATGCGCTTTATACTGGCGGGAAAGTGCACAGATCGCTACATCCAGCAAAAACAGTTAAGGTACATCATGAAAAAGATGGTGATTTCATTCACCAACTAAATAGAATGGAATTCCACATAGCTAGCCATGTGTCCTCACATCTTCTATCTCTGCCTATTTGCCACTCTCAGCTGTCTGCACTCAACAACGAATGCCCCCCTCCTGACTCTAGTTCCTTTGCCCTATCCACAGACTCTGCTTCTTCTCATAGCCAGAAGGAGCAGGGCTGCACACTGTCTAAGTGTGGAGTCAGCAGCCGCTTTCTATGTGCCATAACAGCTGATATCTAGAGACAGAAAAGATGATAAGACAGCAAGTAAAAGGAAACACAAACTGTTGGCATCCCTGGAAAGAGAAAGGGAAAAAACAGATTTCATTGACATATTGGGCCTTCATTCTGTAACGTAAAAACACCTATTAGCAGGTAATAAGAATCTAAGTACTTTAGGCATGTTGGTAGCTGCAATAATAAAAAGCTGGCAGCAAAGAAACCTCTGTGCTTGTGGAGAATGAACAGAGACCTGCTGGGTGAAAGAGAGGTGAAAACAACACAGGGGAGTGCAGCAGGAATGGGAAAGCAACACAGTTGTTGGGGAAAGCAACACAGAGGGTGTGGGTGGGTGGAAACAACAACAGGAAGAGAGAAGGATTGCACAGGTGGTGGAGGAAATGAGGAGAAGCACACAGGCTGGTGCAACAGGGATGGGGATTCGCAAAGGCACTCGAGTGACAGAGAGCAAAACAAGTGCAAGGTGAGAGAAGTACACAGGAAAAACTGGGTGAGGAAACCTCGTTGTAAGAAATTGGGTTATTGGTTTAGAGGGGTGAAACCCTGCTCAAGCAGAAACCACAGTTCTTGTCAGGGTGATGTCTCAAGCAAACCTCAAATTACTTCAAACAGTAATAAAGACACAGCACAAGAAAAATCCCACCCCAATTTAGTAACATAGAGTACATTTTAATAAATAATGTAAGACCAAATCAACAAATATCCAATCAGCAGGACAGGAGATATGTAATTTTAAAGATTAGTTGATAATAGTGCCAAAAAGCAAAAAAAGATAACTGTGGTTATCTCGTCGCACTAGACTGGGACAAAATTGCAAGTCCAGGCAGACCGCCAAGGAGCATGGCTAACTAGAGGGATACAGTTAGGCCAGCTGAACCAGAGTACTTTAAATCCTTGTTGTGAACAGGATGCTTTGCGCAGCTGAAGATTTGTGAGGTTCTGGCTAAAGATGTGTTTTTTCAGAGAATCTGCAAGGCTGCAATGCGAGGTCCTGTGCCATCATCGTGGAGGCCATCAACAAGGGGCTTGCGATGTGAAGTCCTGCGGTGAGAATGCATTGCACACTGGCTGGTTCAGAAAAAGCTGCAGGCTTGCAATGCGAAGTCCTGCGTCATCGTCAAGGCTGCTGTCGACAAGAGTCTTGCAATGCTAGGGTATGCGTTGGGGTTGCAGCTGTTCTGATGAGGCTGCAAGGACGATGCAAAGTCCTTGCACCGGGAAAGCCCATGCAGCAGGGATGATGTGTTGGTTCTGCTCAGGGTTATGCTACACTGCAGAGGAGATGTGTCAGTTCTGCTCTGTCCACAGATGGGCTGGTGGAGCAGCACCTTCAGGCCCACTTTCAAGGGTCTAGGATTGGGGTGGCACACCTTGACAGGGTAGAAATCATAGATAGCAGAGTCCAGGTGCTGGGTTCAAGGTTGTTGGAAACCTGTTATGTCCCTGAGGCTTCTGATCAGGAGGCCAGCCAACTAGCCCTTAGAGCCACTCTGGGGTCCTTGGTTTAGAGATGCAGGTCTAGTCCTTCTCACCCAGACAGCAGGGCAGCAGGTCAGCACAGCAGGGCAGCAATGCTTTGGAGCAGCAGTGCAGCAGTGGCAGCCCTGTCAGCAGCACAGCAGTCCTTCTTTCCTTTAGAAGCCACATGCCCAGAAGTATACTGAAGAGTTGGTATCTGAGGTATACCTGGTGCCCACTTTGCAATGGTAGAAGCTTCCAGAGGCATCTACCCCCGGAGGTGCTTGAAATTTCCTGTCTCCCTGTCCTGGCCTCAGATTGTTTGGAGCCACAATAGACTTGTGTCAAACCCTTTTGTGAGAGTGCTTAGGCAGGGCCTTTGTGATGTGCAAGTGTGGTAGGTGACAGCTCATCCCCCTCGTTAATTCAGAGTGGCCCATCCTGCTAACACCTAGCTTCCCTTTGTCCCACTACCTGGGGACAATACACAAAGACCAACAGCCAACTCCACCTAGTCATGTGACCCAGGATACAGGCAACAGACACAAAATGGTTGGGGCAAGAAAATGCAATATTTCTAAAAGTGGTATTTTAAGAATTGTGATTAAAAATCCAACTTTACCATTAAAAAGGGCTTTTAATTACAATTCTTTAGACACCAAAATTGACCTGTCTACTTGCTCTCAATTGGAAGTTGTAGCTTATTAAATGTAATAAGGTTACTCCAATGTTATCCTATGGGAGAGGAAGGCCTTGCAGTAGTGAAAAATGAATTTAGGAGTTTTTCACTACTAAGACATGAAAAACGTAAAAGTACATGTCCAGCTTTTTAATTGTCCTACGCTTTGCCCTCTGGGCTGTGTAGGGCATACCTTAGGGTGACATATGTTATTAAAAGGAAGGTTTGATTATGGCAAGCGACTTAGCTTGGCAGGTCGAAAGTTAATTCCACCGTGTTTTAAGGAGAGAGCACAAGTGCTTTAGCACTGATTAGCAATGATAAAGTGTGTAGAGTCCTAAGGCCAGCAAAAACGAAATCAGCAACAATAGGAGAGGTGAAGGCAAAGGATTTGGGGGAAGACCACCCTAAGGCTGAGCAGTCTACCACTCATAAATGTTCATGGATTGCTTAACAAAACAAAAAGGTAGTGCTTGTAAAGCAAGCAGTGGAAGCAGAAATGAAAGTCAATCAGATATTGCAAAGAGGTAATGCTCCATTGGAGGGACAAACACAACATTGACAAGCTGGGGCACAAATAAGAAACCACAAAATGCCTCACAACAGAGAGTGCATGCACTGGCTAGTAGGCAAAATAGTAAGAGTTTTCTAGTATGTTCTGGCACTGAGTAAACCCTGCTGAGTTAACCAGAGGTACTTGGCTTCCTAGAGCACTGAGAAGGCATTATTGGAGGAAGACCACACTCAAAGTGTCCTACAACACTGAAATGGAGCCTCTGAGTAAAGTTCCTCTTCCAAGGTCCTATAGTACTGAGGTGCAACTGCTAAGGCAGGTTGGCAGGATCTAGGATTATAAAGCTGTGAGAAAATATTACCCACGACTGGAGCCCTCTGGCACACTGATATAACTTCTGGGTGTTTTGCATAATATTTAATTTTTAATGTAGGTCTGCACATATAATGAATCCACAATACCTACTTTCACTCCATTGTAAAGTGTTAACAGATGTTGAGTTAATATAGTAAATGTATGTTGCCCTGTATATGATTACCTTGACAAATATGTTAGTCAATAAAAGTGTTGGTGGATACTCTTTGCTCGATAGTTCGAATGCAACAATTTGGCGCACACTCTCTGGTATCCTAATGCACTGAGAACACCAAAAAGACATTTCTGGAAGAAGGTCAAACCGCTAGGTTCTGCAAGTTCTGGGAAGGCATTCTGAGGCAAAATGTGAAGATTTTATTTATTTATTTATTTCTAGACAACACTTTCACATGAGTAAGATCACACTGCTCAAGATAAAAATGCATAGCTTGAAGAAACACACAGTTGAACTTTTTTAACACTAAGTTGTGCGTGGATTCGAGCTATGTTAACATGCCAGTGTGACTAATATTTGTGTCTCACTGGTTCAGTCTACAGCTACCTACTATCCGGTACTGTGTATTTATGGGGACTTTATGGAGATCACTGACTCTATAAGACTTTATACCAAAGTTGCAGTAACAATTTTTATTGTTTGACCTTTATCAAAGATTTGAGAGCAACAGCAGCCAATGTCACAAAGACAAAAAGATATCCCTACATTTTACGGAGTTGGGGAAGAAAAGAGGTGCCAAGTATCTTAGTTCAGGTGTCAGTAATTTATTAGGTCTGGGTTTTGTCTTTGCATTATTAATCCTTCCTTTACTGTGGAAAAAATCTAAATCACAAGTAGCACAATGTAAAGACAATAAAAACAGAGCCATATGATTTGTTCCACTGTACATCTTGAGATCCCGTGGAACTGAATTGCTCTTAGTTTGTGTTTTTTGGCAAATACTAAAATGAGACCACACAAAGAAATAAATGTGCCAAGGATCATAAAGCTTGATCAAATGCAAAAGTCATCTTTTCATCCCAGGTCTTCCATTCCCGAAGATTGAAATGTAGTAGCTAAATATAGGGGCACATTTACATGCTTCTTGCGCCACCAGAGCCTCTCTTTTTGTGCACTGCACCATATTTACAAAGCGGCGCTAAGCCACTTTTTGTGGCTTAATGCCACATTGTAAAATTTAGCCCTTCTGATGCAGTTTAATGCGGTAAAAGAGCATGCAATGGATGTTGCTGTGGACTTTCCACTGCAACACCCATTGCTTTTGGTGCTTCCTCAGATTTACAAGAATTCATAAACCTGTGGCAGCGCCAAAAACTAACACCACCTGAGGGGTAGCATAAGCATGGTGCAACAAGTAGAAATACTATATTTTTTCCTGGTTTTAACTTTTTCTATGTGTGTTGTATTCTGCAGCACACATAGAAAGAGAAAAACACAAGAAATGGATTTGTATGTGCTGGAAGGCATTCCTTCCTGCACATAAACAATCATGCAATAATTAATATGTGCTACTTCTATGTGTGCTGCATTCTCCAATCACTTCATCTAGAAACTCTTTTTCTTTAAAATGATCCTTAAATTGTATAAAGTTGTTGGCCAATGCACCCAGAGTTGGACTCGTTAGGAGATTACCAAGTTTATAATTCTTGTAGCTCACTTTGAATTCTAGTTTCAAAGTTTGGCTACAGGCCTCCACATATTGCCCCAAAGTCTGTCTTATCCCATATTTAGCAAAGTATCCCTAACATATTTGATCCAAGGAAGATCCCCTGCCCCCCTGCATGCCAAGTATCTCTTCCAATCCGTGGTGATAGGATAAACTATGGGGTTGTTTGACCCTTCTCCAATACAATATGGGGGTTATTACAACTTTGGAGGAGGTGTTAATCCGTCCCAAAAGTGACGGTAAAGTGAAGGATATACCACCAGCCGTATTACGAGTCCATTATATCCTATGGAACTCGTAATACGGCTGGTGGTATATCCGTCACATTTGGGACGGATTAACACCTCCTCCAAAGTTGTAATAACCCCCTATGTGCCTAATGGCAATCCTTTCAGAAATTGGTCTGAACCCCCATGTCCAACCTTAATAGGATCAGTGGAGTACTAACTGAGAGGTTTAGTAACTGTCTCGGGAATCTATTCTCTACAAGTACCAAGGCATTGATGGCCTTATGGACCCAGAGCTCAGTGCCATAAAGTGTGGAACCCAACGTTCTAAGTCAGTGAATCTGCATAACAGGAGAAACAGGTTTACAAAAGGACCCCTGGAAGGACTTCACCAGCCAACCACTGATTTGTTCTAGTTTAATTCTTTGTTTGGATATATTGGCTAGCCATTTAATTCATTCAGTGAGGGTAAATCTCAGGTACTCGGAGGTATGAACTTGCTGAAGCGGTGTCCCCTCTAGAGTTGGATTGGGTCACGTTGATCTGCATGGGTTGAATACCATATATTTGGTTTTATCCACATTTATTTCCAAACCTTTCTGTGCACAAAATGTGCTAAATACATCTACGATCTTCTGAATGCCCATGGGTGGCTTAAAAGTAGAGTGTTAGAGCTGACACCTTCATGTTTTCTAATTTTGGGGCATCGTTATCGCACAGATTCAGGTGGACAACAAGGTCATTTTTAAACATGGTGAAGAGTGTTGTTGCAAGTACACTGCCTTGTCTTACTCTTCTGTTGACCAGAAAAGGCTCAGTTATGTCCCCAAGCCTACCACAGCGAACCTGAGCGTAGTTCCCCTTATATAGGCCCTCATTTCAACCTGGACGGGTGGGAACCGCCGGCCGCCAAGTTGAAACCACCGGGCTGCCGCCAATGCGGCCGCACTCCTGCATGGCCTATTTGGAGATCCCCACCGGCCCAGCGGGGATCTCAGCCGCAACACGGGAGCCGGCTCCAAATGGCGCCGGCGGTATTGTGGCTGTATGACGGCTGCAGTTGCACCCGTCGCGCTGTTCACCGTCTGCTATACAGACAGTGAAAAGCTGCATAGGGCCGTGGCAGGGGGCCCCTGCACTGCCCATGCCAATGGCATGGGCATTGCTGGAGCCCCCAGGGGCCTGCGACTCCCGTTTCCGCCAGCCTTTTCATGGCGGTTCAAACTGCCATGAAAAGGCTGGCGGGAGGGGGACTCGTAATCCCGTGGGCAGCGCTGCCCTGGGGGATTTAAACCGCTGGGATTAAAGTGGCGGGAAACCACCGGGACTAAAGTGGCGGGAAACCGCCGGAACTAAAGTGGCGGGAAACCGCCGGTCCCGGCGGTAAAAACCGTGGTCGTAATTCCCCAGGAAGCACCGCCAGCCTGTTGGCGGTGCTTCTGTCAAAACAGCCCTGGCGGGTTGTAATGACCCCCATAGTCTTTCGATAATGGAGGAAAGATAAAGTAGAACACCCAGCTCAGCCAAAACATGCCCTAGTGTTTGTCTGGGGACAAAAATGAAGGCCTATCTGAGGTCTACAAATACCATATAAATTCTACCCCCCTCAAGAATTACTGTTTTCCAATATAGTAACTGGAACCTAAAAACCTGTTCAACAGTGGTGGTGCAATTGCGAAAAGATGCTTGTAGGGGGCTTAAGATCTCATTGGCTTTCATCCACTCTTGTAATCTTCCCAAGATCACTCTACTGCATAGTTTTTGCACAGGGTTGATACGACTAATGGGTCTATAGTTAGTTCGCAACAGAGGGAGAGCCTTTTTTATAGGTAGGAATTACGTCGGCCCCCGCCCTCTTGGCATCCCTTCTAGAATGGCATTAAAGAGTAGCTCTGTCAAAAATAGATCACCAGGCATTTTATCGATCCTAGGAGCTTTGTGTGGAACAATCATTTTAATAGCCAAGATTACTTTGTTGTTTGTAATGGGTAGGTACCCCTCATTAGCACATACCACCTCTGTGTCTGCCTTTGGTTGTCTCCTAGCCACAGACGTATCAGTAAGACTTTCTGGCATTCCATTGTACAGGCTTGAATAGTGTGCTTTCCAGGTATTTGCAGCTATGTTGCTTTCTGTGGTAGTAATGCCTTGCTATTTCTTGGGACTACTATATTCCAGAAGGTGGTATGGTCATTACATTTGACAGTAGTGAGTAAGAACTCCCATCTGCCTTGATCCCACCCCTTAGCATTTTTAGTAGTTGTTTTATAAATGGCTCTAGTGACTTCAATTTGCCTTCTATGCTGAGACTTGATTGCGTTTATTAGTGCACTTTTGGCCATTCTGCAATGGTTGTACAGCCATGTTGGAGGGATAGTTCTAGCTCCCACAAACATGGATTTCTGTCAGAAATAGATCAGCAGGTATTTTATCTATGCCAGGAGCTTGTGGGGGGCAATCTTTTTAATAGCCAAGATTACTTCTTTGTTCGTAATGGGTGGGTACCCCTCAGTAACACATACCACCTCTGTGCCTACCTTTGGTTGCCTCCTAGCCACGGGACTGTCAGTAAAACTTTCGGACATTCTGGTGTACAGGCTTGAATAGTGTGCTTTCCAGGTATTTGCAGCTAAGTTGCTTTCTATGGTAGTAATGCCCTTGCTATTCTCAGTGGCTACTATACTCCAGAAGGTGATATGATCATTACTTTTGATGGCAGTGAGTGAGGACTCCCATCTGCCATTATCCCACTCCTTCTTAGCATTTTTAATAATCATTTCATAAACGGCTCTAGTGGCTTGAATTTGCCTTCTATTCTGAGACTTGATTACATTTATTAGTGCACCTTTGGTCACTCTGCAGTGGTTGTTGAACCATGTTGGAGGGATCCTTCTAGCTCCCACATGTTTGGCTTCCACATGTTTGGCTTCAACATAGAAGAAGTTTTTTAGGTCCACAAATAGTTGGGAATGGATCTTGCAAATCCTCGCAATTGCATCAGAGTGGCCCAATAAGGTAACAAGATTGCATAGATCTCCTAGGCTCCCTTCAAACATCTGGTAGATAGCTTTTACTGTTTCCTGAGTTTGAACTAATACTTCATTTACTTCTGCGTCTATTTGTTGCCAATTGATGCCATCCATCCAAGCAATCTGCCTTGGTGGGTGTTGCCACGGAGACTGGGAGATTTGTGTCTAGTGAAAGAACTTTATGATTACTGTCATATCTCTGAACTATTTTCATATCAATGACATATGGTCAAACATCAACCAATATATAGTCTAAGTGGTCCACAAAGTTCTGAATTGCTTACAGCACATATGGATCAAGGTCCCTCAAACTGGGCCTGGCTCCCTGCAGACCTGTGCATTAAGGGACGGACAAATCTTTAACCAAAATGGGACAAAGGCAAAATACATAAGACCCACCATTAAGTTCATAAGTTGGAATGTGGGGGGCGTGACCTTCCTTGTTGAGAATATTGCCACCAGGGAGTACTCAAATTCTGCTGACATTCTGTGCTTTCAAGAAACCTGGTCGACGGAGCCACTACCCATTCCAGACTCCAGCGCAAAAGAAAAATTTGTTCAGCAGACCTATAGGTGGCTTAGCAATAAATGTGAAGCTAGACTTACAAGTCAAGGTAAAGGTATGGGATAGATCATTCTGGGAGGTGCTCGCTTTGAACATATACGGGCTGGTACTCAATGGGAAATCCACCCCGATTTCAATTATAAACTTGTATATCAACATCCGACTGAAGTCAAAAAATGCCAACATTAAGTACATCACTGCTTTGGTAAAGGCTTTCCTTCATGAACACCCAGACTGCGAGTGTTTGGTAGCTTGAGTCTTTATTTTTGTTGATCTGGGCCTTGTTGAATAGATGCCTAAGCCACCAGATTCTACACAGCATTAAGAGCAACCACAATCATGTTTCAATGGTGATCAATCTCAGTGCAGCAACACATCAGACATCTATAGCCAGCAGCAATCCATTACCTAACAACTTAGGTCCGCTAACAAAATAAATTAAATGTGGCCCAGCCTTTCTGACCAAGTACTTATGTTTGAAACTTGCCTATGTCTTTCCAACTTCAGCAAATGGGATAAGCTATGTGGTGGATTAGTGGGACACTATGTCAAATACACTCCACAAAGCTCTAACCAGCACTGGGCTGGGCTACCAGCAAATAAGGGTTAAAAGAAGGAGCACCCACACATTCCTCATGTCCAGCAAGTATCAATTGAGCAAAAAGCTCTGCCGTCTGGCAAAACAGCCACATTGAAAAAAGAAGACCATCGTCACGGAAGGTAAAATGAAGCAAGCCAAAAAAAGAGCATAGGAAAGTAATCTGGAAACTAAAACTAAAGGAAACAGAGGAACATTGGAAACGTATACATGCTTTACTGTCGCCAAGAAAAAACAGAGAACTTTGGTGCTATGTGAACACCCTTGTTATGTCAACCACTAGTAAGAAGAGTGCTCTATCGGTCACTGAATGGTAGAGCCATGTGGAAAAATTATATGTGGATCCAGACAATGCAGCAGCTCGCAATAAGTCCATGTTACTTAATACACTAGATGGCCTGGACAATAGCTCATTGACTGTTACTGAAGAGACCACACAAAGCATTCTCAAGAGCATCCAGAACAATTGAGCCCCTGGACAAAATGGCCTTCCAGGGAGCATCTTTAAAGAACACCAGGACTTTTGGACCTCTCACATGACAACTTTATTCAATGAATGCCTCTATTTATCTGTGGTTCAGGAGGCATGGTAGGGCTCGATTTTGCATCCAGTCCACAAAAAGGGGGATGTCTCTCGCCCTGAAAATGAAAGATTAATAGCCCTGCTGGAGGTTGCAGCAAGGCTTTTGCAAAAGTGCTCTTACAAGAGCTCAAAACATGGATAATGGAAAACAATATTATAGCAATGCACCAGACCAGGTTCAGACCTAATCCTCTACCATGGACGATGTGATTGCACATTCTTATTTGGGTGCTAACGCACTGAAAATCTCTTCATTGCCCACAAATACTTGCTTCATAGACTATAGTGCGGTATTTGGTGGTGTTAACTGCAACAGTTTCTGAAAAAAAGGCAGATTGGGGCATACCCAAAAAGCTATTGGCGGGGATAACAGCCCTATACAGGAAACACTCGGGGTACGGACCAAGATATCACCAACGCATGCCATAGGGAAAATCCAGCAGAGGCCTAAAGCAAGGCTGTGCTATCACCCCCACCATGTTCAACCTTTTACACAGTTGACCTGGGCATGGAACTGCTTAGGGGGAATACATTCTCTCCTAAACTGGGCCAGAAAGCATCCCTATCATAGCGTATGCTGATGATCTGGTCCTGCTCACTCAAACATTGATTGGGATGAAAAGGGCCTTTGAAATACTCCACTTGTAGAACTCAAAGAATGCTTTTAAGGCAAATGCTGGTAAAACTAAAGTCCTGATTTTTGGTCATAGACCAACAAAATATCAACTGGAATGGAACCTAGGTCCTTTAAAGATAGAAACATCAAGTACAAATAAAATAACTATCTAGGAGTTTGGGTATCAGACACAGGCAAATCCTCACACCAGGCCTCTGTGTTGGTACAAAGAGGGGAGACAACTACTTACAACCTGTCCACATTATACCACAGGTGAAAACACCCTATTGCAAAGGCAATTCAGAGATTTATCAAGGCAAAAATATTACCAACAATCAACTATGGCCATCTTGGATACCCCTATAGGATCACTGCGACACTTGAGCACTGCCACCTGAATGCCTATAAGAAAATATTTCAGATCCCTAGATTTACATGGCAAACAGTGATTTGCTTGAAGTTTGAATTGATGAAGATGGACATAGAATGTAAATGTATATAATCAAATTTCATCATTGAGTAAGCAGGGCAGAACCAGAGTCTCTGTAAAGGGCTCTGAAAGTAATCTTTACAGACAACACCAGTAATTTGTCCAGGGACTTGAGGAGTGCACAGGGAACCTTAAACCTGGTTCCAACCTATTTGCAAGATCCCCTCATAATGATGACCTTGTTAAAGAAGTCTTTAAAAGAACAGGGAGGAGGGTCTCAGATATTTCATTTATCAGGAAAATTAAATGAGAGGGCCTTGCGAACTCACATGAAGCCACATGCTGTCAACCATATCTTAAAGCGCCTGTTGGAAGCCGTGTGCTCAGGAGAATATTGCTGATGCAGTTTCTATCTCTTCCCCTATGGGAATACAGATGCCATTGGAAGTACTTGACCAGCATCCAGAAACAATGCAGGCTGTGTCAATATCACAGGAAATCAGTAGCTCACATCGTATGTTGCTGCCCTGGCATTTTACAACAGAGGCACACACTCCTAGGACCGCTATACCTTCAATACAGAATGAGAACATGTAAAGAGGTGCTGCCATATCTGTACACAGCTGAGGCTCCAACTGAACTAGTCAGTTTTGGCAAATTTTGGTCTGAAGCAGGCAGATGCCTACGTGATACAAGTGCTCGACAGGGGACAGCCTCTGTGGGCCCTTACGCCCACAAACAGGGTTTTAATCAGTAAGCATAAGGGGCATAGCAGGCTTGGTAGCAGGCTACCTGTATGGTGATTGCATTGTATATTCAGAGAACAACCGGTCTTTGAGGCTGCAGGCCTAGTAGCAAATGTTAGTACAAAATGTCTTGGTTTTGCAAATGACACTTTAGACTCTGTGTATCTTATATTACCCTGCAAAGTATAAAATTGATTTACATGCTGCAGCTGGCCTGCCCTCTCAATGTCAGCACTATCTTACATTGCATGATTTGGCACACAAATAATTGCGACCAGGTGCAGTATGTTTTCTGATTGACTAGCAAAGTAAGAGTTTGTATAACTTTCGGTTACTGGGCTATATTTCTAAGTACTAGCACAGAGGACTAGTATTTACACATGCCAGTGTTTACCTCAGTGGAGCTTGGAATCCTGGCTGTTTAATGATCTCAGCTGGCGATCTGGCTATTGAAGCAGGACAGCTTGTGGAAGCAGTGCACATTATGTATTGAGGTCATTGATGCCTCTGTCTTTGGTGTCTGATTTATTTTTCACTGTGGATACCATTTTACTGCAGTTTGGCCCTCATTACGACATTGGCGGTAAGTGCCGCTACCGCCATGCTGACTGCCGCCAACATACCGCAACCGCAGAAGTATACTGATACACGTATTATGATCCACACATAGAAATCCGCCACCATACAGCCACACACACAAGTCGCCAACCCAAAGGTCAGTGATAAACTGGCGGTACCAAAACCCACACCATTACACCAACAGAAATACGTCCATAGCATTATGACCCACAAATCACTGCGGCGGACATTCAACCGCGGTAAACCATTGGCGGTACATACTGCTGCACTCAAAATACACACACACATACAAAACAACACAACATTGGACATTTTGAATAACACACACCTGACACACATACACACACTACACCCACACACCCACACCACTATAAAACACACACCCACATTACCCACAACCCCTTACAACTCAAGAAAATTGACAACTGAGGGAGAGACATGCCAGGAGCACCCACAGTATCAGAGCCACAGAACACCATCACCCATACACCATCCACACACCTCACAGCACACACCCCAACACATCACCCCACACACCCTCACACACACCACTCACATTACACCCATGGCACCACAAAGACACCCCAGGTTCTCAGAGGAGGAGCTAAGGGTCATGGTGGAGGAAATCATCCGGGTACAGCCACAGCTATTCAGATCACAGGTGCAGCAGATGTCCATTGCTAGGAAGATGGAGCAGCACCCCAGAACAAGGGATGACATCAGGAAGAGGTGGAACAACCTACAGGGGAAGGTGCTTTCTGTGGTTGCAAGATACCAGATAGCTGTACAGAGGACTGGCAGTGGACCCCCACCTCCTCCCCCACAACTAACAACATGGGGGGAGCAAGTCTTGGCGACCATGCATCCTGAGTGCCTGGCAGGAGTAGCAGGAGGACTGGACTGGTAAGAGAAATCTTTACTACTTTCACCCCCCTCACCTGCATGCCATTACAAACTCCCACCCCTACCCTCACCCCCATCACTCCACCACCTCACATATACCCCACCATCACATCCCAATACCAAGCCCTACATGCAACGCCAATGCATGGTCCCCCATCACAGACCTGCATGGACCCCCTTCACCACAGATTGCACACTAGTGACAATCACTTAGACAACCAAATCACAACTCACACAAGTCAAAGCTGCCTTGGTAATAACAACCATAGAGGGCAATACACTCATGCACAAGATGGCACACGCAGAAACAATAACACTGCATTTACATCCCCACAGGACCACCACACAACGTCACGTGAGAGGAGGTGCCAGCAACATCCAGTCCCCCCCCAGAAGAGGCTCACAGTGACGACAGCAGCTCTGCATGCCTGACTCAGGATGACCAACCTGGCCCATCAGGGACCTCTGGACAGTCGGTGACCCAGGCACAGTCCCATACCACCACAGAGCCTCCCCCCTCAGGAAACACCACCACATCACCCACCAAGCGGGCCCATCCCTCTGTCCTCAGAACACGTCAATCAGCAGTGTGTCCACCGCTACAGGGACCCCAGGCAACGCCACAAACACTGGATGCTCAGGGACCTGGGGTCAGTGTCAGTGGGCACACGGTTCAAGGGACAGAGGCACAGGACAACAGAGAAGCTGGGAGGACTGGTGTTCGACAGGGGAGGACAGGCCAAGGGAACCGACTCTCCATGAGGCACTCACCAACATCCTGGGAGCATACCACCATTCCCAGGAGACGATGGGTCAGATACTGGCCAAGTTGCAGGAGACCCAGAGGCTGTAGGAGGGACAGTACTTGGGGATCAGGGAGGACCTGAGGGGCATCCACACCACCCTGGTCACCATTGCAGGGGTGCTCATGGCCAACACCATGAGGGAGGCAGTGCACACCACCGGGCCCCTGACACTAGCCACACCGATGAACAGCCCTCCACCTCTGCTGACGCTAGTGGCCAGGAGGCCCGCCACAGGAACAACAGGCCACCAGCACCCATCCCCCTGCAGAAGGAGAACCACCATTCAAAAGGTCCCTGTGATCCAGACAGAAGCCAGAGAACATTGCCAAGACCCCCCCCAGGAAATACAACTCTCCTGAATGTCACCCTTGTGTCCCACTATGTCACCCTGTACACCTTGAACTGCCATTGCCCCCTTGGACAATGCATCTGTGATACCAATAGACAGAAATCTATCCTGGACATTCCTCCATCATCAACCCAGCTCATTGCAATACCCCCTACACTTATTATCACATAAATAAACACCCTTGCAACCAATACAATTATGGAGTCTGTCAATTGATTGAAATACGAATTAGTTTAACAAGCTGTAAACATTGCAATTCAAATGTACAGTTATATATACATAGGTATGACCTATAGTGGGCAGCAGTAAACACACCAGGAGCCAGAGTGGGGCACAGATATCTGAAAATAGAGATGTCAAAGTGTACAGTAAGTGGCCATAGAATTTGGAAAATCAGGCTGCCATGTACAATGCCCAACACAAAACTGCAAAGGAAGGTGAAGTTACAGTGTCTTACCTGTGTGTCACTGGATGTACTGTTGAATTATAGTTGTTCTGTTGTCCACATCCTCTTCCCCTGTCTCCTCTTTCTCACCGTCCACAGGCTCCACCGCTGCCACACGACCATCTCCAGCCTCATCGTCCTGCAGAAAAGGCATCTGGCGTCTCAAGGCCAGGTAGTACAACATGCAACGATGATCTGGCACACCTTCTGGGGTGAGTAGCACAGGGATCCACCTGTCAGATCAAGGCACCAGAATCTTGCCTTCAGGAGGCCAAACGTGTGATCAATGATCCTCCTTGTTCACCCATGTGCCTCATTGTAATGTTCCTTTGCCCTTGTCCTGGCATTCCTCACTGGGGTCAGTCGCCATGAGAGGTTGGGGTAACCAGAGTCACCTGTAAATATCGAGGGATACCTGTTAGTCGGACACTCACCCTTAGGGCCAACCTCATACCCATATACCAACAGACACTGAGTGGGGACCATGGGCTTACCTATTAGCCACACCCTGTGCCTCTGGAGTTAAGACATCACATATGGGATGCTGCTATTCCTCAAGATAAAGGCATCATGCACAGAGCCAGGATACTTTGCATTGACATGGGAGATGTACTGGTCTGCCAGGCAGACCATCTGCACATTCAGAGAGTGAAAGCTCTTTCGATTTCTGAGCACCTGTGCATTTTTCCAGGGGGCATAAAGGCAATATGTGTACCATCAATAGCACCAATGATGTTGGGGATATGTCTCATTGCATAGAAGCCAGCCTTCCCTGTGGCCAAATCCTCCACCTGGGGGAATAAGATGTAGTTGCGCATGTGTTTCATCAGGGCAGACAACACTCTGGTCAGCACGTTTGAGAACATGGGCTGTAACATCCCGACTGCCATGGCCACTGTCGCTTGGAAGGACCCACTTGCCAAGAAATGGAGCACTGACAGGAGCTGCACGAGAGGGGGGATACAAGTGGGGTGGCGGATAGCTTAGATCAGGTCTGGCTCCAATTGTGCACACAGCTCATGGATTGTGGCCCTATCAAGTCAGTAGGTTAGGATAATGTGCCTGTCCTCCATTGTCGCCAGGTCCACCAGGGGTCTGTACACGGGGGTATGTCTCCATTTCCTATTCATCCTCACCGGTTGATCTCTAGGGTGAAAAACAGTGAGCAGATGGTCATATTCAAACATATACTCAGATTAATATGCCTTGCATTTTGTTACAGAAACAGTATGTGAACGTGTAGGTCCATTGGTGTGCCTACGTCTGCTGTGACGCAGTTAGGTGCCATGGCCTGTTCTCCCCTGAAATGGCGGCCGCCTAACCTGTGACGAGAGACAAGTGGAAATGAGGTAATTTTGCTGGCATTGTGCGCCGTTGCGGGAGCCGGTCTACGACCACCGTGCAACACATCATTGGTTATTATTGGGGCCTAAGGGTTCCAGGATGTACACCGGCGGTGACGGTACACACCGCTGCGGACATGACCGCCATTTTATATCTGTTTACTCACTTGTTACCTGACCTTCAACAGGAGAGGACCTACAATGCAAGTGCTGCTGTGACCTGTGTCTGGAAGCGACCATGGCTTGAGTGTCTGGGGAAAGGGCCCTTGCCTTTACTTCTGAGGAGTTGGAGAGACTAGTAGACCGGGTCCTACCCCAGTACCCTTTACTGTATGGTCCTCCAGACAAACAGGTGAGTACACTGTGAGCACGATGCATGGGGCATGAATGTATGGAGTGCTGTGTGTGTAAGCCTCGTGTAGGGGGGGCTGAGGGGTCCAGGGCAGAGTGCTGCATGTTTGGTGGGCAATGTCTGTGCGTAAGTGGATGGGAGGGATATGGAGGGCCATGAGTATAACAGTTCGGACGGTATGACTAATACCTTTTCTATTGTATCTTTTTCTGCAGGTCAGCGCCCATCAGAAAAAGGATATTTGGCGTGCCATCGCCAAGGAGGTGCGAACCCTGGGGGTCTTTGACAGGCGGAGCACCCACTGTCGAAAACGGTGGGAGGACCTGTGCCTCTGGGCAAGGAAGACAGCAGAGGCCCAGCTGGGGATGGCCTCCCAACGAGGAAGAGGTGCCCGTTGCACCCTGACCCCCCTGATGTTCCGCATCCTTGCGGTGGCCTATCCGGAGTTGGATGGGCACTTGAAGGCATCAAAGCAGCCACAAGGGGGTGAGTACAGATTCAGAATCATGAAGTTGCACGCGTTAAGGTGCTACCTGGGTGGGGATGTGGGTCTGTGGATGCTCCTATGCCAGGGCAAACATGGCAGGGTAGGTTCCATGATGGGCAAGCTCAGATGCACTCCAACCCCAATAATGCTAGTGGGCATGTACTACTGGGCAGGGCCTTGTGGGTTTCAGGTGTGCAGCTAATGGTGTTAGGCATTGTACCCCATGGCTTGGTGACTAGCATTGTAACTGGTATTGCATGGCCTAGTGCATAGGGCTGTTCCCTGTGAGTTGTATATGCCAACGGTAGTGTTGTTGCTGGCATTGACCAAGTGTATCCTCTGTCTCTTCCCCCCCCTTTTTGTTTTGTCACCCTGTCCCTGTGTGCATTAGCACCATCTGGTGGAAGAGCAGAGGCACCGGTGACGAACGGAGCTGCATCCCACAAGGGCCTGGAGGCCGAATCCACCAACAGTGAGGGCACCAGTGGGATGGAGGGTGAGGGGAGCACCACGACAGAGACAGGAGGGGACAGTTCTGACAGCGACACCTCTGTGGCCACCCCAGCTACAGGTACAGCTGCCACCCCCGTACCAGCACTACCCTCCCAGCAGCCCCTCAGCGAGTTGCCCGTGCATGCTCACCCAGGAGGGTGGGCATCTACTTTGCCCCAGGCACCTCAGGGCCTGCCCCAGTCAGCCCTGCTGCCCGGAGTGAGGAGGCTATTGACCTCCTGAGATCCCTCTCTGTTGGGCAGTCAACTATACTGAATGCCATCCAGGGTCTAGCAGGGCATTTGCAACAAACAAATGCATTCCTGGATGGCATTTACTCTAGCGTGGCAGCCCAACAGAGATCATTCCAGGTTCTGGCCAACTCACTGATGGCGGCCATTGTCCCTGTTTCTAGCATCCCACCTCCAACTCCCTCTACCCAGTATCATTCCCCTCAACCTCAGCCTATCCCAAGCACACCTTCAGACCTGCATACACCCATATCAACACACAGAAGTGTCTCAGGCAAACACAAGCATCACACTTCATCCCACAGGCACTCACACAAGCACCATCCGGATGCAGACACTCCAACATCCACTGCCTCCACTGTGTCCCCCTCCTCCTCCTCGTCCACCTTCCTCCCAGTAGCGTCTCCACTCACACCTGCATGCACTACAGCCTCATCCACTACCTCCATCACACCTATCACTACATGCCCCTCACTGGCAGTCACCACCTCCACATCCATGCACACGTTCCCTGTGCCTCTCCCACTATGTCTGTGCCCCCTCCTCCCAAAGTACAAAGCGCAAGCACTCAGACACCCAACAGCCATCCACCTCACTACAGCATCCATCCCATGCACCTGCACCCAAACACAGCAAACAGACACCTCCTACAACCATTCCCTCTTCCTCCACTCCCAAACCTTCACCCTCTTCCAGTCCCAGTGTCAGTCCCTACAAGGCTTTTCCTCTCCACCCTTGACCTATTCCCTGTCTCTCCCCCCTCTGTCCTTCACTTCGGGCCAAAGTGGGCAGAATCCAGGCCAGCACCTCACCCACCCAGTCCACTGCCACTGGAGTTTCTGCAGCTACTTCATGGGTGAGAGGCTCCAAGGAGGCACCCGTCAGCACAGCCAGTGTGCCTGCACTACCTGCCAAGGGCAAGAAGGGGCCGCCATCTAGCAAGGGCAGGAAGGGAACACCAGCCAACAAAGGGAAGGATGCACCACCAGCCAGCAAGGGCAAGGAGGCACCACCAACTAGCAAAGGGAAGGAGGCACCACCAGCTAGCAAGGGCAAGGAGGCACCACCAGCTAGCAAGGGCAGGAAGGGAACACCAGCTGGCAGAAGCAAGGAGGCACCACCAGCTGCCAAGAGGAGGAAGGGAACAACACATGCCAAGGCCAATGTAAAAGGAACAGATGCCGCAGGCAGGATGGATCTTGTGTCTGGGACTGGAGCATCATCTGGGTAAACAACATCAGCCATGGCACTTCAGCCGTCCAAGGCTGCAGGGGAAGTGCTGGAGCCTTCCCCCACCACTGACTGCACTGCCACCTGCACCGCCACCTGCACCACTGCCAGCAGTGGGCAGCTGTCCGAGGCTGCAGGGGAAGGGCTGGAGCCTCCCCCCACCACTGACAGCACGACCGCCAGCACCACCACCTGCCACCACTGAGCAGCTATCACCGCCTCCTTGCCAAGATGAAGCACACTGGGCACAAGGCCCCCTCCAGAACCAGTGGAAGAAGGTATCCACTCCCCCCCTCCTAGCCAGGATGAAGCACACAGGGCACAAGGCCCCCTACAGAACCAGTGGAAGAAGGCATCCACTTGAGAGACTGTGCCTTTGCACTCCCCAGGACCAAGCAGTGGGCAAACCACCCACTAGAGAGACTGTGGCTTTGCACTCCCAAGGACATCGCAGTGGGCAAACCACCCACTCGAGAGACTGTGGCTTTGCACTCCCCAGGACATCGCAGAGGGAATGTAGGCCCCTCCAGAGCAGTGGCGTTGTACCATCTTCTTGCTGAGGTGCCTCCCTTCCCTTTCCCCGTGAGGTGCCTGTGAATCTTCGACCTGATGCCCCAGCAGTGTTCTCTCCGTATTGAGGGAGGAGTCAAGTGTGGCCTTGGCCTATGTGTTATGGCCCTGTGGGCCACGGACATTTTGGAGTGGGCATTGTCCTCCATTTGTATATATTGTACATACTGTTTTGTGCTTTAAATACGTATTTATCTAAATTTTTTATATTACACTCACTTTAATAATTCCCTTTTGTCCTTGCGTTATCCCTGAGGGTTACGGGGTGGATATGTAATGTTGTTGCATCTGTTTGTGTGTATCGTGTTGGGGGTGTTGCGTGTTGCGTGTGTGTGTCACTCTCTTTTTCCTCCCCCCCTCCCTTGTGTGCTAGGTGCAGTACTCACTGTGGTCATCTTCACTGCCATTCATGTTCCGGGTGTAGGAGGAGGTAGACCAAAATGGGGAAATATGTGCAACTCGGGCTCCATGGCGTTATGGTTCTTCCTTGAGTGTCGAGAGGTGAGTTGTTTCCCGTCTGTGTACAGTTTCCGCCGTGCTTTTGATGGCATTGGTACCTCCCCGGAAAAAGTGGTGGATTGGCCTCTCATAATACAGTGGGCGGTACATTGTCTTCTGCCTGGCTGATTGCGGTTACTGTCGCGGTGCTTGTTTCTACCGCCATGGCGGTCAGAGTGTTAAAGTGGCTGCCTGTGTTGCCGGTTTCCGCCGTGGTCAAAATTCAATTTTTTTTACCGCCGGCCTGTTGGCGGTATTACCGCCGCTTTATCACCGACCGCCAGGGTTGTAATGAGGGCCATTGTCATTTTAATATGATGTATTCATTTATTTGTTTTATGCTGTTTGTAATGATTTTAAGTAATTATGCAATAAAGTGACTCTGTTTAGTTCAAACACATATATATATACATACATATATATGTACATACATATATATATATTAATAAACAAAGTTCCAAAAGGATACCGGGGCACTCTGCGGATAATGTAGCATCCATGTTATTCATAATTGGCAACAGCAGACGCGTTTCGGCAGCAATTTGCCTTTTTCAATGCTGAATTTTCCATAAACAACACGTAATGATTTAAATACGTTTTGAAGCACTTTCATTGGGTAATTGATCATAGATAACAAAAACGGACTGTTGTTTCTCCGTGTGTCTTTTGTTCCAACATACCGCCATCACAGTGTGTATCTTAGTATTTGCTCTCAAATGCAGTGTGAATACAAGAATCAATACTTCAGTAGTTCTATTATTTCTGAACCAACACTGCACAGTCTTTATAATTCAGAAACCGTTGGCTGCAAGAGAACCCAAAGTTGTGCATAATTTTAAGAATTTCACTCTTTCTATTGCAGCAAATGAATTGCTGTATACCCGGTATAGCATGAAAACCCATTGGAAGGTGCAGCTCATTTATTGGCTCTGGGTACCTAGGTTTCTTGATGAACCTACAAGCCCTATATATCCCCACAACCAGAAGAGTAATGGTATATTGCTTTAAAAAATCTGACATTGCAGGAAAAAGTTACAGAGTAAAATGTGGAGAAAAATGGCTGTTTTTTTACCTCAATTTCAATATTTTTTTTATTTTAGCTGTTATTTTGGCTAATTTCTTGGTCTCCTTCATGGGAAACCACAAAGTCTGGGTACCTCTGAAATCCCTAGGATGTTGAAAAAAAAGGATGCAAATTTGGCATGGGTAGCTTATGTGGACAAAACGTTATGAGGGCCTAAGCGTGAACTGCCCCATATAGCCAAAAAAAGGCCTGGCGCCTGTGAGGGGAAAAGGCCTGGCAGCGAAGGAGTTAAGGTTAATGCACTTATTTGGATGGACAACCGATACCCTTTCTTGAGCCCATGCACTATCCTTCACATGTGATAAGTCATTGATACTGACATCAAGGGACTCAAATTGACAATTGAAGTCATCACCAACTATTCTAAAAGCTTCTCCCAGAAGGGCTGCCATATGTGCAGTAAGCAATCCCACAGTTGGGAATTCCTTACCATTTTCTTGTGTGTGGATTAGAAATGATATATGAAGACTTCAACTTTGGATGGAAAAGAGAGATTAATGCACCACAAGATGTCATATGAGGCTGTCTCTACTAGCTCCACTAAACACCCTATAGGTGTTCCTATCCAGGTAGACAGATCCCCTTAAGGTCTGCACCTACCCCTTGCTATCACATTTTTTCTAAAGGCAACAAAACCTGATAGTTAGGCTTTCACTGTAAGCCAGGTTTCTTGGAAGAAGCACACATCAAATTTTCAATGAAGTGGCCACGGTCCAGACAATACATTTTAGTGCCCAGCCCCAGAACATTCCATGAAAGCACCCATACTGAGTGCCCAAACTGTGCAGCTAGTAAGTACTCCTTAGTTGTTCCGGGTATTTGCAGCTCTTCTGGGGCCCTGACATTGGTCATGCCAATGCTGTTATCTCTACTAGAACTATTGGTTCCCTGGTTGTTGAGGGGAGGGATTACCAACTATGGGATCAAGAGTACTTGCCAAGGGACTAGATGGGTAGCTTGTAGTGTTGTGTAGCCATTTTAGCTATAGTTTTAAACACGTTATTTCAGCAAACTAGGCCTGCCGCTGTGCACTTTAACTTAGATATGTTTTATTCTAGCTCCGTTATATTATTTTAACAATAGCCACATTTGCGGTCTTGTTTTATTTTCTCTATCTAGCTGTTCTTCGCCTAGGTCAGCACTACTTTCTTAAAGGCATTTCTTTCACTATGTGTTTTTCTAAAGGCTGCAGTAAGATAGGTTGCTGGCAAAAGTGGTACGCTTTGTCTCCAATGTTCACAGAAAGATACACACTCTTACATGGGGATCCTTTCTTGGAACATCAACTGTTTTATTATAAAAACGCTACTGTGACCCATGTACATTAGAGGGAGATTCCAGCCAGATGACCACAACGATATGCTGATTGCTGAGTGTTTTGCTGCAGCTGCTTATGTAGACTACAGGCCTCTTGCTCAGTTATGAGGGATGATGTCTTCCCAGGGAAACCTGAAAGGAAGAATTAGAACTTAACATTCTTTGCGCTAACATAGACTAGGTAGGAACTATCCTTAATGATCTTAGTGACAACATGGTAGCGTTATTTTTATGTTTCACTCTCATTGTCACAAATTTAATCCTATTGTGCTTCATTGTCCTAGTTATTGTAATACATGCTTTATTATCTAAGATGCAGTTACTTCAATAAAAACTTATTGAACTATACTTTGCCTCAGATTGTCCTTGCATATGTGAGACTAATGTAACTGAGAGAAACGGATGAGAACTGCGTGACAACGATTTCCCTCAGGAGTCATTTGTGTCATGCGCCAGGTTGCCCAATCATCCCTGCTCTTGGGTGGAGATGAGGCACTGCTAGTTAGCTGAAAGAAAACCCGGATTAGGCCAACAGGTGTCACCTGGTGTGGGTTCAGACTCAGTCCGATGCATTACAAGTGATGCTGCCGCCCAAATCCAGTAGTCTCATTAGGATAATGAGAACCTACGCAACAGTAGGGAGGGCACAAGCCTGAGGCAAGGGGCCTACTTGGGTAGTTGGGTTTAGGCTATCTGGGAGAAAACCAGGAAGCACATCTTGTTGGTTAATTTGTGGCCTTTCTTCAGCCAGCTGGTGGTTGGAAGGCACCTTCATCCCACTTCCTTTGAGGGAGAACCCAGCCACTTGGGACCCTACTACCCCTCACAATAAAACAATACGAGGGGACCTCTTCATCAGTAAGCCATTCAGCCCTCTCCAGTGCATCAAACTGATTAGTGACAGGGATGCTATGCATCCTATCATGATGTTGTTGACCATTGGTGACTGTATTTCTACGGGGCTGATGATGGGGTGGTGGATGGCACTTTTTGCTTCTGGCAGGGTATCCAAGTTTGTAAAAGTACCCCAGTGGCAAAAGAACAATGTTCGATGTCCTGTCCTGTCTTTGGTACCTCAAAAAAAATTTTTCACACCAGGTTGCGGTCCCTAAAAATCGATAATGACACAATCCCCTGGGCGGTCTACCCGGCCTGCCCAATCCACCCTACTAGATGAGTGAAAAGAATGTTGTGTGCCTGAGAGATCGGACATAATTGTCACTTATGTGCAGGATGCTGGTGGTAGGTTGATGGTCGGGACTTGTGAATTAAGGCATGGCCACCTGGCAGAAGACTCCGACAGAGACAGAGGTTGCAGGTTTGGCTACAGGAATTGCCACAGATGAGGTAGAAAAGGGACCCCTACTGATACATCATAGAGAAGAACTCTTAGAGGATGAGTTAGAATGAATTAATACAGCACCACCACCACCCCTGGCCCCCTGTGATCGTAACTTGGTGTTTAAAGAATCTTTACAGGTTTGCTCCATCACAGCAAGACATGTCAAAATTTGAGTTAATTCTGTACTTAAAATTATCTTGAATTGTCTGCTATTTCCACCACTAATTGGGCAACCCAGCTAGGTAGCCAATCGTAACCACTAGCAGTAGATTCAGAAAGGACACTGGGATATTGTACCGACAAAGTGTTGGCTGGTGAAAGGCTAACCATCTCCCCCAACTTGCTCTTGATCTGGGGGGGGCCTCTGCTTTATTTTGGTCAGTTGTAAGAAATAGTCACAATCTCCATGAGGTATATTGGTAGATGGAGTAATGACCCCCCATTAACCTGGCATGTTGCTAACTCGAAGGTTTCAGTGACAATGGCTTGTCAGAAGTGGATGGCAGTGAAAGTTGCAGCACCCCTAAGCCCTCTGAGCTCAGTGAGAGTTTCCTCTCTACCAAATCAATTTCTGTTGCTACAACCCCTATTGCCCTCTGCAACATTCAATCGATTGATGTAGGTTTAGGGGTGGGTGGCTGTCTGAAGGCCTCCAGCATATTTCCGTTTCCCCATGTGTGCTTCGCTAAGTTGCGCTGGGGTCACAGAACTTAGTTGTTTGTGTTCAATTATGAGAGTTGGAGGTGGTCTCTTGATAAGTACCAGAGCGGATATGCTGCAATGCTACAGTTTTATTGTTTAATTTTATTTGTGATTTTCTTCATTACTCCATCAAAACAACAGGACACAATACACACAACAAGTGCATTACTGAATTACATTTTAACCAAACTTAGGCCCTCATTGTGAACACGGCAGTCGAAACCGCTGTGTTCATGCTGGCGGTCAAACTACTGACCGCCCGCACCCCCAGATCCGCGCCGGCCATATTAGGAACATTCCTCTGGGCCGGCGGGTGGAAACATTGTTTCCGCCAGCCGGCCCAGAGGAATGCTTGGCCGGGACATTGACAGCAGCTCCACATGGAGCCGCCACCAATGCCTCTGTGGGCGGGTGCAGCTGCACCCATCGCACAAATCGGACAGTGACTTGAGCGAAAGGGCACTGCACAAAGACCCCACCACTGCCCATGCCAAATGCATGGGCACTGAAGGGGCCCCCAGGGGTGCCCCAGGGCACCCCTCTGCCAGCCTTCCGCCAGGGAAAGGCTGGAGGATTATGGATCATTATCCAAGGGGTAGCACCGCCCACGGATAATGATTCTGACCACCGCTAGGCTGCCTGACGGAGGCAGCCTGGTGGTGAGTGAGGGCTGCCGATGGCGGCCCTCATGGTGTTCTTTATGTGGTGGGTTTTCCCGCCACCACCGGCATGGCGGGCCACACCGCTAAGTACATAATGACCACCTTAGATGCAATACAGTGATACAATCCAGAGATGCATGAACATTGCATGTCAGGACAAAGTAAACTAAACCAACATACCCTCCACATGAGAAACTGACAGCAGGAATGGTTCATAATGACATATGCAGGAGCGTTGTTGTTGGACCTGGCTTTTTGACAGGGTCATCCCCAAACGTTTTGCCTCCTTCCTCCTATTTTTTCTGACCTGTTGTTGTTGGCTTGTGAACTCTGGGCACTTTACCACTGCTAACCAGTGCTAAAGTTCATATGCTCTCTGTATAAATTGTACTGTTGATTGGTTTATCCATGATTGGCTCTTTGATTTACTTGTGAAACCCTAGTAGAGTGCACTATATGTGCCTAGGGCCTGTAGATTAAATGCTACTAGTGGGCCTGCAGCACTGGTTGTGCCACCCACTTAAGTAGCCCCTTCACCTTGTCTCAGGCCTGCTATTGCAAGGCCTGTGTGTGCCGTTTCACTGCCACTTCGACTTGGCATTTAAAAGTACTTGCCAAGCCTAGAACTCCCCTTTTTCTACATATAAGTCACCCCTAATGTGTGCCCTAGGTAACCCCTAGAGCAGGGTGCTGTGTGGGTAAAAGGCAGGACATGTACCTGTGTAGTTTATATGTCCTGATAGTGTAAAACTCCTAAATTCGTTTTTACACTACTGTGAGGCCTGCTCCCTTCATAGGCTAACATTGGGGCTGCTCTCATACATTGTTGAAGTGGCAGCTGCTGATTTGAAAGGAGCAGGAAGGTCATATTTAGTATGGCCAGAATGGTAATACAAAATCCTGCTGACTGGATTTAATATTACTATTCTAGAAATGCCACTTTTAGAAAGTGAGCATTTCTTTGCACTTAAATCTTTCTGTGCCTTACAATCCACGTCTGGCTAGGTTTAGTTGACAGCTCCCTTTGTAAATTCACTCAGACACACCCCAAACACAGGGTACTCAGCCTCACTTGCATACATCTGCATTTTGAATGGGTGTTCCTGGGCTGGGAGGGTGGAGGGCCTGCCCTCACACAAAGGACTGCCACACCCCCTACTGGGACCCTGGCAGACAGGATTGAACTGAAAGGGGACCTGGTGCACTTCTTAGCCACTCTTTGAAGTCACCCCCACTTCAAAGGCACAATTTAGTATAAAAAAGGGCCTCTGCCCCACCTCATCAGACACTTGCTGGAGAAGAAACCTGAACCAGAACCTACATCCTGCCAAGAAGAGCTGCCTGGCTGCTCAAAGGACTCACCTGTCTGCTTTCTATAAAAGACAGCTGCCTTGCTGTTGGCCTGCTTACTTGCTGAACTCTTGTCTGGCTGTAAAAGTGTTCTCCAAGGGCTTGGATAGAGCTTGCCTCCTGTTCCCTGAAGTCTCAGGACCAAACAGACTCCTCTTTTTCATTTGGACTCCTCGTGCACCCAAAATTTCGATGCACAGCTCATTCCGCGGTGAAAAATTCACCGCACGGCGATCCAGAAAGACGCCGCTCGACCTGACGCCTGCGGTGCGACTGGAACTTCGACGCACGGCCTCGCATGGACAACACCGCCCGACTTCCAGAGGGGAAATCGACGCGACGCCTGCCGTGAGAAAGAAAATTCCACGCACAGCCTTCCGGAACGACACACAGCCGGATAACAAGACGAGGAATCCACGCACAGACCCTGGGATATCTGGTAATCCCGTGATCCATAGAAAGAGACAGTCCGCGTGCCGGAAAACGATGCACGTCTTCCCCGAGTGAAAAATAACGACGCAAGTCCGTGTGTGAAGGGGCGAAACCGACGCACATACCATTTTTCTTCCCGAAGAACGACGCACGTCTACCCGCGTGAAAAATAACGACGCAAGTCCGCGTGTGAAGGGGCGTAACCGACGCACACACCATTTTTCCTCCCGTAGAACGAAGCACGTCTCCCCGCATGAAAAATAATGACGCAAGTCCGTGTGTGAAGGGGCGTAACCGACGCACACACCATGTTTCCACGCATCTCCTCTTCTGCGCCCCTCTGCGGAGATTTTCCACTCCAAACCAGGTTCTTTATGCTTGAAAGAGACTTTGCTTACTTTTTAAAGACTTAAGACACTTCATATCACTTTTTAGTGATATCTTTACAAATTCATATTGCATCTTTGATCGTTTTGACCTACAAAATACCCAGATAAATATTATATATTTTTCTAAACACTGTGTGGTGTATTTTTGTGGTGCTATATTGTGTTATTGTATGATTTATTGCACAAGCGCTTTACACATTGCCTTCTAAGCTAAGCCTGACTGCTCGTGCCAAGCTACCAGAGGGTGGGCACAGGATAATTTGGATTGTGTGTGATTTACCCTGACTAGAGTGAGGGTTCTTGCTTGGACGGGGGGTAACCTGACTGCCAACCAAAAACCCAATTTCTAACAGTTGTCTTATGTGCACATGCTGATATCCAGTGTGTGGTGGTCCCCCTTTTGCCTCCCCAGTTTCCTTATCAATCAAATAGGTCTGGTATGGTCCCCAGTAGTTTTTAAGGCGGTTCTGTAGAGGGTTCAACTCATTATACATGTCAGTCTGGGTGTTACAGTATGCCATTTCTGCATGCCATTCTCTCAGAGTACATAGGCGGTCATTCTGACCCTGGCGGTCAAAGACCGCCAGGGCGGAGGACCGCGGGAGCACCGCCGACAGGCCGGCGGTGCTCCAATGGGGATTCCGACCGCGGCGGTAAAGCCGCGGTCGGACCGGCAACACTGGCGGTCTCCCGCCAGTGTACCGCCGCCCCATTGAATCCTCCAAGGCGGCACAGCTTGCTGCGCCGCCGAGGGGATTCCGACCCCCCCTACCGCCATCCAGATCCCGGCGGTCCGACCGCCGGGATCCGGATGGCGGTAGGGGGGGTCACGGGGCCCCTGGGGGCCCCTGCAGTGCCCATGCCACTGGCATGGGCATTGCAGGGGCCCCCGTAAGAGGGCCCCTAAATGTATTTCACTGTCTGCTGCGCAGACAGTGAAATACGCGATGGGTGCAACTGCACCCGTCGCACAGCTTCCACTCCGCCGGCTCGATTCCGAGCCGGCTTCATCGTGGAAGCCTCTTTCCCGCTGGGCTGGCGGGCGGCCGGAAGGCGACCGCCCGCCAGCCCAGCGGGAAAGTCAGAATTACCGCCGCGGTCTTTCGACCGCGGAACGGTAACCTGACGGCGGGACTTTGGCGGGCGGCCTCCGCCGCCCGCCAAGGTCAGAATGAGGGCCATAATGTCCCATGATCCCACCTCATTGCCACTCTGCGCTTTGCCAACAAAAGACCCATGGCCACCAGTCTCCTGATTCCCCCCTCTACATTTTAATCATAAACAAGCAGGGCCAACAACGGTGTAGCTGCCAATCTAGTCCCAACAATGCACTTCAAATCCAGAAACACTATCAATCAGAATTAGTTTAAGTTTATACCGGTGCAGGTCCATGGCATGTGGAAAAAGCCAGCACCTCCCTCCCTACACCTCGGGCAGTCGGCTGTGTCACACAGTCCATATTTAAACAGTTGATTAGGAGTGTAATCTACCTGGTTAAGGTATTTAAAATGAATCAATCTGTGTCTCCCATTTAAGGATATAGAACATACAATGGAACAACAGTATTGCCATTGAAAGTCAATCAAAACAAGGTCCAGGTCCCTTTGACAGTCGAGTCTAGCTTTAGTCAGTCCAGGCCTGTGTGCTTCTTGTGCAAAAGCGCATAGTCAAGACACCAATTTGCTAGGCTCTGTCTCTTGTGTGTGTGGAAAGTGCTAGCAATTCAGGGGGCTCCAAAAAATCATCGCCTATAAGTTTCCGAAGAGTGTGCCTGGCCCTGCAGTAGTGGTATCTTGTGAGTGAGTGGTGTAGATGTTTCCGTGTGCTTTGTGAGGGATTCCCAGGGATGCACTGTACCATCATGAAAAAAGTCCCCCATAGTATTAATGCCCAATTTGTGGAACGCATCTACTGCACCTCTGTCCTGACCTACTGGACACCACGCGCACCAGGCTACTTTCATATATGGTGAATATAACATGGAAAGTGCCTACCTAGTCATGAAGCTATGCCATGCGTGAAACATGACCATCAGGAAGTCAAAAGTTCCATATTGATGATTGGGGGACATTAAAATCTGATAGGGCAGAGTATGAGATTTGCTATCTCGCGTTCTGTGCATACATGTGGTAAATCATGTGGGCCATGAAGTCAATATTGTGCATACAGACAGTGCTCTGCATTATAATATGCCTCTAAGTCAGGGGCATTAAGTCCAGTAATATGAGTATGTTCCAACGGGCCCCTGGCTGCTTCCCTGCCCAGGCTAACCGAGTCATGAGGGAGCACAAAGTGACGAATACTGATCTTGGACGCAGCATTGGAATATTCTCAAACAAAAACAAAAACTTTGGAATAACCATCATTTTCATAATGGCTATGCACCCCATGAGAGAAAGGGGTAATTTAATCCATCGAGCTACAGCTTCCGCTAGTTTCTGTATGGCTCTCCCATAGTTGGCAAGTAGAACAACTGATGGGTCCATGTGGATTTGTATCCCCAGGTATCTCACCGAATCAATTTTCCATGCAATCGAAAAGTCCAGTGGCACAGGAGCCATAGCCGGAGTAAGGGTGAAAACGATAGACTTATCCCAGTTAATCTGCAAACCAGAAAGACCCCCAAACCTCACAACCTCTCATCCACGTAAGTGGATACTAATATATCCCGGAAAGCGAATGATCATGGTATTCACATAAGGCACAAGCCAGTGGTTCAGCCACCAGAGCATATAAGAGGGGCGACAATAGGCATCCTTGTCTGGTACCTCTGGTGCTAGCTATAGGACCTGGGACTACGCCATTGATCCGCACTTGGGTTGTCGGAGCAGTATAAAGGGTCTGTACGTGTTGAATGAACACCTCCTCCTCCCCAATGTGGCGCAGTACCGCCAATATAAAGCCCCATTCGACATAGTCGAATGCCTTTTCCACATCCAAAAAAAACACTGCTGCCCGCACCCTCGGGCCTATTTCCTGTATAGTGCCAGATAAGGTTTTGAGGTTCATTGTAAGGCTGCGGCCAGGCATGAACTGTTCCAGCTTAACCACTTCACGCAAGAGCGACGCCAATCTATTAGAAAGAATTTTGGCATATAGCTTAGTGTGTACGTTAATTAGGAAGAGGGGCCTACATGAAAATCACTGCTGTGGGGACTTGCCAGGCCTATGTATAGTGATGACTAAAGCTTCTCTCATGAGTGCTGGTGAGTCAATTCTGCCAACGATCGTGGCAAGGCACTGTTGCATAGCTGATAGGATATGTTTTAAATCACACCTCACATTGGAGTCCGGGTCTTTCGAGATAGATCTTGTGTCCTCTGTATTACCAGCTCTAGACCCAGAAGTTTTACTCTGTTCAAAGTGCAACTTAGATTGGGGCTTATCTGCCTTGCCCATCTTCACACGAATAAAAGGGCCAGTAGATGACAAAAGGCATTGCTTTGATAATCTGGTAAAAAGTGGAGGGTAGATTGTCTGGTCACTCAACCAAAATCAAAGCAGCTGTGCGCAAAGTCAGAAAAGGGGGCAGACCGCTACTTATTCCTCCTAAAGACTATGGGGGTCATTACGACCCTGGTGGTCTCCGACCGCCAGGGGTAATGTGGCATCCGTAACGCCAACAGGCTGGCGGGACGGAGACCCGTATTACGACCGTGGTGGTAGCGCCACGGTCGCACCGCCGGGGACGGCGGTTTCCCGCCGTTTTAGCCCCGGCGGTTTCCTGCCGTTTTAGCCCCGGTGGTGATAATCCGCCAGGGCAGCGCTGCCCTGGGGATTATGACTCCCCTACCGCCGGCCTGTTTCTGGCGGTTTGCACTGCCAGGAAGAGGCTGGCGGTAAGGGGAGTCCTGGGGCCCCTGGGGGCCCCTGCACTGCCCATGCCACTGGCATGGGCAGTGCAGGGGCCCCCTAACAGGGCCCCGTGCAGCTTTTCACTGTCTGCATAGCATACAGAGAAAAGCACGACGGGTGCTTCTGCACCCGTCGCACGGCCGCAACACCGCCGGCTCCATTAGGAGCCGGCTCCTATGTTGCGGCTGCATCTCCACTGGGCTGGCGGGCATAAACTAGGTTTGCGCCCGCCGGCCTAGCGGGGATGTTGTAATGGGGTCCGCGGGAGTGCGGCCGCATACCGCCGCCCGCCAAGCTTGTAATGACCCCCTATGAATGATATGAGCAGTCGGCCAGGTAAGTATGGGCGACCCAGTCCCAAAGTAATGCAGCAGTTAACAGTCAACGGGCAAGTAGCCATACAGTAGGGCTATTGGCTGCCAGGGCTCGCAGAGAAATCCGTGCAGGTACTTACTGCGACCACCTCTCTGAGGCCTTGAGGTCATCCCTCCAATTACCACAAATGCAGCAGAGTGGAGAGCTCCCCCTCTACACTCCCACTGCCAGGGCCACAATAGGTAGTGGCTCCGCTCCAGGCGACGGGCCCCGCACACAGCCCAACCACCCACGCAGCTGGGCTACATAGGCTGACAACACCCTCTATCGCAGTGTGCGCCGCCACCCCAGCTGGCAACACCAACACCAGGGCCAGCATGGGGCACGCAGCAAGACAGGCCTCACTCGCTTCAGTGCTCTGAATCAGATTTCTGACAGTATGAGGGCAATACAAAAAATTGTAATTCATAATATAATATCCCCATCGAAATAGAGGGGCATTTCCAAAATGTAAATCGTATCCATTTTTCAAATATTAAGTGGTAACGACCTTATAAACAGCACAACATGGAAAAGTTTAAAGCATGGAGGATGTAAGCATGTTGGCACGGTCCCAGAATCTATTAGCACCTCCAGAATTAATGTTTTCGATCTCTGCCTAATATCTGTGTGAATTAAGATCTAGTGCACTTACAAGCGAATAATATCGAATACTATTTTAATGTAAAATGTTTGACTATTATGGTACAAAATAAATATTACTTCAAGGACAGCAGAGAGATATCATCTAGCTCTTGCTTTATAACAGTGGCATTTTCAAAACACTTGACCTCAGCCTCTCTCCCGACTACTGCAAACAGTTACAAATTGTGTATCCTCTATTTAGTGATTGCCTCAACTAAGTCAGAAAATCCACCTTGCACACACAATCCAACCCTGCATGGAATGCATAATTTACATATAATGGCATTTTACATATACCCACTAGAGTGAACATGTAACCTACTTGAAGTTAATGTGCTGATTGTCTGAAATACAGCTTTAAACAAATCTATAAAACATATAATTAACAGATGTATATTGCTGAGCAAACTATATATTTGTGCAGAAGGTGTTGCTTCTAAAAGAGAAAAAATACCAAGTTACACAAACAACAACTTTGCAGTACAAAAGCACAGATGATAGCTGTACAAGAGGTCATAGTAACATTATTAAAATTTGACCTACTTTACGATATTCAGGCTTCAGTAGGATTTCATTTTGTGATGTGAATGATAGACACTGTTAAGTCAGTAAGCTTTATCTAAGACATAATCTTCCTCATACACATGTTTAAATATCACTTAAAAGCTCACAACTCTATCAATGAAAGATAAACCTGCTCAATTCTGGCCAATTTAAGAATAATCTGGATTTAATACCATGGGGTGCATTGCAACGCGCCATCAAATGAGCCCATTCATATGGAACAATATGAAATAAGTCATTTCAGGTCACCGAGCCACTCACAAGGCTGTATAGGCAGTTCTCAGACAGAGGTAAAGCACAGGCCACTATATGACCCCTATATATTTAGCTAGTTCACGAGGGGAGGGGACTAATACACACACAATTATTCCAGCAGAAAGACTAACTTGTGCCTAGGTTTTATGTTACAAATCCTGGTTTTACTCAATTTGGAAAGTTTGACTCAGATGTACCTGCATACAATATGCCTCTCATAGACCATGCATTCTTGAGAAAGCTTGGGAAACTATACGCTCAATTCATAAAACACTTTTTGTAAGTACTCTTGCCTTATTTTAGGCTTAGAGGTGAGAAACACCTGAATATCCAGGTCTGATTCACAAATTTCTTTCTGTGAGTAGTTTCCGGAAGAAACATGTCGTATATCTTAAAATTCAGATGTAAGTCACACATAACCTGAGACTGGAGTAATAAACACCAGCTGGCACGAAAAACTTTGAGGTCTGATTCACAAAGAATTTGCTGCGACTTACTCTTGTAGTACACCTGAATACCACGAGTAAGCTAGTAGTACTCCTGGCTTACTCCTCAAAGTCATGAGAAAGTTAGGACTACAAGAGTAAGCCACACTTACTCATATGCAGGTCTTAGTGAGTCAGCCCTCTAGTTTTCAAATTGCAAGACAACTGTGGGTGTATTATGGGGTTTGAAAGCTGGGGTGTAGTGAAGCACCCTCTATCTCAGCTTGAGCTGGAGTGCTAGCTGGCAGAACAAATTGTTTTATGGACCTTCTTAACTTTGCTGTGCTGACAGGAAGGTCACATGATAGGTACAATAGCTAATCATTACCGAAAAAATCAAGGTTTGCGTGTCACTTCTGTTTGGTGGGGTGTGGGGGATAAAGAAGCCAAACAGGACAGCAAAGAGAAATTATAACTGTTAGACTTGGCATCCTTGGCGTGTTCTCCCCTAACTTTTTGCCTCGGTTTCCCAGGTTGTTGATGTGTGCTGGACTCTGTTTTTGCTGTTTTTGTTACTCTGGGCACTTTACCACTGCTATCCAGTGCTAAAGTGCAAGTGCTCCTATACAAAGTGTGTATGTAATTGGTTCATCCATAATTGGGATATATGATTTACTGGTAAGTCCCTAGTACATTGCACTAGAGGTGCCCAGGGCCTGTAAATCAAATTGTGCTAGTGGGCCTGCAGCACTGGTTGTGCCACCCACAATAGTAACTCTGTAAACATGGCTCAGACCTGCCACAGTGTCTGTGTGTGCAGTTTTAAACTGCCAATTTGACTCAGCAAGTGTACCCACTTGCCAGGCCTAAACCTAGACCCCTAAGGTAGGCCCGAGGTAGCCCCATGGGCAGGGTGCAGTGTATGTTTAAGGTAGGACATATACTAATGTGTTTTATATGTCCTAACAGTGAAATACTGCCAAATTCGGTTTTCACTGTTGCAAGGCCTATCCCTCTCATAGGTTAACATGGGGGCTGTCTTTAAATATGATTAAAGCGTAGATTCCCTTTGGAAGCAGAAAGACATGTGGAGTTTGGGTTCTCTGAGCTCACAATTTAAAAATACATCTTTTAGTAAAGTTGATTTTCAGATTGTGTGTTTGAAAATTCCACTTTTAAAAAGTGAGCACTTTCTTGCTTAAACCATTGTGTGACTCTGCCTGTTTGTGGATTCCCTGTCTGGGTCAGTTTGCACCTCTTTCTAGACAGTGACACAAAGGGAGCTGGGGTGTAGCCTGCATATCCTGATGAGCCATCTGTGGTTGGAGGGAGGGGAGGGGTGGTCACTCACACCTGAAAGGGCTGTGCCTGCCCTCACACCATGCAGTCTCCAACCCCCTGGTGTGTCTCGGGCCTGGCCTGGGCAAGGCAGGATTTCACAAACAAGGGAGACTTTTCTTTGAAGGAAGCCTACTTCAAAGGGCAAAATTGGTATAAGAAGGGCACCCAAAACCACATACTTTAGATCACTTCTGGCCATCAAGAGTAACCTCTGCCTGGAGAAGAGCTGAAAAGCTGAGGAGAGGTGCTGCCCTGCCTGTGACTGTGCTTTGTGGAGCTATCTTGCAGTTGCTGCTTCTGCCTGATGAAAGGGAATAAAGACTGGACTTTGTTGTGCACTCCTGCTTGTGAAGAAATCTCCAAAGGCTTGTCCTGAGTCTGCCTCCTGTTGTTGAAGACTCAAGGCCATCCACGGCTTCCCCTGCCAGCACCTGGACTCTCTGCTGAGACTCCTGCCCTGCCAAGTGGCGCCCTATCCAGTTCCTGGGGCCTTGACAGGTGAAGCTGGCAGACCACAATCGTAAATCCATGCATAGACCGCCGTGCGGGGAAATTTCCGATGCAACCTCCGAGACGCGTCTGAAGAAACGATGCGCCGCTGGCTCAGGGACTGAAATCAACGCACTGCCTGCAGCGCAGCTGGAAGATCTATGCCCGTAGCTGGAGAAATGACACGCTGCATCGCTAACGGAGGCTGGTAAAATTCCAACCCACACAGCGTAGTTTTGCTAACGCCATGCAGCAGGACGCGAACGTTGCTGGGTGCAGAAAAATTATGCAAAACCTGCAAGGACCTGAGTGCTTGCCCTGATCGACGCATCGCTCTCCTGTGGAGAAGAAAACTGATGCACGCCGACCTGGCCAGAGAAGGAGAAACGACACATGATCTCGGTCGTGGGTGAGAAATCTACGCACTGCTTACCTTTTTCGACACACACTCGCCCGTGTGTGTTATTTTGACGCTACACAGGTACTTTTCAATGCTAACAGTGTTTTTACTGCTTACAAACGGATTTAAGACTCTTTTGCTTTTAAAATTAATAACTTGATTTGTGTATGTTGGATTTTTGTCATTTCTTGTTTTGTTTAGATAAATATTTCCTATTTTTCTAAACCTGTGTTTTCACTGGTTCACTGTGTGTGTTGGTACAAATACTTTACACCTAGACTCTTAAGTTAAGCCTGCCTGCTCGTGCCAAGCTACCAAGGGGGAGAGTGGGGGTTAGCTGAGGGTGATTCTCCTTTATCCTGACTAGAGCAAGAGTCCTTGCTTGGACAGGGGGGTAACCTGACTGCCAACCAAAGAGCCCCTTTCTAACAATAACTGATTAAAGTGGCAAAGAAAAAAAGTAAGCATTAAGAAATGGAGGAAAAGGCATTCAAAAAATACAGATGGAAAGAAATGAAGCAGAATGGAAAAGAGACACAAAGAAGAATAGAAGGGAGAAAAGAAAGAGGATGAGGCATAAGAGAATGAAAGAAACCAAGGAATAAGAAAATGAGGTCGGAAGCATAGAAGGATGGAAAGAAGTGCCTCAAAGAGAAAAAAGGAAGGAACAAAGAAATACGTAATGGAAGAAGGGTAAGAAAGAAAGCAGAAAAATCACATGACATAATGAGGAAAGAAATAGGGGAAAAGGAATGAGAGCTGAAGATTTGATGATAAAAAGAAAGGAAAGAAAAAATAAAATAAATAATTAAAGAGCAGAACGAATTTGAATACCTGTGCGCCTCCAGAGATCGGGCCAAGATCACTGACTTTCCTCACTCACTTTGTGCCATGTTGCTCAAAATGGGAGTTTTTTATTCAAATGACTACTCCCTGGTGTTTGTAAGAGGAGTGGTGAGGGAAGGTCTATGCAAATGTGGTGAATCACGGGTCTGGGCAGCTAACACATAAACGGTGCATGTGTTATTAAAAGATGGAAAGTTCACCCAACCTTGTACAAATAATAAATTGATTTTAAGTAGGGGAGACATTCAAGGGGACATTGGTTTGGAAAAGAAAATGTAAAAAAATGAAAGTAAAATCAGTTACATTTCATAACCCTCTCTTGCATGCCATTTGTCTTGCATAACGCAGACTAATAGGGATTGAAAAACATGTAAATATTCGTTTTTTCGGTGAATTCTTTAGACTTTCATGGAAAAGGTAAAAGATTAACACCTTTTCTGTATGCTAGTACATTTTGCAAATCATCAAAATGCCAACCAGATGGAGAAAGATTGTACAAAGAATAGGTCATTGAACAGAGGCTGCCACTCAAATATAGAGGTCAAGAATTTAATATAGAGATTGAGTAGTTTGAGAGATGGATGATGAATGCATGATTTGATAAATGGATACACTTGAGAATTATAACTTAAGACAATATTTACAGAATAAGAGAAGTGCAATCCACAGAGTGAAATAATCTGAAGAAATACAAAATCCATACCATTAAATTGAAATATATAGTTTGATACCAACCATGAGAGAATATGAGCCTCAGCAGAATAACTCATCACTCCTAGAATCGCATGTAGAATCCCAAAGTTCAATGGTTTCTATAGCACGAAGCCATTTTCAATTCTGAGAAGTGCTCTGGGTACCACCTTTAACCTCAATGGCACTAGCGGCAGAGGTGCCGGCTCCCAGTGGGAGATCAATTGCGGTTAGTTGCCCTCTACTCTTTTGTATGTGCATCCCCAATGACCCCCATGCATGGGGGGGATTAGTGCCAATGTTTGAATGTTTGTCCCTATGCTCATGGAACATCAATGGGGTTGTGCATAAGCTTGATTCGGCTGATTTAATATCTTTTTTAAACAGTTATGATGTAATCACCCTTCAGGAACCTTGGGCTGAGATAGGTAGCCCACTGTCGGGTTATTTAAAAAATATGGAAACCCGCTCATAGAATGAGTAAGAATGGCCATGCTAAGGGAAAGTTGGCCACCTTTATCACTGTCAAACTACAAGGCTGTATTTTGCCAAAGGCTTGGGATGATAATTGGATTCAGGGGATTGTGATTAGGAACAAGAGCTCACAGCAAACTCTCATAGTGATTAATGTTTATGTTGCTCCTAGAACAAAGGAAAAAAGGAAGAGGCTGTCCCAACTGATGCAGATTCTGGGTGATGTAGCTGGGGAATATCTGTGTGCTGATTACCTTAGAACTGGGGATTTTAATATGAATCTGTTTCAGGACACTGGAGAAGCTCTTGAAGGCCCTAATCTTTACAACAGCCAGTTAGTTCCTGAACAACTGAGGCCCCAGGGTTGCTCGCAGTGTCCGTTGTGAGAGTATGTAGTAATGCATTTAAAGAGCATGGGCTTTAAAGTTTTAAATGGCCATTTGCATGACAATGCTCCTCCTTGTTGGACAAGATCAGACGGACGATCCCACTCTTACTTGGACTATACCATTTGTAACATTGAATTGTTTTCCCTTATTGAGACGTTCTTGATTTCCTCCTGGAGTGAGAGTGACCATCGCCCCCAAATTGTAACCATAAAATCTAGTTTTCTCCTTCATGATATCATGCGGGCTATGGGTGGCGGCATTTGTTCTGAGTCACTTAAGCATATAAAATGAAACCGTTCTATTAGCAGTACAGTAATGGCTAAATGTGTTGATTTTCTCGGCTCTGAAGGATCTGGTTGTACGTCCCCAACTAAGCTATGGGACACATTTTCTTCCTTCTTATGGTCAAGGTTTCGTCAACCCGCTCTTAATTGCACTTCATTCCAGCCCTTTGCTATTTCTAGGGAAACTAGGAGTTTAAAGAAGGCGCATAATAGATTAACAAGGGCAATTAGGAAGAGTCCTGACTCTGAGTGTCTACTAATTAAACATAAGGAACTGAGGAAAGACTATAGGAAGGTTATTTATGATGACCATCAGAGCCATTTCAATCAGTTTTGGGCTAAACTTTTAAGTGCGAGTGAGGATCCAAATTCTAGAACATTTTGGTCCCTCATTAATAATTTACGAAATAATCAAAGGGGTCTTGGTATTGTTAAAATCTCGGAATGGGTTTGGACGTCCTACTTTATTAGCCTTTTTTCTGTAAGTGAACATGATGGGAAATGTTTGACTGAGGGGGCTTACTGCATCACTGCTGCTCTGGTCAAGTTTCCCAGTCCACTGTGTTTGCGTTTCCCTCTCCTGGAGAGAAGACTCCTTTACAACCTCATCTCTTTCGTATAATCTCTAGGGCAAAGTGAGATGGAGCCCCAGGTCCCAATGGCCTCCCACAGATGCTGTTCAAACAGGATTCATCCTTTTGGGCAGTTCATCTTGCCCATCTGACCTCAAGAATTCCTGGCGTGGTGCCATTCTTCACCGCTATACAAAAGCGGTTCAAAGTCGGATCCAGCCGGGTTTAGGATGATAGCCCTGCTTGACAACAGGGACAAGTTTTATGCCAGTCTTCTGTTGCAAGATCTTTGTGCCTGGGCTGAATCGAAGGGACTAATCCCTATTGATTAAACAGGGTCCTCGGCTGCTTCCGGCACATCGACAAACCTATTAGCCCTTTCTATTTTGATCGATAGGGCGATTCTGTCAGGCTCTATGTTGCATTGCTGTTTTGTTGATTTTAAGGCAGCATTGATCGGATTCCTAGCAGTGCCCTGTGGGCTAAATTACAAAACTGGGGTATTCCTTCAGTGCTCTTGGGTGCCATTATGGAATTACATATGAATACCTGGGTCCGTATCAAACTAGGTGATGGGTTTTCTCTTTCTAGGAAAATTTTCACTGGTCATGGTGTGAAACAGGGCTGCGTGCTTGCCCCCCTGCTTTTTAATCTGTTCATTGCTGATTTGTCATTGGCTCTTGATGCCGTTAATTCTCATCCCCCCAAGATTGGTGGTTTTAGGCTTAGCCACTTGCTCTATGCTGATGATCTTGCATTGTTCAGTTATAACAAGATTGGCCTGCAACGACTGCTTAAACAACTTGCATCTTATACGCCTGTGAATCAATTAGAAGTCAACTTGCTCAAAACCAAAGTGATCTCCTTCGGAAGAAAAAAGCATTTGGGAATTAGTTGATACTACAAGAGTAGTAAACTCGTTTTAGATCCCTTAATATTTAGGGATGCATTTCGACTCTAGGGGTAGTTTTGTCAAGCATAAAAAGGAGGTTGAACTCAAAGCTGTGGCATTGCAGGTGGCCTTTTCTAAACTATTCAAAGTTTTAAAGGGGCCAAATCTTCTCCCTCTAATGGAAGTTATGAGAGCAAAGATTATCCCCTCATTGTCTTATAGTAAGGAAATTTTGCTGGGTAAAGGCTCTTGTCTAAGATCTAAAAGAGGGTTTTTCACGTACCGCATCTTGCTTCCCCCGTGCAGGTGCAGCTGGAATTTGGGCTTTTGGATCAGCAGGCAGTTGGCGCTGGTGCCTTCTTGAAGCTTTGTCATAAGCTGCGTCGGGCTAAGGAAGGTAGCTTGGAGGCAGTTCTGTGGCAGGAAATTACTGCGTCGAAAACATAGGGGTCTCATTTTCATTTTTGGGTTGCATGTAAATGGCGATTGGAAGCCCATTCCTTGTTCACACTGGGTGTCAAAAGGATTACACAATTATACTTGTACAACTCGGATTGCTCCCTTCTTGCCAAATGTAAGCATGCCTGGTCGATAATCAATTCATTTAAGCCAGGCCCTCCAGTTAGCTATTTTACTTGCTCCTATGGGTTTCGTCTGAAAGAGGCTTTTTGGCTTTAAGGATGGGCGATTGGGGATTTTTGAAACATTTACCCATATGGCGGGTAACTCCAGGTGAGGTGGTGATGTGCAGGGATTGTGGCTACGGGGAAGAAACAATTGAACATATGGTTTGTTTGTGTCCAGTTCTGCTTAAGGAATGTAGATTTCTGCTTCGGACTAAGTAGAAGGAGCTGGGGATTCACTCCTGTCGACAGGCCATTATTATGTACTTGGATCCTGTGAATTTAATGTTGAATGTTTTACTGACCGAATTTATAAAAAACGGTCAAACCAAATTTAGGGGCACTGCGAGCAGTGGATAATTGTGTTTGAAATTCTCTCCCCCTCTTGCCTCATTTGGGTTTGTAGCAATTTCTTCAAGTTGCTGAGCTTCAATGTTGCACCATAGGTTGTGATCCTTATTGTTATCTAACTTAATGATCATTTAATGCACTAAAGCACTTTAGGGCTTTGAGCACCGTGGGCCCTCATGTCTAATATGCATCATGTGGGGTTCTGGTCTGTGGCGGTCCGGTCATAGTTTAATTGTATGTTTTATATTATCATTGTAGGAATGCTTCTTATTGAGGTATGTGTATTTAAATTATGGAGTGTTTTAAGTACGTATTTAACATTTGATTGCAAATATATTACTGATTGTTTCTTCTTTTTGTTTTAATTGTATGGTATTTCATTATCTGAACAATAAACCATTCATTCATTCAGGTAAGGGCAAAAAAAAAAAAATCGCATGTTATGCATTTAAGTAAGGAAGACTATAGTAACCATGTTTCCAGGCATCTGGCATCTCTACATAGATGTAATTTGATGGTCAAGAATATTTAAAGTAATCTAAAACGCAACGAATAACTCAATACTTCTAATAATGCAGAACTACTCAAATATGGTCAAGAATTGCAGTGCAGCCTACACAGGTTTGCCCCGCATGTTGCTGAAATCCAGAATATGCCAACTTGAATGTTGATAAAACCAGGATGCTGCATGCATCTTAGGCCCACAATGGCATTACTTTACTGACTTGCTTTTCAGGACGTGGTTAACGATAAGTCATAAAGTTCTCTAATCATTCAAGAACTTTTTATCTTCATGATTCCTCACCTGTTTCCCAAAATGTGACCTCTGCTTCCAAGAGGAGATGCCTCTTCCAACTCCTGCATTTTTGAGGGCAAAGCCAGGCATCCGCCCGTGTTCAGTACAGCCACTTTTATTACTGGAAATCCTAATATAAATAGTGCACAGAGAATGGACAATGTATTTATTGTTCATTTGTTATATGATTTAGTGTATAATTATATCTGGTAATGATGGGCAGGAGAAAAGGCCACTACACCAACCACCCTACACAGGGTGGTGGTGTAATTCTCTTCCTCAGATGGCCTCAACTTCTTTGGTTCATCAGAGAAAGCTTTTCATCAGCTGAGCCAATGGGGACTTCATCAACAGAAAGCTGACAGCCCTCTAGATGCTAAACAGGGTGAGATGAGCATCAATTTAGTGGACAGAGTATTTTGCTACGTTTTGATGGTGTATCCTGTCTGCCAAACTGTAAATCACCCCCTTATTCATTTTGATAGCTTTTAAGGTCCCATGCTGGTTGCTAGTGCCAAAATATGACAGGATGAATATGCACTTGCTTTTTGCAAAACAAGAAATAAAGGGAATATTTTCCTCTTGGTATTTGTACCTAAGAGGGAAAATAAACTCACTGGAATGTCACATTTTAATGTAAGCTCATAAGCTTGGGAGTTATGGGACGATAGGTGACCGACTGCTAACACACTCCCATTCCCCCTTCTGATTTTTGGGACGTGCTAGGGTCAACAGACCACCATGTCTGTGATCACCTTTTAATGAAGTATGATTTTTTTAAAAACAAATGCAGCCTGTTTTTCTTAAAGCAAAGATTGCTGCTGTGCAAAAGTTACTTCTTTTTTCAGTTTGCTTGACAGTATGCAGTGGTCCCCTGGATCGCTGTCTACTCTTCAATAAACATTTTTTTTTACATTCACATAGGCTAAGGTATCTCCAGAGGCTCCTTCCATTTTACGAGTGGCTTACCACCCCAAGTCAGTAGTCTGTAATTTTTCAATGTTTTGCAATCTGATTTCTATCGCAAAAAAGACTGATACATGACAGACCAATTTGGTGTGTAGAGGGGGTGCCTACAACAAGCCCCTTCCAAATATCAAATAAGAATGTGGGCCCATTCCCACTTTAGGAGTCTGCAAATGTTTACCGACTCCTTGAATGGGATTAGTACATTAAAATAGAATTTTAGGTTCTCCGACCACGAATCAAAGTGTTTTTGACCATACCCTCTGTGCTATTGCTACAATATTCTACTTTCCAAGATGTCAAACTTGGAATCAGGTGTGACTTGCAGTCACACAGTTTGACCAGAAGTTTGTGGCCTCATCATAATCTGAGCCTATGATTGCTTTATTTAAATAAGTGTACAGTGGCAAACTTAAAAAAGCAAATTCAAATCCAAGGCTATTTTTCAATGCCTATTTTAACATGGTAATATTTTAATATGTTATTTGAAGAGCCAGCCATGTAATTGTGCAGTGTATATCTGTAACACATGGTGCTAAAATGCAGACACCAAAAAATGAATGAACATATTGGAGGATGTTGAAATTTGCAATGTAAAACCATTTAAGGGCCATATGTTTCTGTTTTGGGTCTGTGACGTCAGATGTAAGTTTGCTAGAGGCAAACATGAAGCAGCGAAGGCTTTTGTGACCTTAAGCAGCCAATTTTCTCACAATCTGTTTATGTTGAAGATAAAAATGTTCTGATGTGACAGTCATTATGTTGTCAGACTGTGCACACTACAGGAAATTCAAGCAAATGAACTCTTACATTTTAAAGCAGTGCTTCCCAAACCTTTTGAAAGGCAAATGTTCGCAGCCGACCTACCTTTAATGGACATGAGGTAGGGCTATATTTGAATATAACTAAACCATTAAGTAATAGTTTATTGTCATTTACACTCAGCACATTTTCCATCAAAATGGCCACTAACTTTGCACAAACAGTTTAACTGATAAAACTATAAAGCACACAAATGATACTGTGTGGAAATCGTGTTTCTGTGAATATTTATCATTTGTGCATCACCAAGTAAAGTGTCTTGATTTGTCTGGATCGTATTAAAATCTCTGTTTCCAACACTCTTCGGAATTACAAAAAAAGATGCTTCATTTTTCCAATTCATTACAGGCATTTACATTTTGTTGTGTGTTGTAAAACGTGATAGTTTACAGCCTTTCCTTTCACACTCTCTGTACTGCAGCAAGATTGTCACATATTTCAGTTTAAAAACTCCTCTCACTTTGGAGCCAGAGAAAGAAACGTAAACAACAGTCTGTGTTAAAAGAATAAACAGTAATTTGTCAGAAGACATAGCCTGACATTTGACCTCGATCGTTGATGCAACCACAAATGTGGCAAGATAAACACAGAATTGATTGCTCTGACTTTTGACCCACTAAGAATCAGCTCGTGACCCATCAGCGGGTGCCACAGTTAGGAAAACACTGTTTTAGAGCATACAAGTAAGTCCAAGGTAGCACGAATGGTCACACAGTGCTTGACACTTTTACACAATGATTGTTAAGAAATAATTCCACTCTTTTGGGTATTATACTTAATTTGACATTGCAAACTGATTTGATGATTTAGCCAAGCCACTTACATGGTGTCAAACACTCTTAATTTCCTGTTAGGTTTAACCAGTCCCTACTCATCCATTATTGCACTTTTGCCAATCTTTACCCTTAGATTTTCATTGCTGAGTGTGTAGATCTATACAAGACTGTCTCAGAAAAAGGCGGAAATATTCTGCACCCTTGACAGTAACAGTGTTAGAATAGGACATACAGATACAGATATTTTATGTCTTGAGGTTTGAATGTCATCTTTGTCTTTTTTTATTTATTGCAGTTTTACATAGCATGAACATGAATCGAGGGAATTCGCGTCCTTTACCAGAGCACCAGAAAACGTTACAGAGACATTCTTTTAGGCACAAGGTGAATATGTGATATGTACAAAATCATGAGATGGTGTGTTGATGCCAGGATTCAAACCTGATTCCTCAGTTTCAAAGTTGGCAGCTCAGGCTATAAGGCCTCATCTCCTCACCGTTTAGCATTTGGCCCTCATTGCAAAAAGAAAATATTGAATTCTCTATCACTGTTAAAGTGTGTTCCTTTTTGCAGGGTCTCATTTGGATGCACCGCTTTTGCCTTTAGGGGCTTAAGGTGTAAGCCTGCTACCACACTCTTACTTTAGATGGGCACACGGGAAATATTGTTCACAAACGCCCTCTAATCCCAAGGATTTGCAATTTTCAAACAAAACTATATGAAACTAGCTTTTTGATATACCATTGAGTGAAAAGCATTACCATAAGTATTTTACATCACATGATTTGTTGCCAGTGGACCTGTAGACAGAATCCTATATTTTTTGAAGGAACAGATTCTGCTACATCCGTTCCCCGTGAACTCCAGAAAGGGAAACCGCCCTGCAAGTCCATGCAAGGACTCCTCGGGATACAATGCAGAGAGAGAGAACAGCAGTGAATCATACCCCATGGACCCACTGTAGTGTTGGGGGGGGGGGCAAGCTCCAGGGGGCCCCCTCAGCACAGTATCCTGGCCTCAGAGCTTCTGACTGAGACGGGGGGCATGTACTTATGCAGGACCCCGTCAAGTTTCATTACACCACTTAAGACAGAAAAATTAAGCACTCCATTGCGCTATCTTTAATGGTCACCCACCAAAATTAAAATCACCTGAAAAAGACATTACTGCTTTATAAAAGCTTTCTGAAGGTGTACCCCCTGAATATCAAACACAGAATGCAGTGGTATGTCTATATCGAGGACAAAATATCAAAATCAAAATATCGAATGATAAGTAGGTATAGATTTTCTATACCAACTCCACATATATGTACCTTAATGACATACATAACATCATGGTAAATAGAAGGAATAGTAAATCTATACTTCCTCTCTGTGCACTTTCCTTTCGATATTTTGGTCCTCAATATTTTGTCTACAATATTCTAATATCCCAATATTTCTATGTTTGATATTTAGTAGTACAATCGTTTATGGAAGTTTTTGGTAAGAAGCACATTATGCATAAAATAAATAATGCTGTTGTAAATCATGAGGGGAAATTTGTGAATATAAATTTCATTGAAGGGAGGGTGCACTGGGAAACGTGCAAAATGAACTACCAAGATATTTGAGCAGACGCTACCTGCTGAAAAAAGCTGCAAGTAGCAGGTTGATCAGCAATACATTTAGGTAACATTAGTTAACAGAAAAAAAAACATTAGTGAAAATAGGCAACGGAAAGAAATAGTTATGCACGTTCCTCGTATCCCTTTCTGAATATGATGATTTGCAAAGAAACATTAGACAAGTACATTTGAAAAAAATGCTGGTGTGGCAAAAATTATATAAAGAGTCAAACATTGCAAACTTACTTGGTACTTATCTTGCCCAGCAAGATTCAAGCCTTAAAAGCTACTATTACTGGTAGAATGTCATTCTACACTCTTCAAGCCAGCAGCTTCAGCATCGAGAGTCAACTGATAGCACCCCAATCATTGACTTCAGCCCAGCCCTCCTGGCTTCTGCGAGCACATTAGAATTAGCTTCTCTAATGAAGGTTTATGTGGTATTTCTTCCCTTGTTCAAATACCACCAACATAAATTACTTGATCCATCTGGACAAGGGAGCATTCAGTCAAAAATGAGAAATTAAAAAAGAAACAAGGAGGGTGGTAGTGCTGTTTGCCTCACCTCTGACCTAGACTGAATCTGTAAACCTGAGTTTACTCATGAAAGTTCAGCCTAGTTAGGCCATTAATTCATCTCTTTTTTCTTCTCCAATCTGTAGTATGAGTTGCACCCTCACCCAAGTCTCCTACAAATTTAACAAGCGGCAAACGTAGAGGTACCTCTCTGCTTGTGATCCATGGTCTTTGCTTCTCTGACGGCGAACCTCATGATCAGTATAAAGTTCCCTGCCTGCCAGCAGCTCCACTCTATGCCAAGGAAAATGCTGAGTAGATGTCATTTTGTTTTGGCCCAATGCGGCCTATCTGTTTTTTACTAAACAGTTTCAAAAGTGGGATTTGTTTTTGAAAAACAATCAATGGATTCATGTACGGGAAGTTTCCTCCGTGTGCCAGAACCTATAATTTCCCTGTCTCTGACTGCTGTGTTACCCATGGCGGTCCCGGGCAGGCAAATCTAGTTACAGTGGCACTTTTCTAAATTATGACAGATCAACCTTCAATGCCAGGTCGAGGGTTACTAACAGTAGTACCAGAAGGAGATCTGTCACTCAAAACTCTGCAGTGTAGTAATCTGTGAATAGAGTGGGGAACCAGGAGTTCAGCAGGGGCAGAAGTACCAATTTAAGGCAGTTCTCCTGCTCTATCAAACTATAAATCTAAAACCTACTGGTACAACAGTGAGCCGGCTGAAATGAAAACAAAATGCTCGTGCCTGGAGCGTGGATGACCTGCATGTTAATCAGAAACAGACAAGTGCTGCTTGCTGCAAGATCCAGCAGAGGGATACCACAGTGCTTAATTTGTAAAATAATTAGTCTTGGGGCCCAAAGATTGATCAGAAGCCCATGGCCAGTGCTATGGAATGTCAGAATTGCCAAGTACAAAGGTTGTGTGCTCTTTGAAACATCTCAGACCTCTTTAAACCCCGAGGAGGCACTCTCACTCCCTTTATCTGACTCTTGCAGGTTCTTTTTCAGCCCTCCTCTCTCCCTTTATCACTGTTTTTCTGTCTTTCTTTTCCTACTTCTCCCCTCGGTGAGTTTTTCTCTCTCTTGCTCTATTTTGTTTATCTCTTGCTCTGGGTTGAAGTCTGATGTGGGTAAAATATGTGTTGAACCCCAAAAATGTGAGCTGGTGGTCCCCACCTGCAGCCACCAGCTCAAATTAAGCACTGTCAAAATCTTAAAGAAAGGAAAGAGGAAACACATTGCACTGTGAAACACATCAGTGAGGTTCCACATTGGAAAAAGGAGATTTTTAAAATCTTTCAGAAATTATCCAGTGCAGAACTAATGCTAAATTCAGCTCAGGTGTTTAAGTACCACTATGAATTAGCTTCTTTATTATACAATATTTAATATCTATGAATCCATCATAAAATCCAGCACTGTGAATTTATTAATCACTTTATCCATCTACTCTTCACTTTTTGCCTTACTTTGACTCCAGTCCATATGGGCATTAGCAATAAGCAGCAAACTAAAGTGTATGCCTATTCCACAATCAATAGTCTGAGGAGGAAGATATAGTTTGAGGTTTGTTGGGTGTAATGTACATGTGGTCATTAAATCATTCTCTGTTCTTAACCTGACTCATACAGGTTTGTGTGTTTTTGAAAACTTTGGATTTATCAATATTTAATGTGACCCTGAAAGTGTGTGTAAATGTTTTACATTTTGTGATTTGAGTGATAATAACACATTATTTGCATATGTAAGAGTTGTAAATTTATGATTTAAGTAGGTGTCTATTGAAGGAGCAAATGTCAATTGAGTTGTGACAAGGAAGCGTAAGTGCAGTGTGTACGAGGCGCTCCGGGATAATGTTCTGCAGCATTTTGAGCATCAGCGGAGGAGGTGAGCAGAGGCGGTGATCATCTTCAGCTGCAATACCTGGCCAGAACGGAATGGGACAAGAAACTGGGAACTGAGAGGTGAAGTGCATTGGCAGGTGGTAGGAGATGTGGTGATGGTAAATGAGACGGGTGAGGAACCAGTCCGCAAGGGCATTAGCTTGAGCTGGCGACCTTGAACAACAGGTCGGTGACTGGCGTTTTTGTGTGTGACATAGGCCTGGGTGGGGTTTGGGGAGTTCTGCTATGTGGAATTCCTCAAGTGACGGATTTTGGGTAAGTTGTGCTGTACACTCTGATTTTCAGCGCCAGGAGTTTCTCCTGCGCTGTAAAATCAGTGTGAACGGCATCACGCTGAGTGCCAAAGGGCGCTAACTTCTTTCGGCTGCTCTCATTGCTAGCAGTCATGACCTACTGCTACCGCTTGAGTTCAGAAATCTCGCTTGTGCTCGGCAACGTAACTTTGGCGAACATGAGTGAGAGAAAAAACTCTGCTCTGTGTCACTTCGCTGAGTTTTTTGGATCTCCGCGCTCTGTGTGGATCGCAGAGTGGGGAAAGCTCTGCAAACTCCGCTGGTGGAGCAGAATTCTTCACCCACCCCTAGTCTCACGTTTGCCGAAGTCTCTTGCTCTGCACTTGCCGTCTGCCTAGCCTGGTGCCCTGGTGCTGGCCACCCCTCCAGCCCAATCCGGAGCAATCCGGCACATTCAGCGTCACCATTACTCTTGAGCCTGCTCTCAAGCCTGCTCTCAAGCCTGTCCTCAAGCCTGTCCTTGCACTGCCCTCGTCCCCCCCACCCACTCATTTGAAAAAAGTGGAACTTGAAATTATCCTGGCCTGAACAGTCAAGGAACTGTTAAGGATGTGAAGGCTACAACTTACTTCCCTGTACCTTGAGACACTCTCCTTTCCTGGACTCTCAGAGCTTCCTGAGCCAACTGAGTCAGCTGTCTCTTGAGGTCAAACTCAAGCTTGGCACCTGGAATGCTGAGCTGCTAGAATACTGGAACGCCTGAGCCAGAGGTTCCTTGTCAGCACGGCATGCTTGTGCCCCTCCTCTGAAGCTTTGCAAGGAGCTTCTGGTGGGGGAGGTGAGGCAGCACCAGGGTGGCCATCAGTGAGCTCAGGAACAATGGAGTGGCAGCTGTATAACTGAGTATAACAAAGCAGCAGCAGTATAACTCACAATGCAGAACTTGCAACTCTTCCAGCGAAGAGACAAGACCGGGGTAGTGGTCAATAGGGCCTCTGCCGCTGAGCGGAGTGAGCGGTTGACAGTGAAGGCGGCTACCGTAGCGGGTGATGCAGCTTGCTATCCTGCCACTACCTGTCTGCCTCATCCGCTTAGTCTGGGCAGAGTGCAAGTACTGGAAGTTGAAGTGTGTAAGAAGAAGGACAGTAGGCAAGGAGGGGGCTTTTAAGACAAGACAACTGGGGCAAGAAGAAGAGTGAAGAAACCACAAACACCAGCGTGTGTCTAATTACCCAAGAGGAACTTCGGGGAGAGTGAGGTAACTGATCTCTACTAAGCCAAATACCAGGAAACAGAACAGTAAAACAGTGACTAAAGAAAGCAACAGGAGAGGCAGAAGAGGAGCTCACACGGCGGAAGGCCCACAAGCCTCATCACTTCTCTATAGCTTGGTGGGAGATCTACATCCTCCAACCGCAGGTCATCAGTCTTAGATCAAAGTTGTCCTTTATTAAATGCGCTGGGATAGTGCTCTGCTCAAGCAAAGATGGGATAAATGGTCTCCCCTCACTACTGCAACCAGAAATAGTGGAAGAGCACAAGGCTGCAAATGGGATGTTATCACGCAAGGGTAAAGGGGCAGCTGGCATGACATCAGAAATAGACATCAGCCCATTGGGTGCATCAAGCAAAGATGATTAACTTAGCCCAGATGAGCTCATAAGGCTTGAGGAAGCAACTGACCTGGTGATTGCCGACGAGGCAGCTTTCAAGAGGAGAACTGAGGGGAAGATGTCATGGGCCGAAAGGGCTCACACCTAAGGTTGCCAGAAGCCCAGGAAGTAGAAGCAGTGACTGCTGCAGGAATTTGCCTGGAAGAACTGGGCCAGAGTATGCTCCACTATTGGAGGAAGTGGGACCAAAACCGACCATGTGGACAAAGGACGACACCGGTTATCAGATGGAAAAATGGGTATCACCCTGCCCTGCATGAGGAAAACTGGGCTAGTCCCAACTGAGATTGAGCAAATTACTGAGGAACCATCTGTTACAAGGACACCACTAATGTCAAAATCCCCCTTACAGCCAGAAGAAAGTCAAGCTTTTAATAAAAGTCTAGCTGGCATCCCATATAGAATCACATTTCAATCCCAAAGCCCCAAGGCTCTACAAAGCACAATGGACAGTGCCTTGGAACCCCAAAACCAAGACATTCAGAGGACAAACTGTGCTATTTCATACTTTGTGTGAGAAAACATGGCTGATTGCAGAGGCCCCCTAACTTTTTGCCCCCATTTTCCACTTTATGCTGGTGTTTTCCTGACTCTGATGGTGCCCTGGGTACTGCTAACCAGTCCCAGGGCCTGTGCTCTGTGTAAAATGGATATGCAAATTAGGCTAATTATAATTGGCTAAGTTAACCTACCTATAAGTCCCTAGTATATGGTAGGGCATGTAGGTTTAGGGACCACAGCATAGGTGGTGCACACCTAGGTGCACTGCTGAGGTGCCCAGTGTCATTTTAAAGGCAGGCCTGCCTTGCTGGCTGCTTTTAAATTAAAGTTAGATGCAAATTCGACTTTGGAATTAAAAGTACTTCCAAAGTCTTAAACTATCTTATTTTTACATATAAGTCACCCCTAAGGTGTGCCCTATGTGCCCCTAGGGCTGGGTGCCATGTAACCATAAGCAGGGACTTTATAAAAATAGATTTATAAACCCTGGTGAGGTAAAAACAGCCAAATTCGTTTTTCCCTCATTGAAGTAAATGGCCTTCATAGGCTAGAATGGGGAGACTTTGTTTTAAATTTTAAAGTCTCCTTAAATGTTGCATACCAAGAATTTGGTATCAAATTAATTGTTGTAATAAATCCCACAACTTCCAGTTGTGGGGTTTAATATAACTTGTTCAGGTAAAGAGTTATAGACTTTACCTAAAAAGTTGCCAATTTCAGCCCTGCATTGTTTTTGCTGCTGTGCTCTGATTGGCCAGCCTGCAGCAGCTTAGTCAAAGCTGCCTTGATGAGGTGTGAAGTGGCCTGGCTTCACACAAAGGAATGTGCTTGGGGGAGAGAATCTAAGAGAATCTGTAGTATGAGTTGCACCCTCACCCAAGTCTCCTACAAATTTAACAAGCGGCAAACGTAGAGGTACCTCTCTGCTTGTGATCCATGGTCTTTGCTTCTCTGACGGCGAACCTCATGATCAGTATAAAGTTCCCTGCCTGCCAGCAGCTCCACTCTATGCCAAGGAAAATGCTGAGTAGATGTCATTTTGTTTTGGCCCAATGCGGCCTATCTGTTTTTTACTAAACAGTTTCAAAAGTGGGATTTGTTTTTGAAAAACAATCAATGGATTCATGTACGGGAAGTTTCCTCCGTGTGCCAGAACCTATAATTTCCCTGTCTCTGACTGCTGTGTTACCCATGGCGGTCCCGGGCAGGCAAATCTAGTTACAGTGGCACTTTTCTAAATTATGACAGATCAACCTTCAATGCCAGGTCGAGGGTTACTAACAGTAGTACCAGAAGGAGATCTGTCACTCAAAACTCTGCAGTGTAGTAATCTGTGAATAGAGTGGGGAACCAGGAGTTCAGCAGGGGCAGAAGTACCAATTTAAGGCAGTTCTCCTGCTCTATCAAACTATAAATCTAAAACCTACTGGTACAACAGTGAGCCGGCTGAAATGAAAACAAAATGCTCGTGCCTGGAGCGTGGATGACCTGCATGTTAATCAGAAACAGACAAGTGCTGCTTGCTGCAAGATCCAGCAGAGGGATACCACAGTGCTTAATTTGTAAAATAATTAGTCTTGGGGCCCAAAGATTGATCAGAAGCCCATGGCCAGTGCTATGGAATGTCAGAATTGCCAAGTACAAAGGTTGTGTGCTCTTTGAAACATCTCAGACCTCTTTAAACCCCGAGGAGGCACTCTCACTCCCTTTATCTGACTCTTGCAGGTTCTTTTTCAGCCCTCCTCTCTCCCTTTATCACTGTTTTTCTGTCTTTCTTTTCCTACTTCTCCCCTCGGTGAGTTTTTCTCTCTCTTGCTCTATTTTGTTTATCTCTTGCTCTGGGTTGAAGTCTGATGTGGGTAAAATATGTGTTGAACCCCAAAAATGTGAGCTGGTGGTCCCCACCTGCAGCCACCAGCTCAAATTAAGCACTGTCAAAATCTTAAAGAAAGGAAAGAGGAAACACATTGCACTGTGAAACACATCAGTGAGGTTCCACATTGGAAAAAGGAGATTTTTAAAATCTTTCAGAAATTATCCAGTGCAGAACTAATGCTAAATTCAGCTCAGGTGTTTAAGTACCACTGTGAATTAGCTTCTTTATTATACAATATTTAATATCTATGAATCCATCATAAAACCCAGCACTGTGAATTTATTAATCACTTTATCCATCTACTCTTCACTTTTTGCCTTACTTTGACTCCAGTCCATATGGGCATTAGCAATAAGCAGCAAACTAAAGTGTATGCCTATTCCACAATCAATAGTCTGAGGAGGAAGATATAGTTTGAGGTTTGTTGGGTGTAATGTACATGTGGTCATTAAATCATTCTCTGTTCTTAACCTGACTCATACAGGTTTGTGTGTTTTTGAAAACTTTGGATTTATCAATATTTAATGTGACCCTGAAAGTGTGTGTAAATGTTTTACATTTTGTGATTTGAGTGATAATAACACATTATTTGCATATGTAAGAGTTGTAAATGTATGATTTAAGTAGGTGTCTATTGAAGGAGCAAATGTCAATTGAGTTGTGACAAGGAAGCGTAAGTGCAGTGTGTACGAGGCGCTCCGGGATAATGTTCTGCAGCATTTTGAGCATCAGCGGAGGAGGTGAGCAGAGGCGGTGATCATCTTCAGCTGCAATACCTGGCCAGAACGGAATGGGACAAGAAACTGGGAACTGAGAGGTGAAGTGCATTGGCAGGTGGTAGGAGATGTGGTGATGGCAAATGAGACGGGTGAGGAACCAGTCCGCAAGGGCATTAGCTTGAGCTGGCGACCTTGAACAACAGGTCGGTGACTGGCGTTTTTGTGTGTGACATAGGCCTGGGTGGGGTTTGGGGAGTTCTGCTATGTGGAATTCCTCAAGTGACGGATTTTGGGTAAGTTGTGCTGTACACTCTGATTTTCAGCGCCAGGAGTTTCTCCTGCGCTGTAAAATCAGTGTGAACGGCATCACGCTGAGTGCCAAAGGGCGCTAACTTCTTTCGGCTGCTCTCATTGCTAGCAGTCATGACCTACTGCTACCGCTTGAGTTCAGAAATCTCGCTTGTGCTCGGCAACGTAACTTTGGCGAACATGAGTGAGAGAAAAAACTCTGCTCTGTGTCACTTCGCTGAGTTTTTTGGATCTCCGCGCTCTGTGTGGATCGCAGAGTGGGGAAAGCTCTGCAAACTCCGCTGGTGGAGCAGAATTCTTCACCCACCCCTAGTCTCACGTTTGCCGAAGTCTCTTGCTCTGCACTTGCCGTCTGCCTAGCCTGGTGCCCTGGTGCTGGCCACCCCTCCAGCCCAATCCGGAGCAATCCGGCACATTCAGCGTCACCATTACTCTTGAGCCTGCTCTCAAGCCTGCTCTCAAGCCTGTCCTCAAGCCTGTCCTTGCACTGCCCTCGTCCCCCCCACCCACTCATTTGAAAAAAGTGGAACTTGAAATTATCCTGGCCTGAACAGTCAAGGAACTGTTAAGGATGTGAAGGCTACAACTTACTTCCCTGTACCTTGAGACACTCTCCTTTCCTGGACTCTCAGAGCTTCCTGAGCCAACTGAGTCAGCTGTCTCTTGAGGTCAAACTCAAGCTTGGCACCTGGAATGCTGAGCTGCTAGAATACTGGAACGCCTGAGCCAGAGGTTCCTTGTCAGCACGGCATGCTTGTGCCCCTCCTCTGAAGCTTTGCAAGGAGCTTCTGGTGGGGGAGGTGAGGCAGCACCAGGGTGGCCATCAGTGAGCTCAGGAACAATGGAGTGGCAGCTGTATAACTGAGTATAACAAAGCAGCAGCAGTATAACTCACAATGCAGAACTTGCAACTCTTCCAGCGAAGAGACAAGACCGGGGTAGTGGTCAATAGGGCCTCTGCCGCTGAGCGGAGTGAGCGGTTGACAGTGAAGGCGGCTACCGTAGCGGGTGATGCAGCTTGCTATCCTGCCACTACCTGTCTGCCTCATCCGCTTAGTCTGGGCATAGTGCAAGTACTGGAAGTTGAAGTGTGTAAGAAGAAGGACAGTAGGCAAGGAGGGGGCTTTTAAGACAAGACAACTGGGGCAAGAAGAAGAGTGAAGAAACCACAAACACCAGCGTGTGTCTAATTACCCAAGAGGAACTTCGGGGAGAGTGAGGTAACTGATCTCTACTAAGCCAAATACCAGGAAACAGAACAGTAAAACAGTGACTAAAGAAAGCAACAGGAGAGGCAGAAGAGGAGCTCACACGGCGGAAGGCCCACAAGCCTCATCACTTCTCTATAGCTTGGTGGGAGATCTACATCCTCCAACCGCAGGTCATCAGTCTTAGATCAAAGTTGTCCTTTATTAAAGGCGCTGGGATAGTGCTCTGCTCAAGCAAAGATGGGATAAATGGTCTCCCCTCACTACTGCAACCAGAAATAGTGGAAGAGCACAAGGCTGCAAATGGGATGTTATCACGCAAGGGTAAAGGGGCAGCAGGCATGACATCAGAAATAGACATCAGCCCATTGGGTGCATCAAGCAAAGATGATTAACTTAGCCCAGATGAGCTCATAAGGCTTGAGGAAGCAACTGACCTGGTGATTGCCGACGAGGCAGCTTTCAAGAGGAGAACTGAGGGGAAGATGTCATGGGCCGAAAGGGCTCACACCTAAGGTTGCCAGAAGCCCAGGAAGTAGAAGCAGTGACTGCTGCAGGAATTTGCCTGGAAGAACTGGGCCAGAGTATGCTCCACTATTGGAGGAAGTGGGACCAAAACCGACCATGTGGACAAAGGACGACACCGGTTATCAGATGGAAAAATGGGTATCACCCTGCCCTGCATGAGGAAAACTGGGCTAGTCCCAACTGAGATTGAGCAAATTACTGAGGAACCATCTGTTACAAGGACACCACTAATGTCAAAATCCCCCTTACGGCCAGAAGAAAGTCAAGCTTTTAATAAAAGTCTAGCTGGCATCCCATATAGAATCACATTTCAATCCCAAAGCCCCAAGGCTCTACAAAGCACAATGGACAGTGCCTTGGAACCCCAAAACCAAGACATTCAGAGGACAAACTGTGCTATTTCATACTTTGTGTGAGAAAACATGGCTGATTGCAGAGGCCCCCTAACTTTTTGCCCCCATTTTCCACTTTATGCTGGTGTTTTCCTGACTCTGATGGTGCCCTGGGTACTGCTAACCAGTCCCAGGGCCTGTGCTCTGTGTAAAATGGATATGCAAATTAGGCTAATTATAATTGGCTAAGTTAACCTACCTATAAGTCCCTATTATATGGTAGGGCATGTAGGTTTAGGGACCACAGCATAGGTGGTGCACACCTAGGTGCACTGCTGAGGTGCCCAGTGTCATTTTAAAGGCAGGCCTGCCTTGCTGGCTGCTTTTAAATTAAAGTTAGATGCAAATTCGACTTTGGAATTAAAAGTACTTCCAAAGTCTTAAACTATCTTATTTTTACATATAAGTCACCCCTAAGGTGTGCCCTATGTGCCCCTAGGGCTGGGTGCCATGTAACTATAAGCAGGGACTTTATAAAAATAGATTTATAAACCCTGGTGAGGTAAAAACAGCCAAATTCGTTTTTCCCTCATTGAAGTAAATGGCCTTCATAGGCTAGAATGGGGAGACTTTGTTTTAAATTTTAAAGTCTCCTTAAATGTTGCATACCAAGAATTTGGTATCAAATTAATTGTTGTAATAAATCCCACAACTTCCAGTTGTGGGGTTTAATATAACTTGTTCAGGTAAAGAGTTATAGACTTTACCTAAAAAGTTGCCAATTTCAGCCCTGCATTGTTTTTGCTGCTGTGCTCTGATTGGCCAGCCTGCAGCAGCTTAGTCAAAGCTGCCTTGATGAGGTGTGAAGTGGCCTGGCTTCACACAAAGGAATGTGCTTGGGGGAGAGAATCTCCCCTCAGCAGATGGTGAGGCAGGAAGGGGGAGGGCTGCCAAACTGGTCTTCAAAGGCAGAGAAGGACATTTGCAGCACCCAGCAACACCCCCACATCCTGCAACCCCAGACAATTAGGTGCCCCCTTGATTAGATTAGGAGAGGGCAGGAGAGGGGTGTGTTTATGATTTTTAGCCACACCAGTGGGTGGGCTCAGCCAGATGTAACCTCCAAAAATCAGATTCATCCATGTTGGATTTTTAAAGACTGTTGCCTTCTGGGATGGATTTTTGCCACACTTCCCAGGAAGTGGTCATCACAGGGGGACGACCCTGTCCCTGATTGGAGAACCAGGGCCCACCTGCTTTTCACCCAGGAGCAAGGATAAAACTGGCAGACCTGCCCCCACACCTCAGATCCCCACCAAATTTCAAGAAGAAAGAACTTAAGGAGAAGAAGGACTGCCCTGCTGGACCCCTGGCCTGCACCTGGAACCTGCACTCAGAAGGACTGCACCAGCTGCACACTTGGGCTTCACCACAAGAAGGACTTTGCCTGGCTTCAACTGGTTCAAGGAGGGACTCCCTGTTTGCTACAGGTGAAAAATTGCTAAACCAGAGTCCCCTGCACCAACTCCTGAAAAAAAGGGACCAGCTGACCACTGTCCAGTGGCCAAAAAGGAGTTTGCGCCAGGTACATTCTGGGAGTTGAAGTCCGCACCCCCCAAGGACCATCACAGAACTTCTGGACCCTTGGGGTGAGCTGTGGACCCCAAAAGAACCTTAAAAGAACATCTGGGTGAAGCCCCAGAAGTTTGGAAAAGATTTGAGAATTTTTGGAAAAAAGCTCCAGAGAGGGACCGACCCGCCGCGGAAATTCTAGCCGGCTTGCCTCAACCGCGACCCAGCCTGACTTCGTGGTTCATCCCGGTAAAGAAAAACATCCAAAAAAGAGACTAAGTCCGAAGGTAAAAAGTTGACCGGGACCTCCCAGCCATCGTATCCGAGAAGGGCTCCATGGATGTAGGATCAAGATCCAGGTTTACCCCGGTCGAAGGATTTTCATCTCGAAAAAACGACTAAGTCCGAAGGTAAAAGTCTCCACCGAGGAAACCCACATCGCGTATCCGGACAAGGGCTCCAGGAGGTCGGATTCAACTGGCAGGTGCGTCCCGGTGAAGAAAAACTTCAAAATAAAGACTAAGTCAGAAGGTAACTTTTTAACCGAGGCCTCCCGCGACCTGTAGCCGAGCAGGGCTCCATCGCGGTCGGCCTGAAAGTTTGACTTTGCCCCGGTCGAGGTGCAACCAGATGACCCGATTGGCGCTTTTTGTTTCTAAGCGCTAGAAAAGTAATAATTCTTTAAAAATTCATATCTCCGGTTCCCCTGAACCGATTTTAATAGTTTTTGGGTCATTTTAAAGATAAAAATATAAACTATTTTTATAAATTGGTTTTGGATTTTTAAACTGTTTCCTGTGTTTTATTTAATTACTGTTTTGTGATATTTGAATGCTTTACACTTTGTCTCCTAAGTTAAGCCTTGACGCTCGTTGCCAAGCTACCAAGGGTTGAGCTGGGATTAATTTACTGAGACCTAACTGTACCTAGGTGGAGGTTAGTGGCTTGTTGCTAGGTGTAGGTACCTACCTGCCCTACCAATAACCGATTTTCCAACATAATTGGAAGCAGCGACGGGATCCTGTACTTGTGTTCAATATCACGTTACAGTTTTAGGTAAAACAAATTAAAAATCCTTAAAATTGTCAAAGTGCAAAAATTGTTTTTAATTTTTAATTTGGATTAATTTCAATTATTGAATTTTTGTAATTTTTCTAAATTCTTGTTTCCAATTTTTTGCAAAAAGTTTTTGTTGACACAAAACTAGGGAACCATGGAGCTTGATCTGGCTAGCCTACCCACACTGACAGTAGTCCAGCTTAGGGGGTTGTGTATTGAAAGAGGGTTGCCTGCAACCACTGATCTCAGGAAGCAAATCCTGATCACATCCCTGACAGCATGGGCTGAGGCCCAAGAGGTAGAGTCAGAAGAAGCTCCAGAGGAGGGAGAAAGAAGGGAGGATGCTAGCTCTAACCACTCAGGGGAGGGAAGGCATCTGAGCCTAAGTGAGGACGAGGAAGAACGGTCCTCAGTAAATACAGTCACTAGGGGCAGATCCAAAGCTAGTGGTGGGAAGGGGGTCCTTTCAGGAGGAGAGAACCCATCCATCAGAGAAAGAGAGCTGGAGGCCCAGCTAGCATACATAGCTTTGGAAGCAGAGAAGCTGGCCCTAGAAAAGAAAAAGTGGGCATACAAAGAGAAAAGAGATGGAAGCAGCGATAAAGAAGCTGAGGTGTCCATGGGTGGGGGAGTTTGCCCCAGATTACCCAAGGGGGTGGTTCCTGCTTATGTAGAGGGGGATGACATAGATAAGTGGCTGGGGGCCTTTGAGAGGGCACTCCAAATGAGAAGGGCTAGGCCTCAATACTGGGGTTCCCTTTTGTGGGAGTTGGTCCCCAACTCAGGGAGGGATAGGCTTCTGACCTTAAGGGGGGAGGAGGCAGATTCATACCCTAGTATGAAGAGGTGCTTAGCCAAGAAGTTTGATCTGACCCCAGAGCAATATAGAATGAAGTTCAGGGACACCCAGAAGGTCAGTACCCAGTCTTGGGTTGACTTTGTGGACATTTCACTAAAGGCACTAGAGGGCTGGATTATTGGCAACAAAGTAGATACTTATGAGGGGTTATACAATCTGATCATGAGAGAGCACATCTTGACCAATTGTACCCAAGAAAGGTTATGCCAGCATCTAGTGGACTCTAAGCAGACCAACCCTAGAGAGCTAGGGGAGGCAGCTGATGAGTGGTTGAGAACCAGGGTGGTTGTCAAGTCCCAGGGGGGAGACTCCAAGAAGGGGGGGACAGGTCCCCAAAAACCTAAGGAGGGAGGTGGTAAGCCCACCACAGAGACGCCCTCTGTACCCCAGAACCCTAAGAAGGAGGAGAGTAAATCCCACTCCCACTCTGACCAGCAGAGACAGTTAGACCCAGGGATAAAAAAGCTCTTGGACAGTAGGGCTTGCTTTGACTGTCAGCAGACAGGTCACTTCAGAGGAGATGCAGCCTGTCCAAAGAAGGTGGTTAGCACTGGGCTGTCCAGTGTAGCCATAGAGGAGGATTCCTCAGATGATGAAGTCCTCTTAGCATTGAGCTGGGAGACAGGACCAGATGGTAAGCTGGTGATCCCTGAGGGTGGGAGTAGGCACTTCCACCACATTCAAGTGAATGGGATCCCTACCACTGGCCTGAGAGACACCTGTGCCAGTCACACTATAGTGAGTGACCGGTTAGTGACCCCAGACATGTATGTCCCAGGAAAGACAAAGAAAGTCAGGATAGCCACAGGGGAGGTCACCTCCAAACCTGTAGCCATAGTGCCCCTAGAGAGGGAGGGTATCCTTGACTGGATTAGGGTGGTAGTCAGTGCTGACCTTCCCCTAGATTGTATCCTGGGCAATGACATCCCAGAGGTGAGTCTGGTCACAGATGGGGTGGTCGCCCAGGGCGCCCTCCCAACCCAAAGTCCTGGGGAGTCAGTCCCTACAGTTAGGAGACAGGGGTCCCCAAGAAAAGGAAAGAAGAAAAGGAAGGGTAGGCCACTCTTAAAGAGAGTTCCAGGGAGCCAAGGGCCTTCTGCCCCAGTAAGGGGGGAGCCCAGAGTTGGCACTGGTGAGGCCTCACCTGACCCCAAGGAAGTCCTGAGTAGTCAGGCAGCTGTCCAGATGCAAGGTGTTGCCCCTGCACTGACAGAAGGGAGAGTGGAAGGAGGGTGTCTGCCACAGGAAGTGGTAGCCCCCCACTATAGACAGCAAGAGGGGTGCCAGGACCCCAAAATGCCCCCTAAAGCAGCTCAGCCACCTGTCAGTGGAGAGCTTAGGGTGTGGTTCTGGATACTGACAGCTGTCAGTAGCCTCTGCTGGGTGCTAGCCTTCCTGGCAGCACTGTACTTGGGCTGGGAGGCAGACCCCAAAGCCAATAGCAAAGTAGGCCCCCTGACCCTATTGGTCATGGTGGGGTTGCTCAAGTGTTGGGTGACCTCTTTGGGTAAGCTAGGTGTTGCCCTAGCAAAGTTTGGAGTAGGGGAGGTGGGCACCTCACTACCCAAGTTGGCAGAGAGAAAGGAGGAAGACCCCCCTAGAGGGAAGTTTCAGTTTGAGATGGGTCCTTTCACTGTTGGGATGGCTTCACTACCCAGAGGGAGTGACCATGACAGGAGGATGTAAGGCAGAGTAGGCCCTGCAAAGGGACAGCCAGTTTTCTTCACTGTCTTCCTCGCCTAACAAGCCAGGAAGACTCTCCCAGGTTTGGGCTGAGTCTCCTGGGCGTGTGGGCTGGGGGGGGCTTGTGTGAGAAAACATGGCTGATTGCAGAGGCCCCCTAACTTTTTGCCCCCATTTTCCACTTTATGCTGGTGTTTTCCTGACTCTGATGGTGCCCTGGGTACTGCTAACCAGTCCCAGGGCCTTTGCTCTGTGTAAAATGGATATGCAAATTAGCCTAATTATAACTGGCTAAGTTAACCTACCTATAAGTCCCTAGTATATGGTAGGGCATGTAGGTTTAGGGACCACAGCATAGGTGGTGCACACCTAGGTGCACTGCTGAGGTGCCCAATGTCATTTTAAAGGCAGGCCTGCCTTGCTGGCTGCTTTTAAATTAAAGTTATATGCAAATTCGACTTTGGAATTAAAAGTACTTCCAAAGTCTTAAACTATCTTATTTTTACATATAAGTCACCCCTAAGGTGTGCCCTATGTGCCCCTAGGGCTGGGTGCCATGTAACTATAAGCAGGGACTTTATAAAAATAGATTTATAAACCCTGGTGAGGTAAAAACAGCCAAATTCGTTTTTCCCTCATTGAAGTAAATGGCCTTCATAGGCTAGAATGGGGAGACTTTGTTTTAAATTTTAAAGTCTCCTTAAATGTTGCATACCAAGAATTTGGTATCAAATTAATTGTTGTAATAAATCCCACAACTTCCAGTTGTGGGAATTAATATAACTTGTTCAGGTAAAGAGTTATAGACTTTACCTAAAAAGTTGCCAATTTCAGCCCTGCATTGTTTTTGCTGCTGTGCTCTGATTGGCCAGCCTGCAGCAGCTTAGTCAAAGCTGTCTTGATGAGGTGTGAAGTGGCCTGGCTTCACACAAAGGAATGTGCTTGGGGGAGAGAATCTCCCCTCAGCAGATGGTGAGGCAGGAAGGGGGAGGGCTGCCAAACTGGTCTTCAAAGGCAGAGAAGGACATTTGCAGCACCCAGCAACACCCCCACATCCTGCAACCCCAGACAATTAGGTGCCCCCTTGATTAGATTAGGAGAGGGCAGGAGAGGGGTGTGTTTATGATTTTTAGCCACACCAGTGGGTGGGCTCAGCCAGATGTAACCTCCAAAAATCAGATTCATCCATGTTGGATTTTTAGAGACTGTTGCCTTCTGGGATGGATTTTTGCCACACTTCCCAGGAAGTGGTCATCACAGGGGGACGACCCTGTCCCTGATTGGAGAACCAGGGCCCCCCTGCTTTTCACCCAGGAGCAAGGATAAAACTGGCAGACCTGCCCCCACACCTCAGATCCCCACCAAATTTCAAGAAGAAAGAACTTAAGGAGAAGAAGGACTGCCCTGCTGGACCCCTGGCCTGCACCTGGAACCTGCACTCAGAAGGACTGCACCAGCTGCACACTTGGGCTTCACCACAAGAAGGACTTTGCCTGGCTTCAACTGGTTCAAGGAGGGACTCCCTGTTTGCTACAGGTGAAAAATTGCTAAACCAGAGTCCCCTGCACCAACTCCTGAAAAAAAGGGACCAGCTGACCACTGTCCAGTGGCCAAAAAGGAGTTTGCGCCAGGTACATTCTGGGAGTTGAAGTCCGCACCCCCCAAGGACCATCACAGAACTTCTGGACCCTTGGGGTGAGCTGTGGACCCCAAAAGAACCTTAAAAGAACATCTGGGTGAAGCCCCAGAAGTTTGGAAAAGATTTGAGAATTTTTGGAAAAAAGCTCCAGAGAGGGACCGACCCGCCGCGGAAATTCTAGCCGGCTTGCCTCAACCGCGACCCGGCCTGACTTCGTGGTTCGTCCCGGTAAAGAAAAACATCCAAAAAAGAGACTAAGTCCGAAGGTAAAAAGTTGACCGGGACCTCCCAGCCATCGTATCCGAGAAGGTCTCCATGGACGTCGGATCAAGATCCAGGTTTACCCCGGTCGAAGGATTTTCATCTCGAAAAAACGACTAAGTCCGAAGGTAAAAGTCTCCACCGAGGAAACCCACATCGCGTATCCGGACAAGGGCTCCAGGAGGTCGGATTCAACTGGCAGGTGCGTCCCGGTGAAGAAAAACTTCAAAATAAAGACTAAGTCAGAAGGTAACTTTTTAACCGAGGCCTCCCGCGACCTGTAGCCGAGCAGGGCTCCATCGCGGTCGGCCTGAAAGTTTGACTTTGCCCCGGTCGAGGTGCAACCAGATGACCCGATTGGCGCTTTTTGTTTCTAAGCGCTAGAAAAGTAATAATTCTTTAAAAATTCATATCTCCGGTTCCCCTGAACCGATTTTAATCGTTTTTGTGTCATTTTAAAGATAAAAATATAAACTATTTTTATAAATTGGTTTTGGATTTTTAAACTGTTTCCTGTGTTTTATTTAATTACTGTTTTGTGATATTTGAATGCTTTACACTTTGTCTCCTAAGTTAAGCCTTGACGCTCGTTGCCAAGCTACCAAGGGTTGAGCTGGGATTAATTTACTGAGACCTAACTGTACCTAGGTGGAGGTTAGTGGCTTGTTGCTAGGTGTAGGTACCTACCTGCCCTACCAATAACCCATTTTCCAACACTTAGCAATGCAGGCATGGGAAGAGCTTGCAGCAAAGTACACTCCAGACCACTTTCAGGAAGGAAGAAATAAGAAGACCGAAAATAATTGCAACTAGGAAAAGTAGAATGAGATAGACAGAATTTGGACCTCACTATAAAGTACTATGCAGTGGTCAGTCAACGCAATTCTATATCAAGCTGACAAAATGTATATCCAACTTTCACTGCTAAACACACTTGCCATTTACATCTCAAATATTGATGCAAAATTGCTAGAACTTAGCAACCTGATCAGGATTGAACCCAATCGGAGAAGCAGCTTTCTCATATAGGCTGCATCTGTGTTGCAATTGTAGAGAAATCATCATTACTACCATTGGCAATGGGTGAGTCCCTGTGAGATAATAAGGAAGCAAATAAATATACAATGGTGTTGCAGCAGGACATGGCGGGTTTGGCAGCAGTGAAAGATCAAACAGCCACAAGGCTTCAAGGGAATAGACCCACCAATGTCAATGAACAAATTCAACAGCTGAATGCACAGATAGCAGAGAGAAGTAATGAGCAACAGCACCAAGGCCAGGAGTCCCTCGTGGCAGACTAATGAGCGAATATAAGGGTGCCGATACAGAGCAAAGAAGAAGAGGATTGGTCCATTGCTCCACTTGGCTCAAAGCAAAGGTGGTAACAGGGGAGGAAGGGAAGGAAAAGGAAAACAAACACCTCAATATATCTGCAATCCGGTCCCATGTCTGTGACTACCAGTGGACAACTGGTTGGACAAGCTCCGATATCCTACCAGACATGCAAAGCGGCACTTTCTCAGGATGTTGTTCATCAGTCAATGAGGTATCAACCCCAGGGTAGGTCGCTCCCCTGCCCCGCAGCGCAATCAGCTCCTGTGTGCCTTCTGCCTGTTTGCACGTTGACTGTTTTCTGATTGCCTGATTGTTCCCCTAGTGTCTGCTGCCCTGTGTGATCGCGCTCCCCTCTTCTTTCTGTACCCCGAGTGTCTGCTGCCCTGTGTGATCGCGCTCCCCTTTTCTTTCTGTACCCCGAGTGTCTGCTGCCCTGTGTGATCGCGCTCCCCTCTTCTTTTTGTACCCCGAGTGACTGTGTCCGCCGTGTCTTCCTGCCCCCACTCGCCGTTTTTTCCCCCTCGACTGTTTTTCCCACTCGCTTTTTGGCCGCCTCGTCCTTTTTCAGGCCTTTTTCTCACCGTTTTTTCCCGCCTTCTGCTCCTCGCCTCTCCCGCTTTTTCCCGCCTTTCGCCGCTCCGCCTACCCTCCCGCCTTCCGCCTCCCAGCTGACCCCTCCTCCCAGGCTACCCCCTTAAATGGCGGCCGCTGCGAGGCAGAGGTAGCGACCTTTGACCCCAGGGTAGGTCGCTCCCCTGCCCCCGCAGCGCCACCAGCTCCTGTGTGCCTTCTGCCTGTTTGCCCGTTGACTGTTTTCTGATTGCCTGATTGTTCCCCGAGTGTCTGCTGCCCTGTGTGATCGCGCTCCCCTCTTCTTTCTGTACCCCGAGTGTCTGCTGCCCTGTGTGATCGCGCTCCCCTTTTCTTTCTGTACCCCGAGTGTCTGCTGCCCTGTGTGATCGCGCTCCCCTCTTCTTTTTGTACCCGAGTGACTGTGTCCGCTGTGTCTTCCTGCCCCCACTCGCCGTTTTTTCCCCCTCAACTGTTTTTCCCACTCGCTTTTTGGCCGCCTCGTCCTTTTTCAGGCCTTTTTCTCGCCGTTTTTTCCCGCCTTCTGCTCCTCGCCTCTCCCGCTTTTTCCCGCCTTTCGCCGCTCCGCCTACCCTCCCGCCTCCCGCCTCCCAGCTGACCCCTCCTCCCAGGCTACCCCCTTAAATGGCGGCCGCTGCGAGGCAGAGATAGCGACCTTTGACCCCAGGGTAGGTCGCTCCCCTGCCCCCGCAGCGCCACCAGCTCCTGTGTGCCTTCTGCCTGTTTGCCCGTTGACTGTTTTCTGATTGCCTGATTGTTCCCCTAGTGTCTGCTGCCCTGTGTGATCGCGCTCCCCTCTTCTTTCTGTACCCCGAGTGTTTTCTGCCCTGTGTGATCGCGCTCCCCTTTTCTTTCTGTACCCTGAGTGTCTGCTGCCCTGTGTGATCGCGCTCCCCTCTTCTTTCTGTACCCCGAGTGACTGTGTCCGCCGTGTCTTCCTGCCCCCACTCGCCGTTTTTTCCCCCTCAACTGTTTTTCCCACTCGCTTTTTGGCCGCCTCGTCCTTTTTCAGGCCTTTTTCTCGCCGTTTTTTCCTGCCTTCTGCTCCTCGCCTCTCCCGCTTTTTCCCGCCTTTCGCCGCTCCGCCTACCCTCCCGCCTCCCAGCTGACCCCTCCTCCCAGGCTACCCCCTTTAATGGCGGCCGCTGCGAGGCCGCGCAGCGGGCGCGCCGCTGGCGCACTAAGGCAAGCCCGTCCGCGCCTGGACCACGCCCAGCGCCCAAATCCCTGGCCCCCACCAAACGTACGACTCCACCACCCTCGCCAGCCTCAACCCCGGCCGCACGCCGGGCTGCTACCGCGCCACCCCGAAACGAACCCACGGCCCTTTTACCTGCAGCAACTGCCGCTTCAACTGTCTACGGACTCACACCGCTCCCGTCAAAATCGACTCCCCCGGAAGCAATCTCCACTGCATCCTGGTCACCACCCGATCCGTCCACAGGCAGGCCATCGAACTGTGGAACCTCATCAACTCAACGAACCCGGACATCGCCTTCCTCACCGAGACCTGGATGAACCCCTCCTCGGCACCCGACATTGCCATAGCCATCCCCGACGGCTACAAAATCATCCGGAAAGACCGCACCAACCGCACCGGAGGAGGCATCGCCATCGCACACAAAAGCTCCATCCGTATCTCGACATACACCGACAACTCACTCCCCGACGCCGAACACCTCCACTTCGCGATCCACAGCGACCCCAAGACCACCCTCAGAGGCACCCTCATGTACAGACCACCGGGACCACGGACCAAGTTCAGCGAAGACATCGCAGACTTTGTCAACCCTCACGCACTATCATCCACCGACTACATCCTCCTAGGGGACCTCAACTTTCACCTGGAGAACCACACCGACAACAACACCACGGCCCTACTGGACAACCTCGCCAACCTAGGACTGAAACAGCTAGTCAACACCCCCACCCACCACGCCGGACATACGCTCGACCCCATCTTCTCCTCCAGCAAACACATCTCCTTCAGCCACACCACCGGACTCACCTGGTCGGACCACAGCTGTGTCCACTTCAACTTCAAGAAGACCACCGTGCACCACCACACCCAGCAACCACCAAGAAGACAATGGAATCGAACCACCACGGAACAACTCACATCGACCCTCGCTCAGAAACAACCCACCAGAACCACAGACCCCAACGAAGCCGCCAACAACCTCACAAGCTGGATCTCCGACTGCGCCACCCACCTGGCCCCCCTGAAGACCCAAGCTAACACCAACAACCACAAAAAAAACTCCTGGTTCACCCCCGACCTCAAGGACTGCAAGAAAGAATGCCGCACCCGCGAGAAGACATGGCGCCTCAACCAGAACGAAGAGAACATTTCAGCCCTTAAGGACGCCACCCGCCAACACCACCAACGCCTCCGCGCCGCACGAAAAACAGCCTACCAGAACAGACTCGACAACAACGCCCACAACAGCAAAGAACTATTTGGAATCGTCAAAGAGCTCTCCAACCCCGACGCAGAAAACAACTCCATCCCTCCCTCACAAGACCTCTGCGACTCCCTCGCAGCCTTCTTCCACCACAAGATCACCGACATCTACAACAGCTTCACCACAAACAACACGAACCCTCCACCGGAACCCACCACCAACGACACCACCATCCTCACCTGGACCCCAACCACCACCGAGGAAACCACCCGCGTCATGAACTCGATCCACTCTGGATCTCCATCCGACCCCTGCCCACACCACATCTACAACAAAGCCGACAACATCATCGCCCCCCACCTCCGGGACGTCATCAACGCATCTCTCACCTCCGCCACCTTCCCAGAGAGCTGGAAACACGCAGAGCTCAACGCCCTCTTAAAGAAACCTACAGCAGACCCCACCGAACTCAAAAACTTCCGGCCAATCTCTCTCCTGCCGTTCCCCGCCAAAGTGATTGAGAAAATCGTCAACGCCCAACTCACCACCGCCCTGGAAGCCAACGACTCCCTCGACCCCACACAGTTTGGCTTCAGAGCTAACCACAGCACCGAAACCGCCCTCATCGCAGCCACGGATGACATCAGATCCTTGACCGACAAGGGAGAAACCGTGGCCCTCATACTCCTGGACCTCTCTGCGGCCTTCGACACTGTCTGCCACCATACCCTAATACACCGCCTCAGCAACGCCGGCATCAGAGGCAAGGCCCTGGAATGGATCATCTCCTTCCTCTCCGGAAGAACCCAGAGAGTCCGCCTCCCCCCCTTCAGATCTACAGCCACGGAGATCATCTGCGGCGTACCCCAAGGATCCTCCCTCAGCCCCACTCTCTTCAACATCTACATGACCCCCCTAGCGAACATCGCACGCAAACACGGACTCGACCTCATATCCTATGCCGACGACACCCAGCTCATCTTATCCCTCACCAACAACCCCACCTCAGCAAGGACCAGACTACACGACGGTATGAAGGAAGTAGCGAACTGGATGACAGACAGCCGGCTGAAACTGAACACAGAGAAAACGGAGGTCCTCATCCTCGGCCCTACTCCCACCGCCTGGGACGACTCCTGGTGGCCTCCCGCCCTAGGCAGCACTCCCCAGCCCACCAACCACGCACACAACCTCTGCTTCATCCTGGACTCATCCCTCTCCATGACCAGACAGGTCAACTCAGTGACCTCAGCATGCTTCAACACCCTCCGCATGCTCCGCAAGATCTTCCGCTGGATCCCCATCGACACCAGGAAGACCGTCACCCACGCCCTCGTCACCAGCCGCTTGGACTACGGGAACACTCTGTACGCCGGCATCACCATCAAGCTGCAGAAGAAACTTCAACGGATCCAGAACGCGGCCGCACGACTCATCCTGGACATACCCCGCCACCACCACATCTCCGGACACCTGAAGAAACTCCACTGGCTCCCAGTCAACAAGAGGATCACCTTCAGACTCCTCACCCACGCACACAAAGCATTGCACAACCTCGGACCCAAACTCATCAACAACCGCGTCTCCTTCTACACTCCTCCGCGCACGCTACGCTCGACCGGACAAGCCCTGGCAGCCGTCCCCCGCATCCGCAAAGCCACCGCCGGAGGAAGATCCTTCTCTTTCATGACAGCAAAGACCTGTAACTCTCTGCCCAGCCACCTTCGCGCCATACCTGATCACCTCTCCTTCAGAAGGCAGCTCAAGACCTGGCTCTTTGAGCACTGACCTCCCCCCCCCAGCACCTTGAGACCCTTAATGGGTGAGTAGCGCACTTTATAAATGAGAATGATTGATTGATTGATTGATTGAACGAACCAAGGGGAGGACACAGAACAAGTACAAACTGCTCTTGTCACAGGAGCAAGAAAGAGCTCCCAAAAGGGAGAGCTGTCTCACAATGAGAACTCAGAATCAACTCAGGGATGGGGTATAGAAGCCACCCAGCTAGCCTCAGGGAAACCTCATGAGTCGGGGGACCTGGAGCACCAAGGGATAATATCTAGAAGCTTGCAGGTGCCACCAGAAATAACCGCTAACCTGTTCTTCCCAGAATATAAATCAAAAGGCCGGGAGGATGTGCTTAATAGGCGGAATATCCTATGACTGCTAAACTCCATTAATAGGCTGGAGGACTTAGGATCAAGTGATGTGAGTACCATAGAGTTTAGGGAGCACAGAAATCATTTTGGGAATGAGACAACTGTAGCGACCTGGGCATCAGCAGGAATAGCCAGAGTGTTATGGAAGAATGAGGACATCTAACCATTTGGGGAATTAAAATAGAACCATACCAAAAGCCAGGATATCAGGAACCCCTGAAAGTAAGGGAAAAGGATTGTCCGAAACCCCACCAAAAGAACAGCAAGGCACGGACATTCTTTGTACTTAAGGGGGAGCAGAGTACATCTCCACCAATACAAAAGGAAATATTTGACACCTGGAAAGCCAGCTCATCTGCACTAAGCACCTCTGGATGTCAAGATCGAGGTTGGCTAACCGGCAAAATAAATGAGCAACCTCATATTCCCTGACTCAACAATGACTTAACTCTAATAGCCAAAAACCTTATATGCCTGTGTTCCTGGAACATCAAAGGATTAGGTAATACAATTATGGATGAACAATTGTTGTCATATCTACAGTCCTTTGACCTCATACTCCTTCAAGAGACTTGGCTAGGCCAAGCATTTCATGTACAGGGCTTTAAATTATTACATCTCCCAGGTACCAAAAGTGCCAATTTTGGTCATCTTAAGGAGGGCCTTGCTGTCTGTGCCTCCACAGGGTGTATCAAAGCAGTCAAGGAGTTGAACACTAAACTAAGTCAATGTGATATGAGCCCTAAAAGTTGTTCCTTATGGCACTGATACAGCTTTGCAGCTAGTTCTAGTAAATTTGCATTTGCACCCAGGAGCAAAGGCAACGGGGGCTAGCCAGCCGGAAGAGGAACTGTATAGACTACTAAAGGAGGAACAATGATATGATTTCATACTAACTGGCGATTTCAACATGTATATTTTTGGAACAATGGTTGAGGACAATGCGCTGGATAATTATCCACTAGCATGGCACCTACCGCCACAGGACAGACACAACTGAGAAAGGCAAATGAAGTTGGCAGAAAAGCTACTGGGGTAATTGAAATACCTCAGTTTTTGTGCACTAAATGGCTGGCTCCCAGGAGACCGCTCACCGCCGCCACCTACCACTCTGCGGCAGTCAGTGCAACAATCGACTTTTTTAACCCTGCATTTGGTCTACAAAAATGTTGATTTCCAAACAGGGGTACGGGATGACAGCTATCATCTCCCACAAAAGATAACGCTGACATGGCAAAGTTAACTTCCCAAACAACCGCTTGAGGCACCTGGCAGCGTACACACTTTAAACAACAAACAAGTTAAGTGCAAAACCCATCATCCAGAAAGGCTGCTGGCTAAGGCAAAATCTCTCCTGCGAAACTCTGTGGGAAACAGACAGGATGTTCTAGCTAGTTGGGAGAACTTTACGAGGACACTACGGGCTGCTCATTCAGCAGGAGAAGAGTCACACCCGAGAGCAAGTAAGGGACATCATAATGGAAGGCCCTCCACCAGGCAGGCAGCACAACTTAGGGCATTAAATAAAGCAATTAACAAATTTCTGCATATACTTCTCCGGAGTAGCAAGGATATTAATACCCAAAAAGAAGTGAGGCAACTAAAAGCTGCTTGGAAAAAGCTGACTTGGCAGATAAAAAGAGCATCAGAGGAGAGAAGCTATCTTTAGGATCACTTCAACAACAAATCCCAATGCAATGCAAACGTACAGTTCAAACTTCAAATGGGATCTAATGAGCAAGGAAAAACTGGTAAAACATGCAGCAATAACGGAACCTCACTGACCACAATTTCTGATAACCAAATCGCAAAAAGAATAACTAAAAGAAGAAGAGGGAGAGCACTGTGGTATTCCGCCGATATTATTTAAATCCGGCAGTTATTATTGGGCGGATGCGATGGAATTAGTATTTAAAAGAATTGTGCAAACAGAGACAATTCAAGTCTCTTGGGGGGATTCAATTATCTCCCTGATTAAAAAAAAGCAGTAAGAATGAGGCCAAAAATTATAGGCTGGTAGCCGTGACAGATAAAGATGCCAAATACTTTGCTGGCCTCATATTAGAGGATTTGTGGTCCTTAATCAGACCAGTTTCAGGAAAAATATCAGAACTATCACAAACATATTAACTATTTCCATGCTGATTAATGCCACAATCGCTGCAAGACAGCCACTGTATTTTTGTTTTATTGATTTCAGCATTTGACCGTATAGACAGAGACAGACTATAGTATAAACTTTCTAAGTGGAACATTCCAACTCCCCTTCTCAATCAATTAACTCTTTTGCACAGTGATACAAGGGTTTTAATAAAGTTGGGGACTGGTGACGACCTTTCAAGAAGGATTCCAACCAGAACTGGTTAGCCCCAATCCTGTTCTCTCCCTTTATGTCAGATTTAACAGCTAGGTTAGACAAGTGTAAGTCCCATGCCCCAAATATTTGTGGTTTAATTCTCTCTAATCTGCTTTATGCAGACAACTTAGTACTTACTACAGAACCCCAGTAGATCTCCAGCGCTTACTAGATGAGAATTAAAGCTATTCTGTAGAAAACAGCTTGAGTATGAATATGGATAAGTTCAAAGTAATGCATCTGAATTGTCGCAAAGTAAAGGGCTCTCATCTATGGTACCTTGCTAAACAACAACTGGAAAATGTACAGAAGTATAAGTACTTAGGGGTCATAATTGACAACAAGGGCACCTTCAGTCCCCATAAGGATACACTTAAGAGGAAAAGTACTGCAACAGCAATGGCATTAAAAAACCTGAGGAATAAAGTCACGGCCCAAACCTCAACTGACTAGTTCAAGTCCTACAGGCTAAACTCATCCCAGCAGTCACCTATGGAAGTGAGGCCATAAAGGGGGAAACGTTGTGCTATTGGATAATATCATAACAGGTGCTCTGCAAATGGTTTTCAGCTTACCCAAATACACCTCACCGGCTTACAAAAAGGCTAGAATTTGGTCTACAGAGACAAGTGCTGGCTCATCAAGGTGCCTATGACAAATGTTGGCACAGGATCAGGGGTGCTGAACCAGGGTCATTAAATCCCTACTTATGGAACAAACTGATGATTAAGAAGAACAGTGCAACAAGAACCTGCAAGATTCAATCAATCAGCCAGGTCTACAGGGACTTTGGGAGGCTGCAGGATCACATGAAAAGTTTAGAAAACCTTTCAATGAAACTGTTATAAGAATTTTTCTGGTAGACGAAAAAGCAAGGCTTGCTGATAGGGCACATGGTTAGCTTACCATACAAAGTTATACCAAGGCAGCCCATCGGCCTTACTTAGGCACAAGCTTCACGAGGTCTAACCTTATTTTATTTGGGGGATTTTAGCATCATGAACGGACAAATTAGTTGCACTTGGCACTTTATACACACTTTTAGACGACTTTGTGAATCCTAAAGAAAACTGTGTACTTAGTTTTGATCTTGATGTTCACAAGGTACTAATGATGTTTTTATTGTGATTTATCTTTTTTCATTTTTTTTTTTTTAAACGTTGTGACTTCTTTGGTCTCTTTGCAAATGCTAATGCAATGGTTTTAATTGTGCAAAGAAAGATTGCTTACTATTATATGTAATGCTTTTATTTTGGGGCCACCTCTCAGTTCACCTCAAGATAAAAAGAACAAGGAAAAGAATACAACTTTGCTACATGCATCTTTCTAGTGTAAAGATACTTAACATTCTACCATTAGTTAGTATGCTGTCCGTAACATTAACATATATATTGTAATAAAGGTTTAGGGTAACCCACAGGTGAGAAGCAGTTAAGTACAGGAAATACAAGATTATATTAGCAAATGCTATTTTTATATCTAATTCAGCAGTCACTACTCATGTTCATTTGGGAAACAGCCCTTACAACACGGATGTTTCCCCAACTAGCCTTTACCATGCATGTGTTTCAATGCATGCGTCATTACAGCGAATAGCCTTTACAACGCATACTGTTACAACAATTGTAATGGTAAGGGCTATGTGTGGTAATGATGTTGAAGGCTATCAGCGTCATTAGAGGGAGGGGAAGATCATTTTGTTTCCTCAGAACAAGCTGTGATGCGCCTTAGGAGTCAGGTAAGGAGGATTAAGTATGGGGGTACTGTTTTAAGGAGGGGGTGAGGGGATATGTTTTAGGGTGGGGGCTGTTTTCAGGTTAAGTGTGGGGGGATTGGGCCTGGAAGTGGGGGGGTACTGTTTTAAGGAGGGGGCAGAGGCTTAGGTTTTAGGGTTGGGGACATGGTTTGGGGGCTTAGTATGGTGGTGGTGCACGGGTACTGTTTTAAGCAGGGGCGGGGGGGTTAGGATTTAGGGCGGGTGGGGATGGTTTTCGGGCTTAGGGTTGGGAGTTGGGCTTGGGGGTGGGGTGTACTATTTTAGGGAGGGGGAAGGGGGTGGAGGTTAGGTTTTAGGGTGGGCAGTTTTTGGGCTTAGGGCAGGGGAATTGGGTCTAGGGTAGGGGTACCTTTTTATGGAGGGGGTGCTGGATTTGAGGGTGGATGGGAACGGTTATCAGGCTTAGTGTGGGGGAACTGGGCTTGGGGTGGGAGGTACTGTTTTAGGGCCTGGCAGTGTGGGGGGTAGGTTTTAGGGCAGGCAGTTTTAGGGCTTATGGCAGGGGATTGGGTCTGGGGGTGGGGGTACTGTTTTAGGGAGGGGTGAGGCGGTTAGGGGTTAGGGTTTAGGGTGGGTGATGGTTTTTGGGCTTGAGGGGTATTGGGCCGGGGAAGTACTCTTTTAGAGAGGGGACGGAGGTTAGGATTTAGGGTGGGGGAGGTGGTTTTTGTGCTTAGGGTGGGGGGATTGGGGTACTGTTTTAGAGAGGGGGTGGGGTTAGGTTTTAGGGTGCGGTCAGTTTTCGGAATTAGAGCAGGAAGACGATTTTAGGGCTCAGGGTGGGGGACAGGGTTGGAAAAATGTAGGGTTCAGGGTGAGGGAGGGGCATTTTTTAGAATGACTGTGGGGGGAATTACGCTAGGACCTTTACCATAGACAGGCCTTTAAAGCACATGCTTTTACAACATAATTCATTGTAAAGGCATGTGTGGTAAGGGATATACGTAGTACTGGTATTCTCATTGTAACACATTTGTGGTAACAACATGCTTTGCAACGGAATGCGTGGCTCCGACATACAGCCGTTCATTTCAGTGAGCTCATCTAGATTAGTATTTCCCCACTGTGGGTCACAAGTCATTGGTGGGTGGCCAGCAGATTTTTGGTGGGTTGCGAAAAAACAATAAATAAATGGCCTTTACATTTTATATTTATCTTACCACATTTTCCATGCTTCAAAGACAGAGTTCAAATGTTAGGCTATGCCTTCTGACAAATTGCTGCTTAGACTTTTAATATGGGGATTGGTGTTTTTCTTGTCTTTTTCTGCCTGCAAAGTGTGAGGAGTTTTAAAGTGGTTAGGGAAGCAAACATGAAGCATATTTTGTTTTTGTGACTCTTAATTGTGATGAAAACAAAGGGCCTGATTTGGATCTCAGTGGAGGGGTTACTCTGTTACAATGGATAACCCATCGGCCGTAATCTAAATCAGGCCCAAAGTTTTTAATAGGATCTAAACAAATCAAGCAACTTTTACCTGGTGGTGCGCAAATGAGAAGTATTCACAGTGTTGTCATCAATTATGTCATTTGAGATGCTGCAGTGATATTATTAATGATGTCATGGAACATGTTATGAGCAACATAATATGTGAGATAATTAGTAGTGCATGGTGTGGGTGCAATTTATAGTAGCTTTACAAAACTAGTTACAGTTACTTGAGAGAACTATAAATAGTGAATTTCAACTGTTTTGTTCATTTAAAATAGTATGTTTATTCTGGCATTTTCATCTAACTATAATGTCCCTTTAACCTTTGGTTTTTATCAGTGAATTTCCAAGGTTTTTTGGTAATGCAAAGTAACATATTATTTAATTTCCTAAATATAACATCTCTTTAACCTTAGTTTTTTCAGTGAATTTCTATGTTTTTAATATAAAGGAAGATGCCATTCTCTGTGTGTGACATGGGGGTTTGGTACATGGCTGCATGGCTTGGCCTGTGGCCAGGCCCTGCAATCGCCCCCACAATGCTGTCCATGTGATGTTACATTAGTAAAAGGCTTTATTTTATTATCAAGAGGTCAGTACATCAATATATATACATTTTATATATATATATATATATATATATATATATATATATATATATATATATATATATAGATGTATCTATATATATATATATATATATATATATATATATATATACTACAGGGACGTTATGGTAGGAAATACAATTTTTAAAAAACATAGAAATTCACTTAAAAACCAAAGGTTACAGGGACGTTACTGTTAGGTTCTTAGTTTACTCATTCAAAACCTTTGTAATTCAGTAGTTAGAGTTATTCTAAGTAAGTATAGCTCATGGCCTAAGGTACCTGTAAGTCACTCACCTGCCATGCACAGGTTTTTCTTCATTAGCTTGACTGCTAATGCTTCATTTATATTTGTAATACCTTTATAGAATTTGTCATGACTGCTGTTATGTCTGGGGTAATGCAAGTTATAGATACCATAGGATGTGAGTTATAATTAATTGTTGTGCATGCATAATACACATAGCCCTGGGAAGGTGGTGTACCTGAAGGCTTCTATAAGCCCGAAGACCCCTATGACCACCTAACCTTGCCATGCACCCTATAACCACCCAATCCCTGCCATGCACAGCCTGTTTCTCTTGGTGTGAGAATAGGTGTGAGAGGGTGTCTCTGGGTGTGAGCGTGACTGCCTGGGTGTGAGAGTGAGTGTGGGAGGGTCTGAGTGGTTCTGTGAGTGGATGTTTGATGATCTAAGTGGGTCTGTGACTGGGTGTGTCAGTGTATGAGTGGGTCTGTGAGTGGGTGCGTTAGTGTCTGAGTCTCTATGTGGGTGCGTGAGTGTCTAAGTGGGTCTATGAGTGGGTGTATGAGGGTCTGAGTGGGGCTGTGAGTGGTTGTGTCAGTGTATGAGTGGGTCTGCGAGTGGGTGCGTGAGATTCTGAGTAGGGCTGTGAGTGTGTGTGTGAGTGTTTGAGTGGGTCTGTGAATGGGAGCATGTGAGTCTGAGTGGGTCTGTGAGTGGGTGCATCAGTGTCTGAGTAGATCTGTGAGTGGGTGAATCAATGTTTGAGTGGATCTATGAGTGAGTGGGTGAGTGTCTGGATATGTGAGTCTGTACGTGAGTGTCTAAGTGGGTCTGTGAGTGGGTGCATGAATTTCTCAGTGCTACTATGAGTGAATGAATTAGTGTATGAATGACTGTGAATGTTTTTTGTTGTCACCAATATTCGTAGATTTGTCATGACGTTACATTGGGGCCACGCTGAGCATCAGGACGTATTCGCAGGTATCATGCATTGTGATAAAAAATAATTATAAGTTCATAATTTCACCCTCAAACACCTCTATATCACAGCCCTGGTAGTACCCTGACCCCTTATACCACTTTTCCTTTTATTTTTGAGCCCCAGGGACAATGTCCTGTTATCTAAAATGGCAGCTGCAACTTTCTGGTCAGGTTGCGGCCAGCCAATCACAGAGTTCCTGTTGGTGTGCGCATTCGCGAATCTGCAGCAGTCTCCACAAAATCTCCATGACGGATCCGCGGCACAAGATATACAAATTTATTTCACCTTCAATTCTCAAAGACTACTGAACAGATTTACACCAAATAACAAAAAGCGTAATCTGCTTCCCGAAACCTACCTTTCTGCAAAATTTGATGTAATTCATTCCAGCGGTTGGGGGTTGGGTCTAGTTGTGTTCAAATGTCCTGTGGGCTCGGTGTGCTTCCCTCCTTTTTTAAAATGCTGCTGCAGGACTTGGCCCACCCGGGGGCTAAAGTGTGAACAAGTGCGGGAGACCATGCTTGTTTCTATTTAAAATTTTCATGCGATTCACAGAATCTCCACGTTTTTCAGAGCAATTTTTTTTTTAATGCTTTTTTGCCTTGGTGGTAGTCGGGGGGTACTCCAGCAGAAAGGGCAGTGAGTCATGGTATTTCTATTCTGCCTCCTTTTTTTTATTTATTTTTGGGACTCGGCTGAGGCCGAGCCCCAAAATGACTGCCAACACTTCCTAATTGAAGTGTTTGCAGCCGATCAGATCTCAGCATGAGAGCTCCGGGATCCGTGAAGCCATCTCATTCCTAGATATACACATTTAGTTTTACTTTAAATACTCTAACACTACTGAACAGATTTACACCAAATAACAAAAACATCACAAAACCGTTAACATCTAACTTCCTTCCGAACTTGGTGTAATTCTGTTAAGCCGTTTGGGCTGTAGGCATGTCTAAAGACCTGATGGGAAAATGCATGGGGAAACGCAATTTGGGACCTGCCTTTTTTGCTGCCGCTTCTTGATAAATCACCCCAAAGCTTTGAAAGCGGCAGCTAAAGTGAGTGGCAAACTAGTTTTTGACAGTTTTGTAAAGATTTGTCAAATGGCGCCAAATTTATTTGCAAACGTGTATATCAGGCAGTATTGATATCAATATGGTTGGTGAACCTGGTTGTAGAGATATAAGAGAATGAACATGTATTTATTATTTGAGATATTCTGTTCCATTGCATGAATAATTTAAGAACCAATTATTATGAGCAGTGGTTGTTATATACTAATTCTTCTTATATATATGTAGTTCTTATAGCTCTGGACACATATGGTATATGATTATCAACACTGAAGGATATAGTTTGTAAGCTATTCCTTGATGGCGGCCACCTTGCCTTTGTATTGCTTGATATGTGTATGTTAGTCCCTTATTTATCTTTAGAGTTTGAGGGTATTTAATTTGTAAACTAAACAACCGCCCCATACGTGATCAAGGCTACGGCTGAAACGTGTTGTGTGCAGGCATCATTTTATTAAACATATGCAAGTACGTTAAGTGTCCGAGCACATTCTTTTATTGTGGAGGAGCTGTTGCTATATATATATATATATATATATATATATATATATATATATATATATATATATATATATGTATATATACATTTCTTTCTGTCAATACCTTCAAAAGCAGAAAAAAAAGTTGCACCCAAAAGGTATATCTTAAATGGCAACGCATTTCAACACAGCAGTGTCTTCAGCGTGGCCAAATTGAAAAAACCTGTGCCCATTTTCCCCTGACATTTTATACTGCCCATGCGTCGACATAGAAAAAATACTATCCCAATCAAGAAAAACGATAAATGGTTCCACAATATACTGCATATTTTCTTTTTAACAGAATAAGCTCAAAATCATTAACAATTTAATTAACTCATGTTGACTGTCCCTGTGAAAATTATCTATTGCTTAATTACTAAAGTTCAACTCAAGATTAAAAGAAAAGAAAAGATGAAAAGAGGGAGTAAATAATTAATATACACAATCTTTTATATATGTACATGCTCCATTGCAGAATCTCAAAATGGCCAAGTGGCCCTAAGAACAACATCAGTTCCATCATTTCCATACTAAAATAGTTAGATAATATTCATGAAACCATTTAACAATTGGATTGTCATGAGAATGTCACAATTGTCTATGAATACCTAATTGTGAGATTTAAAAATGGCACCTAATGGAGAAAAACCTGGGGAAATCACCAATGCTCTCAATGACATTAATCCTACATGTACATGAGGTTCCTCATCCTCGTTTAAACCCTCCGGTGTCTTGGTCCCAAGGAGTATAATGTATACTGATTCCCTTATCCTTAGTAGTCTCTCTCGATCCCCTCCACGTATGTTTCCCTTAATTTTGTCAATGCCAAAAAATATCAAACTGTTAGGGTCACGATTGTGCATTTTTGCCCAATGTCTAGCAAATGGATATGAAGGATCATAGTTCTTAATGGCTCTATAATGTTCCAGGATCCTCGTCTTCACTTGACCAATAGGGCTTCCAACATATTGCAACTCACAGGGACATTGTAAAACATAAATACAATAATCAGACAAACAAGAAATAGCTTTATTAATCTTCCTGTTTTCACCCAAGTCCGTCTTATACGTCTTAACATTCTTGCTATTGTTGCATGCCTTGCACCTGCCACACTTATAAAAACCCTTCTGTTGACTAAACCAGCCAATGTGTTGATGACTCTGAGTACTCAAATGACTAAGGACCAAAATATCACATAAAGATTTTGCCTTCCGGTACGTGAACTGCGGATGAGAAGTCAGCACCTTTCTAATTAGAGGATCATTTTTGACTAAATGCCAGTGCTTCATCACTGCCTTTCTGATTGCTGTTGTAATTATCCTCATCTCAGGGATTACATTCTCCTGCTTATAAGTTTTTGTCAACAAAGTTTCCCTCTTAATTTTAATTACTTTCTCACTTGCTATTCGTAATACCTTATCTAGGTAACCCCTTGCTCGCAATCTTTTCAACATCCTATTCTCCTCTTCCTTGTAGGATTCAAAGGTACTACAATTCCTTCTAGCCCTAAGTAATTCACAGTATGGAGTATTCCACTTCAAATTAGTGGCATGGTGACTACTCGCATGCAGGATACTATTACCCGCTGTATCATTTCGGTATAGCCTTGTCTGTAATGTGTTGTCCTGAACTTCCAATAATACATCCAGGAATTCCATTCTCATTGGATATATTTTCCTAGTAAATCTCAAATTTAAAGTATTGTCTGAAATATGTTCCAAAACTTCCTACAGTTCTCGATGTGTTCCCTCCCAAATTAAAAAAAGGTCATCAAAATATCTTGTCCACATCGAAATATGTCTAGTCCATTTCTCATTCTCTTTTATCCATACCTGAGTGGCCTCCCACCAACCCATAAAAATTCCAGCATAACTTGGAGCAAAGCAGCTTCCCATCGCTGTCCCAACCAATGGACGATACCATGTATCCTTAAAAAGTAAAAAAATATTATTCAAATAAAAATTCAACATGTCTAATAACATTATAGAATGATCGTACCTACTCAAAGGTCTATCTCGGAAAAAATATTTGCGTGCCTTGATCCCCAAATCATGTTGGACACACGTATATATGGATTCCACATCTAAAGTAGCTAACAAAAAATGCGGTTCCCAAGGAATCCCCTCAATTTTAGAAATGAAATCCATGGTGTCCCTACAATAAGACGGTAAGGCCAACACATATGATAGAAGGAAAAAATCTTAATACATGGATGTACGTTCTAAAAGACTATTATTTGCAGAAATAATAGGTCTGCCAGGTGGGTTATCATAATTCTTATGAACCTTTGGTAACATATAAAAGCACGGTACAGTAGGCTTTTTAACCAAAATAAATTTATATTCATCCATATTAAGCAACCCCCTGTCTCTCCAATCAAATAGTTTGCTATGATATTGATTTATTGATCCAATTTAGTTCTGCATAGTGGTTATTTCATAATTCCCAGTATCATTAGGTTGTCTTTCTCGTTCCTTGCAATACTTATTAACATCCCAAAGAACCACATTACCTCCTTTATCGGAGGGTTTTATTACAATGTTACGATCATCAACCAAGCTCTTTAAAGCTCATTTCTGTGCATGGTCCAGATTAGACACATAATCACCCTTCTCAGAACTTCGCCACACTTCAATCAATTCACGAACAACAACTTAATGAAAAGTATCAATAGAATCATGAGTGGCGGGTGGATTGAACCTGGACTTCAGTTTAAAAGGAGTGACTTCTGGTCTATTTAATTCCAGATCCATAGATTCAAGAAAATCACGCTCATTCATACCCAAGGTGTCTATTTCTCCCAAATATATATATATATTATATATATATATATATATATATATATATACTAAAAAACTAAGGTTTAAAGTATAGTTGTGACAGTTGTGATAAACAGCTCTGTTTTTGTTTTAAATAAACCTTAAAAATTCACTGATAAAAACAAAGGTTAAAGTAATGCTATAGTTAGGTGAATATGTCAGTGACAACATTAATAATTTGAACAAAAAAAAACACAGGAATTCACCAGTTACAGTTAGCAGCCCTAACTATAACTTTTACTTTGCCACTGCCATGCACAGCTTATCTCCTGACATATTACATCACACCTGACATGTTCTATATCATAATTTATGACATCACTGACATCTCAAATTACATGATTGATTACATCATGAATCTTTACAAAACTTTCCAAAATGAAGTCTCATTTAGCTCAGCTCCTTATCGGAAAGATTTGGAGTGATCCATCAAGCAGGGGACAAAATAAAGAAGGGGGAGGGTCACAAAACACATTTTCCCTATTTATTTCCCTATTTATTAATTAGACAAAGCTACAGCCAAAATGGCTGAACGGGATACATTACATTTAGCAGAAATTAGGATTTTTGTCCGGAAAGTGTGCTTTTTGTGATTTGGTATAATTCCATTCAGTAGTTTTTGTGTGAAATTAAGGTTAAAAAAAATAGATAGTTCACGTTCCGAAGAATCCTTGAAGCTAACAGATCTAGAGATGAGATCTGATTGACTGCCACCACATTAACACTGATGTTATGGCAGCCATTGTAGGACTGAGCACTTAGTCCACTTCCCTGAAAAATAGTGTGAAAAACATATGATTAGGCAGCGTATAACCTGCCTCACTAGGCCTAGTGGGGGGCAAAAAGTATATAAAAAAAAATACCATGAATTTGCATAGGGATTGTGGTAAAATTAAAAAAAGAAACTTTATTGTGGGACAAGGCCTTGTGGTATGCATTTTATAGCCGAGGAGGCATGCAGCGCCCGCCAGAGTCTCTTTGAGGCCTTGGGGTCCAGTCCCCCAGGGCTGATATGTGATTTAAAGGGGAGGGGTTGTGCAGCCCCCATTCCCAAGCCTCCTTGAGACCCTGGGGCTGAATTTTAAATTGGGAGATGGAAGTTGCAACCCCCCGAGTCTCCACGATGCCCTAAAGACCATATGCCCCGGGGACCTCATCTCCCGGGGCCGTTCAAACTTTACCAGGGATGGGGTTGTTTTGTGCCCAAGAACCCCTTGCCTTGGGACTGGCTGAGTGGAGGTGTCCTAGGGCCCTTTCTCCTGGGACCTAGCCTTTTTCCTTCCTGCAAAACTGCAGGCTGGGAAGTCTCCAGTGTTTCCACCCGGCAGAAGCAGCAAGTTGTTCCATCAGAATTGGAGCACTTTTTTTTTTAAAATAAAGCAGGTGCTGTAACCATGCTTGCTTTTGTTTTGCTCCATGGGTGGGCCAGGTCTAGGGAGGAAAGTTATTATTGAATTACTGGGGTCCAGATGTGCCCCCACCCCCACAGGCTGTTTATGGCTCCAGGAGCCCCTTCCCCTGCATCCTAGCTGCATATCAAAAGGGGATGGGAGCCACGCGTCCCCCCTCCTGGGCTGATTTTGTCCCCAAGTCTGCTCCACGCGGGTGGGACCATGAAAAATGCTCTTGCTCGCTAGGAGCAGACTTTTTGAAACAGATGAAAACATTTTTAGATGCTCCCTGTGGGTGGGAGCAGTGCCAGGTCCCACTGGAGGTGCTGAGCTGTCTGGGGCTGCAGGGGCATTGAGGATCCCCCTGCAGCCCCCTAAAAAAGTGCATTGGGTGCCATGGGTGGACTCCAGGACACCCACCGTTTACTGACAAAGGCCTGGGGTATGGACTCCCGGTGGCCAAAACCGGCCCATGGAGGAGGGCTGGTGCCCCTCCCTAATTACTAATGAAATAGGTTTTGGGAAATGGAGTCCCTGGGGGCAATATTCACTCAGATAGAGGCGTTGCGTTTCTCCATGACTTTTCACAACAAGGCCAGGCCCCAGGAAATAGGACCCTTGAACTGACATTGTCCCAGAGAAGAAGGCTGCATGGACCCCCTCTTCAATTATTAATTAAATAGGCTCCGAGCAATGGGATCCCCATGGTCAATATTGGCTGGGGGACGGGGTTGCATGCCCCCCTTCTTAATATGTCCAAGCCCCATGAGATGGGGTCCCTGGGGCCAGAAATCAGCCGAGAGAGGGGGGCTGCATGCTCCCAACCTATTTAAAATGGGTTGGCTTCCAGTGGGGGTTGGGTGCAGGGTCTGGCCGCAGGGCAGGCCCAGCAGCCAACCCCTACTGTTCTTAGTACATTTTTTGAATACTCTTTGTTGTATTTTACATGAGAGTTCCACTATTTGCAAACAGTGTGGTATAGAATGAACTCTCTCCTTTAGTAAACATTGTTTATAGTACTCAGTTCTTTACTGATATCAACTTCATTTCTTGATGTAGGTAGGGCATTTGTTTTGGAATAGACATTCATTATTTTGGCTTTCTCTGAACAGTTGTATACAGATTGAACACCATAGTAAGGGTATCCCATATATCTGTGGTTGATTGTTCATGTAAACTATGATATGTGTAAAGATGTAGCAATTTATATAGAAATATGCAGGAAATCAAGGTTGGATGATATCATCAGTGATGCCATCAATGATGTTATTTTGGATGTCACCAGTGATGTCATAAATTATGTCATAGAACATGTCATGAGTGATGTCATATGCAAGGTCACAAGCAGTTTATGGCAGGGTCAAAAGCTATAGTTAGTGCTGCTAACTATACCTGCTGAAAGTCTGTGTTTTTTTTGTTCACTCTAATGTTGCCACTGAGAAATTCACCTAGCTATAATGTTACTTTAACTGTTGTTTTATCACTGAATTTCTAAGGACTTTTTAAAAATGAAAACATCTATTTTCATTACACCTAACTATAGCGTTACGTTAACCTTTGTATTTTTTTAGTGACTCTCTAGGGTTTTTTAAAGTAAATTCATGTATTTATTTAACGTTAATCTTTAATAGAGCAGTGAACAAAACATGATTGTATATTATTTTTATTTTAAAAAAAGGGATGACTCTCACAAGACGCTCGTGAGAGCCTGATGCACAATCCCATGAGTAAACTGTGAGGGGTCTATTCTTCCTGTTTGTCTCTTTTGAACAACTAGTGAGATTGTACTTTTAAACTTAAGCTAATAACTGTGTTTTACTATAATTTTGAACAAAATAGAACATTACATGGTGTTGAAGGTACAAAAAAGAATTGTATACTGTTCTATAGAAGATATAAAGCAAATAACTTTTAAGGGTCTTGCAATACGCCTGCGAGATACTCTCATAAGAGGTCAGGGAGAGAAGGCACACCCTAAGGAAGGATTTTGATTGGTTCATATAGATGTCTTTATTTAGAAGAAGTAGATGCCACCCTTTTTGGTTTATTTTACTATTGGATTTTAGGGAGAGTAGATATAAGTGACTATTTTCCTGTTTGGCTTTGAAGAGAAAGATGTCTCATCTGATTAAGATGAACAGGAAGGGCCTTCCGCACTGGCTCAGCGACCCAATGAATCCTTGGTGTGGCAATGTTTTTAAATAAGGCCAGTGCCTAGAACGTTTGTGCAAAGTACCTCACATGTAACCTTTTCAGGAACGAGTTTAGCCAGGGGAGCAGAAATAAACAATATAGCATGAGTGCCACAGGCATGTGGAGACACCTAAGTTCTGCACATCTGCAACGAATTGTACATGAAGAGTTGACTCATGCTGTGGAGTTAGACAACTCTTCAGGGGCTTCAACAACATTTTCTTCTGGATATTCTGTGTCTGTGCAGGTTCTAGGTGTACAGGCAGACCATAATCCTACGTTTTATTTTAAAGAAAGCACTGTTTTACTGCCTGTGCAAGCTGATAATTTTTTCTTCAGACAAAAGTAGGTCTGCCCAGAACAAGCTCATACAAGAGCACAAGTTTCTGTTCTAAGGAGATGCTGTTGGTGTTTGTTTCACACCTCAAGTTGTATGTTTTTGTTCTACTCTTTTAAAAAATTGAAAATACCCCAAACAATTAAAACTGTTTGAAAACACATCAAAATGTATAGTTGTTGAAAACTGTTAACAAACATAGCTCTTTCAGAGCTACCCTCTACTTCCATGATCTATATTGTTTATACTGTTTCCATTTTCTTCCTTCTTACACACTCTTGTGAGACTCTTGTCAGAGCGGTAGCACCTAAACACTTGCTCTCGCCCATATACTTTGCCAGCTTTTGCAAGAATCTTGTAAGATCATAAAAAAAAATTCAATAAGAATTAACCATCTACTCATAAGAGTACTTATCTCTTACAAGCATTCTTTCAAAAACAAGCACCACAATATCCATTCCTACTAATAGAATGTATTGTGAACTCATCTACTCATTTTTACTATTCATAATCTCACAAGAGTCCTGTAAGGAATTAGTTAAAAACATTATACATTTATTTTCTCCTCAGTAGGTATCCCTTACACACCTGCTCCCTAAACTTAGGAGGACATCATGTCTTTCTGTTGCCCCCCATACAGCTTCTTTATTTCATTTCCACAACACCTCAAATTTTTTACAGTAAACATTAATCATAGCCAGTTAAATTCTAACATTCCAACAGCCAGCTAATCAGAGCACTCACTTTCACGAGACTTGCTGAATCCTCTCACTTCTGTGAAAGATTACAGAAAAAATGGGTCTCTCACCCAATCACAGGCATCCATTTTTAAATTTCCGCTCCTGTGGGACTTGTGAGAGTCCCAATTATTTTTGGCCCTTAATTTCTCGAAAACTACTAAACTGACTTACAGCAAATCACAAAAAGCACAATCTGCAGACCAAGATCTAGCTTCCTGACCAATTTGGGGCAATTCTGTTCAGCTGTTTTTGCTATAGCTGTGGCAAAAGAAGTCTACAGAAAATACATGGGGATTTTATGTTTTGGGAACCCCCTTTTTTTCAGCCTCCGCTTGATGGATCACCCCAAATCTTTCCAGGAAAGGTCGGTGGAGGATGGACTTTATTATGTTATGTCTACTATTACACTAAAAAGTCACCCTACCTCATGACATTAAAGCTAGGTAGGTCGCAAAACCTTGCCCTTCTAAAAATTGGGCTGGTGTTCTAAAATGTTTGGGAAGCACACATCTAGAGATTTAGCACCAGATTTATCAACACATAAATCCCCACAAAGTGTTGAATTGGAATTTACTTTTCAGCACACCCCTATTCTTTATGCAAAGCTCTGTCTACTAACATTTGTACACATGGCTTTGCACCAAATATGCCTCTTCAAAGCAGACACAGTAGAGGAGAAAAATGTTTTTTCCAAATGTTTGCGCTATACATCACACATACAAAGGGGAACGTTTTAAAGTTAGTCTAATATTAAAAGTCTACTCTTTCATTATAAAACCTATGCCAGACTTAATCACATACCTTTAAACCAAGGTGCAAAGGTGTGTAGGTGGTCCAGAGCAGCCTAACTGTGTGCAAACACCTGTAAACAGGACAGCAGGACCTTATGTCAAATGATCTTGCACTGCTCTCTCACAAGGCACAGCACATCGACCAAGGTAACTGCACTGATTTGGGGGGGTATTATTAAATCTGCCCTCTAATGCTGAAAAGCCATAACAACTTTTACCTAAAGTCACTTGTTTGCAATGTATCACTTTTGGTATTATTTGTCCATGAGTATTACAAAAATGTGTCTTTATATTTTGAAGTCAGTAATAAGTAGGGAAATGGGTCAATAATTTGCACAATTTCGTATATATTTGTCTGATGTAGTTATTAATGTTGCGAATAAAGAGTGCATTACCTTTGAATTCCTTCCATCTGTAAAAAATTTCGATGCATAGGTAAGCTAATCATGACACCCTTGAAACATTGTCATTGTCGATGCTATTAGTGAACCTATATAATTGCTATGGAAAGACAGAAACTGATATAAATATAACTCCATAAATGAGTCTATGTGGATGAACGAACGATCTTAAGGATGATCTACGGCAATGTCAATTTCGTTAAAAACAATATCTGAATATTTATGTGATGCTGGGCAGGTCGCAGGCATATACTAGCAATTTGGCTAATACAATTCTATTTAGAATGACATTTTTAAGTTATATCAGTACAGTCGCCAAAGCATGTACTGAATTCTCCACAGAGTATTGTTACATATGCTTCTGCCTTAATTGTATCGATTTAGCCCCTTCAAACAACCCTTCTTTCTTTCTGACTTCCTGCGGTCTTGTTTTATCGGTTTCAAGATTTGATAGTACTTTAAGCATCACACCCATATTAGATTTGTCTATTGCCACTTACGTAGCTCTTAGGTATAGGTAAAGAAGGACTATTTGAAATGCCTAATTTTAATGTATGCATTCAAATATATCAGATACAAAAAATCTATACTTTAGCCATCTGTAGAGAAACCAATTTCATAACAAATACCCTCAAAATATTAAGGCTTTTGTTAGCTCTACATTTGTAATTATCTCAACTTGGACCATGCTATTTTAAAAAAGCTGAGTGGCCTCTTAAAGGCAAAATCAGGAACATTTGCACTTTTTTGTGATAGAAGTAATAGAGTGACATTTTAAGTTTTGCTCTATAAATCGGAAGGCTATCTTTGTACCATAGCAGCGTATATTCTTACAAACCCTTTGTAGTCCTTGCAAATGCAGGCTATGTTATACCAGATGTTATTGTTAGTATAAAACACAGAGAATATTGGCACTGATGCCCTCATTATAGGTAAGGGCTTAGGGCCTAGTTTATTATATGGAGGGAGGTACCTTTCTTTGTCAGGGAGATGAAGTAAATTACTCTATCACCCTGACGGAGATGCCACCTGCCAAAATTGTAAATGACGGCCACACTGGTTGTCATTTCTAAAGCATTGTCAAGAACTGGTGTAATAGCGTAACTCCTCCCAGACGTGCAAGAAACTCTCCGTTCACGGCCATCCTTTTTAACCCATCCGCAAAACATCACGATGGAGGCATTGTTGGCTAAGCACGGCCGCAGCTCTTTATTCATGTACAAGGTTAAAAACACACAAATGGCAGTCTATCGTATGACCCATGCAATCGGTCCTTTCATAAGCTATTGTATGTTCTGCCCACCAGGGTCCCAGCATGTGCCGGTGGCTAGGCTTCCCTTGCTGCCAAGTCTTTGTGGGCGATTATGACTTTGCCCCGGCCGCAAATGCCGTCCCTGCCTGCCGCTTCCCCTTTTTTCTTATGCTCCTCTTCGCCCCTGCCATCAGGCATCTCAGAGGTACTTCCTCATCTTTTGAGCACTATGTTTCACTGCTGACTGCATCCTTCTGCAACGCTGCCTGTGTTTTTATGACTGCGGGCAGCTCCCCCTTTTTGCTTCACGAGAATCCAAGGTGCTCCAGCTCCCCTACTATATTAAGCAAGAACATGTCAATGCCTACACCTGACAGATGCACCCCATCTGCTGCTTGATATCCTGGTGACCTTAAATTGATAAGGCCACACCTCAGAAACCCCCAGGCGTTAGCTCTGTATAGCTTGGACATGGTAATGTTTATCTTCCTTCTTCACCGTTCTACTGCCCCAGCATCTCCAGCCCCTTGCCGTGTCTCCCTGCCTCTGACCTCTGACCACATTACTTCTGCTGGACACACAGGCATGATACTGCTGCCAGTCCTACTGTCATGGCCCTCAGCAGCTCTCTTCTACCCATGTCTGTGAGGTCATTTCCACCCAGATGTATAACTACTACATCTGGCCGTCTTACCGTTTTGATTGCCCTGTTTACAGCTGGCAACAGCTGCTCCCACTTTATACTTAGCTGACCTAGCCAAACCACCCTTGTGTTATGCAACAATAAACCCTGATAAGTACTTTGCACATCTGCCCACTTTTGTGCTCTGGATGCAAATAAAAGACCCACGATCCATGCTGTACACATTCCCCTCCAGGGCCTGTTGAAAAAGAAGCAAGATTAGGAGCTGGAAGGCCTCCCATTCACTTTAAAAGCCCTCAATACCCAGTGCCCTATGCACCTGATGTGCTTTTCGTCTAGACCATGGGCTACTACCGTGGTTGCTGTACTTATTCTGAAGGAGTGAGAGCCATAGCTGCTGAGGTTGAGGCCAATTTTCCCCACTGTCATTCTCATGACTGTGCTAACTTGGGCCCTGCTTAATTAGGAACCATCCTTATGCCAGAATAACACCTGATCTGACAGGGGTCCTTTGCCTACGTATGCCCGCAACAAATATACTGGGAAAAACCCGCTATTCTCAAGGCAATTTAGTTGTGACCTTTTCCCTTTGCCCAATGTGTCAGTTTTTGCCCTTGTCAGGTGTATAATCACCCAATCTTATCCGAACATTACATATCTGCCTAGCAGGCACACTGCCCCAGCTTTTGCTCTCGCTGGTGCTACTAGCTCACCCACTCTAAATGCTCAAAAGAAGGCCAAACTAAAGGCTACCTTAAATAGCAGATGCTCATGCTCATCCACAGACATCTCAGCAAGCTTTTCTATTAGCTGTTTCAGAATATCAAACTTGATTGGGCACTTCTTGTCCTGTTGTTTGGCTGTAACCTGCTATAACCTTTAATTTTAATGGCCACCCTCCACAAAAATGTATAAGTGGGGTCCTCTTTCCCTGTCAGCTTGGTGTAAAAGGCTACTGAGCTCAAATGAGTCTGCGTCCAACTCCTACTCTGGCCATTTGCATATGCCTCAGGAATTAACTTTTGTACATCCTGCACGGTTACTACGCTTAGCCCCTTTTCCCCCTGTTGCCCCCCTTCATGTCTCCTGGCACTTATGATATCTTGCATTGGTTTTAGGGCAAGGGCATGAGCCACTAACGTTGACAATTCGGGTCCACCAACTTTAACAAGTTGCCAGGTATCGGCGTCATTTTCCTTTTTCTGCCTTCAGTGGCAGTTCTCTAAATCTCTGCCATTGGGAATGCGACAAGGCATCAGCAATGTTGTTTTCACAGCCTGGTAAATGCCTCGCCCTGATTCCTATGTCCTCTTTCAACTGGCACCCTACCAGATGCCGTAAGAGGTGCATCACTGGTGGGTTCTTTGCTGTGCCTGAGTTTATAGCCTGCACAACTGCATGGTTGTCTGAACGCAATGTGATCTGCTTGTTAGCTAAACCTGTGCCCCAAATCGTAAGAACCACTACAATGGGTAACAATTCCATTAATGTAATATTCCGCCTCAAACCCTTGCCCTCCCACCTGCTAGGCCACCGTACTGCAGTCCATGCCGAACCAAAAGATTCCCCCCGGCAGAGTCTGTGAATAGTTCTAATTGACTGGCCAGCACCCAAAGTTCTCTCCACAACAGGTTCTCATTGAAATTAGCAAGAAATCCTAGCCACTGTGCCAGGTCTTCCTTCACACCTCTGGTCAGTCTGACCTTATGATAGCTACCTGTCGAAAGGCCTGCTTGCCGGGATCACTTGGTGGCAAATTCAGCTGACCATATAGCTGTTGAATGTCCCCCAAAGTAGTTTTCTTCCTTTTGCTGAGCATCTCAATCCACCCCTTTATTTCTTCCACTTTTGATTGATGGAGTCGGCTCACTTCTTCCCCTCTCTATGCCCAAGAACACTAAAGTCGTCACTGGGCCTTTGTTTTTAGCTAGTGGCACCCACAGCCCTTCTATTACCTCATGAAAAGATTGGAGTAATGATTCACAGTCAGTCTTACCCTTAGCCCCTATGAACAGGAAGTCGTCCAGATAATGGGTACATCCCCCTCTAGGATTGCGGGACTTCAAACTCACTCCAAGAAACTGCTGAAGGCCTCAAATAGGCACATGAGATGGCGCACCCAATGGAGAAACATTTATCATAGTAGAACTGGTCATTCATTTTAAACCCCAGCAAATTATAGCTTTCAGGGTGTACTGACAGAAGTCAGAATGTGGATTCAATATCCACCTTTGCCAATAGCGCTTCTCTGCCTGCTGCTCTGATGAGGTCAACTGTGTCATTCACCATTGCGTTAGCAACAGAACACTTGCCATGTTCTAGCCCATCATTCACTGATTCGCTTGGTGCATATGATAGATGGCCTATAAGCCTGAATTTTCCTTGTTCCTTTTTTGGAGCTCGGCCCGGCGGGGAAACTATGAGATTTTTGGGGGGTGAGTGGTCCCTGATGGGACCTGCCATTCTGCCCAATGAGACCTCCTTGTCTATCTTTTACTGCGCTGCTGCACAGTTGTCCCTGACGGACTTCAAGTTTCTACACACCTTCAACTCAGGAGGGACATGTGAGGGTATAATAAAACGTGTACTAAAACCTCCCACTAACAACTGTTTGTCTTTTGCCTTTGGGTAATCTGCCAACATTTGCAGCAGTCTTCTGACCGAAATAGGGGCAGTTAAGGGTGCATGTCCACCACCCTTTTCATGCCTTTCTCACTGTTGGCTGTTTGGTTGTTTTCTGGAGTCCTTATGGTCACATCCCCCTCTTTGTTTCTTACTTTCCAATAGCAGGTGGGCCCTTCCACAATTGCTGCAGCAATGCCTGAATTTACAAGCCTTCTGCCACTTACACTCGTCTTTGTCATACTTCCCACAGTTTGTTGGCCCACTTTATTGCCTGTTGCAGTCCTTTTCGTTGAGGCTCGCTGTGTCTCAAATCTCCATTTTCCCCCTTGTGGATAAAAATTGAATTTGTGATGGACCACCCCTTCCGTGGCAGCGTCCATGTGATTTGTGTACCCCTCTACATCATGTTGGTACCATTCAATCCTGGGCAATACTTGCATTCTTTCCCTAACAACCTCCTCATAATGCAGCCATGCCTCACCCTGATACCATTTGTGTGCTGCGTGTACGCTCTGTTCATGCAAAAAAAATGTGTTGCTTCAATCCCAGGGAATTTCTCAACATATACAATTATATAAACTGAAATTATGGAAAAGTCCCTCTAAAGCAAAGTCTTTGCCGAAAAGTCCAAATACTTTAAATTAGATGAAAAATAGGGTGAACAAAATTACATCATTGTTGATCCACAAGTTCCTTGTTTATTTTTTTTAAGTAAAACAAATCGTTTCCAAAGTAGATAACATCAGTAATGAGTCCTGAGCAACGACACAGAAAAATCAGCCAACATGTGTTTCGCCCCAACAGGCGAGTAAGCCGGGGCTTTCTCAACCCTGAAAGAAAAGGGAAACAAGGTCCGGCTAAGAGTAATTCAGTAATGGTGGAGAAGGTCTTGAAATAGAACAACACCCAAAGGTGAAGGGTTCAAAGGTGCGTGCTAGTGATTAGTATTCTCAAGCGCAAGTGATCCCAGGGAAGAAAGTACTAGGCGTCATCATTACAGAAAAGGAAACGCAGAAAAGTGAAACCAGAGAAGAGAATCCAAAGCACAAATTGCTTATTTAGTAATTAGCAACAAATAATGTGAATATGTGAATCATAATGAGCTAATAAGCTCTAAACAGGACATGGAGAGTGTAACCACTATTATCGCGAACACCATGAATAAGTACATGAAGGGGTAAAGGTGTTTTAAAAGGTGTTTTAACAGTGGACTCCATTGTGGTGCCTAAGATTAGGAAAGGAAAATTAGTGCCTACCAAATGCGGAAAGGTGCGCAAAAATGTGCAAACTAAAGAAGAGAGATAAGTCTGGAACTTTACAAGGGAAATGACAATAAAACAGACATACCATTCAGATAGGGTACAGCAGTACAAAACAATTTTTTGTGTATGATAGTTAGGTATGTTCTTAATCTGCAAAAAATACATACAACAAATGTGTACTATTTGGTATACATAAAAATGCAGAGAGAAAAACAGACAAACCCTAATAAACAGTGGTATAACATTCTATGAATTCCATTGTTAACTGGTGATTATATACTGGAAAATGTTAACTAGGGTAAAAAGGAAAGATAAAACTTTTAGGGAAATATTATGGAGCTTAGAGACAAAAGGGCTTATGTAGTTCGAATTGCTTGAAAGCCTTGTTAGGGCAGGAAACTACTGCAAAATACAGCGGGAAATATTAGCTATGGTAAATGGAAGAGAACATGACGTTAAGGGGAATATTGTGTAACTATAAGAAAAAAGCTTATGATGTTGAAATTGCTTAAAGCCTCGTTGAAATGGAGGCTACTACAAAATGCGGCAAGAAATAAGGTGTAGAACGGACCAATAATTAAAAATGCTAAGAAAGGAAGAGATAGTAGAATGCCGTGGTGCAGAGATTGCAAACACCAGACTCACCTAAAGGAACCAATAACGTGCCTAGAAACGCGTCCGTCTGCATATGAAAAGCCGGGATGGATATTTATAGACTGAGCCGCGGGTTGAGAAACGCTGAAAGTCCTACCTCGGTGATGGTGACGAGGTACAGAAAGAGGAAAAGGACAACATGGGCATTGATGGGTGGCGCCATTTTGAATCCAGGCTAATTCTTCGACAAGACCTCAAGTAAATTTTTTAGAAGAGGCAAGACGTTACCACCTGGGAACTTTAAAAGACTCACGGGAAGTACTACCAGATACCTCAATAGCCATTGCCAGTACCTCAGGCATACAGACTCGCGCTCGCAGCAAAACGACTCGATTTTGACTTCTGAACGACTGATTGTTAACCTTTCTGACCTTGAACTCACTCTAACGGATCAATCTATTTTGAATCGTGGTCTGTCCTTTTGTCCTACTAACTTCTGGGATATCACTCAAACTAAAATTGACTTCTTTAAATTTATACGTCATCTCAAACTAAAGTCTTTCTTTTCTTCCATGTCCCCATCTTCTACTCCACCTTCTCCCGCACCAAGTCCAAGTGATTTTTCTGTCCAGGACCTCACTGATATCTCTCTTCTCTGTAACCTTTCCAATACGGCTGAATCTGACCTTTCACTTTCTTCTATAGCTCAAGAACTCGATCTCGAGACTAACCAATACTTTCCCTTTGATCTTAGATCTAAATCTATCTTTACTCCTATTCTTCCGGCTGGTAACTCTATTGACTTATTTTCATCAGCAGTGTTGAAAGACCTTGACCGTGAATACAAAAGATACTGTGACCAACGTAAATACTTACCTTCGAATATTAACAGAGATCAAGCAGCAGCTTTATCACATTTGTCTTCTAAAAACCATGTTATCATCAAAGAGGCCGATAAAGGAGGGAATATTGTTATCCTCAATACTCATGATTATCTGAAGGAAGCCTATAGACATCTCTAAGACAAAAATTGTTATAAAAAACTCTCACACAATCCTACAACTGAAATACAACAGAGACTGTCTGATCTTCTGGAGTTTTGGCATTCACGCCACATCATCTCAAGCCAAGAAAAATCTGCTCTTTTTCTTCAGTTCCCTACCATCCCTACATTATATCTTCTACCAAAAATTCACAAAAAGGGCCATCCACCCAAGGGCAGACCTATAATTTCAGGGGTGAATTCTGTCTGTTCCAAATTGGGATCTCTGATTGATAAGGAGCTCCAACCTTTCATGATCAATCTACCTTCCTATGTCAGAGACACCAAAGACATTTTACAAAAACAACAGAATATAGATTGGCAACCTGATTATCTCCTTGTTACTATTGATGTAGTTAGCCTCTATGCTTCGATTAAACATAGTGATGGCTTAGCGGCAGTAAGCAAATGTCTCTCCACCAAATCTGTTCAACACATGGCACAGAATTCCATGATACTGGATATGCTTAAATTCAGCTTAGAAAACAACTACTTCCTTTTTGATAGCCAGTTTTACCTACAGCTCCAAGGTACAGCGATGGGGGCAAAATTTGCTCCCCCATACGCCTGTATCCTTATGGGAGCAGTGGAAAATTCTTGGCTTTGGAGTGATCGATCAGAGCACTTTACTCAACATATAATATTCTGGGGACGTTACATCGATGATATCTTGCTAATTTGGCAAGGTCATCAGGCTCTCCTTCACCAATTTATTCAGTCTTTAACACCTAACATCTGGGATATCGATATCACCTATCAAATTTCCAACTCCTCAATTGAGTATCTAGACCTATTGATATTTGTAGAAGACAATAAACTTCAGACCACGTTTTTTTCGGAAAACGACAGCAGCCAACTCTATCCTTCACGCCACCAGCTGTCATCCTTCCAGCACCATTCGAAATATTCCTAAAGGAGAACTTAGGAGAGCTAGACTCAACTGCACTAACATCTCTGATTATGACGCTATTTCCACCCAAATAATTGAGAGACTAACTACTAGGGGCTACAATCGCAATTCATTAAATATTACAGAGGCACAATTGAGAGATATGGATCACAACCAATTGCTTAACAAATCTAAACAGACCAGCAAACATCAGGTAATCAGGTTCATCACAGTATTTCAGAATGGTCATCACCGCATTCGGAAATTTCTAAGGAGATACTGGTATTTACTACTGAATAATCCCTCTATCCGTCAACATATAACTCATTCTCCTCAAATTGGTTTTAGACGGGCCCCCAATCTTCGAAACAAACTTTGTTCATCATTCTATCAAGAGAAGCTAGTTTCCACTTTTCTACCGCCCAAACCAAAGGGGTTTTATACTTGCAGCAAATGTTCCGTCTGCAAGTTGGTCCTTTCTAAATCCAGACTTGTTACCATCAACAACCTAACCCACCATATTCATGATTTCATTAATTGTGACAGCTCCCATGTTGTTCATGCCATTTGGTGCCCATGTAATCAAGCCTGTATAGGCAGTACTACTCGGTCCTTAAAAACAAGAATTCAAGAACATTACCGTAATGTACAGAAGTTAGATAGCAAAGCTCCACTAGTTGAACATTTTATTGAATTCCACTCCCAACAACGTACCTTTACCTTCAGTGGACTCCGTCACATCACATCATCTCTAAGACGCGGCAATGTGTTTTTACGGTTACGTCAGGAGGAAAGCCGTCTCGTCATTAAGTATGATACAGTTAATCATGGACTCAACAAAGATCATGAATGGCACTTCTGGTTAATGTAATTTTGTTATTGCTTTTTGCACTTATTTATCTCATCTGTCTTGATTAGACAGGCTCTTTTCAGCACTCATATGTTGACTTCACATATTTTTCCCATGTATATTTTTAGATCTAGAGTGCCCCGTTTAGGCTCTACTCCCAAATCCTTAACCAAAGTTTTGATGAGCACCTTGTCAATGGTGCCTCATATACGTCCATTCCATTCACTAGCACCTCTAAACAGTATTTAAGTTTTCTCTTTATATTACTACTGTAATATTCAGTCTGTGTCCTTATAGTTCCTATTTTACTTTTTCTTTTTCTTTCTATTGTTTAATTTCCTCTCATCTCCTTCTTATTTTTGTCCCCCAAATGTATTTTTATTTTTATTTTTTCTTTCCTTTTTCTCTCATCTTCAATACTGTAATTCTTTATGTTTGTATCTTATCATTATTTTTCTTTTATTTCTCATCTGATCCTCGTTTTTCCCATTCACTTTTCTCTATATTTAATTCATTTCCCACTTCAATATGTCAGCGCTGTTTAGCCTGGATTCAAAATGGCGCCACCCATCAATGCCCATGTTGTCCTTTTTCTCTTTCTGTACCTCGTCACCATCACCAAGGTAGGACTTTCAGCGTTTCTCAACCCGCGGCTCAGTCTATAAATATGCTTCCGGCGTCTTCGCGTCCGTCCTGGCTTTTCATATGCAGACGGACGCGTTTCTAGGCACGTTATTGGTTCCTTTAGGTGAGTCCGGTGTTTGCAATCTCTGCACCACCGCATTCTACTATCTCTTCCTTATTGTCTTAGCATTTTTAATTATTGGTCCGTTCTACACCTTATCTCTTGCCGCATTTTGTAGTAGCCTCCATTTCAACGAGGCTTTAAGCAATTTCAACATCATAAGCTTTTTTCTTACAGTTACACAATATTCCCCTTAACGTCATGTTCTCTTCCATTTATCATAGCTAATATTTCCTGCTGTATTTTGCAGTAGTTTCCTGCCCTAACGAGGCTTTCAAGCAATTTGAACTACATAAGCCCTTTTGTCTCTAAGCTCCAGAATATTTCCCTGAAAGTTTTGTCTTTCCTTTTTACCCTAGTTAACATTTTCCAGTATATAATCACCAGTTAACAATGCAATTCATAGAATGTTATACCACTGTTTATTAGGGTTTGTCTGTTTTTCTCCCTGCATTTTTATGTATACCAAATAGTACACATTTGTTGTATGTATTTTTTGCAGATTAAGAACATACCTAACTATCATACACAACAAATTGTTTTGTACTGCTGTACCCTATCTGAATGGTATGTCTGTTTTTATTGTCATTTCCCTTGTAAAGTTCCAGACTTATCTCTCTTCTTCAGTTTGCACATTTTTGCTCACCTTTCCGCATTTGGTAGGCACTAATTTTCCTTTCCTAATCTTAGGCACCACAATGGAGTCCACTGTTAAAACACCTTTTAAAACACCTTTACCCCTTCATGTACTTATTCATGGTTTTTGCGATAATAGTGGTTACACTCTCCATGTCCTGTTTAGAGCCTATTAGCTCATTAAGATTCACATATTCACATTATTTGTTGCTAATTACTAAATAAGCAATTTGTGCTTTGGATTCTCTTCTCTGGTTTCACTTTTTTGCTTTTCCTTTTCTGTAATGATGACGCCTAGTACTTTCTTCCTTGGGATCACTTGCGCTTGAGAATAATAATCACTAGCACGCACCTAGTGCCTTCGACCCTCTCCATCCTTTGGAGTTCGTTTTGTACTGAACATATACAATGGCTTGTATCCTAAATTCCCTGAGCCAGTTCTCAATGGTTTTCTCCTCCCCCCTGGGCCTGTGCCTCTCTTTTTTATCATTTTCTGTTTATCCTGTATTGTCAAATCTAGCCCTGCTTTGCGCACCTCCAGGAGTGAAAAGATGTAGATAAGTTCCTTTCTCCAAATCCTCTCCTTGCCCGCCAGTGGTATGAGACTAGATAGACCTGTCTCCCTTGCCATTATTGACGGATCCCCAGGTGAAAGCCTAATATATGCGCTTGCTGGTTTACTTACTTTGATGCACTTCTTGGGCTGGCCCCTTGTCCCAAACCTTGGTGGGATCCTCCTTTTCTTTTCCTGTCCTTGCCCATGCTTCTTTGTCTTTATTCTTGTCAGATTCCTTTCCTGCCCTTCGGCCATCTGCCAGGGGGCCCACGTCCTCACTTGTGTTACCACCTGCTGACAGGCTATCCCCTACTCTGCCCTGTGTAGCAGGCATTGTAGTCCCACTGCCCCGTGGTGGCACTGGCTAATACCCAGCCCCTGCTATCGTGCCATTCGGAAAGAGTGGGTTAAAACCCATAGATAGCTTGCTCCCTGACCCAGGCCATTCCCACCAGCTAGGCACCCTTGGTCCTAGATTCCATTGTGTTGAGCTAAACCAAGGAGCACATCCCCCTTCCTAGGGTTCTGCCTGCTGGTGTGGGAATCAATATTGCACTTCGTCCTCACATCAGGCCCCTGCTGTATCATATTCACTACCCCTACCTGTGTTCCCAGATTTGTCATTGCACCACTGCTCCCTGCACCTGCTTATTTGCCATTTTTTCACTGCGCCATTGTCTCATCATGTCCTTAGGCTTGTTGGACAGCTCTGTGATTCGCTGTTGCTGCCGTGCTCACTACAGGGGACAGTCGCTGTTCATCCTTTTCGCTGGAGCTGCTCCCTTTTCTGCTGCTGTCTGCCCCAAGGAAGGCCGGGTAATCCTCTGCCAACTCGCTTCTGCATGCTACTCTGAGCCATTTTGCTTTACTGCACATACTTTGTACCCTTTGTGGCTCTTGGCTCCATGCAGATGCTGCCATTATGGCTGAAAGCCTCTGCTGTGAATGGATGTGAACCAGCCTGCCGTGCTCCTGTAGCTGCCACTGCCCTGGTTTATTGGACCTCCCTTGGCGCTGCTTTTGCTCCCTTGTTTGTGAAACCTGGATGTCAACCAACTCTTCCCTTTTTGCACCACCAGCTGCCTTGCTGCCATTAGCAACTCCTGCGGGTCGTCATACAATTCAGGCGATGAGGTCACCCTTGGTTTCACCTGGGATTTTTGTTTGTTTGTTGGTTTACTGTCATACTACTCCAGATTTGCTGAGTGCTTCTTTTCACGTTCGCCATCATTTACTTTGCTTGTAGGTGTCCCTGCCCCTTTTATGCTGACAATAATTATTGTATTTATGCCCCGGGGTGAGGAAGGTTGCTTTTGATAGCACACCCACCCGGCCCTAATTTTGCCCAAATGGACACACTTGGAGCAGAGCCCTCAACTCTCAGCATTACCAACTCTACTATTAAACTTTAAGCTATAGTTGACTCTGCCAGAGATACTCCCGTACCTCTCTCCCCTGTGCTCCTCACTGAAAGATGCTTATAGACATACTTGAAGCCGACCTCCCAGTTCAATCGCTGGCTCAGACTCATCGCGGGTGCTTCTCTCCAACCTGGACAGTGATCTCTTCTCTTGGTGTCGCCACGCTTCCTTTCCCTGCTAAAAATCTAAAGATGGGGCACGTCTACAGGCACACCTAGAACAGAACCTTCACTTTTCAGTGTGAGGGTCTATGACGCAATCACGACACCACGGTTAAATCTTGCTTGCTCCTCTGGGTCCCTGTCGAGCTCCACTGCAGTGCTTCCACTGTGACTGCTGCTACTGGCAATAAATCCCAGGAACAAGTCAGCTGATTCTGCTTCTTGGGCTTCCTTTTGCCCTGACCGAGCGTTTTTTCCTGCTATGAAGTGAAGGCGGCAGGGCGGCTGGACGTGCTTTAATTTGAGGTCGCTGCAGTGAGGCACCACACTGTCTCTTTCCATGCCGATGTTGATCCTCAATGATGATGTTATCGATTCTCGATGATCCCTTTCACAGGCTGGACCGCTCAAACTTTGGGGTCTCGGCCCCGACCTGCTTTCTATTGGTGGGTTCAAAACCTGCCACCAATTTGCTCAGAAGCTCTGCCTCCTGGATTCCGCCACTGGGAGGTGTTTACCGCGGGCTTTCTCAGCCCGTGCTTTTTCCTGTGAACGCTGTTTACAGTGTTGTGCATGGCTTCATCAACGTGACAGAGCCCTCCGCTGTTTTCTTTTCCCAATGAAGTATTTTCTTTTTAAAAAAAGAAGGAAAATGCTCCCCTCACCGTGGGATTACAGGACTCCCATGGTGAAGGGAGCATTTAGCAGTTATCCCTGCCCCTTACCACTAGGGTTTTACTGGCAGTGACAGGCGGTGAAAACTGGCCTCTAATTTTGACCATCCAAATTAGATGGGCGGAATAAGGGGTGTGCCTCAAATACCCCTTATTCCACAGGGCAGTCAGAGACATTATTTCAGAGGGGATGGAGTTATCTCCACCGTGATTAAGCCTAAGGTCCACCTGTATCTAAATTTGGTGAGCAGAAAATGTTCTTGGAGGTATAGATTTAAATCAGCCCCTTAGTTCCGATCAATGTGAAAACAAAAGTTTATACAGGGCAAGGAATTACTAGATATGGGTAATAGTATTTACCATGTGTTATAAATACCTCACCCTATTCTGCCCAGCTTCCTATAAAGACCACGCAGTCAAAATGATAGAGACCAGAGTGTTAAAAATGGAAGTAGAGAAAAGAAAAACAATTCTTGAGTTTGAATAGATATAGGAAAGTACCCTCTTTCTTGGTATGGTTACCCCCTTTTTCTGCCTGATGTCAGGGTGCTTGATAGTGTTCACTGGGATCGTGCTAACCAGGACACCAGTGATTTTGCTCTCTCAAAAAAACTCTGTATTTCATCCCACAATTGGCGCACTGGTGCCTCACTGCAAGTTCCTAGTACATGCTACCTCTGTACCCAGGCAATTGGGTTTCCAGGGGATCCCTATGGGCTGCAACATATATTTTGCCACCCATACGGAGCCCAAGCTAAGGGTTCTGCAGGACTGCCATTACAGCCTGCGTGAAAAGGTGCAAGCACCCTTTCACTGCCACTTTTCACTGCACCAGGTCACTTGCAAGTCACCCCTATGGCAGGCCTTCTAGCCCAGAGGACAGGGTGCAAAGTACATGTGTGTTAGGGCACCCCTGCACCAGCAGAGATGCCCCCACAAACTCCAAGCCCATTTTCCTGGACTTCGTGAGTGCGGGGACGCCTTGTTGCACGTGTACTGGACATAGGTAAATACTTATGTCCAGCTATATAATGGTAACTCCGAACATAGGCATGTTTGGTATCGAACATGTTGGAATCATACCCCTATGCTTTTGCAAGAATTGGTTGTATGATTCCATGCACTCTGGGGGGTCCTTATAGGACCCCCACTGGTGCCATTTCAGACTTTTGAGGTTTTTCAGGCAACCCAAGTTTGTGCCCTTCTGTTGCTTGAGCAGCACAAGCCCAGGAAGGCAGAACAAAGGATTTCCTTTGGGAGAGGGGTGTTACATCCTCTCTCACTTTGAAAATAGGTATTACAGGCTTGAGAGGGGTAGCCTCCCATGGCCACTGGTAATGCTTTGAAGGGCACCTTTGGTGCCCTCCTTGCATAAACCAGTCTACACCGGTTCAGGGACCCCAGTCCCTACTCTGGTGCAAAACTGGACAAAGGAAAGGGGAGTGACCACTCCTCTGTCAATCACCACCCACGGAGATGGTGCTCAGAGCTCCTCCAGAGGGTCCCTGGGTGTTGCCATCTTGGATTTAAGGTTGGCAGGGAAATCTGAGAGCATCTGAGTGGCCAGTGCCAGCAGATGACCAGAGAGCCCCCTCCTGATAGATGATCACCTAACTAGGTGACCAGTCACCCTTTCAGGGCTGTTTAGTGTCTCTCTCTTGGGTGGTTCCTCAGATTTGGTTTGCAAGACTCCAGCAGATTCCTCTGCAACCTCCACTTTGACTTCTGACCGAAGAAACTGCCTCTGGACGCTCCAGGACCTGACAAGCTGCAACAAAGAAGCAAGGCGCCTCCTGCAACATTGTATCCATGGCTCCTTCCACAACAGCAAAATTTCCCTGGTCGTGCATCCTCTGAGGACAGCCTGTCTTCAGCTTGCACCAGAAAGAAGAAGGAATCTCCTGTGGGTGAAGGAGTCACTCTCCTGCTTCTGCAGGCACCAACTGCAACAACAACCAGCTGTGTGGATCCCCTTTCCTGATGAACTTCGTGACTCCTGCATCATGGGTGGTGGACTGAAGTGGTCCCAATGTTCCTCTCTTCCAGCTGTCCAACTTGGCTGGAGGTAAGCCCTTGTCTGCCCACAGAAGACAGTGCCCCCATGCACCGTGCCATTTGCAGCTGCCAAGGTTTGTTGGCATCTTTTCCAAGGGATTTCCAGGCATCTTGAAGCTCCAGCCCCCAGCACTCGATCCTGCGATCCTGCAATTCACAGCTCTCTGAGTGGTTCTCCGGCGACGTTGGATCCCTTTTCATAGTGCTGCATGGGCTCTTTCTTCGACGTTTGTGTCCCCATCCTGTGGGACTCCTGTGGGTGGTGCCTGTGCTTCTGTGGGCTCTCTGTGTTGCTAAGGGCTCCCTCTGATTCCCCCTTCTGGGTAGGGTCCACCTGGTCCTCCCTGGTCCCACTTTCTACTAACTTGCATGTGTTTGTTGGCTGAATCCAAAGACGCAAACCCAACTGTAATCCTCCTTTCAGCGTGGGACATCACGTGCATCCTCCAGGAGCTCGACTTCGTCTTCCTGGGTGCAGTGCTGGCTCTCCTTCATCACTGTCGACTCATCTCTTGCACCTTCAGTCTGGTGGGTAGAGGCTACCGCTCTTCCTGGACTCTGCTGTGCTTGTTGGGCTTGGTCCCCTTCTTCCACAGGTTCTCTTGTCTGGGAATTCACTGTTGGTGTCTTGCAGTCTCTTCTGGGCTTTGCATTATTCTTCTTTTCTTCCAAGTGGGTGTTCTGGGGAATTTACAGTGATTTACTCCTGCTTTCATGGTCGCTGGGGGATGTTATGGTTCTTACCTTTGGGCTTTCCTAGTACTCCCAGCTCCCCTCTACACACTACACTTACCTAGGTGGGGTACAGACTCTCGCATTCCACTTTCTTAGTATGTGGTTTATGCTCCCCTAGGGCTATTTCTAACTATTGTGATTTTCACTAATTGCACTGTTTTCTATCTGTTTTTATGCCTATTTCTGCACACTAGTCTATATAGTTTGTGTATTACTTACCTCCTAAAGGAGTATAGCCTCTATGGTATTTTTGGTATTTGTGTTACCAAAATAACGTACCTTTATTTTTGTAACACTGAGTGTTTTCTTTCATGTGTGTAAGTACTATGTGTGACTACAGTGGTATTGCATGTGCTTTCCATGCCTCCTAGATAAGCCATGGCTGCTCATCCACGTCTACCTCTAGAGAGCCTGGCTTCTAGTCACTGACTAAACTACACTAAACTAATAAGGGATACCTGGACCTGCTATAAGGTGTAAGCACCAAAGGTGCCCATCACACACCAGGCCAGCCTCCTACAGTAGAAAGTAGGTGTATCTTCTACACAAACTCAATTCATGAAGATACTACCGGAACTAATCCAATATATTCATAAACCTGCTTTTGCAGATGTATACAGCGAATATGCAAGATTCACAAATTTTGAGGAGTGCACTTGGAAATGGTCACTGAATTCCTAGTCGCTTCTATGTTACAGGAGTTCTGCATGTATAATGGTACACATACTGGACAATAGCAAATGCAAAAATACCTTTACAAAGAATGCTTTTAAAAAAAAACATTCTCAGACTGTAAAATATGTTTTGCTGTGGAGAAAGCCATTCTCTAACAATCTTAACGATTCTGAGGATTTTGCTTCATATTCCTACTCTGTACGTAAATTTACCCTAGGCCTTGACAGGAGTAAAGCTGAAATTGTTGCCACAGTGTGTACAAATTGGTCATAGACATTTTTGTGAACATGCATCAATAAACAAGTTTGTGAATGCTCTTAAATTTTACAGGCCTTGTCTACTGTGGAATGCTCACACTCTGCACACGCCATATCAGCTCATATAGGGATACAATCATGCATGGATAAATCGATTACGAGTGCAAATGCAACTTTTGCCCATTTTTGTGGACCCAATATGTTCAAATGGCTTTGCTAAATGGGCCCACAGGGTCTATTTAAGATTTATTTGGCTAATATATTAGCAGCAGATGCAAAGATCTTGTAAAATTCCAAAAGCCCATACATCCCTCAACATTAAAAAACTAATCTAGTGGCATTAGAGTTCGAGAAAAAATACAAACCTTTGACTGCTGAGCACCAAAACCACTTTGTTGTGTAGTTGAGCCAACAAAGTATACGAAATGTACTTCCATGCTTTCTTACCTTGGTAGCCATTGGCGAGTGATGTCTGTTAGTGAGCCCGCAGGAGTCCTACTTGCACACATCTCACACATACACAGAACTATTTCAGGAGACATACATTCTCTTACCTTGCTCCTAAAGCTCAGAATGACCTCCCATTCCACATCAGAGCCTCCTCCTAGCTCTTCCAGAATTCCACAACAATCTGAAGACCTGTTTTTTTAATTAACCAACCTAACATAGGCAGTGCTAGTCAGACTCACCTCACCCAGGGGTGATAGTGAACTTTATAAATGCACATAACAAACCAATGATAGTCTAATCCAATCGCTAAGACTCAATATGGATTTCACTACCGAAAACAAAGGCTTTGCTATCTCAATTCTCATATAAGGATAAACCAATGTTTACTTCTCGTTTCATAAAGTGGGAATACTACAATAATTGTTATGACCCTGAAACCAGTTTTGTACCTAGCATAGATTTAAAGGTGTTGGTAGAACTTGTGGCACCTTGTCCTCAGTGTAGTCTGGCCTGACAAACCTGCTTGTTGTATATTGCAGTATGAAAAAATGTCATTTAATACGCTTTTGAAAAAAATGCTTCTGCATTTAAACTCCTTTGTAGGTCATTGCTTCTCATTCTACTGAAGCCATGTGGACCCATCTGACTGTTTAGACTCCTGCAGATGAATGCACCACTGTCTGTTGCCTATCCTCTTGTTAACCCCTTAACCCCTCACACTTCCTGATGCTGCATTTAAGGTACAGAGGCCATGTGGAAGTTCCTATTGTCTGTCAGTGTTGCTGATTTCATACTCTCTCTATCCGAAGGTTTTTTTTAAGCTCTAATGTTGAACCTTCCTCATTGATTTCGATTTTGTTCTCTCGGTCAATCGCACTACTCGGCATATTTTTATTTGACTTCTGTGGTACATAGCCCCCTTGCTCAAAAGTAGGGAAGTGCAAAAATTTTCTTTCAAAATGTATTTGTCATTCTTGAGAATACTGCGATCACTACCGACAGTTCACAACATTTTATGCTGTGGGTTGTCATTTTGTCTGCCCTATAAGTAGTTCATGAAAGATCACCAACATCCACCTTGGTTTTAAGTCATGAGAGCCGATGAAAACCGTTTAAAAATTAAATTGCGAGAAACCATCACATCTATTTTAAGTGCCAACTACCTCTTGCAAGGAAATATTGACAATTTGAGTGCAAAATCTATGCCTGGGCTCAGCAGATCTGTAATCTACGGGTGAGTCAATAATCAAAAACTAGAGGAGACTTTGCTTTCATAGTAAAAACTTGGCACACCTCTACATAGTAGCTGGATCAAAGTGATCAGAATTGCATTCTGAGAAATGCAGGCTACATTTAGGGTTAGGTAGAGTGCGAGAACATCTGTACAGTGAGTTACCATCACCAGCAGCAGGAGTAACCCCTCACCCAGCAATCCATCAGCTAGAGGATGCTGGTCACAGAGTTGATTGGTGTGTGGTGATAATCACTGATACCTGTGTATGCCATTATAGACATGGCTAGCCAGCGTTTTGAGATGCAACATTTGAAGCACTCCAAAAAAATAGAACTAGGACTATAATTTTGCAGCAAGCGAGGGGCACATAATGACTTAATTGAAAGCACTCACCAAATAGAAAACACAAGTGATGAGGCACTAAGGGGGGTTACATGGAATCTTTACACGCAGTACTGGCTGTGCTGAAATTGTTTTCTGCAAAGGGTTACCGACTAATTCTTCACTCAAACACTTGATAACTTCCATACCTCTGTGTTTATTCAACCTCTCCACAAAAACTAGGATAGGTGCTAAAAGCAGTTCTATTTTCACTGCCTCTGGATGAGTCTGGGACTGCGTGTGCTGCCCCCCGCCCTTGGTGGCTCACCCCTTGGGAAGGGCAAGTGTTGGAAATGGCCCTCTCATCGGGGTTACCTCCAAACATTTTCCCTTCCTCCCCCTACTTTTTCTGAACTCGTTTTTGTTGGGTTTAGGACTCTGTGTACTTTACCACTGCTAGCCAGTGCTAAAGTGCTTGTGCTTTCTCCTTAAAATATGGTAACATTGGCTTTTCCACATTTGGCATTTTTAATTTACTTATAAGCACCAAGCAAAGTGCACTACATGTGGACAGGGCCTGTAAATTAAATACTACTAGTGGGCCTGCAGCACTGATTGTATCAGCCATTTAAGCAGTCTTTCAAACATGTCTCAGGCCTGCCACTGCAGAACCTGAAAGTGCAGTTTTACACTGTCATGTCGACCAATGTGGCAAAAGAAAACTTGTCAGGCCTAAACCCTCCCTTTCATACATGTAAGATACCCCTAGAGGCCCAGGACACCTCAGAGGGCAGGGTGTAATCTATGTAAAAGGTAGAGCATGCACTTTTACGCTTTAAATGTCCTGGTAGTGGAAAACTCCTAATTTATTTTCACTACTGCAAGTCCTATCTCTCCTGTAGGATAACATTAGGATTGCCATGTAACCTTTACAAGTGTAACTTCCAATTATGAAGAGATAGACTTTTCAGGCTTGGTGTCTCTGGAATCCTAATTTAAAATCATAACTTTTGGTGAAGTTAGATTTTAAATTACAATTCTGAAAATACCACTTTGAGAAATGTGGCATTTTCTTACTTTAGCCATTTGGGGCCAGATGTGGGTAGCGTTTTGCATGGCGCAAACTGCGAAAATCGCAGTTTGCGCCATGCAAAACGCGCATCGCGATGCTCATTCATATTTTGCGAGTCGGTTGCCGACTCGCAAAATGGGAATGCGACTCGCAAATAGGAAGGGGTGTCCCCTTCCTATTTGCGACTCGCAACGCGATGCTGAATTGCTTTGTGACCGCGAACGTGGTCGCAAAGCAATTCGCAGTTACCACCAGTGGGACCCCTTCCCCTTTGTGAATATTGCCATAAATGTTTTTCAGAGCAGGCAGTGGTCCAATGGACCACTGCCTACTCTGAAAAAACGAAACCAAATGGTTTCGTTATTTTTTTGTATTGCAACTCATTTTCCTTTAAGGAAAACGGGCTGCAATACAAAAAAAGACTGCTTTATTTAAAAAGCAGTCACAGACATGGATGTCTGCTGTCTCCAGCAGCCACCATCCCTGTGAGTGCAGGGAATCGCAATGGGGTCACAAAATGCGACCCACCTCATTAATATTAATGAGGTGGGTCTTTGTGACCCCATTGTGATTCGCAGACGGTGTCTGAGACACCGTTCTGCATCTGAATTTGCGATTCGGAAATTGTGAGTCGCACCGACTCGCAATTTCCGAATCGCAAATTCAGAATTTGTTACATCTGGGCCTTGGTGCCTGCTGCCTGCCTCTGATCACTTGTCTGGGGTGTGTGACAGCTGGGCTTTGTATATTTCCTCTAGGCAGCCACACACAATGGGGGCTGAGATGTGACTTGATGGGCCATTAACTGGCTTGATGGGGACAGAGCTGACCACAGCCTCAATTACACTTGAATAGGTTGTGTTCTGTCCCCACACAAAGGGCTCCATACCCCCCTATAGTGAGTCAGGGTCCAGGGCAGGAAGGAAGGCCCTCTGTGCACTTCAAAGACCCTTCTTTGATGTCTCCCCACTTCAAAGGCACAACTGGATATAGGAACTGGACCTCTGACATCACCACTTCTGGACCTGTGGATACTCTGCCAGGAAGAATGACTGCTGTGCTGTTACATTGACTTCTACTCTGCTGGACTGCTGCTATCAAAGAACTGTTTTCTTGTTGTGCTGGCCTGCTGCCTGCCGCCCTTCTTGCCTGGGTGAGAAGGACTGGACTCACAACACTTGGACCTAGAACTAGAGTGACTCCAAGACCTTGCTGTCTTGCCTCCTATTTTCTGAAGTCTCAAGGATGCAAAAGACTTGCAGCTCATCACCTAAAGCACCTGGAGTCAACCGAAAGTGAATCCTAACCTGCCAAGTGGTGCCAATCAGTCCCGGGAAGTGGGTATAAAGTGCTACTCCAGCCAAGAATCAATGCCTCAACACAATTGCACTACTCGGAACTGGCGCACCTCCATCAACACCGACATATCTCTACTGCAGGGGGATCGAGGACTTCGCATTGCTGACTGCATGGTGCATCACCTCAGTTTCAGATGCATCCCTGACTTTGCGCTGCTCGGAGCTGATGCATCACCTCGCACTATGGATTGACAATGAGGAATGGCCTCCTCTGCTCCTCACATCTCCCTGGATGTTTATGTAAACAAGTCACTTTTTCAGTGTTCCAAGACTAGTCCCTGTATCCGACCCATGGTCGGCCGGGCTTTTCAGTTTCGACCCAGTGTAGTGTTACCAGATATCCCTGGTTGTCCCTTTATGCCTTTAGGAAGTATATTTCAGTTTATTTTAAAAAAAATCCAATGCCAAGTTCTACTTATTGGACTTTTGTTGATTTGGTCTTGTTTTGTTCATTAAATTAAGTTCTTTTTTCTAACCAGGTGTGGTAACTTTTTGTGTGGTCTTTACACTCTTTTACTGTCTGAAGTAGTGCAGAAATACTTAACAAATTGCCTCTAAAGTTAAGCCTGACAGCTCTATGTCAAGCTACCAGGGGTGAGAACAGGTTGATTTTGGGTGTGTTTGTGACTTACTCTGACTAGGATTGTGGTTCCTGCTAGGACAAGGTAAATACCTCTTCCAACCAAAAGCCCAATTTCTAACAGCAAGTGGGTCGGCAGCTGCTTTACTACTCGAAGATCTGTGGCTAGAATGCTGCTGCAGTCCTATCTGTCAGTGAGTTCAGTTTCTAATATTGTCTGGAGTTACTACCTGCTTCCCCTATGTGGACCTGGGAGTGTGGCCCCCTGGTTGGATGGACATGGAGCACATATGCTAACAGCACCCCTTCACATTGTGGCTTCATGATTTCTTATGTTCTGAGGACCATGCAAGTCCTTTGGTAGAATCTGGCAAAATAGACCATATTGAGGCAACAAGGGACCTCCTGGAGTCCAAAGTCGATACCCTCATGATTGATGTCAATTTACTTCGCAACATCCATCGAAAACTGGACAATAGTGTTACTTAATTGGAGAAAACACTCACAGAACTCCAACCTACCACCACTGAACTCCCTAGCCTGATACAGTCCTTGACAGAGAGAGTCCAGACCCTGTAGCACAGAGCAGATAACACTGAGGTGTGCTTTCAGACCAGCAACATTAGGATGGTAGGCGTCCCAGAATAAGCCTAAGGATCAAATATGTAGACTTGGTTCCAAGAGCTCATCTCAGTGACCTAATTATCTACCTTCATTTCCATTGAAAGAGAGCATCAGGTCCTGGCCAAGCGTGCCACCCAGGGAACTCCTCACTCCCCCTTTTGGTCCAGATCATTCTTTAGCGGGACTGAGACGCAATCCTGTGGGATGGGAGGGGGAAAGGCACACTCACAAAGGCATAATGAGTAATGCCCTTGCCTGACTGCTTTTGGCTGACTATACTATCACCCTGCAGCAACAGGTCGCATCCTTCCTGGGTGTCAAGAAGCATCTCCGGGAGCATGGATTCCAGTATTCGTTGCTGATCCCAGCATGCTTCAAGATCCTCCTTCAGCAGAAGTCCTACATCTTCATGGACCCGATGGAATTTTTGGACTGGATAGATATACAGGACCTCTTCTCAGGGTCACAGAGAAGATCTGCAGCGTCAAGCCTTAGTTTGTAGTTTGAGGGCACCTGCTACTGATGGCGGCCTCCTTCCAGGACCAGCCTGCCCTTACCTTGTCCTCCACCACCTCTTCAGACCACAAGGACCTCTCCCGGACCCATCACTTCTCGGAGACTCTACAGACTCCCCAGAGTGTTGCCCCACAAACTGCTGATGATTTGGTCTAATCCCATCTGAGTCACTTATTCATCTTCCCGGCAAGGGGGTGGCGGGGGATAGGGCCGGCAGACGTGGGGGGGATTGACTGATGGCTTACAGTTGAGATGCTACTACCACTTTCTTTTGGGCAGTCAGCTGGTTGCAGGCTGCCCTTTTCACTTTGTACTGTTATTCTAATTTATTTTGCCTTCTTCACTTTATGTTTTATAGTTGTTTTCTCAGTACCAGGTATAGTTTCCATCTGTGGGGGCAGTGCAGGAAAGGAAGGGCCCCTCTTGGTGGGGAGAGGCTGGCACCTTCGGTATTACCAAGATAGGACATTACCTCCTTCTAACCATAATGTCTAACAACTACACAGTTCTCAGATGGGATATCACATTCACTCGCTACCACAACACTGGAGAGTTTACATAACTCTACTCTAGGAGACACAGATGACACAGGAGGTGGGGTGAAACTTCAGCAATGCTGGTGGGGTCAGGTCTATACTACATGCTACTCCTCCTTTGAAGGGGAGAATTAATCTGGATTCGGGCAGGGGCCCCTTTAGCTATTACCAACTCTATTCTGGACCCTGAAGGGGAATTTATATTCCTACTGTGTAGGCTAGACTGTGTCTCCCTGGCAAATGACAATATTGACATCCCCCATGTCCACCAACAATCATTCCTGAACATGCTTTCATTCCACCTGGCGGACTGGACAAATGCATAATGGGTGGTCAGGGAGATTTTATCTTGGTCCTGGATGTACACCTTGAAGGTCCCAACCCCCTCCCCTGAAGACCCAGTCAGTCTCAAATGCTGATAGACCATGATCCTGGCTGAGTCGCTGGTCCCTCCCTGATGTCTGGCAGGCACAGCATCCAACTCATAGATTGTATTCCTTTTACTCCCTGGTCCATCACCTGTACCAGTGACTAGATTGAGAGTTCTGCTCCTCTTCGCTTTGCCCTCGCATATCACATCTAAGCCAAGAGATTTCAGAGAAGTCTGCTGGTTCTGGAACTGGAATGTGGGGAGGGTACTGCCCTGTGGTCCCCACTTGGACGCTTTACACCCTGATGCTAGAAGAGCCCCCTCTGAATGAGATCCAAGCAAATAGACTGGAGCAATTCTTCAACCATAATGAGAATTCTGCCTTGTCAAATGCTTTCTGGAGGGGGAACTGCTCCAGGTAGAGCAGCCTTACTTGGTGGCTGTGGGCAGAGCTGTAGGGTACCCTGCAGCATGTTCTGACCTCTCTGACTTCTCAAGACAGGAAGCATCTCTTCTTGAAAAACTTTTCTGTATTGATCGAAGGTCCCCAGTGGCCAGAACTCACTCAGAAGACGATACATTGAGTCAGGTAGTAGAATGGATCCTTTCAGAGGATTGTTGGCAGCTCCCCATCCCAGAGATCAGGGATGAGCAGAGAGTTCCTGTGTACACCCAGCAAAGAAATTTGTGCTGTATTTTTTCATTTCTATGACCGTCTCTATAGGGATGTTCCAAACCAAATCCCCAAGGAGGTGGAAGACCCCAGATTTCGATGGAGCACCCATTCAATTTTACAAAACCTATTCAGCAATGCTTGCCCCCAGGCTCTCACACATACATCAGGAAGCCCTTGACTCGGACACGCTTCCTCCATACTTCCGAGAGGTGGCACTAATTCCCATTTGAAGCCCCACAAGAACTCCTTAGACCCAGCATCATACAGACTGATAGCATTATTAAAAGCAAACTCTAAAATTTTGAGTAAAGTCTTGGCAGACCACCTTAGCTAAGTAATCTCCCACCTGATCCATCACGATTTTACACCAGCCAGGTTGATGTCTGTCAATATCAGCTGTCTGTTTTGACTGACTGATGCCACCCGGGGTGCTGGCCCTTTTTGGCAGCGATAATTCTGGACCTTGAGAAGGTATTTGATATGCTAGACTGGCCTTTATTTTCAAGGTGCTCCAAACCATAAGCTTTGGCCCCAGATTCCGCCACATGGTAAATCTCTTCCTCAGTCAAGGGCACCACAAAGAGATGATGTCTTGACCCCATGAGTGGGCTAACCCTGGAGCCTTATACACTCAGACAAGTGACCCATTCATTTATGCTCCACCATGAGCCACACCCTCTGACACCAGTTTCAGTTCCCTGTAGCTATCAGACACCTCCTCTTGCCCTTTTCCTTTCCACCCCTACTTCCATTCACATCGTCTCTAATGGTTACAGTGGCGCAAGGCCAATTACAGTGAACTGTCTCTTTATGGGCCCTCGATACCCTGTACCACACATTTCAAACCTAGTTGAGGCCCCCCCAGCCCGCCCCTCCTCAACTACCCTGCCACTTCTCACCCATCTCATCTGGTACACCTCAGTTGTTCACCCTATTAGTCGATGACATTTACCACAGTCTCCTCACATGAAGAGGGTGAGGCTAGCCTCCTATATTAGACTCCACTCATTCTTTACTACTTTAATGTGCCAAAGATGTTCTCTCTTAGGACTCACCCAGAATGGTGTATTCCTGGATTGGTTTATTATTATGCCAAATGCCAATAGTCACTGGGCTCCCAGATTCAAACCGTGTGCCTCTTAATGGCCAATTGTTTTGTAATGCTAAAAAAATATATATATTTTTTTATGAATCTAATGCATATATTTTATTTATGTACTTATTTATTAAACATTTAACTTGATGAGTTAATAAGCTGTAATCTTTATTTTTTAGTTATAGATTAATAATAAAAGGTTAAGTTACACAAAATTTTTCATTAACATATTTGTATTTGTTAGAAAGATACTTTGCATTTTCATATTATGTTAAAATATTTCTATTTTACTTTTGGAATTATTAAACTGTTGTTAGTTTACCTTATACTTCATCACAGGGAGCTCTCCATCCCGGTGGTGGAGACTTCCACTGATGTGTGAAAAGTTATGAGTCATCATGTTTCATCAGGCTTTGCCATCAGGTTTGAGGGGGTGGAGACATATAAGTCTCCACCTAATAGTTACACTCAGAAATGGTGAATAGAAAAAGAAAAGTGGAAAGTTACTACTAGGTGCAGCAATAAATTTACACATGAGGAAACCTACTTGTGTAAACATACTTTTGTAGTCAGTCCCCATATTTTGTTTTATTGTTTTGAATACTGTTGGAAAGTGGAGTATTATGTGGTGTGTGGGTTATTCCTCTCCAATTAATACCCTCACAATATCCCAGAGATGGTCCTTGGACTCATACTAGTAAATCCTTAGCTCCGTCCTGGTAGTGTGCGCTCACAAGGGGTGGGGTGGGCGGGTACGGCATGTGGGAGGGCAGCAGGGAGGTACATTTAATAAATATTTTTTTTTTTAAACGTATCTGCTTCTCTTTTCGTCATCGCTGCAGACACAGGCTCCCAGCCTGCCCTGCGGCCAATCCTGATGCTGCTCAGAGCAGTGTCAGGATTGGCTGGAAGCAACCAGCCAGGGTGCTTCAAGGCAGACTGGGAGCCTGTGCCTGCTCTCTCCAGCGTGGCAACACAGTGCCGGGCTGGAGAGAGCACACTGCGCAAGTGTGTTTGGCTGGCCTGAGATGGACGGCCAAACACACATGTGCACTGAGGAGAGTGCACAGTGCACTCCCCTCATCCAGGTCACCCCACAAGGCCCCGCCCCTTTTACAACAAAAGGATGATAAATATAGTTTATTATTCTTTCATTGTGAAAGGTTTGCAGCTTCTGCTGCTGGCGGGGAGGCCGATGCTCCTCCGCCCTAACGGAGGAGCCGCCGCTGTTCCTGGCTGTCCATGGTGCTGAATAGGGTTCTCACTGGTGATGATTTAACACTGGCACAACGATGCTGGCAAGAGAATGCAAAATCTCAGCAGGGGCCTCATTGCTTATGTTGGATATGGGTTGGATGCTGAGCCTGCACCGGCAGCGTTGAGTGAATCAGTTAGTTTCGGGGCTGGCAACCAATAAGCCTTGGCAGCGATAAAGGTGCAGGAATCCTTTGGGAAGTTACCAGTGTCAAATGGAGTGAGGTAGCGGCCTGAAACTTGGAGTCAGGCGGGGCTACGACTCCCAGACGACATTGAACCACCTGGTTTCTGTTGATCCCATGCAATGGCCAGTGAAACTTTTGTTGCGCCCACAGTGATTGCCGGTGAAACTTTGGCTCCTGCAGTTGTTTTTAGCAGCAGTTTTCAGGGGACTAGTGCCACAATTCCAAGGAAGACTGAGGGTGTTTCTGGCATCAGCAGGTATCCCTGTGTTTGGGAGATGATGTCTTTCAGCCAAGGATGAAGGTTGATCATGCAGTTCCCAGTCTGTTGCCTCAGGGACAGAGTTTCCATCTTTTGCTTTGGAGCAGTGGGCAGAGTCCGGTTGTCGGTGATGCAGAGCTTCTCTTGGTCCTTCTTTGAAGTTGGTCTGAGGTTGTGGTGTTGGGGTGGCCACAGGTAACTCCTACATCAAATCCACCCCTAGTGTGACCACATTCGGGAGGAACAGGTCACATTTAGCTATCTAGAACCCTCTATTCTGCCACTCTTAAGATGGCAGAAACTACAATTTAGTGCACAGACCGGGCTGCTCACCCTAGATGTGTGGTCAGCCTGCTGGGGTGTGCACAGTCCTGCATACCTAATATCCCACAAGTTCACAAGAAAATGTGCTTGGGGAAGAGGGAGTGCTGTTTTCTTATTGAAGGGCAGCCTTGATGGCTATCGGGGGTGGTGAAGCCTTTGAAGCTCACCACCCTGATGGCTTTATTCACTAGCCTGGCTGGGGTGGCGGGAGTTATGACATCCTTCCTGCCTCAAACTGTTGTTCTAACCTATGGGAGAGCCCAGGCTGCCTGGCAGGAGGTCCGAACTCTGTCTTGGTGGCAGCAAGTATAGCAAAAAGCATAGCTACTCTGTCAGAGTACAAAGGCAACCTCTAGTGGGCCGCCTGGGTGCATGCCAGCTGTTCCTCAACATGAGAATCATGTTGGGGAAAAGAAGGCAAGTTGTTCAACACCAAATTTGACTTATCTAGGCAGTACCAAAATGGAGCTAGCATCCCTGGTCAACTGGGGCTTAAGTCCCACATTATCCTATGAACTAGCCTGCACTTATTGTTTACCCTAATGGAAAGGATGCTATAGAGATGTATAAGCTCATGCTAATATGTTGCACCTCTAAATAATGCACCCTGACCTTTGGGTCACAGAGACATACCTTAGGGGTGTCTGACATACCTGCATGGCAGTGCAATGGACTGTGCTGCTCTTGGTGAGGGCACAGTCGAACTTGAGTAGTTTGCACTACTCGGGTAGTCTGCAATGGCAGGCCTGCCACCAGTAATTTGGGTGACTCACCCAGGGTGGAACATACTCATGCTGCAGCCCTGGGGACCCCTTTACCACCTATGCTCTGTGTACCCTGGGTACCTTGTACTAGCTCTTTATAAGGGGGTAACATCTTGCCAATCAGGTAATCAGCAAGTTGACATAATTTAGGAAGAGAGTATAGACACTAGGGCCTGGTTAGCAGGCTTTCAGTGCACTAACAGAGACATACACATCAGCATTGCGTGCAAAAGGTGGGGGGTGGCCATACAAAAAGAGGCACTTTCCAATAATTACTAATTCTATTGGTATTAATGATGATCAAGTTAAAATGAGGGTTGTTAGCAATTGAAAACTGATAATGCATTCCATTAATTAATGTGGAAAACCAATTTGTTTAGACAAAATTGCTTCAGAATACTTTTACCTTTTTTTTATGAATCTCTTCCTGGAAGTGTGTTACTTTGAGGTGGATTTTAGAAATGTCCTGTCAGTGATAAACTGTTATTGAAAACAGAAAAGTGTTTATGTACTTCTAAAGTGAGTTTATTCTGACATCATGCTGCTCCAGATTGTATTTGGTTTCCTTTTTTATTAGATGTATTTCTGGCATATGGGAAATAAGAATGATGACAAATCTGGTACTCTGAACATGCCATGTATAATATAAATCAATACAGCCTATTAAAGATGACCTTGTTGTTTCTTGCATCATCTCCTTATCTGTCCCGAGTGTGCAGCAGACATGGAACAACATCAGCTGAGTAGCACTTGTTTGAAAAACCTCTGATCACTTCATTTTGTATTATTTCCTCAAAGCATCAACATTGTAATATTTATGTATATTTGTAAAAAACATGAAGTAGATGGTTGCAAACCAGACTGAAGAATGGGTATTGATCATCCTGCAGATCATGGGATTCAAATAAGACAATGCACATCTACAACAAATAACACCTGTGAGAAATTGGGTTGTTTCTCTACTGGAGTGTGAGCCCTGGTCAAGTAACAGTCACAATCCCTGGCAAGGTGAACCACAAAAAGTGACCAAATAACTTGTGCTTAACCCTTGGCAGCTTGAGACAAAAATCAGTCATGCTTATGTCAGGCAATGTGCAAAGTATTTATGCAACACACAAACAGTAATAAAGTAAAAACACAACACAAGAAAAATCACACACAAATTTAGAAAATTAGAATAAATGTTAATAAATGATTTGGCACTTAAATGACAAACATTTAAGTAGTAGAACCAGTTAGGATTCTTTTAGGTTTATAGTAAAAACTAGCTCCTGAAAGATCAGTGCACCAACTGCAGACATCTAGTTGCTCAAGACCGGGTCAAAGTGAAAAAAATGCCCTACAACGATGGAGCACAGGTAAGATTACAAAAAGTGGATTGCGCCCAGTCGGCACTTACCTTTGGAATTTTCAAGAAAAATGTTCTGAGAAGATAAAGTTCAGTTGGGCAGGGGTGCAGGCGGTATCCAAGGAGGGAGCATCATCATAGGAGAACTTCTGGATGAAAACAATGTGGGGATTTCTACATTTAGACTTAATCACTTTTTTATGTTAAAAGTATCCAGCAGAACGAGGCAGGAGGCTGTAGTCAAAGACAGTTTCATGAGGACCTGTGATGCACCCTGGGCGGACTGTTGTGCTGGTTGGTCCGGTCTTCCCTCGTTTCTCAGAGCGGCTTTTAGGCAAAAGAAATGTAAGTCCCAGGTTTTGGATTTTTGCTATCTGGGCACCTTTAGTACCAAATCCAGCGGTCCAGGACTGGTGGGACATGTCTTGGGGGTTTGGAACTCCCTCAGGGTGGGTCAAGGTGCAGGTTTAAGATGGTGGAAGCCTTTTATGTCCTTGTGTCTCTGAAAAAGAGCAAATTAGCTTAGAGTCACTCTGGTAATCTTGGGTTCAAGTGAAGGTGCAGGGCTCAAACTGTAAGGCTGGCCTCTGAGGGTTCAAGGCAAGCTTTCGGAACAAAGCAGTCCTTACAGGTGGGTGCAGCAAAGGAGTCTTGTGGAATACACAGCAGGCCACAGCAACAGGCAGTCCTTTAGAGTCCTTTCCCAGGTCCAGAACGTGAACTAAAGAGTGGGTTTGAGAGCCCTATTTTCATACCTGGTGCCTTGTTTGAAGTTGGAAGACGTTTCTAGAGGTTTCTCTTGAAATGCTTGGAATTTCCTGACTCCCCTACTCTGGCTCCATGCTGGCTGCAGATACAATGTGGAGGTGACAAGCCCCCATCACATCGTTCCAGCAAATAGCCCATTCAGGCACACATAACTCCTCTATTGTTTAACTGTCTGGGAGGAATTCACAAAGTCTAACTGTCAGTTACACCCAGTCATGTGATCCAGAGTGAGGATGCTTGAACAAAATGGCTAAGGGCGTGAAATGCCAATGTTCTAAAAGTGCGACTTTCAAAATTGATGTTTTAAATTTAACTTTGTCATTAGAGCAATTTTTTTGCTATAATTCATAGATCCCAAACATGAAATGAGCTACCAGGGCCTACCATAGGGGTGATTTATATACCATAACAAGGGATTTAAGGTCTGTTGAGGGGGTTATATTGCCAAGTCAACTTAGCAGTTAAAACATGTATGTAAGCTGCAGTGGCAGACCTGGGACATGGTTTAAGGGGCTACCTAAATGGGTGGCATAATGTGTCCCTCTAGTAGCATTTAATTTACAGGCTGTGGATATATAGTATCCCATTATACAAGGGACTTATTTGTAAGTTAAATATGCTAATCAAGTGTAAAATAATTTAACCATGTTAAGCGGAGTGGACGCAAGCACTTTAGCACTGGTTAGCAGTGGTAAATGGCACAGAATCCTAAGGTCTACAAAATGAATTCAACAAAACAAATGGAGTAAAAAATACAAAAAAGTTTGAAAAGAGGCCCTGAAGAAAGGGCCAAGAATAACAATTCCATTGTACTGTTGCATTTTTGTAGCACGTTTCATTCCCTTGCCTTGCTGCCCTACCACATTAGCAGAGGTGTAGCATGCTGCACAGTGGGAGACTTCCAGTTTGGAAGAGTGTTGAACTGCAGAATTGCCTATGTTGGAACAGTTTTCTGTCTTGCATGAGTGACCAGAGTGGTGCTCTTATCTTGTCTGGGGTTGGTGCACTTATGTGTGTAATGGCAGGCAGAACAGATGGAGATAGTGTGCATACACTTTACATTAGGTTATCATTCTGCCTAACTGGGGAGGTTTCTATAGACCTTCCCAGGAGCACCAGAGGAGCAATTAATTTTATGCTGTGAATACAAAAGAACCATACAAGAATGATCTTGTGGGGATGAATTGACCTAATAAAGTATAATATGGATAAGATGACTACCAATTGCAACTACTAAAGGATCCCTCCAGAATATAAGATTAGTTTGTGAATTAACCACACATTAGGGCAATGTAGGAAAGTGGGTAATTAGTAAGTGAGGGCATGCACCTTCAATTAGTTATAAATGCCACAATCACTGATTAGACCCAGTCAAGTCTCAATAAATTAATCCTTGATCAACCCAGAGTAGTTTGGCAATGAGCAGTCTAACACAACATAATAAAAAAACAACACCAATTTATAACAAGCATTTGCATTGCAATGGGTCTCGCATTTGCTTGAGTTAGAGCTATTAGTATTGTAAATTCCTAACTGAACTTTTCTTGCCACATAAACCGAAAATGAAACGTAAAACAGTAGATAGAAGCAAGCCAATTCAAAGCACCACAGCTGCCATGAGCTTGAGCGCGATAATTATTGGCACCCTGTGTGAATGTCTCCAAAGGATCGCAGCTGGGATGAAAGGTAAACTGAAACCACAGGAGGGACCATCACACGCTCTAAGAGGAGGAAGCATGACGTAGTGTGATGGCCAACAAAAATGTTCACTTAGTGAAATCACCTGGGTGGTAACTTAGCACACAAAGGAAGGACATTTCACAAAATGCACAGATAAAAATGAAGCATTTAAGACAAGCAGAACAAAGAATGAATTGCAAGAGTGGGTGTGGTTAAAAGCCCACAGATACAATACAAGAGGCCAGAGCATTTGCTTGCTCGACCCTAAAAAGAGGTCCAGTATGATTACGTTTTAAAAAATCCCCAAAAATATGTAATGGCCTTAAAGGGAATATGGATTAAAACCTCATACTGTGGGATTTTCCCTAAAATTCTTTTAGCATGGTCTCTTTCTTTGCCAAGCTTCAGCAAAGCATTTTCCCTAAAAATCTTTTAGCATGGTCTCTTTCTTTGCCAAGCTTTAGCAAAGCATATTGTGCCTGTTTTTACCAAGTTAACACTCGCTGACATTCTGTCTTGAAATAATTAATTTGAATATTCTAAAAATCATTTTATTTATTGTTTTAAAACTACAATGTACAGCACGCAAAATGCAGGTGAGAGAGGTGTGCATCTACTTCCACTTTTAAGATATGTTTCCTCATTCCTGCTAAGCAGTGCTTAGTTTGTAAATAGAAACGTGCTGGTGCCCAAAGCTCTCTTCTGATATACAAGGCTGCTGCGTTTAAATGTGCGAACACGGAATACTCAGGCAAGAGAATACTGAAGTCACCCCGGGCCTCCCTAATCCATTTACAGACACTCCCTGCCCCTTTTGCTCACTCCTGCAACTTTTTGCTTTTTCTGATTGTGACGCTTTTTCGTTTTTCTTTTCCTCTGTCTTTCCCATATGTGTCTTTTGCTCGCAGTAAATGCTTGAGGCAGAAAAATAAGTACTGGCCCTCAAAAATAAGTGCCCGTCCTCCGCACTGGAAACTACAAGCACAAATTAAGCACTGCTGCTAAGGCCTTTCACAACAACTTTCACTGCAACAATGAACACATTTAAGCGTGAAAACCTTGGGCTGTCCTATTCCTGGCACTTGTCTATCGAGGATAAACAAAGTGCTTGGTTTGAACCGCTAATTTCCTTACCCATATTTCTCGTTCTGACTTTACATAACCGTTTGACCTGACTTCACCTGCATTTTACCTTGCTTTGGGAAACTGTAATCAGCTGCAAACAATTTTCACGACTATTGTGTTCTGCTGTGAGTATCCCCATCAGTGTTTAATTTGAGCCACTGGCTGCAGGTGGGGCCCACTTGCACTCATTTTTGAGGGCTGGGACTTATTTTCCCTAGTCGTATTTAGACTCAGAGCAACACAGAGAAAAACAGAAACAAGGGGAAGAAGAAAGAAGAAAATGGAGGGAAAACAGTGATACAGAACTATACAAGGGGTGAAAAAGAACCTGAGGTAGTGAGATAAAGGAGCAGGGAGTGTCTGATGGTGAAAGAAAGAAAGAGGCATGAGGCGGAATCAAGAATGAGCAGCATCTCCTCAGCAAACCTGATATGCAGTAAAACTCTGCACTTATTGTTTTACCAATAATAAACCCTGCCTCCCACCCCCCCCTCCCACCCCACTTCTCCCTCACCTATTCCTTCCGAGTCAGGTCTGTTTTAGAATTGGATTGATGCAACCACAGAAGGAATTTGTCTTTAACCTATTGGCCAATGATACAATCATTGGCTGGTCTGCTCAGCCTTTTATCTTTTGTAGGTCGATTAAATGCATACTTCTGAATTTGATAACAATGAGCAGCTGATACTCAGGATCAAGATGCCCACCGGTTGAACCTGTGATTTACAAATACAAGTTATATTAGTCAGAAGGAATTTGGAGAACTTAGTCCACCTTCTAAGATTTACTGATCGGGATGAAGGCGAAACATATGCGAAAACAAAGAACATATGTCAGCCCTTAAAATGACATATGAGACTCAGTCGCAGGACATGAAATGGCCCGGTAAAAAAGAGAGACAAAGGCTAGCTCTGGTTTTGTTTTGTTTTTCCTTGGTAATTTTATCTGTTGGTATTCTGTGCGAAGACCCAGGGAGCTGGCCTTCCAAGATAAACATTACCAAATTACGTGATGTAGAACCCGCGGCCAAACTCAAATTTGGGGCCAGCACCATATGTCCACTATATCCCGGACCATTACTAGGATAAGGCCAAGAGCACGGCACATGGGAGAATGTCCACAGAATCACCCTATCTGGACCCTTTCCCATTGGATGAACGGGAGGAGAAAACAAGCCGATGGCTGCCATGAGCACAAAGCAAGCACACAAAATGAAACAGAATTTCGCTCGCAGCGAAACGTATTGACAAAAGTGCAAATATCCATGTAACCGGCAAAAGTGCAATTATAGATATATAACTAGCAAAAGGGCAAATCTCCATGTAGCAGGCTCGATGTCATGCAAAGCGCTCAAGTACCACCCAGCGAGATCGCGCTGCCTACAAAATAAAGTGAAAAAGAAGTCCAGAAATCATATGGAAAACATCGAGCTTCGTATGTTTTAATTAGTTGGCCGGGGCGCTCGAGGCGGGCTAAACACCAGAAAAGGCATGACGTATGTATGCCTTTCACTAATGAAATGAAGTGAATTGTAAAAGGCAAGCCCACAAACCAAACAAACGGATAGGCAGGACAGAGATAACAACAGGGGCAGAGTGCTTTGAGCTTGACCCTAAAAATAGACATTTTCTCTTTTAAATAACACTAAAACAGCAAAAAACCTAATGTAGGGGACCGGAGATATGAACTGTGTTATAGTGCTTAAAAGCATAAAGAGCCGAATGTGTTATCTGGTCATCCTGGACCGGGTCAAACCTAAAAGTTCAGGCTGACCACAATGGAGTGTGGGTCGGATACAGCCCCAGGTAAGTCCTGCTGAAGTTTTACCTTCACAGAATTGTGCCAAGCATCCTACTCACGGGGCAGGAGTTCGCCAGGATCATGGAGGGTATGACTGGTGGTGGTCTATGGGCAGGGAGAGCCACCAGGTGTTGCGGATAGGTAGGATGAAACCTTGCTGTAGAACTTATGCCCACACACGCTGATCCTTCATGTGAGTGGCTGGTTCCAGAGCAAATGAGCCCATTCGTGTTCATGAAGAGCCCAAAAGCTTACATTTAAGGGCTCAGAAAGCACTCCAAGATCCCACAACCGTACAGGGGTCTCTTGGAGGTGAGGAACTCATTGCTGATGGGTCCAGGAGCTGTAGTTCTGCTGATTCTTGGGTTCTCTGGGGGAGATCAGGGTCCCCTAGCACTGGCCAAGAGTTCAGAGGCTCTGGATTGCCACTTGGGTGCTAGGATTCAGTCTCCCACAATGCACCTGTACAGTCCTGGATAAGTCCAGTTGCCACTGGTCAGCTGGGGTGCTCCTCTATTTGGGCTTGCAGGTGACTTTTCTCTCTGTTGCTGCTCATGGAGTCCACTCATTTTCCTTTAAGACAAACCCAGTCCTTTCTTTGGTGGAGCCTTGTAAGTGCATGAAGTTGCAGTCCTTCTGAGTGCAAGCCTTCTGTGGTACAGTGCAAGGGTCACTCAGGTCATTCCTTCTTCTCTTGTTGTTCAAGGCAGTGTTCCACAGAGCTCCTGCAGCTCTGCCATATTTACCCTCCATTCTATGCTGGCAGGAGGGGGACACACCTCTACCAATAGATGTAAAGTCACCTCCCTCTGCTATGACCGCTTCATGTGAAGTGTGGCATATTTTTTACCAGAATGCACTATTCTCCAAAAATCAAAAGGGAGATATTCTCTCCTTGGAGGATGTGTCTGTGTAACCCAACACAGAGGTGTGGCTAACATCTGACTACACTCCCTTTCCAGACCCTCTCCTAATGAGGGGAGCTTGTATCTGGCTGGGGATCAAAGGTGTGGGAGCTGGCCTGGGTGCTATAACCTTTGGACTCCTGCCTTTGAAGCCAACTCATCCTCCTACTAAATGCTGGACTGGTTTCAGTCCCAGGCCTTCTCACACCTACTCAGGAAGCAAGTCGCAGTCAGGCTGTAAAAGACTGACCAACTATGAGAGGCTGCTGCAGGTAGGCTGCTTTAGGTAACTTTAGGATAGTAAGTTCTAAAACTACTTTCCTGTAATAGTTATAATAAATCTGACCTTTGCAAGTTGTTGGATTTAATATAACCATTATTTTGATACTTTGAATGACATTACTAGCTAGCTCCATTCAAAAGTTAGACTGTATTAAAGTTTAATAAAGCCTTACCATGTTAGCCAATGGGACTAAAATGGGTAAACCAACTTTGGCTGTTGTTCCCCACCAGGGTACTTCTATGGGTCCTGCTTTTTATAACAAGGTACCCTATCCTTGGGAGCTCTAGGGCAGACATTAGGGGTAACTTATATGTAATAAAAATGTAGTTTTGGACTTTGGGAGTACTTTTAATTTCAAAGTCGAATTTGGACATAGTTTTATTTTAAAACACTAGACACCACAGCAGTGCACATTTGTGCATTTAGCCCACTGAAGTATATAAACCTCCCTGCTTTTTTTTTTTTTTTTGTGACTTACAGTAGGGTGCCTTGGCCAATTATAATATGACCAAACACCATATACTTTTACGGACAGAACCCTGGTCCTAGTTTGCAGAGCCCAGGGCACATTCAGAGTCAGTAGCCACCAGTATCAGTCACAAAAATTGGGGTCATCAGAGCAAAAAGGGTGACTTTCCTACAGGCAGAAACAGTGATCCTATGCCAAATGCATTCTCCAGTAAATCGCAATTCATTTTGCAAAATTGAAGAGAGGGTGCATAAAAATTCGTCAGTGCACACATCAACTCATAGCTTTAAAAAACATAGTCCTCCAGGCAATATTTGACAAGTAACTGCTCATAATTTGAGCTTCTTTGCTAGAATGAAGCCCAATATTTTCATAGATTATTGTGTACATCCAATAAAATAATGCCACCATAATGAGAGTACTTTATGGTGGGTTTTTTTTTCTGATGGTTGGTTGGCCTCCTGGGGGTGTTGAAACATTTAGGCCTACAGAGAAATTTCTAGGCCCAAGTCATAATTAAAAACATATATGTACAGAAACTTATCATTTTAGAAATATAACAAGATTAGACATCGACACACACCTAGGAGGGAGCAGAAATGTATTGAAAGTATCACAAATGCCCCTGGTATTCACTTAGAAAGGTCAAAGTTTGCACATGATTTAAATGCATATTTCACATTTAAATAAGACATTTGGATGGACCCTCTTGTCAAGGTAATGGGCCAGTCGATATGTAAACAGCATCAGGCTGGCAAAACAGAGATGCTGTGGCAGAACATAAGCCACTGGGTCAATGGGCCTGACAAATAAGGGTCAATAAATTAAAGGGAATGTTGGACTATGGGCCTCATGGAGCCAGTGCATTAGGTAAAAAAGTGAACGAGCCCTGTGCCTGGATCAAACAGATGCAGAGTGCCTTTGTGGAGATGTGTGAACATCATAAGCTATGTTTTCTATAAAAAAAACAAGTAACTAATCGAACACCTAAGGGACATAATTGATTGAAGGATGAGTTTAGTCAATAGCTGACTATGTGGAATGGGTATTTGGGGGAGCTGACCCACTGGAGTTTTCCCCCATTTTGCATTGCCAGCCACCAATTTTTGTGGTGACCCAGTGACTGAGCATAATCTGTAAGAGTGATTGACGTTAATTAGGTATCCATTGGATCTAGTGCAGGGCAAGTAGCGTGGACATGTGCCGCCCCAATAGCAGACAAACGTGTGGAGGAGCCGCAACAACTGCTGCATGAGGTGGCCAGGATGATCCATGTGGGCACCTGCTCAGTCTGTCGGGCAGCCGGAGGAGTTTCCACTGTGGTTCTTGCATGTTCGCCACCTTGCAGCAACTCTTTGCCAGCAGAGGTAGGAAAACAAGGCTACTTATATGCCAGGAGGGGTGGCCTCAGACAAACGCATGGTATGCAGGTCTCCAGTAAGGTGGCCAGGTGGCCCGTGCTCCACTTTATAGAAAGTCAGGGGGCGAGGCAATGATGAGGAGGGATGTGGCTCAGTGCCGGTAGGCCCGAAGGGGATTCTAGTGAGACATCTGCCTCTGGGCGATCCTTTTAAATTGCATAACCAGGGGTATGCCACATTAATGGATAAAATTGGGAAAGCTCTTCGGGACCCACATGTGCTGCGCATGGGCCATCATGCCTAGGTGGCCTCCTTGGGAATAGCAGCGGGCCTGGCCTGTGAGGAATGGGGGTCACGGGTAGTGACGCCGGGTGGGACTGACACTCCCCAAGCATGGGGTGTGAATGGCCCTGGGGGATGATTTGCCTTCGGAATCGAACCAGGGTGAAGCCGAGAAGACCCCTGAGTGTAGGGGTTATGCCCCTTCTATGGCAAAAAGTGTGGGGATATCACTGGAGAAAGGGAGTGAGGAGGGGCTGTCACCCAGGAGAACGGGGAAGGACTCCCCCTTGCTGTTGGAAGAAAGGCCTACTTGCCATTTTAGGACATCTGTAGTTTTCACCCCGAGGGAATTGCGGCGCTAGGGGGCAATGAGGCCCTTGGGTTTAGAGGGCCATAGTCACAGGACAGTATTGAGGCAAAGTGGGGGGCCACGTTGGAGGTCTGTGTCAGGAACGAGGGGGGGAAGAGACAGGCACCGGACACCAGGGAGCCTGGGAACAATGCAGAGGGTGATGAGGGGCGTTAGAGGTGGCTGGCAGTGTCACTAGCAACAGATGGGTGGCTCAACAGGGCCCCCTGTGGGGTTGTGGCCCAGATGGTCAGAGGATGTATGTTGGATGATGGGTCAGGGTAGAACTCTAGGGCAGCTGGATCCAACGGGAGAGAGGCAGGCCAAAGTGTTGTGCAGTTCACAGTTGGGGGTTCAGATAAGGGGCCAGCATCAACCCTCTTAGCTATATGCTTGGAGTGGAGTGAAGGGGAGAACAAAATGAGCGAGGACAGTGAGGTTGGGGATGTGTGGAAGGGAGGTAGGGATGTGACGCAAGAGGTCAGTTTCCAGTCTCCAAGGAGGGTATATGCTCTCAGAGAAAGTCAGAGGGGGGCTGATCTAGAACAGAGGTCATTCCATGGTGGACATGCATGTCTGGCACAACCCGAGGGGAGATCCTTCACAGTGGAAGGAGCAGGTGACGATTGTAGCCCATCAGGAGTTGGAGGGGTTAGAGGATGGTGGGAGATGGTGTTGGCTCCCTGAGGTGAAATATGGTCAAATGGTTGATAGGTTGAATGCCAGATCTCTGGATCTTTCTTTGTTTTTACAGGTTCATCATAGCGCTGCACATGCAGATTCAGGAGAACTTTATGCAACTCCATGGCCATAAGGTGAAGAGAAGGCAGGGCTTAGGGCAACCAGCTGGACAGTGATGTGGGACGGTGACATCACTGCCACGCGAAGGTCTGGGGTGGCCTCGGCGGTACTTCAACCCGATGGTGTGGTGCGGCCTCTGGATGGACATCTCGGATTCTCATCAAAGGGCAGCAGATAGTATGCCAGGAGGGTGTCAGGTGGCCCCCTGGTGCCCTTCAGGGAATGCAAGCACATGACAGTGCACAGTTGCACAGAAGAGGTTGCCACATGCTTCCGTGTTACACGTTGCTGACGAATTGGGGATTGAGGATACCCAAGTAGATTATGCTGAGTGGAGTCTTGAGGAAGGTGAGCTGTTAGGTGAATTCCTCCGGTGGAGGAGGAGCAACAGTGGCGGCATGAACGTGCATGCAGTGAGAGAGGGCTGTGCTTACTGCTTTGCAGGTGACGCACGGCACACGGTTGGAGAGGCCCAATGACAAAGGACACAGCAGTCCTACACAACTGATTGGGCAGCAGGCACTTTTGAGGACCCTGAACTTAACACCAGGTAAGGGTGACAGAGCACATGGGTCACATATGGTGATGGTATCTACAAGGGTGGACACACGGGGGCATGAATGGGGAGACTTGGTTAAGGAAAGGTTTGTATGTGCGGAACACCAGGGTTGGGACTGAAGAAGGGGTAGGTGAGGCAGGGGGACATTCGGACGGACCCAGCACTGGAGGGGGGCTCCAGGGGAGATGGAGTGGCTAAACAGATTAAACCACCTCAGGGCCAGGCAGGACAGGCTACCACGGGTGATGCAGGACTAGGGTGGACAGGTAAAGGAGGGAGCAAACGTCAGAACACAGTGGCATTGGAAAGTAAGGAATTAAAGATAAAGAGATAGCCTAATATGGGAGTGATGAAACTACTTGGGTCGCACCTCATGCTCTCTACGAGAAAAAAAATTGGAAAGGTGAGTATGTGAAGATGTTTAAACTCCTACATAGAGAATCAAGAGCAAAAGAGGGATCTAAGGAGAAGGAGTACAAATTGTCAAGAGGCCTAAGGTGCCAATGACAATTGAGAATTGGATGGTGGTATTCTTGATTTTTGCAAGTGTATACTGCGAAAAGCACTCAGAGTGATGTGATGCACTCTTTAAATACATGGATGTGATCAGGAGAGGTCAGATCACAAATGGGGGTTATGCTTGGGCCAATATGATGATGAGCTCCAGGCATGTTTGGCACTTGTTTCCGGGAGTGAAATGGGGGTGGGTTGACTATGATCTGTGGCAACACAAAGGGACCTGTGAAATTCCACAAAACAATATTCATAACTAGCGGACTCCTGATTGATTTGGGGTGGTGGGGAACACATCCACGACTCAGAGCAGAGTGTTCAGTGCTTGCTAGGACATCAACAAGGGGCTTTATACCAGGGAATACTGCAAATTTGGGGACAAATGCTCCAAGTGTGCAGGAAAACACGTTCTTGTGCAATGGTACAGGGGGCAGGGGATTTCCATAGACAGCAGTCAGGTCAGTGGATGCCACAGCAGGGAAACACAGAGTCCCACCATAATGCCCAGAACACAGGCTTTCGCAAAATGAGGGGATCTCATGAGGCAGTGGGGAAGGGCTTGTACTCCAATTAAACTGGACCAACTTGACTTTAGTTAGCACACTATGCCCACAGGGAGGACGCTAAGTTGTTGAGACAGGTTTTCCGATGTAGTTTCTGGTTAGGTTACAAGGGTCCATGGCTGCAGGGAGGGCAACAATCTAAGATCTGCCAAGACACACAAAATGGTAGTGAAGATAAACAGAGCAAAGAGATACCAGGAGGCAGGACGGGGGGGCTTGTTTGGTGATTGGCCCATGCAGACCTCATTGTCTCTCCAATTGGCATGGTGTCAAAGAAAGAAAAGGGTCAGTTTCAGCTGATGCAACACCTATCCTGGCATGTAGGGAAATCGGTGAAAGATTTTATAATGGACAACATTGCATCAGTGTCATACTCTGCTGTAGATGTCTCTATAACTCTGGTTGAGAGGATGGGAAGAGGGATGCACATGGCCAAGAGCAACAGCAAGTTCACTTTTAGGCTGTTTCCGGTACTCCCAGATGATTTCCAGCTACTGGACATTTAGTTTGAAGGTCAAAAGTACGTGGATAAGTCCTTGCCAATAGGTTGTTCAACATTGTGCACCCTATTTGAGAGTTTCAACACCTTTCTGCAGTGGCTGCTCAAGTAGCACAAAGGGCATTCTTCAGTCACACATTATTTGAACGACCTCTTCTTTGTGGGTCAGCTCGGTTCTGTGGACTATGAGCAGCAACTGGAAACTTTTCAGGAGCTCCTGGGTGACATAGGGGTGCTGTTGGCACCAGAAAAGACAATTGCGCTTAGCAAAGTTTTGGCGTTTCTTGGCATTGAACTATGTTAATTATCAATGGAAACATGCCTATCAGTGGAGCCTCCAAATGTGGCTACTGGTCGACACTGTTGGCAACAGAAAAATTGACGTGCAGGAGATACAGATTTTGCTTGGAAATCTAAACTTTGCTGGCAGAGTAGTCAGAGCAGGGAGGACATTTGGAGTTGCTTGGGGTTGTCATTGACTGTTTTGTCTATGCCTCATATTCATGTACAGTTGTCCACAGGAACATGGGAGGATTTGCCTCAATGGGATACCTTTGATGGTGCCCAAAGAATGTGAGAGGAATCTTCAAATCTACTCAACACTGCAGCGTCATAGATTTTGGCTTGTACTCGGAAGGAAAATAGTGTGCAAAGGGGTAGCCGTCGAACTTGATGAATGGTGGGGGGAGCATTGCCTTCCTTGAACTTTTTCCACTGGTGATAGCTGTGCCGCTGTGGGGGAAGAAGTTGGCACACAGGAAAGTTTTTTTCTGTTTGGACAACATGGTCATGGTGCATGTCATGAACAGACAGTCAGCTAGGGATGTCCAGGTTCTGAAGCATTTGAGGGGTTTTGTGATGGAATGTTTGAGATACTATATTTTGTTAATGGGAAAACCATGAAATTCCGGATGTTGTGTCTCGTTCACAGTGGGAGTCGTTCCTTGGGCTGGCCACTGATGCAGCTGGGCACAAGACACTGGTTCCAGGGATTTGTGGAGCATATAAATCAGAGGATGTACCAGCTGGTTACAGGGTTGTTGATGAAGTCGATGAGGAGATCCTAGGGACAGGTGTGGGACGAGTGCATATGATGCCGTGAGCAGACAAGGACAGCAGATTGGAGGAGGGACAAAAATGTGGTGCAGTTAATTATAGATTTGATTGAAAAGGGCTTGTCTAGGGTTACCATCACAGGGAAACTGGTAGGTATTGAATTCATGGGCAAGCTTTTCTAGGGCTATGCCCCGTCGGCTGGGGAATTGGGAAAATGGATTCTTGAGTGCTAGTTGCAAAAGCAGGGCAATGGCAAAACGTGACAGAGACCGCTGTCATACCCTTTGTTCGGGAACATGGTGGCATCACTACCGGCTATTTGTGATGGGGAAAGGAAGGTTTTCCTGTTTTCCACTCTGATGTAGTGGATGTTCTTTTGAGCCTTTTGGGTGTCCAAGTTGTTGGGGGAGAGAAGTTCGAGGGGTTTGAGGTGAGACAATGTCTGTTGGATGGGTATGGCATTGAGTTTCTTCTGCGCAAGTACAAAACAGATTAGAAGTCTCAAAGTGAGAAAGAGATACTCCAGTATTATCCCAACCAAGACCTGTGTCCGGTTCGTTGGGGCAGAAAGCTGTGGGATGTCTGTGGGTGCGTGCTCTGGGATGTTTCTTGCATGAATGTGGGCCAGGGTGACTGACTTACAACTTCTGGCAATATTGAGAAAGGTTCTGGATTGCTGAAGAAGGAGCCAGGTACCTTTGGCACCCATTCCTTCAGGATCTGGGTGGCTCTGGAAGCAGCAAGATGGGGTTGGGGTAGGGAATGGATTATGGATTTGGCAGGTGGTCCCCTGCATGTTCCAGAAGATATGTGAGGATTGAGCGGGAGACGCGAAGACGTGTTGTTCTTTTGCCTACTCACATATGTTGTTCTTTCAGGTTCTTTGGTGGGCCTTGAGGAAGCAGCGCCTTCTATCTGGAGAGCGGAACATTCCTTCCTTAAGTGGGCGGAGAGGCATGAAGTGCAGAAATGTCATGGCTCTAATCTGGGCTTTGACAACAGTTTGTTTAATGTGTCATGGTATGGTAAAGGGAGTATGCGATGGAGGTAACTGTTACACTGCTTGAATACTAGGTTGCGTAATTATTGCTGTCCTGATGTGCTGGTCCTTCATTTAGGTGAAAACAACATGGTGGTGACAAAGGGTTTGTCACTGTTGAAGGAAATGAGGGATTTGAAGGAAATTAGACAGCAATGGTCAAACTGTTACATCATTTGGATGGAATTTGTTCTGAGAAGAGCATGGAGGGGGGTGGGGTGGCCCACAGCAATAGAGAAAGCCAGGTGGAAAATTAATAGGGGGAAGAGGTTTTTCTGCAGCGAGGAGAACTTAGGTAGGGTAGAACATCTGGACCCGAAATATGACACCATGGAATGTTTTTGGGGGGATAAGGGGTGCATTTGTCTTGTTACGGAATGGATCTTTACATCATGTAGTTAAAACAGGTTTTGGCTCGAGTACTGAACAGTCCAGTCATGGATGAGGAGGCTGGACCTACTTGGAGGGGTCAGAAAAAGACAGGAAGGGGCCTTTAGCTGAGTGATGGTTGCCCTATAACTTGTCAAGGTTTTGAACTAAACTGATTGTTGTTGCTAAAGGCAATTTCAAGATATAAAGGAAGGTGTCAATGAAAGGACACATGGACGACACAAGGTAATAAAAGTAATACTTTAGGAGTTGTAGGAAGTTAGATGTTTGGAGAAACAGGTTAAGCACTAGCAAGTGCAAGATTCCATTTTAGATTGTGCATTAGAGCAGCATTTAGACATTGTTAGGATAGTATGTGGGGCCAGAACTCTTACGGGTGGGGGAATGTTAGCAACCGTAGATGATTTCATGTATAGCGAGGTGAATAGTTTGAATATCAAAAGGCCTAGGGTTACATGTGATGGGCACCTGTCTTCAATAAAGCAGCCTTTTTCACATCAAAAAATATATCTCTGTGTCATGTGCTAATCCCCTCTCCCACCAATACTTACAGGTGACAGACAGATGGAACAGAAGTCTAATTCGGCATTGACTTGCACCCTCATAGGTTGGAGCTGCTAGCCTGGTTGATGTGCAGAGATTAAAACGGAACAGAGCAGGGCAAGATCTTCGGGAAATGAGAGAATGACATTTATGGGAATCTCCCCAGACTTCTCCAAAGCCAATTCACACTGTGTAAGAAAAGACAGTGCAGCCCTCACGGGATCTGCAGTGGGCACAAAAGAAGCCTTTGATGGCGATCTCATTGGGCTTGTTCAGAGTTAATCTGCAGCATCTCTTTGTAGAAGAAAAGTAGGCACAGTCCTCATAGATCTGCAGCAAATAAAGAGTATGTAATAGATTTATACCAGTTGGGAACAATCGTGACAGTTGTAGGTGACAGCATAGAGAAGTTGTGGTGGGTGCCATGGCTTCAGAAGTGTGTGCAAGGTACATCAGAAAATATCTGTCTGGGCAAATGCATGACAACAAACATGACAGGACTGCTAGAACACCCTGTTTGATCAATTATCTGGGCCAAATGCATGTTTTTTAAGAGATTAGCAATCTGGGATTGCTGTGGAAAAAGGGAAGAATCCATCTGGTTGGAAAAAAAAATCTTTTAAACTGTGCATTGTATAAAGAAGCACACCCGCTAGTCCGTCTGAGCTCAGTGGCAACGTGACCCATTTCTTTGACATGACCGACCAGGGGGCCATTTAGAACACCAAAAAAACTAGGAATACCCACATTATACAACAGATTTGTGTTGTCCTATATGTTTTCTGATTTGTTATATTGTCGTGCCTACATAGGGTATACACAGAAAATGGCATATGTTAGACCAGGCTTCTTTTGGCATGTTTCCCCTGCCTTCTGACCTCCTGTTGTTATGGTATGCTGGACTTTACTTTTGCTGGTTTATTGTCTCTGCACACTTTACCACTGGTGATCAGTCCCATAGTGCAAGTGCTCCCTGTGTACATTGTATTGGGGATTGGTTTATCCCTGATTGGAATATTTGATTAACTAGTAAGTCCCTAGTAAAGGGTACTAGAGGTGCCCAGGGCCTTTGGATCAAATGCTACTAGTGGGCCTGCAGCACTGATTGTGCTACCCACATGAGTTTCCCTGTAAACATGTCTCAGACCTGCCACTGCAGTGTCTCTGTGTGGAGTTTTGCACTGCCAATTCTACCTACTTGCCTGGCCCACACTATCCCTTTTACTATATTCAAGGCACCCCTAAGGTAGGCCCTAGGTAGGCTCATGGGCAGGGTGCAGTGTATTGAAAAGGTCTGACATGTGCTGGTGTGTTTACATGTCCTGATAGTGAAATAAGGCGAAATTAGTTTTTCGGTATTGCAGGCCTATCTCCCCCATAGGTTATACAGCTAAGACCAGAGCATTCATATCACAAGTACTGCAATACAAAACATTAAAGTGAGAAAAGATGAGAATCAGTCTTTGAATAATGTAGTAATCTTCTCTGTGTTCCAGTATGGTTTTTTATTTCCGTCAAAAGTGGTTCCATGTAGTTGGGTCATTCATGTGGAATATACAGTAATAGCCTTTGATCATACATATATTCATAAACAGCCACCACGTGTTTTATCACATAGTGACTATTTCAATGCTAAAATGTCAAAAGGCTGTATTCATATCTGGCTAAATCAATAGTATAAAAGAGCTGTGTCCAAGTATAAAGAACAAAAAGGTTTGATAAATAGATGCTCCAAATGAGTTGTAACTTCTGGTGAGTCATTTAAACATAGTGAACCATCGCAGGAATAGGGTAAAAAGAACATCAAAAGTAGGAAGTGTGCGACACCATGATAAGTCCTGATGGGTTTACAGAGCACCCGTCCGATACGCGAAATCCTCGTGTAATCCTCGTGTCAAGCAAAGGTAGGTAGGTTAACATGGGGACTGCCTTTAAATATCTTTTAAGTGCATTTCCCATTGAGAGCAGATTGAGATATGGAGTTTGGGGTCTCTGAACTCACAGTTTAAAAATGCATCTTTTGATAGAGTTGGTTTTTAGATCCTCTCTTTGAAAATGGCACTTTTAGAAAGTGGGCATTTTCCTGCTTAAACAAACAAAAGGTGCACTGTTCCAAACTGGAAAAAGAAAAAAGAAAGAACACAGGACAACCCTAAGGGTAGAAGCACAAATCCTCACACATCCAATTGGATGTCATGCTTCATCATTGGGTGTGGTCCTCGTCAGACCGGCGCTGCAATTTCTGACGGGCTCCCCATCTAGGGGGCACTTTACCGGAGATCTTTAACAATACCGATGTGCTGTTAGAAAATAACTGGGCGGATGATACCACCAAGTAAGATCAACAAAGGAAGGAGAGTAAGTAAGAGTAAAATTGGCTCAGAACCCTTCTATTAATCATCAATTTATTCATTGGTTTGAGAAAAGGTTCAGGCCAAGGTTAAAAAACAAGTGGAGTGTATTGATATAATGCTCAACCACTCACTCAAAATTAATTAGGAGGGGAATAAGGTAATACTTACTCCCTCTCAAAAAGGTCTACATGTTTCGCATCTCTAGGGTCCAAAAGGATCCAACGATGCTTCTTCAGGACCAAAAGAAAAATAACTTCTCCTCAGGAATGGACGTCAGACCTCACTGTGCCTGTGAACGTCAGTCAACTCGGCTACGGTCACTTACTTTATCAATAATGTACAACTGGCTAATCTAGCAAGTCCGGGTCGCCCGTCCCAAAATATGAAAACGGCTCCCTAGAAATCTCCTGCTGGGAGAACGGGTGCATGGGTTAGTAGCAGCCGATCCTCCGTTACGGACCTACCCTGCGGAAGCGTTCTTGCAGATTTTCTTGCTTGACCATTCTTTGCCTCTGCCTGCCTGTGGAATCCACGTCTGGATCACACTGACAGTTGGGCTGTTTGTGAATTCCATCTAGCCAGTGACACTCAGGGAGCTGAGGTGTGTCCTGCATACCCTGATGAGTTTTCCTGGGCTAAGAGTGGTGGGAGGATTTGACACCTGCACTGTGCTCTGACGACGCTGCAGGGAGCCATGCCCTGTTTCGCACCACAACCCTGTCTCACCGACGCCACTACGTGACGCTGTTTCTGAGCCTCTGCTTGCACACTGACCTGTAGGGCCCGCACTCGGCAACACCTCACTCACACCGCAGCCATGGTATCCCCAATGCCTCTGCTCTACACTGACACCAATGCCACTGCCTACACTGTGGCCTGAGGACACAGTTTTTGAGGTATAGAGAGCACTGTCCCTTTCCGCACTGCAGACCCAGTCCACTTGCACCAGTGCCATTTACTCCAGCATCGTCAACAGATGCCACTGTCTGCACTGCGACCTGTGGGTGCCAAATGGAGCCCGCCCCGGGTCGTACCTCTGCCTTGGGCCTACCAACGACAGTGCTTCACGTCAACTACAACACTGTCTGCATTGTGACCTGGAGACACCGCACATCACACTGTCCCCCTTTCCGCCACAGTACTGGTCTCAGCGCCACCACAGGATGCCATCACTGAGCCACTGCTTCCACTGGGACCTGTGGGCACTGCACGTCGCATCATCCTGCTACGCACCGTAGCCCCGACGCCATCAATGCCATTGTTCCTGACTTCAGCCCGGAGCTCAATGTTCAATGCATGTGACTTCAAGGGCCTGACGACCCCTGTACCAAACTTTGGAACCGATGCCCACCGACTCCTGCCGATGCCAGTGACTGCACTCTGGATCTCTTTGCCAGGATCACAATGCCCTTCATTTCCAAGGTACTGTTTGTGGGTCTTCCCGACACCGTGGTTGGCCTAAACAGTTGGATTTGTTGTTCACAATGCCATGATAGCCACAGACTGAGCTATAGACTTCAAGGAACTGCATTTTTAAGTAATTCTTGCAAATTTTGTATCTTTATTACTGTATGTTGGATTTTTCTAATTTTAGTCTTGTTTTACACAGATAAATGTTAGCTATTTTTCAAAAAACTGGTGTGGTGTCCTTTTGTAGTATTTTCACTGTATTATTGTGTGTTATGTGCAAATGCTTTAGACGTTGATTCTGAGATAAGCCTGGCTGCTCATGCCAAGCTATGAAGGGGCTGAGCAGGGGTTATCTGAGCTGGGTATCTCCCTTACCCTGACCAGAGAGAGGGTCCCTACTTGGACAGGGTGTAAGCGGACTGCCAACTAGAGACCTCATTTCTAACATTGGTTGTCAGCGGTGAGGCAAGGACTTGCATTTGCACTTGAGCTACAGTGATTGGTGTACACTACTACCATATTGCAGACCATTACGTACCACATACAGGCTTTTTGGTTTTGATTTTTTATTTGATCTATTTTTGGGCTTGAGTTCAAGTTGAACTTCCTGCTACGTCATGTCTCAGTCAAGCGCATCATCAGTTACGCCCCTGGATTTGGTTTTTGAGGCGGAGAGGTTGGAAACCTTCACTGTGAAGGACTCAAGTCAGTTTGCAAAAGCCTCAAATTCCAAGTATGAGGCCTCACCAAGAAGGCAGAGCTACAAAAGGCAGTGAGGGCCTGGATAGCAGCCAGAAATGTCAGTGGGCATTCTTAGGATCCATGGAGCCAAATCCAAGGCAAGATGTGCTGAGGGTACAGGAGCTGCTAGGAGGAAGATGCCCGCTGGGTCAGGCAGCAGTAGTGTTTCCCAGGGTCTGACCACAGAACGGCTGGAAGACAGGAGGTAAACTAGGAATCATCAGATAGAGTTGGAGAGGTTAAAATGGAGGACCAAAGGGAGAAGCGAGCCACAGAAGAAAGGAAGATGCTTTTAGACCATGAGCTCAGAGTAAAGGAGCTGGATCAGTGGAGTAGATCCAGTGTCAATGGTGGCAGCAATACCACAGTGCACTCAGGTAGAATAGTACACATTCCTAAAATTGTAGAAAGGGAGTAGGATTGTGGAACCATTTCACAGAGGAGGGGAGGGACACCTTGTTAACTTTGGGTAAGGGGTACAACCCCACCTATTCTCACATGAAGGAGGTCCTGTAAAACACCAAGTTTACAGGTTAGCTGACAGAGTGAAGGTCAGCATCAAGGATGAGGTATCCAAAATGTTAACTTTAGGGGTGGTTGAGCACTCCAGCAGCTCTTGGTCCAGCCCAGTGGTTTTGGTACCTAAGTCCGCTGCACCTGGTGCCACACCAGAACTCCAGTTCTGTGTGGACTACCGTGGGCTCAATGCAGTCACCAAGAGTGGCGCCCACCCCATTCCCAGGGCTGATGAGCTCATTGATTGGTTAGGAGCTGCCAGGTTTCACAGCACATTTGATTTAATGTTTGGGTACCCGCAGATTGCCTTAAATGATGGGGCCAAGGAGAGGTCGGCTTTTTCAACACCAGAGGGGCACTTTCAGTTCTGGGTCATGCCCTTTGGGTTGAAGAACGCCCCTGCCACCTTCCAGAGGTTGGTCAATTAGGTCCTGGCTGGGCTTGAGAACTTCAGTGCTGCTTAACTTGATGACATTGCTGTTTTAAGCTTCAGTTGGGAGGACCACTTGCACCATCTCTGGGAAGTGTTGAAGGCGCTGCAAGCCACAGGACTCACTCTCAAGGCCAGTGAGTGCCAAATAGGGCAGGGGTCAGTGGTTTAATTCAGACACCAGATAGGAAGTGGTTGGGTGGCACCCTACAACCCAAGATTGATGCCTTTTGTGCTTTGACAACCCGAAAGAGCCTCTGAGGCTTCACTGAATAATACAGGAGATTTGTCAAGGAATATGATACCATTGTTGCTCCCCTGACATAAATGACTTCCAGGATGCGGCCTAGAGATGTGATCTGGACTGAGGCATTCCAAACTGCGTTTGACACCCTGAAGAAGGCCATGTGCACTGCACCCGTGCTGCTGGCCGCTGACTTCTCCAAGGAATTTGTGGAACAGACAGATGCTTCAGACCATGGTGTGCAATTGGTACTCCCACACCTGAATGAAGAGGACCTAGACCAACCTGAAGTCTTCCTTAGCAGAAGGCTACTTCCCAGGGAACGGAAGTGAAGTGCAATTGAAAGAGAAGCTTTTGCTGTGGTCTGGGCACTGAAGAAGTTAACACCCTACTTGTTTGGGTCTCAGTTCTGGGTTCCGAATGACCACAGGACCCTCAGATGTTTAATGCAGGTGAGGGGTGAGAACTTAAAACTGTTGAGGTTGTCCATTTCCATACAAGGAATAGATTTTACATTGCTACACTGTCTTGGCATAGAACACACCAACGCGGATGGTCTGTCCAGGTTCTCCCGCCTTAGTGAGGGGAACTCTTGGGAGTTAGACAATTCTTCCTCCTCTCAGCTGGAGGCGACATGTGTTAGTCATGGCATCTTTTTGCATGTTTCCCCTGTCTTTTTTCCTTCTGAACTCCTGTTTTATGGTATGCTGGACTTCGTTTTTGATGGTTTATAGTCTCTACACACTTTACCACTGCTGATCAGTGCTAAAGTGCAAGCGCTCCCTGTGTAAATTGTATTTGTGATTGCTTCACCCCTTATTGGCATATTTGATTAACTATTAAGTCCCTATTAATGGGCGCTAGAGGTGCCCAGGGCCAGCAGAACAAATGCTACTAGTGGGCCTTCAGCACTCGTGCCACCCACATGAGTAGCCCTGTAAACATGTCTCCGACCTGCCACTGCAGTGTCTGTGTGTGTAGTTTTGCACTGCCATTTCCACCTGGCAAGTGCACCCACTTGCCAGGCCCAAACCTTCCCTTTTACGACATGCAAGTCACCCCTAAGGCAGGCCCTAGGTAGCCCCATGATCAGGCTGCAGTGTATTTAAAGATGGGACATGTACTGGTGTGTTTTACATGTCCTGATAGTGAAATACTGCAAAATGTGTTTTTCACTATTGCAAGGCCTATCTCTCCCACAGGTTAACATGCGGACTCCCTTTAAATGTCTTTTAAGTACAGTTTCTCATTGGGAGCCGATAGAGATTTGGAGTTTGGAGTCTATGAACTCACAATTTAAAAATACATCTTTTGGTAGAGTTGGTTTTTAGATTGTCTGTTTGAAAATGCCACTTTTAGAAAGTGGACATTTTCTTACTTACCCATTCTGGGCCTCTGCATGCCTGTGGAATCCACGTCTGGGTCAGACTGACAGTTGAGCTGTTTGTGAATTCCCTCTAGACAGTGACACAAAGGGAGCTGAGGTTTGTCCTGCATATCCTGATGAGTCTTCCTGGGACAGGAGTGGTGGGAGAAGTTGACACCTGCACCTGAATAGGGCTGGACCTGCCTTCACAAAGAAGTCCCCCCCTCTTGGAGAGTGTCTGCTACAGAGCAGGACAGAACTGGATCTTGTGAGGTGTTATGATTTTGCAATTGAAGCTTGCCTACTTCAAAGGCCAGAACTAGTAAAAATATTGGACCCACATCCCCAGACTTTTAGAATACTTCTGGATCAAGAGGAACCTCTGCCAAGGAGAAAAGCTAAAGAGCTGGAGGAGGACTAATGCCCCTTTGCTGTGTGTGCTTTGCTGGGTTGGCCTGCAGTTGCTGATTCTGCTGTGGAGAGGACAAAGACAGGACTTTGCAGTGAATCCTGTTTGTGAAGTTTCTCCAAGGGCTTGAAGTAGAGTTTGCCTCCTGTTGAAGTCTCAGGGATATCAAAGACTTCAGATTCATCTGCCAGCATCACTGGGAACTGTGTGTTTTGTGCTTCAACAGAATAAAAACGACCACGATGCCGTCAAAGACACTGCCTTCACTGTGTCCTGACGCCACCCCACAGTGCCCTGCCCTGCTTTGTACCGCAACGCTGGTCTCACTGATGATGCCACCTGACAACGTCACCAAGCCGCTGCTTGCACAGTGAACTGTGGGTCCCGCACTTCACCTCGCTCACACCACAGCCTTGGTATCCTCGATGACTCCACTCTACGCTGACACCGACGCCGCTGCCTGCAAAACGGCCTAACAAACCGCTGGTGAGGTACACAGTGCATCGTCCCATCCCGCACCACAGCCCCAGTCCACTGACACCAGCGCCATTGACTCCAGCATCTTCAACAGACACCCCTGTCTGCACAGCAAACAGTGGGTGCCACACAGAGCCTGCCCCACATTGTACGGCTGCCTTGGGCCTACCGACGACAGTGCTTCAGCAATGAAGATGCTGCTGACTGCACCACAACCTGGATACACCACATGCCGCACTGCCCCACTTCAACCGCAGCGCTGGTCTCACTGATGCAGCAAGATGCCATTACCGAGCAGCTGCCTGCACTGTGACCTATGGGTACCACACGTCGCATCGTTCTGCTTCACGCCGCAGCCCTGACACCATCCATTCCAGCGCTTCTGACTTTGTTATTAGCCCCGAGTCCGATCTGCAACACATGTGACTTTAAGGGGCCAACAACCCCTGCACCGACTTCCAGAACTGATGCCTGACGACGCCAGTGATGCCATACTCCGGATCTCATCATTAGGCTCACAACACCCTACATTTCGAAAGTACTGTTGGTGGGTCTTGCCGACCTGGTAGCTGGCCTGCGACCCCGTGGTTGGCCTGAACTGTTATTGTTGTTCACGAAGCTGTGATAGCCCCAGACGTAGCAATTGACTTCAAAGAACTCTATTTTTCAGCACTTCTTGCAAAATTCATATCTTTATTACAGCATGTTGGGTTCTTCTTGTTTTGATCTTATTGTATACAGATACATATTGGCTGTTTTTCTAAAACTGGTGTGGTGTCCTTTTGTAGTGTTTTCATGGTATTATTGTGTTTCATGTGCAAATTCTTTACACATTGCTTCTAAGATAAGCCTGACTGCTTGTTCCAAGCTTCCAAGGGGGTGAGTAGGGGGTTTCTGAGCTGGATATCTCCCATACTCTGAATAGAGTGAGGGTCACTAACTTGGACAGGAGATAACCAGACTGCCAACTAGAGACCCCACTTCTAACAGCATATTTTATATTTTCACTACAACAGTGGTAAAAACAGATGTTGCCAGTGTCTGATCCTGTTAATGGTGATATCTTTGGTATCAAATGTGAGTGAGCAGACTGAGCAATCACCACAACTATAATGGCCCATTACCACTGGAAAACCCCAAAATGGGTTTAATATTTCTTTCTTCTGTGCTTATCTGCCCTGATCAATGATTCATTCAGATCTTTACCTTTCTCAGAGGAGTACAAGGATTCATCAATTCCAAAGGGTCTTCAATAGGCTTTTTCTGAAACTGAAGGCCCGATTTGCAACTAGGCTATACTTGGTTACTCATGTAAGGAATTACCATACTATCACTCTACATTTATAGGCTGGTTTTATCGTGACAGATGGGTTCTTGGATAATGAGTCCATGGCTTCAAATTCATCCTTGGTGAGAGTGGGTTTGATATGTGTCTTTTGGTAATGTTTTTCTAAATCCTTCAAAATCATATATTCAAATAACATAATCTCTGATGACATGGTTAGTCAAATTTACACCTTTATTATCAGAACCTCTGGTGGCATGGATGTAGAACTGGAACATAATGTAGACTTCTTCCTCAAACTGTGGTGTCATCTTTAGCGGTCCATGTGTTTTTTAGAAAAAAAATGCTGTTATTTTAACCTCCCTGAGAAATTGTAAGATTTCACATTTAGTATCACTGAAGTCTCTTGACTGCATGGGAACGAAGGAAAGACCTTTGCTCAGCAGGGATTATTTGCTGTCTTTCAGAGTGTAGGACAAGATGCTTTGTTTTGTCATATATATATATGTTTGGTGCAGGTGGTGAGGACCCCTGCTCTATTTGAGTGTTCGCTTTGCCTCTGGCCCACTTTTCTGCCTGCCTAAAGAATTCAGAACATTCTACAATTGATATTTAAACCTATCTCTGTATTTTTCTGATTCCCAAAAAAGGGTCAGAAAAAGTGATAAACGTCCTGCCCTGATATCTATTTCTTACAGTGATATTTTCTGTAGTAAAGATGCTGGTTTTGAGATAAGGATACTGTTTACATTATTGTAATTCTTTATGCCTTTCTCTAGTTCAGAGGTTTTTATTTTAGTTTTTGAGGAAATATTTTGAACTCTCATTCTCTATCAAAGCCTTGGCAACCCTGTTAATAGTGAATTTTAAGAAATCGCTATTTAAGAAATGCAAAATGGGATGTATGAAATTTGCGATTCGGTAATAGTGATTTCTTAAAATTCACAATCGCTATTACCGAATCGCAATTAGAGAATGGGACTCCATTCCTCCCTATCGGCCTGTCAGCCCATAGGTGCGAATGGTTTTGCATTTCCCAATTTGTAAATTCCAGTTAGGAGTTTGCAAATTACGTAATGCAAACCCCAGGGTGCTGGAAGCCTAAGGCCCCCTCTGTTGCACCCCAAAAAAATATTTGCGGACATGTGAAGCAATAGGCATTTTCTAATATATATTTCTACATTATTCATTTTTGTACCTTTTTAAACACAATTTTTTAACATTTTCATGTTGTGTATTGCATTGTAAATATTACTAAATAAAATGCATTATTTTACGTATATTTCTATTAGAGGGAGGTCTTTTTTAATTCAATTTTTCTGACATTTTATCCAGTTTCCTTGATTTTGCATCTGTTCTCATCATTTATGTCTGTTCAGGGGGTCTGCGGCCGTGGATTTCCATTGCTTGTCTCTGGTTCAAGAAATACTTTTTTAAACTTATTTTACATGGATTTAGTAGTAGGGGAAAGTGTTTAGACCTAGTTAGACTAGTCTTTGTAATTGGATATAGTTGTATTGCATTGTTTTAGTGTAGTATGCATGAGTTAGTTTATAACTTTGAGGTAAGCCTTACAGTGAAATGTATTGTTTATTTGTATTTTATATGTGTGTTATATATGTTTAGCATTGATTTACATGATTTGCTCTGCTTTGTTTAACACTAGGGCTGTATGTGGTTTTGTTGAGTTGGTTTCTTTCTTTGTCCCTTTATATGCTTTTATTTTCAGATGTTGAAACTTACTTTTAACGTTGATGCATTTTATTTTTTTTCAAAGGAAAGGAGTTGGTTATTTTTTGGGGTTGCGGATGGATTCCCTGGATTATTGGAGTTGTAGTTGATGTTTGTTTTTTCTATGGTTTGTTTTTGCATTTTTTAGGGGGCTCCTTTTTATTGCTAGTTTTTGGAAAGTCATTTTAACTATCCGGAACTTCAGCTACAAAAAATCTGTTATCTTATTAAATTTACTTTTATGTTATTGGGTGGGCAAAGTAAAATCTTTTAATGTTATTTTTGTTTATTTATTGTCTGCTTCAATCGATTTGTATGGTGTTAGCATATATAAATAGGTTGTAGACAAGAATTTGTTTATTTAGCTGCCAGTAGCTCACTGACACCCTGTGAGTAGATTGAGGCCCAACATCTCTTTTCAGCATTCTTTTATTGCTTTATATAATTTCCAGCCTCTTGCAGTGCTTGCACATCTTCACCTAAACCAGGTGCTCACATTGGCTGAATTCAACTGTTAATATTGGATTGATCAATAACGATGCACACAGAGATACATTTATATACCCGAACGAAGTTGTATCACCATTATTAGTTTACCCCGTCATGAACTCTCCGTCATCCTCGCATGTAGGTACATGGTCCGGAAGGCTCTGAGACCTAGGTCTGAGGTAAATGACTGACAGGTCACAGATGGAGTAACACTTAGGTGGCAGCCAAACACACAAACAGGAAATCTTAGATCAGATCCAACAGGCAGCAACACCACAGTGGTCCCTGAGGTCACCCAATAAAACACACATGGCCAGAGACATCTGGACCCATACTCACTGGCCTACATTGTGTCCACGCCAGGTCAAGGTCCACCTGCATTCCCTATCTGGAAGAATATTTATGACTCCATGACAACTGTTCACATTTTTTACCAAGAAAAGTATGTCTTTTATGGTTTTATGAAACTCAAACAAATGTATAAAAACCTGCATCCGTCCAATGAACAACAAGAGATAGCCCTCAGACCCCGGTTCTGTAACTGCTCTCCCGGCTGTAGTATTTAATTAAGCAAACCGTTCCTGTTTTGCCAGTTGCCTCTTGTGTTTTGTTAATAAGATAGATTCTTATTCAAGCAACATTTTGGTGAGCCAGATAGGAGCTGATTGGGTCTTCGAGCCTGACTGTGACCCAAAGAAAGGGGACCCCGCCCGGACGGATTCACATTTGCACAAGAAAGTTGAGAAGATGCTGCAATTTACTGGAAGTTCTGCTGATTCCATGGAGTGGAGGTCTGCATTGAAGCCGCTGTCAGAAGGGTAAAAGAGTACATCAGGCACTTAAGTCCTAGCATTTGGCATGTGGCAAACTAGGAAAAATGCATACCGTATAGTTTGCAGAAGCCACCTTTGCTGATCATCAGCGTCAGGGAAGGTGAATCTGTTTGTGTTTTTTGGTTTGTTATTGTTTGGTTGCTGATTGCTTGGACGCTGGGCATGACACAGATAGTACGCATAAGGCCTTGGGTATGACATAGGGTCAACACCTCTGTTGTAAGAGGTGTCTTTTGCTTGGACCGCTGGGCATACCACAGATGGTGCGCATAGGCTCTTGGTGTGATGAAGGACCCACACTTCGATCTTACTAGGTTAAAGAGGTTTTCACTGTGCTACAAGTTTTGTCACACTGCCAGCATCTGAACGATATGAGAGGTGTGTTCACTTGCACCACTAGGCATGATACAAATAGTATGCGGGACCCCTGGCTGTGACATAGGGTGTAATTCAGATGTTAGGGAACTAGAACAAATGGGGTCCAGGAGATTACTTAGCTTGTGTCTTGCCGAGAAGGGCCTACGGTTATTGAAGGTAACCCTTCCTTTCTCCACATAAATTGCTGTCATTTTTGCCCCTGAGCTGATAGCGACAAGATTATCAGGCACCCCCTAGTCCCGTGCATTGCACAGAGCTTCCCTTGGTCAGAGGATAACATATGCTAGGAGTGGGTATGGTATTGCTGACAGGCCGCTCCCTTTATTTCTTTTTGTGCCTTGTCAGCTTTTCTTGGACCAGTTGTTTTGAAATTGTGATGCTTTTGAATTAATGTGACTGTTTTTTTCTTAAGTGCACCGGTGAGGAAAAGGATCCCTGTTTTCTGGGACCCAACAACAGGAGTAGGTGCTAACAGACCTGAGCGCATGATGATTGCAGGCTGACCCTTTAGGAGATAGTAGCAAGAAACGATGGGGAATTCTTTGCACGCCTCTTCTGTGACTTGCTGACAGACTGGACTAGTGAGGGGAACCAGTTTGACTGGTCCTGGCCTGGAAGTGGGTCATTTGAGCCAGAAGAGATGGCTATGGCAGAGGACCGCATCAGATGTTGCAAGGAAAATCCTGATTGGAATTTCCCCTACATGCAGCATTGCCTCGTAAAAAGTTGGTAAAAAATTCAAGTTAATGTAAGAATGGATGAGAGAGCGAGAGAGAGAGCAAGAAGTGGTTAGGATGGAACCAAGTTAATACTGCAAAATCCATGAGCTGGAAGCAGATGGTCCTCGTCAGAACAGCCTTGGCCCTAATGGTACAGAACGCAGCGGCACCAATAATGGTACCACCTTAGAGGTTCAGAGAGAACAAAGCACATAGTAGCAGGAATCGAGGAAGTCATAGAGGGGACTCCCAAATCCGAGACCAGGTCACAATCACCTTTGTGCTCCCAGAACCAGATAAGCAGCAGGGCCAACATGGGTCATCCGTACGTCAGGTGGATGACATACACTCATCCATTCTCACATGTCCCGTAATGTCAATAATTCAACGGTCCAAGGAGGATGCTACAGTGACAGAACTGTTAAATGACACACCTTATTGCCTCTTAATAGATACAGGTACCTCTAAATTGTGCTCAAGGAAGGGCTTGTGCCCTTGTCCAACGACTCCAAGGACATGCAGGGGTCTTTCAGGCATGGTCATCAGGGTCCCCTTCATAAAGCCCCTGGAGCTATACGTGAGAGCCAGCTGCACGAAGGGTCTGCTGCTATATTATCCCTGATCCCCTACTAACCTCCTAAGGAGAGACTTAGGGGGTCATTCCAACCCTGGCGGTCGGTGATAAAGCGGCGGCCAATCCGCCAACAGGCAGGCGGTCAAAAAAATGGGATTCTGACCCTGGCGGGAGCCACCAACACAGCCCGCCACTTTAACAATCCGCCCGCCACGGCGGGACAGACAAACAGCGCGGCGGTCACCGCCAACAGGCAGGCGGCAGACAATGTACCGCCCACCCTATCACAACTCACCAATCCGCCACCTTTTCCGGGGCGGGAGCCCCGCCGATAAAAACACGGCGGAAACAGACTACGAACGGGAAAACGCTCACCTCTACACACTCCACGAGGAAGGAGGACAGCATGGAACCCGAATTAAACATCCTACCAGCTATTGTCTACCTGCTCATCTACCAGGAGTACGAACGCAGGCGCATACGACAACGGTGAGTACTGCAGCTACGACACAGGGGAGGGGGGAGGAGGAAAGCTTACAGGCACACACATACGCCATACACCCACCCCCCCACCCCAAATACCTACACCCCAATGCAGAGCAACAAGTCAGAGTGACACCCCCCAAACCCACCGGAATAATGCAAAGACACAATTAAAATGATCTATAAAATATATGTATAAATATCTCCATTGAAGTTATGGGAAATATGCAATATGAAAGATACAAAATAAGGAATGAACATAGTTAAAAATATATACATAGGCAATAAGTCCTGCCCATTCTGTCAAAGTTCCATAGTCCGTGGGCCAATGTGCACAAACACATGGGCAAAGCCCACACAGGAGACCAGATACCATTGGAGAGAACACTGCTGGGGCATCAGATGATAAAACTACAGGCACCTCAGGGGGAAGGAAAGGGGGGGCTCCTCAGCCTCATTAGTCCACGACGCCAGATCCACGAGGGGCCTTCATGCCCACTGTCCCATCCTGGGGAGTGCAAAGCCACAGTCTCACAAGTCTCTACAGTGGGTGGCTTGCCCACTGTGCCATCCTGGGGAGTGCAAAGCCACAGTCTCTCAAGTCTCTACAGTGGGTGGGTTGTCCACTGGACCATCCTGGGGAGTGCAAAGCCACAGTCTCTCAAGTCTCTACACTGGGTGGCTTGCCCACTGTTCCATCTGGGAAGTGCCAAGCCACAGTCCATCAGATGGATTACTGACTCCACTGTTAATGAAGGAGGCATGGTGCCCAGAGTGCTTTATGAAGCCCTGCTCGACACAGAACCGGCACTGTCAATGGGCCAGCGGTGCTTGAGACGGCGTTGCCCAGCGGAGCGGTGCTTGACAGGAAGGGCCCAGCGGAGCGGTGCTTGAGACGGCGGTGCCCAGCGGAGCGGTGCTTGAGATGAAGGGCCCAGCGGAGCGGTGCTTGAGACGGCGGTGCCCAGCGGAGCGGTGCTTGAGATGAAGGGCCCAGCGGAGTGGGGCTTGACAGGAAGGGCCCAGCGGAGCGGTGCTTGAGACGGCGGTGCCCAGCGGAGCGGTGCTTGAGATGAAGGGCCCAGAGGAGCGGTGCTTGAGACGGTGGTGCCCAGTGGAGCGGTGCTTGAGATGAAGGGCCCAGCGGAGCGGGGCTTGAGACGGCGGTGCCCAGTGGAGCGGTGCTTGAGATGAAGGGCCCAGCGGAGCAGGGCTTGAGATGAAGGGCCCAGCGGAGCGGGGCCCAGCGGAGCGGTGCTTGAGATGAAGGGCCCAGCGGAGCGGTGCTTGAGACGGCGGTGCCCAGCGGAGCGGTGCTTGACAGGAAGGGCCCAGCGGAGCGGTGCTTGAGACGGCGGTGCCCAGCGGAGCGGTGCTTGAGATGAAGGACCCAGCGGAGTGGGGCTTGAGATGAAGGGCCCAGCAGAGCGGTGCTTGAGATGAAGGGCCCAGCGGAGCGGTGCTTGAGACGGCGGTGCCCAGCGGAGCGGTGCTTGACAGGAAGGGCCCAGCGGAGCGGTGCTTGAGACGGCGGTGCCCAGCGGAGCGGTGCTTGAGATGAAGGGCCCAGCGGAGCGGGGCTTGAGATGAAGGGCCCAGCGGAGCGGGGCTTGAGATAAAGGGCCCAGCGGAGCGGTGCTTGAGATGAAGGGCCCAGCGGAGCGGTGCTTGAGACGGCGGTGCCCAGCGGAGCGGTGCTTGAGATGAAGGGCCCAGCGGAGCGGGGCTTGAGATGAAGGGCCCAGCGGAGCGGGGCTTGAGATGAAGGGCCCAGCGGAGCGGTGCTTGAGACGGTGCTGCCCAGCGGAGCGGTGCTTGAGATGAAGGGCCCAGCGGAGCGGTGCTTGAGACGGCGGTGCCCAGCGGAGCGGTGCTTGAGATGAAGGGCCCAGCGGAGCGGGGCTTGACAGGAAGGGCCCAGCGGAGCGGTGCTTGACAGGAAGGGCCCAGCGGAGCGTGCTTGAGACGGCGGTGCCCAGCGGAGCGGTGCTTGAGATGAAGGGCCCAGCGGAGCGGTGCTTGAGACGGCAGTGCCCAGCGGAGTGGTTCTTGAGATGAAGGGCCCAGCGAAGCGGTGCTTGAGACGGCGTTGCCCAGCGGAGCGGTGCTTGACAGGAAGGGCCCAGCGGAGCGGTGCTTGAGACGGCGGTGCCCAGCAGAGCGGTGCTTGAGATGAAGGGCCCAGCGGAGCGGGGCTTGACAGGAAGGGCCCAGCGGAGCGGGCCTTGACAGGAAGGGCCCAGCGGAGCGGTTCTTGTCACAGCGGGCCCCTGTTCAGCGGTGCTTCTCACGGCGGGGCCCTGTTCAGCGGTTCTTGTCAAGGCGGGCCCCTGTTCAGCGGTGCTTCTCACGGCGGGGCCCTGTTCAGCGGTGCTTCTCACGGCGGGGCCCTGTTCAGCGGTGCTTCTCACGGCGGGGCCCTGTTCAGCGGTTCTTGTCACGGCGGGGCCCTGTTCAGCGGTGCTTCTCACGACGGGCCCCTGTTCAGCGGTTCTTGTCACGGCGGGGCCCTGTTCAGCGGTGCTTCTCACGGCGGGGCCCTGTTCAGCGGTTCTTGTTACGGCGGGGCCCTGTTCAGCGGTGCGGCGGGCCCCTGTTCAGTGGTGCTTCTCACGGCGGGGCACTGTTCAGCGGTGCTTCTCACGGCGGGCCCCTGTTCAGCGGTTCTTTTCACGGCGGGCCCCTGTTCAGCGGTGCTTGTCATGTGTTTCTAGGGAGCCAGACCTGGCCAAGACTTCCCGCTCAGTCGCCATCCGACCATGCGGTCGCGGGGCCCTCCTGTGATGGAGTCCTGGGCCCGTGGGTGTCGTCTGTCACAACCGGAATGGGGCTGGTGGGGCCCTCCTGGGCAGCTCGCCTGCTGCCTGACTTCTCTGCCCTGCTGCCCTTGCCCTCCTTCGCTGAAGCTCTGTGGCCCTTGCCTCCCTTTGATGATGTGGCAGGTGACGGGGCAAGGCTACTGTCCTTGGTGGCAGCCGTCTCAGGCTTGTCGTGCCGGCCCTTAGTTTTTTTTGTCCTCTTCCCAGGGGGTGGGCTGGCTGTCCCCTTGCTGCTGGCCGATGTTCCTGCCCTAGGAGCTGGTGGACTCCAATAGCCCTGCACTATGGTCATAGTAGATGCAGGGCTGGTGGTGGCTGAGGTGCTTTTTTGACTCTTACGAGATGGAAGGGGTGGGTAAGTGATTGGAACGAGCTCAAGGTTGGAAAGGAAAAGCACTTGGGAAGGACAGGGACGGGTAGTGTAGTGGGTATGGGAGTGGAGGAAGAGGATGTGGTTGTAGGAGAGTCAAGTGTGCTGTCTTTGGGTGCAGGTGCTTGTGACGGAGGCTGTCGTGAGGTGGATGGCTGTTGGGTGGGTGGCTGCCTGCGTTTGTGTGGTTTGGAAGAGGGGGTGACAGACACACTGGGAGAGGACACAGGGGACGTGTAAATGGCAGTGGGGGTGGTGACTGCACGTGTGCGGACTGTAATGGAGGGTGTGCTGGTGATGGAAGTACTGGCTGATGGTGGTGTGCATGCAGGTGTGAGTGGAGACGTCACAGGGAGGGAGGAGGGAGATGAGGAGGTGGGGGACACAGAGGTGGTAGTGACTGTTGGCATGTCTGCATCTGGATGTTGCTTGGGTGAATGCTTGTGGGATCTGTGGTGCTTATGTCTGGATGAGCTTCCCTTGGGTGTAGAGGTGTGTGCAGGCTGGTCTGATGGTGTGGATGGGATAGGCAGAGGAACAGGAGACTGGGACTGGGACTGGGTGGAGGGAGTCAGAAGAGGGAGGGTGGAGACAGGGACAATGGCTGCCCTCAGTGCTGAGGCCAGAGCGTTGAACGATCGCTGATGGGCAGCCTGACCCGAATTAATGCCCTCCAGGTATGCATTGCTCCGATGCACCTCCCTTTCTACACCCTGGATGGCATTCAAAAGGGTAGACTGCCCAAAAATGAGTGTCCGCAGGAGGTCAATGACCTCCTCACTGAGGGCAGCAGGGGTAACTGGGGCAGGGCCTGAGGTGCCTGGGGCGAAGGAGATGCCCGCCTTCCTGGCCGAGCGGGCACAGGGCAAACGCGGAGGGGCTGCTGGGAGGGCGGGGCTGGTGCGCTGGGTGGCGGCTGTACCTGTTGTGGCGGTGGGCACGGATGTTGCCGCCACCGCAAGGGAGCTCCCTTCCGAGGATGTGTCGGTGTCGCTGATGTCTCCACGGGTCCCCGTTGTGGAGCTCCACTCGCCCTCCGTCTCACTGGTGTACTCGGAGTCTGTTGCATGGCCATCCGGGGCCATGTGAGATGCAGCTCCCTCGTGCGCCGATGCCACTTCTCCTCCGCCTGATGATGCTATTGCACACATGAACAGGAAGACAAAGAAAATGGGGGGGGGGGGCGAAATGAAGACAGGTTGAGTGCATGCATTGGCAACACCGTTGTCGGAGAGGACAGACACAGAAGCCCCCTGCACTAGGCCGTGCAATCGGGGTACACTACTCAGTTATTGTGACTAGGCCTACAGGTCTATGGACGACAAATGCACACATGGGTGAGGCCGGACCATGGATAGCTGTACTTGGCACCCTACAGAGGTGGGGGGCGGGGGCACAGGTCCATGCCTAACTGAGGGGCCTAGCCTACAGAATGCGCCCTGGCCTAGAGATAGCGACAGCCCTCCTCCCCCACCCAGACACCTTCACTGCGCGCAAAGATAGCAGAATGTGCTGATACTCACCCCCTTGTGTCTGCTGTGATGTCCTCACGCGCCCATCCAAATCGGGGTAGGCCACCGCCAGGATCCGGGACATCAGGGGGGTCAATTGGCGGCTGGCACCCCTCCTACGTTGGGAGGCCATCCCCAGCAGAGACTCGGCGCTCTTTCTGGTCCCGCGGCTGATGTCCTCCCACCTCTTTCGGCAGTGGGTGCCCCGTCTGTTGTGGACCCCCAGGGCCCGGACGTCCTTGGCGATGGCACGCCAAATGTCGATCTTCTGATGGCTGCTGACCTATGTGACATGTACAGGGTGGTAAAGGAAATCTCATCACTTTTCTGCCTGGTCAATGTGAGTGGCCCCCCCCTCCCCAACCTTGCCATGTGGCACATGCTCTCATCTTTCGTGCGTTGCACTCCTCATTCGCTCCCCTCCCCACCATATCACATCCACCCCACTCAACACAGGCATAGCCCATTCAACGTGCACCCTGTGTACTAACCTGTTGGTCTGGAGGACCGTAGAGTAGCGCATACTGTGGGAGGACCCCATCAACAAGTTTCTCCAATTCTTCAGAAGTGAAGGCAGGGGCCCTTTCCCAAGTCGCAGCAGCCATTGTATCTCCCAGACCGAGGTCACAGCAGCACTTGCAGTATCGGTCCTCTCCTGTGGATGATCAGGTCTCGAGTGATTAATCAGATAGAAAATGGCGGTCACGCCTGCGGCGGTGCGTACCGCCACGGTGCGTACTGCAACCACAGGCGCACATCCTCATTGGCTACTGAAACCCATAGGGTGCAATGTTAACCAATGCGGCTTAGCACCGCGGTCTTCGACCGCCTACCGCCACGGTGTGCCATGCCAGCGCATTGACCTCACATCCCACTGTCACACTTCACAGGTCAGGCAGCCGCCATTTCAAGGGCCCACATGGCTGAATTTCTACTGCGTCACTCAGGCCTAGGCCTTGCATTGCCACTCATTCAAGCCTTTCAATGCATAGCGATTCGTGTACTGTGCAAGCTGTGTGAATGAACCTGTGGGTTGCTTGACTCTGTGCTCCATGTTGTCCTTCCTAGGCACCGTCCGCGGGGACTGGCGAGGAGAAGGATGAATCCTCCCGTGTACCGACCGCTGGTGGACCTGTCGACAATGGAAGAACGACATATCATACTTACATACAGGCTTGACAGAGCAACTATACATGAACTATGTGCCCAGCTGGAGCCAGACCTGATGTCCCCCATCCGCCAACCCACAGGGATTCCCCCTCTGGTGCAGGTTCTGTCAGTACTCCATTTTTTGGCAAGTGGGTCTTTTCAGACAACAGTGGCCATATCATCTGGGATGTCTCAGCCTATGTTTTCTAAGGTTTTGTCCAGAGTGTTGTCTGCCCTGATGAAATACATGCGGAGCTACATTATTTTCCCTGAGGTGGGCGATTTGGCTACAGTGAAGGGTGATTTCTATGCCCTGGGACATATCCCCAACATCATTGGTGCCATTGATCGGACCCATGTGGCTTTGGTTCCCCCCAAAGAAAGTGAGCAGGTGTACAGAAACAGAAAAAGTTATCATTCGATGAATGTCCAGGTGGTCTGCTTGGCTGACCAGTGCATCTCCCATGTAAATGCCAAGTTCCCTGGGTCAGTGCATGACGCGTATGTCATGCGAAATAGCAGCATCCCTTATGTGATGGAACAGCTACAGAGACACCGTGTGTGGCTAATTGGTGACTCTGGTTACCCCAACCTGTTGTGGCTACTGACCCCAGTGAGGAATCCCCGGACCAGGGCAGAGGAACGGTACAATGAGGCCCATGGGCGAACTAGGAGGATCATAGAAAGGACCTTCGGGGTCCTGAAGGCCAGGTTTAGGTGCCTGCATATGACAGGGGGATCCCTAATGTACTCACCAAAGAAGGTGTGCCATATCATCGTGGCCTGCTGCATGCTTCACAATCTTGCTTTGCGACGCCAGGTGCCTTTTCTGCAGGAGGATGGTCCAGATGGTGGTGTTGTAGCAGCTGTGGAGCCTGTGGAGAGTGAAGAGGAGGAAGACGACGGGGACGACACGGACAACAGGGATACAGTCATACAACAATATTTTCAGTAGCACACAGGTAAGAATCACCCACGCCATTTTACATTTACTTAAGGCCTCATGCGTCTCCACTGTCTGTGTTTCCCCCCAGTTCCTGTTAACTGATTTGTGACGTTCCCTTCCCTTTTCAGAGCTGTATGACCCACTGCGTGACTTCTGCTTTGTTTGCCCATGGACTAAAGCTTATTGAAATTGGTATGTTGTCATCACAAAGTAACTGGACATTATTGCACCGTTATGTGTAATACATTTGTTAAGAATACAAGCAGACTCCTGTGATTTTAAGTGCAATAAGTGATTTATTTTAAGTGCTCCATATAGGTACATGATTGTAAAACGGTGATGGGTGGGGGTGGAGTAATGTCCATGGCAGAGTCCAGTTCTCAGTCGCACAGGTGCATTGTCCATATGCCTGTGGAAGGATGGAGCAGGGGCAGTTCAAGGTTGGACAGGGTGACAATGTGGGACAGTGGGATGACATCAGGGGGTATCTTATGCTGGCGGGGGTCTTGCAATCCTACTCTGTCTTCTTGTGAGATCTCAGGTTCCGCTTGCGGGGTGGTTCTTCTTCTGCAGGAGGTGGGGTTCTGGTGGCCTGTTGTTGTGTGGGGGCCTCCTGTCCACTAGCGCCGGCAGAGGTGGTAGGCTGTTCCTGGCCTGGGCTAGTGAGAGGGGCCCTTTGGGGTGCCACATGGTCCCGCAATGTGGTGGCTATCTGGTTAAGGGCCACGACGATGGTCCCCATTGCGGAACCGATGTTCCTCAGTTCCTCTCTGAACCCCATGTACCGTTCCTCCTGCAGTGCCTGGATCTCCTGGAACCTGGCCAGTACCGTCGCCATCGTCTCCTGGGAGTGGTGGTAAGCTCCCATGATGGAGGAGAGGGCCTCTTGGAGAGTCAGTTCCCTGGGCCTGTCCCCCCCCCCCTGTCGCACAGCAGCCCTCCCAGTTCCACTGTGTTCCTGGGCCTCTGTCCCCTGGACGGTGTGCCCACTACCACTGCCCCCAGGTCCCTGTTGTTGTTAGGGTGGTGGGTCAACCTGGGTGCCCTGTAGTGGTGGACACACCGCTGATTGACGTGTCCTGGAGACAGAGGCATGGGCCCGCTGGGTGGGAGCTGTGCTGGTGTTCCCAGAGGGGGTTGGGTCTGGTGTAGCCTGTGGCTGTCTGTGGGGAACCGACTGTCCAAAGGGCCCCGATGGGCCGGGCTGGTCATCTGGGTCCAGGGAGACAGAGCTGCTGTCATCGCTGGGGGCCTCTTCTGGGGGTGGGATGGACATCTCTGGACCCTCCGTGGCGGTGTGGTGGCGTTTGGGTCCTGCAGGGGTATAAAGGTATGGTTATTGCTTCTGTGTGTGGCATTTCGTGTGATGGGTGGGTGTCCGTGTACCCAAGTGTAGGCATTCCCTTGTGGGGGCTTTTGTGAGGGTGGCTTGTGGGGGTGATGTGTGTGTGCAGTGGGCATGCTTTGGTGATGGGTGTCCATGCTTTGTGGTCGCATGCAGGGCTTGGTGTTGGGATGGGTGGGTTGTGATGGTGAGCCATTTGCAAGGAGTTGGTGTGATGGGGGTGGGGGTGAGGGTGGGGGTATGATTTGGCATGCAGGTGGGGTGGGGGTGGGAAGCAGTAGTGAAGATTTGACTTACCAGAGTCCATTCCTCCGCCTACTCCTGCGAGGCCCTCAGGATGCAGGATGTGCAAGACTTCCTCCTCCCATGCTGTAAATTCTGGGGGAGTAGGTGGGGGTCCGCCACCAGTCTTCTGCACCGCAATGTTGTGCCTTGATACCATGGAACGCACCTTCCCCCGTAGGTCGTTCCAGCGCTTCCTTATGTCATCCCGATTGCGTGGATGCTGTCCCACCGCGTTGACCCTGTCCACTATCCTTTGCCATAGCTCCATCTTCCTGGCAATTGTGGTGTGCTGCACCTGTGCCCCGAAGAGCTGGGGCTCTACACAGACTATTTCCTCCACCATGACCCTGAGTTCTGCGTCAGTGAACCTGGGGTGTCTTTGGGGTGCCATGGGGTGGTGTGGATGAGGTGGGGGGTGGCGTTTGTGGTGATGAGTGTTGTGCGTGTGGTGGTGTGTGGTGTTTGGGGCGTGGATTCTGTGTAGGTGATGGTGTTGTGTGCCTCTGTGTTGTGGGATTGTCTATTCTGTGCTCTCTCTCTAGCCTTCGTCAATGATTTCGGGTCGTAGGGGTTTGTGGGTGATGTGGGTGTGTGTTTTATATTGTGTTGGGTGTGTGGGAGTGGTGTTAGTATGTGTATCAGGTGTGTGTGTTTCAAACTGACCAATGTGGCTGAGTTTTCTATGTGTGTGTGTATTTTGACCGCGGCGGTGTGTACCGCCAATGGAATACCGCGTCGGTAAAAGAGAAAGAGCGCCGCGTGGATTTGTGTGTCGGAATGGTATGGGCGTATTTCTGTTGGCGTGACGGTGGAGGTTTGGTCATCGCCATTTTTTCGCTGACCTTTGGTGTGGCGGACTTTTGTGGATGTCGGGTTTTTGGCGGTTTGCAAGTTGCGGGTCAGAATGACCGTGGCGGTTTACCGCGGCGGTGTTATGGCGGTCTTCTGACCGGCGGTAAGCGCCTTTCACTGCCGAGGTCAGAATGACCCCCTTAATGGGCAAACTAAACATGACCATTCATTTCTCGGAAAATGGGACAAGGACCTGCTCAACTACTGGGGTAACCTCATTTAGATTTATGTCTTTAACCTGCCCCCATGCACAGACCAGCTAATAAGAGCAGCTCTAGTCGACCTAATGGTCTTTACTAATGCAGTCCTCACAATAATTGCTGATGCACGGAAACTGCTGGGCTGTAGCTGCAGCTAACCTGCAAATTTGTTTTCCACCAGGAGGGTCATTTTGATGTTAAACCCCAAGAGGAGGCACTGCTTTGCTTGGAGGACAACGAGATGCGGTCTGAGTGCGGGGTCCTGCTGGCTACTGAACAAGCAGATGTTGTGTGGGCATGCATTATCTTCGTCAACCCCGGTTTCAGTGTACGAGAGGTAACTAATGAACAACTGTTCAGTGAGTGTCCAGGAGCCTCAGAGATCATCTGTGCTGACTCAGTTAAGGTTAGAGTAGAACTGCGGAGTAGGGCTCCTTCGCCAATGGCAGTATTGACAACAGGGCAAGAGCAAGACTTGTCAGTCTTCTAGTACCAGCACAACTATAGGCGAGGGATCCTTATGACATGGGCTCATCAGCATCGCTGAGCTGGTAAAATTAACCTTGCAAGAAGGGGCCATCTTACCCCGGGTGCATCAGTACCCTCTCTCTAAAGAAGCTGATGAGGGTATAGTACCCACAATACAAGCACTAATTGATCAGAGAATCTGCCCCTGTAATTCACTGATCTTCCAGGTCACAAAGAGCTAGGGAGGGACATGGCATCTGGTGCAGGACTTGCGCCCCTTCATTGACACCGTGGTTCAGAAATTTCCTGTGGTCCCAGACCCCTCCATCATACTAACCAACATACCCACAGAAGTCCACTATTTCTCTGTGATAGACATCAAGAACGCATTCTTTAGCATTCTGCTGTACACCGACAGTCAGTACCTGAGAGTGTTCACTTTCCGAGGGGCTCAGCTGCTATATCACAGACTATCGCAAGGCTACTGTGAGTCCCCCAGTATCTTCAATAGAATATTGAGGAAGGACCTCGCCAACTTCCGATCAGATAGCACCCTGATACAGTATGCTGATGACATCTTGATATTGTCAAAGCCCAGCTCACCTGAGTTCTTGTTCAGTTCTGATGGAGGTTGAAGACAATCCGACCCCACCCTGAAACTGCTTGTTCCAGCACACTAGTTTTTAAAACAGTGCACTAAGAACAGAAGCTCAAGGGAAGGGGGGAAGTGGATAAAATAAAAAAAAGAGAGACAACACCGTTCTTGCGTTTCCACTGTTGAAGTGCTGCACAAATCTGCGGCCCTTTCTGACTTCTGTAGAAACTGGTGCCTAATGAAACATAAACAAAGAACAGATAAGTGCAACCTATTCCTAAATGGGTTCCTGACTATCCCTTTATTTATTGGAAATTCTCTTCTAAAAGTACCTCTTGGATCCTGGTCTCTAGTTTCCAGGTTTGGAATGTGTTACTGCTCTGGGATGTGTTTTCTATTACTGTTAAGCTTCTAAAAAATTAAACAAATACCGTTATCAGAATTACCAATATCAAACATTCATCATAATATAACTAAAGCCTAAATTCCCAATAGCAGACTCACTTTTCGCATATTTCCAGAATCTTTTATAAAACAAATACTGTACTTTTACATCAAAATACAGCATGTAATTTGTGCAAGTCCTTGATTTACTGTTTTCCTTGCTGTCAATGGTTTCCACTGTTCGATTCCCAAAAGTTCCATGAAAAAAAACAATGTCCGCTTCACAAAGTCCTGCAAAATAATCCTGCAACAAAGAGCCTTAATCACAATGCTCGTGGAAGGCACTTCGCCTCAAACTGTCTATACACGAATCCAGAAATTGCCGTCAAAGCTCCCTCAGGTAATAAAAAGTTTTGCACTTACTTGTTGCTGGCAAGAGATACTGATCAGTCTAACCTTGTCTTCTTTCTCTTTTGCAGGTTACTCGTAGGAGAGAGGCTGAGGCAAGGAGGAACCGGAAACCGGAAGAAGGAAGAGCCAGCAGCTGCGCCAATTGAAGTCAAAGAAAGTCTGTAAAGAGCAGGAGTGCCAGCGCCGAGGGATCTGTTCTCAGGTAAGCGGGAGGTAGACGAGCACAAGCACTGGGTGAGGCTCGGGGGATGCCTTTTATAGACAGGGCTGGGTGTGGTTCGAAGAGCTAGGTGTGGTTTGAAGGGCTGGGTGTGGTCCTCACATGCTGCACATGTTATTGGAAGGTGTGCAGAGCTGGGTGTGGTTTGAAGAGCTGGGTGTGGTCCTCACATGCTGCACATGTTCTTGAAAGGTGTGCAGAGTTTCAGTTATTATGCAAATGAGTTGGATTAACACATGGCCTAGGGAGGAGTGTTTTAAAGAAGCCTTGGTAAAAGCAAGGCCCAATGTGTAAACAAAACAGCACATTAAACAACATACACAGAAGCCATGGGGGGGGGGGAAGGTGAGATAACAAGAAAGGCTTTGAATAGTAAGTTTAAAAGGGAGCTATTACAGAACCCACTAGTGCAGTGAGAGGGGACATGCTCTTTGCTGTGTACAAACCCTAACAGTTGCCCCCCTCAAAGGCCCTCCTACAGGACGGGGTTTTCCTGGATTTTTTAAATAAAACCGTCTAATCAGCTGTGGGGCATGTACATATGATGCTGGTTCCCATGAATTCTCAGATTCATCATATCCTTTCCATTCTACTAAATAAAACAGACGTCCACTAATTCTTTTTGAGTCTTTTATGCTTTTCACTTCATATTCCAGATTTCCTTTAATTGGTATGGGTGGAGGTGGTGGTTCAGGTCGGGTTTTTGAGTTGTACGGCTTAAGCAAGGACACATGGAATGTAGTATGTACTGGATATTCTTTTGGTAAATCTAATTTTACTGTTACCGGGTTTACTATGGCAGTTATACTAAAGGGTCCAATGAAACGTGGTTGCAGCTTTCGGGATCCCTCTATGTTTAGGTTTTTTGTGGAGAGCCATACCTTGTCACCAATTTTATACATTGGGGCCTCAGACCTGTGTTTGTCTGCTTGTCTTTTCATGCTTTCCTTGTACTTTAATAAATGTTTCCTGGCTTTGTCTTGTATGTCACCTAACCTCGTTAGTCTATCCGTTACTGTAGGCAACAGGGAATCTTCTAACAAAATGGGTATAGCTCTTGGATGATACCCCTGCAAGAAATAGAATGGTGAGCAAAGTAGAGCTGAATGCTCAGTATTATTATAAACAAACTCTGCTACAGGAAGAGCTTCCAACCATTCACTAGAATAATCAGCCAATAAACAACGTAGCATTTGAAGTAAGGTTTGGTTCAGTCGTTCAGTCTGTCCATCTGTCTCTGGGTGGAAAGCAGTGGATAAGGCCACATCTATTTTCAGTTTTTCACATAATTTTTTCCAAAATCTGGAGTTGAACTGGCTCCCTCGGTCTGACACCACTTTGCTTGGCAAACCATGTAAACGCACAATTTCCCTTATAAAAATATCGGCAAATTCTGCCGCCGTGGGTAATTTCCGTAATGGTACAAAATGTGCCATTTTAGATAAAAAATCCACTATAACCAACACTGTTGTGAAGGATTTTACAGGTGGTAAACCTACAATAAAGTCTACGCTCACAGTGTGCCAAGGTTGTTTGGGTGTTGGCATTGGTATTAACAAGCCGTCAGGAGCCTTATGAGAAGATTTATGTCTTGCACAAATTGGACAGGTAGTGACAAATTGCTTAATGTCCTTTCTTATAGTGTCCCACCAAAAGTGTTTTTGCACATTTTCCAGGGTTTTTACCCAACCAGGATGACCTGCCAACGGTGAGGCGTGATGCCAAATTATCACCTGTGTTTGTAATTCAGAGGTGGGCACTAACAGCATGTTGTCGTGATACAATAAACCTTGTTGTATTGTGTTATGGGAATCCTTTAACCAATCCTGAGGTGCTATTTGCATGTGTGCATTATATAGATCTGTGATGAAATCCTTCTGTTGTACTGGTGCCAACAACTTTTGGGGAGGAATAATGGGTTCTCCTATTTTATCTTGTTTCATGTCTGAAGTATGTCCGTATCTAGATAACACATCAGATTGAATTTGTTGTGCACCTGGTCTATAGGTTATAACAAAGTCAAATGTGCTAAAATAATTTAACCAGCGCATCTGACGTGGTGTTAGTGCTTTAAGTGATCCAAAAAACTGTAGGTTCTTATGGTCAGAAAAGATTGTAACTGGGTACTTGGCTCCCATTAAATGGTGCCTCCATTCTGAAAAGGCTACTTTGATAGCTAGTAGTTCCCTTTCAGCCACAGTGTAATTTTGTTCAGCTGGTAATAACTTTTTGGAATAGAAGGCTATAGGATGTAACTGGCCATCTACTGCATCTCGTTGAGAGAGAACTCCTCCTAAAGCTACTTGTGAAGCATCCGCTTCAACAAAAAAGGGCAAGTCAGGATCAGGATGTTTCAGAATTGGGGCTGAAGTGAACTTTTGTTTTAGGAGTTGAAAGGCGTGTGCCGCCTCATCAGTCCAAATAAATTGTTGCCCTTTCCGCAACAAGGTAGTTATTGGGGCTGCAATGTCTGCAAAATGTGCAATAAACCTCCTATAAAAATTGGCGAAACCCAGAAATTTCTGAATATCTTTTACAGAGGATGGTTCTGGCCAATCAGCAATAGCACTGATTTTCTTTACATCCATAGTTATTCCTTGAGGTGACAGGCAGTATCCTAAAAAGTCCACCTTGTTGACATTAAAAGTACACTTTTCTAACTTAGCAAAAAGATTATTTTCTTTTAACTTTGATAATACTGCACGAACATGTTGGGTATGTTCTTCTGAGTTCTTAGAGTAAATGAGGATGTCATCTATGTATACTATGACACAAACGTCCAGGAATTCGTGTAGGACCTCATTTATAAAGAACTGAAAGGCCGCAGGGGCATTACATAACCCAAAGGGCATTACTGTGTACTCAAATAAACCAAACTTTGTCTTGAAAGCTGTCTTCCACTCATCCCCCTCTTTTACTCGGACCAGGTGGTAAGCTCCCCGCAGATCTAGTTTAGTGTATACAGTAGAATGTCTTAATTGATCCAACAACACAGGTATTAGAGGAAGAGGATATTTATTCTTTATTGTAGCCTTATTTAGTCCTCTATAATCGATACACGCGCGCAGGGATTTATCCGGCTTCGGGATAAAAAAGAGTGGAGATGACACTGGAGATGTGGAATGACGGATGAACCCAGACTGTAGTAGGTCATCTAGGTAGGTTCTTAAGTATTTGGTTTCTTCGTCAGTCAAAGCATATACTCTGTTATTAGGTAAAGGGGCCCCTGGGATAAGATCTATACGGCAGTCATAAGACCGATGTGGGGGCAGCACACTAGCCTTTACTGGATCAAAAACGTCTTTAAAGTCAGAATATTCAGGAGGGAGACTTGGTTCATCTTGTGTAACACTAGCACAGTGTAATACTGTGCTCTGTTCTGTACCTGCTTCTTGATAGCAATTGGTTCTACAGAAAGAGGAATCCAAAGTAACAGTTCTATTCACCCAATCAATTTTTGGGTTATGAGTTGTTAACCAGGGTACCCCGAGAATCAAACCAAAATTAGGAGTATCTATCAGATCAAAGCTAATCACCTCTGTGTGCCCGTTCTGACAGACCATAACAAGTGGACTTGTTTGTTTTGTGATTAATCCAGAGGTCAATTCTGACCCATCCACTGCACATACTGCTTCTGGACAAGGCTTTAGGCACATAGGAAGTCCTAAGATTTCAGCTAACTTATTATCCACAAAATTTCCTGTCGCGCCTGAGTCCAGTAGGACAGGGAGAGAATGCCTCACTTGGGTAGTAACAATTAAAACGACCTGAATTATGAAATGTCTAGGTATGTGCGGTACCCTGAAGGCTGCAGCATTAGAGGTTTGATTAAGATGTTTTCTCGAACAAGTAACCTCTCCCCTTGTCGAGCTTAATCGTTTCCCGATTCAGTTGAGGAGGTGGAGGAAACAGCACCCTTTCGTGGAGTTTTAGGCTTTACTGGACATTCTCTGGCAAAGTGACCTGCCCTGCCACAATATAAACATAATTGAAATGTTCTCCTTCTTTCTTTTTCCTCTGATGTGAGTGGACCTCTGAGTGTCCCTATTTGCATAGCCTCTGGTTCAGGGAGTTTATTATCTGTGTCTTTCTTCTCGTGTCTAATAAAAGTTAACCGTGATTCCAGTTTGTATTTATCTCTCTTTCTTTCTCCTAGTCTATGTTCTAATTTCACAACTAAATCTACAAAGTCTGAATAGTCTTTTGGCAAATCAACGATATGAGCCAGCGCGTCTTTTAACTCGTCTCTCAAACCTTTATAAAAAAGGGAGACACGCTTTTCTTCTGGCCACTGTGTCTCGGTGAGTAAACGATTAAAACTAGTGAGATAGGTCAATAAATCCTTGTTACCTTGTTTAAGATTTAAAAGCTCATTATCACTTGCCTGCATGAAAGTGTGTTTTGCAAAGAGGCTGGTCATGGTACGTTTAAATTGATTCCAATTATGGAGGATCGGATCATCTCTATCCACGAAAGGAATTGACCAATTGGCTGCTGTGCCACCCAAATAAGACAAGACGAATGCCACTTTCGTATCATCAGTAGGGAACTGTTGTGGCTTACAAATGAAGTGTAATTGACATTGATTGATAAAAACATGAAATTTGTTACTATCTCCATGAAAACGTTCAGGTGCTGCTAAGGGCACAACATTAGGAACATTAACAGTAACCTCAACTGGGGAAGGCAAAGTTGTATGTTTTGATGGCGCCCCTGTCTCTGAGGAGGTTTTAAACAAAGGCGTAGAAGCTGTGTTCCACTGAGATCCCCTAAATTTATACCTGCTTAAATCCTGTTTTAAAGAGGTATTCTCCATCTTTAATCTCTCTATTTCCTCTTGCATATGTTGCAAGATGCCAGACACTGATTCATTATGAGCCAAGTCCTCATTTAGGGCCTGCGCCATATCCGTGACGTCAATGCCCTCTATTTCTTCCCCGGTATTCATCGTCCACCAGAACTGAATTTTTTTTTTAAGGCTTGTGCTTCTGTCAAAGCCCAGCTCACCTGAGTTCTTGTTCAGTTCTGATGGAGGTTGAAGACAATCCGACCCCACCCTGAAACTGCTTGTTCCAGCACACTAGTTTTTAAAACAGTGCACTAAGAACAGAAGCTCAAGGGAAGGGGGGAAGTGGATAAAATAAAAAAAAGAGAGACAACACCGTTCTTGCGTTTCCACTGTTGAAGTGCTGCACAAATCTGCGGCCCTTTCTGACTTCTGTAGAAACTGGTGCCTAATGAAACATAAACAAAGAACAGATAAGTGCAACCTATTCCTAAATGGGTTCCTGACTATCCCTTTATTTATTGGAAATTCTCTTCTAAAAGTACCTCTTGGATCCTGGTCTCTAGTTTCCAGGTTTGGAATGTGTTACTGCTCTGGGATGTGTTTTCTATTACTGTTAAGCTTCTAAAAAATTAAACAAATACCGTTATCAGAATTACCAATATCAAACATTCATCATAATATAACTAAAGCCTAAATTCCCAATAGCAGACTCACTTTTCGCATATTTCCAGAATCTTTTATAAAACAAATACTGTACTTTTACATCAAAATACAGCATGTAATTTGTGCAAGTCCTTGATTTACTGTTTTCCTTGCTGTCAATGGTTTCCACTGTTCGATTCCCAAAAGTTCCATGAAAAAAAACAATGTCCGCTTCACAAAGTCCTGCAAAATAATCCTGCAACAAAGAGCCTTAATCACAATGCTCGTGGAAGGCACTTCGCCTCAAACTGTCTATACACGAATCCAGAAATTGCCGTCAAAGCTCCCTCAGGTAATAAAAAGTTTTGCACTTACTTGTTGCTGGCAAGAGATACTGATCAGTCTAACCTTGTCTTCTTTCTCTTTTGCAGGTTACTCGTAGGAGAGAGGCTGAGGCAAGGAGGAACCGGAAACCGGAAGAAGGAAGAGCCAGCAGCTGCGCCAATTGAAGTCAAAGAAAGTCTGTAAAGAGCAGGAGTGCCAGCGCCGAGGGATCTGTTCTCAGGTAAGCGGGAGGTAGACGAGCACAAGCACTGGGTGAGGCTCGGGGGATGCCTTTTATAGACAGGGCTGGGTGTGGTTCGAAGAGCTAGGTGTGGTTTGAAGGGCTGGGTGTGGTCCTCACATGCTGCACATGTTATTGGAAGGTGTGCAGAGCTGGGTGTGGTTTGAAGAGCTGGGTGTGGTCCTCACATGCTGCACATGTTCTTGAAAGGTGTGCAGAGTTTCAGTTATTATGCAAATGAGTTGGATTAACACATGGCCTAGGGAGGAGTGTTTTAAAGAAGCCTTGGTAAAAGCAAGGCCCAATGTGTAAACAAAACAGCACATTAAACAACATACACAGAAGCCATGGGGGGGGGGGGAAGGTGAGATAACAAGAAAGGCTTTGAATAGTAAGTTTAAAAGGGAGCTATTACAGAACCCACTAGTGCAGTGAGAGGGGACATGCTCTTTGCTGTGTACAAACCCTAACAGATATACAGTCCCTCTGAGGATCTATGTTGTCAGGACACAATAGTCCTCCTGGTTGTACTTGCTGAGAGAGGGTAGAACAAGAGAAGGGGAAGATGCAGTACATACAACAGGAGGTTAGTTATCTGTGTCAACTGATAGCAGCAGCCAGTCAGTGGATCACACCGGAGTAACCAGAATCTATCAGAGGTATGCCATAACCAAAAACAAAAAAGGGAATGCAAAAGTTTTTATTGCAGCACAACTACACCCAGCTGTGGGTCTTTGATTACAGCACACTTGTTGCCCCCTTAGTCAAGGCCATCAAAAAAACAAAAGCTGGCCGCAAGAAAATAGTCTGGGTGCATGAGATGCACGATACCTTCTGAAAACTCAGGACAGAGATCACGCATTCCTGCATGTTAGGGTTGCCGGTTAAGAGGAAGGAAATCTTTCCATTCAGCCACTGCGACGGGTGAGTCATATCAGCAGTTCTGACACAAAAATATCCCCTGGGCACAAGCCTTTGCATGCTACAGTGGGCTCTTAGATTCCCTCATGCATGGTCACTTCCCATGTGAGCAGGCGCTAGCAGCAGCGGCCTTTGCTGTCAACAAAAGCACCTCCATCATGATGGGGGCACTACTGACAGTGTATACAGAACATTCAGTGTTTGCGGTTATCCTAAAGAGCAAGACAAGGCTTAATATGCAACGGGTTTCAGGCTACAAGTTGATTCTCCCCAGTCCATTATAAATGCAGTGCAGTTCCACCTAGTGAACCCAGCCACCTTCCTAGCCTATGAGGTTCAGAAGGGGGAGGAGACCCTTGGCTGCTCCAGATACACCCACAACGGGATCAACCAGGCAAAGGAGAACCCCATCCCAGATAGTGAGGCACTGTTTATCAATGGCCCCTCCATGATTGATCAAAGACAAGGGTAAAACATACGGAAGCAGTGGTAGTCATGGCCCGTAGCCCATGCGCTCTCAGAAAATCTGCAGGTCATTGCGCAGCTAACTTTCTTTCCCCACCTCACACCACTGGTGGCAGAAATGACAGCACTAACTGAAACCCTCACCCAAAGCTCAGGTAAGACAGTAAACATTTATTTGGACTCAGCCTATGTCATCACCACAGTGTATTCAGGCATAGGAAGATGGAAAAGGCGACGGTTCCTAAAGTCAGACTGCATGCCCGTTGCACACCGGGACCTCCTAGAGATACAAATCAACGCACTGACCCTAACTAAACGTATAGCTGTGGTACAATATGCTGCCCATACCTGGTGCAAGGATTTTGTGTCCCGGGGAATTGCACTAGTTGACCAAATTGCGAAAAGGGCAGCATATAGTATGGTTGAGGAGGCCCGTGTACTGTCGGTACAACAGGCATCACAGTTGAAACCGTCTCAGGACAAGCCTTACACAGAAATAGCAGGATTGTATTTGAGGGATTTGCAGGAAACTGCATTGCCTTAAGAAAAGGAGCCACACACTCACAGGGAAACGTATCATGCCACAGAACTTAGACAACATAGCTTTGTCCCAATTGCACTTACTAACATACACAGCCAAGGACAACATGATATCAGAACTTCAGAGCAACTGGTTTATTCCCAACCTCTCTAAAATAGTGACAGTGTACCTGAGCGAATGATTCATCTGCCAATTATACTCCCCCAAAACTACTCTCAATGTCGTGTCATCCGCAAATCTCCAGACCAACGGGGCCCTTCAGGGCGTTACACATTGACTTCATTGACATGATCAATTGATGTGCTAACTATCGGTACCTGATAGTAGTGGTCTGCCCATACTCTTAGTGAATCAAAGCGGGCCTTGTGTGCACTGTGGCACCAAAGCAGTGGCAACAATCCATGTCAGAGTGGTAGTACCCAGTCGGGGGTTACCAGACATCATCCTGGACGGACAACATGAAGCACTTTGTTATCTCCATGTTTGACCACATCTGTACCTTACTAGGGATTACACATAACTAGCCTCTGTGTACCGCCCTCAAAGCTGCGCTATTGTTGAGAGGCTCAATGGCCTCTTAAAAATAAAACAAGCACAATTTGCATGAGCCTCAACAAGAAGTGGCTCCACCGTTTGCCCCAGCCTTGTTCACACTCAGAAACACACAAGGCAGTGATCACTGCCTCACACCACACCAGATAGTAACCAGTAGACCGACAGAAGATCCATTTCCAAAACTTGGACCAAATTGAGTGCTGAGACTAGCTCTCAAGTACTATGGGACGAATTACATGTGTATGTCTCAGAGCTAACCAAAATCGCAAATTTCTTATCCAAACAGGTCACTCATCAGAGCTCCAAGGGCAGCATCGCCAAGCTACCATATCAAATAACTCAACCTGGTCAAGAAGGTTACGTTCGGAACTTTGTAAGAAAATTGAGGCAACCCAAATTTGAAAACCCCTACAGAGTAACCTTCACCATCCCTACCACCCTCAAGGTGGAAGGGAGAGATACATGGGTCCACATTTCTGATGTACAGTTGAAACCTTCAATAGCACCCCCCGGCTGAACTGCACCACAAACGTTTTGGAAAAACTCCAACCGCCTGAGGGCTACAGACATCCTTTCTAGATGCATCCCAAGATGTTCAAAATGTGTGTATTATTGTAATTGTTTACATTCTCTGTTTCATTATGGGTACTGCAGCATCCAGCCCATTCCAAAGAACAGTCAAGTCTAATGGAATAGATTCTGAAAATGTCACCCTGCTTGCGCAGGGAACTCACCTTTAATTAAACAGTACCGAACCCTAACATCCCACATGCACTACTCAGCGCTCTTCTACGCAACATGTGGTATCAGCACATGACTGCCTTGGGCTCCAAGACATCAGCCAGGTCATGTTACATCTGAAACCACATGCAGGTGGCGCTGATGGGCTTTACTTATCCCAAGAGGTGTCTACTGAAAATGCAAAAGGCCTTCTCTATCTGTACCTATGTAGAATTAGGGCCAAAATTCAACCTAATAGAGTGGTATGTTCTCACCGAGCATAGCAACATCCAAACTGAGCTAGACCAGATGTGCAGGAAGGGAGCTACAGGGGAGGATACTATTTGGCCCTGCGATTTTCACATGAAGAGTTTCTTGGAGGTAGCTAAACCACCTAACCAGTGCACAAATACTTCAATTCCCGCTTTCATCTGTGGTCTCAGGGTGGCCATTAGCATGTATGGGGCTGTCTTCATTAATAACAAATGGACACCAGACATGGAGTTTCAGTGCAGGGCCATCCACCTCAAGGATGTGAAGAGAAATGAATGGGCCTCATGGGGGAGGGTTAAATAATAGCATAGATTCCCCATGTCAGGAGATCTGGGACACTGCGAAAGATAGGTACACATGGATAGAAGAGGAGGGTCAACCCCTAATTTTATGGAAACTCACACTGTATTGCTTATGTTTCAGAGGCAAAGGAACCATTCTGCTGGGCATGAATGACAACTTTGGCACAATCCTGCACATTCCAGACATGCAATGGGGTACATCCACACTAATGGACACCTAATGGCAATGCGGCGAGTTTGCTTACACATAGCTCATTCCTGGATGGCATTGCCTTTGCTCCCTTGTCACCATACTCACCCCCACCCTGGTCACCCTCGGTGAATATCTGTCTTAACTGTACCAGCAGTCCAGTACCGACTGAGGAAGAAAATAATACTGTTGCATCAGGTTTGAAGGGGAAGAACTTCAGATTATTTTTGCTGGGCTCAGTACAAGGACATTCCAGAGGAATTTAGACTGTTCACTAACCCCCAAGTATCAGCGGGAGGGTCTATACCCTTCTCCACTGTGCAGACAAAAACAAATGCCCACTAGTTGCAAATAAACTGGTGGGAAATGGTCAAAATACTGAACAATACTGAGCTTGGCCTTAATGCAATCAAAGAAGAACTGAGAGCTATCGGCCTCATGGTGTTGCAGCATCGGTATGTGTTGGCCTTGATGACCATAATGGAGGATGGGGTGTGCGCAAAAATCTGTGCATCTTGTTGCACTTTTATAACTGGCAATGACCTGGACAATGGAACTCTGACTCTTGCCATTCATGCATTGCACCAGCTACAGAAAGACATTTGTGAAGAGGGAGGTGCTCAGAAACAGGATTTGTTCACAAACTGGTTCTCCTAGCTCCCCCAGTGGCAGACCATTGTGTGTACATCATAGTTCCCCCCTTTCATCGTGTTACTGTTTTTGTGTGGTTTCCTGCAAGTAGGGGATTTCCTTCTGTAAAAATGCAGTCACCAAACAGGGTTGAGTACAAGTAGCGAGGAAAGTGGTACAGCAAGGCACTAACAATGTGACTATCATGACCTGTGGGTTTGATGGTGTAGTTGAAAATTCAACTAAAGGGGGGAATGTTAATATTGGATTGATTGATAGTGATGTGCACAGCGAGACATGTATGTGAGCGAATGAAGTTGCATTACCATTATTAGATTCTCCCATTGTGTACTCCGTCAACCTCGGCACATAGGTACGTGGTCAGGAAGGTGCTGAGACCTAGGCCTGAGTTTAATGACTGACAGGTCACGGGTGGGGTAACACTTAGCTGGCAGCCAAATACACAAACAGGAAAACTTAGATCAAATCCCACATTGGCCCCAATGGTCCTTGGAAATTGGCCCCAATAAAACACACATGGCCAGAGGGACGCGTGCATTCCTAAAGCACCTTAAAATTAGATGTCACATGTAGTTAGGAGCACATAGCCAATCAGAAGACAGCACACACAGTGACCATGAGCCCCTGGGGCCAGACATCTGGACATGTACTCACTGGCCCACATTGTGTCCACACCAGGTCAAGGCCCACCTGTGTTCACTATCTGGAAGAGTATTTGTGACTCCATGACAACTCTTGGCATTTTGTGACAAGAAAATAATGTATTTTATGGTTTTATGACACTCAGTAAAATGTTTCAAAACCTGCTTCAATCCGATGTTAAATGAGAGACAGTCCTCATACCCCAGTTCTGTCAACTGCTCTCCGAGCTGTAATGTTTAATTACATGAACCACTCCAGTTTTGCCAGATGTCTCTTGTCTTTTGTTTTTTTAGGTAAATTTTCATTCTAGCAACACAGCTTAGCTGGAGTGTGGCAGGGCAGAATCGTGATCTCAGCGTTGAAAGCCCAGAACGAGCACTATTCCATTGCCCATTGGCAACTGTGCCACCTGCCTTCTGCTACCCTCCTGTGCACTTCAATCTTACGCTACCTCTGTGACCTGGTTACTGGAGCCTTATAAGTCCCAGAACTCAGGAGTACTTTCTAGCTGCATACTGCAGCATAGGTGGTGTGCCACTTACTGTTAGGCCCAGGACTGGCAGCTTTTCAGGGCAGCATCTCAGACACAAACAGAGCATGAGGCAATTCAGAGGGAAAATTCTCCACTATCTGGCTCCCAGCAACAGCAAAGAATAGATGGACAGCCTGGTGCTGAGATATTTTCAGTCTAATTACAATAGAGTAATCAGATAAAGTGATATCCTGCCTTTCTCTGCAGTGTGGCAACATGCAGTATTGCATAGGTCACAACTAATCCCATGAAGCTCAGATTGGGTCAAAAGTAATTTTAGGACATATTTTTTTCTTCCATACATTCTTGTTAAACCCTTCACTCAAAAATGCAGATGAAGTCACACATTTAAGGGGGTGATCCAAATGAGTTGAAGGAATAGTGAACACTTTTTAGGAGAGTGATATATGTTTAAAATGTAGGTGACCACAGTAAAGTCTATGGAGGCATTTTGTGAGGCGGATGAATAGAAGTGAAAAGATGGTGACACTTGCCACATGTGGGTGAGTTGACAGGTCTTGGCATGAAAATGTTGGTCAGACTGTCACTGGAACAATAATGGTCAAGTACTCTATGTACCTTCAAGGGGTTGTTTCATCAAATCAGAAGGTGACGTGGATTATCTGGAGTAGTTTTAAAAGTCTGTTCTATTGCCAAAGACTTCAGCATTTGCTGCAAATGCAGGTGTAACCCAATAGAAATGAATTTCAAAACTTTCACCCTGTGAATTGGGTTCCACTGTGCATTGTAAATGATGACCCTATTCCTATTTGCAGAAGTCAGCTACGTTCTACAGAACCAAATCAAGTCTAGTGTCATTTGTGCAAAACAGCTACCCAGTGTTCTCTTAACAATAGCTAGTGCAAATTAATAACTTCACTTTTCCAACAGTGTTGTTTCATTAACCATCATGGCTTCTAATCACAAATTGCCTGAAACACAAATCATTGAAGGAGTCCACATGGTACTCTTGTCTGATATGGATTGAATGGTGACTTCAGCAACATTTGCAATCTTGCTAACAGCTTTATTTATTATAATCCAGGATGAAGAGCCACATTAAAGACATCTGTATATGTTTAACCCGTGGATCAAAAGTTGAAGTGGGACAAAGGGTAATACTCAGAGCCATTTTTTAACAATGTACATGCATTGTGAGAGGAAGTTCCCTAAAGGGGGCAGATTGAGATCACAAAAAGTAAATTAACTAAAACCAAGACACAGCAATCATCTTTAACAAAGCTGAGGAAGAAAGTTTATGCAGCAATTGAAGGATCTTTCAGTGTTACTCATCACTTGACCAAGAACAAAGCAACAGTTTTTGATGGAGCTATTGTGAAGGAAGCAATGGATCTAATGACAGATTCTTTATCCAATGATTTAAAAAATAGCCCAGAAATTATGTCTGACATTTCAAATCTGCAACAAAGACTCAATACAATGGGAAGAAGGTTATCCGTATTGTTGGCCAACATGATAAAGCAGCTAAAGTGGGGTTTAATGTCAGGCAATTGCTTTTGTATTCACTTTGGTGAATCTGTTGATGCAAGAAAAACTGCCTAGTTGGCAATGTTCATTGGAATCGTTTTTAAAGATTTCATCAACAAAGTAAAAACAAACAGTTGCCATTTTTGACAGAAGAAAAGGTGAAGAAAAAAATAAATGTCTTTAACTGTGGATTGCAAGTAAAAAACAGGAAATCACCAACATAATGAGTTCTGTAAAAACATCAAATAAAGAACAGTACTTTCCCTCTGTCTCCAAATTCTTTCAGAAAACAAAACTGAGTACCTGGATATTGAGAACTACATTAGCCTCCCGATGAGGCTTAATAAAGAGACCAATGACTGATTTAGTTATTTTGAGCAACTAAAGACCTTTGTGAAGTTTCCTTCAAACCTCTTTATGGAAGTGGGTGTTGATTTCTGAATAAGTCAGTGTGCTGCTTAACCTTGACCCTGCCATATGGAGATGGATATTGCCAGTCTCCAAAATGACATTAAATTAAAAAGAAAGTTAATCTGACAATAATTTCTAGAGTCTTCTGGAAGCTGAAAAGTACAAGTACATAAGCACAACTGCAATGAAAGATTGTTCTTGTTTGGCTCCGTTTATCTTTGTGAATCAGAATTCTCTGATATGAACTTTGTAAAATCCAAGTTTCAAGTGTGCCTGACTGACAAACATCTGAAGGACTCTATCAGATTTGCCCTCTCTGGTATTCTTGATTTATAGAGGATTGATGCACATAAGTCAGTGTCAATTTTGTTCATTGAAATTATAGAGAGGATTTTGTATGCAGCTGCAATGAATACACATATTGAGTGACAGTTACAGGTGAAAACCCAAATAACGTTTTCTGATTTCAAGGCAGGGGAACTCTGTACTGGCCATCTGGAGATTAAGACAATTTGTTGATTAGAAACATTAAGGACAAGGTGCAGAATACAGAGTCAAGATTGTAGTCGGGGAAAGGAGCAGCCAAAAGGCATTCTGCAACAAAGCACACACATGTTCAGAGTATGTGTCACTCAGACACTATGACAATTAAAGAAGAAGTGAACTGGATGTGGCATTGCAGATAAATGACAATCTCTTTTTCACAAAAACAAGCAAGAAATCTGGACAGAAGACTCTTCAGCATTGTTAAACCTTATTTTTATTGTTGAATTTAAACTGATCAGTCTTTACTGCAGACATGGTTTTTCTGGATAGCTTGAAAAAAGTAGCTGTAGAGAAGAATCTTCAGCATCTTTTTCAAAGTTTTTTATTAGCTGAACAATAACAAAGCAATGTTTACTGGCACCAAGACAAAAGTAAAGGGAGCAATGAGAATGTCATTGCGAACATGACTGGTGCCATCCAAACTTTAAAGTCAAAACTTAGAACCAGATGCATCCTGCATTTTTGTGATCGCAATGACCCAACTGTCCGTTTGCAATCGCAAAAATGCATTTTGGTATATATGAATCCCAATTTGCGATTCAGTAACTTCTTACCGAATCACAAATTGGAAACGCGACTACATATCGATTTGGTATTAGGGAGGGGTATGTCAAGGGCGTCCCTTCCTAATACCGAGTCTCAGAGGTATGTATGAATGTTTTGGGATGAAATGTGGTTGCAAAACATTTGCATTTTATACCTACTTCAAGTAGCTGGTAACCCATTCACAGAAAGGAAGGGGTCCCACGGACCACTACCTACTCTTAAAAAAAGAAAAGAAAACTTTTCATTTTTCTTTTTTAAACACATCCCGTTTTCCTCTAAGGAAAACTGGCTGCATTTTATAAAAAAGATTGCTTTATAAATGCAATCACAGACATGGTGGTCTGCTGAGCCCAGCAGGCCACCATCCCTATGATTGTAGCCATTCACAATGGGTGCCAAGTTGCGACCTACCTCATGAATATTAATGAGTTAGGTCGATTTGGAGGCATTGGGAATCGCTAAATGAAACTCCTGGAGTTTCATACATTCAAATAGAGATTACCCAATTGCGATTCTCAGAAAATCGCAATTAGGTAGTCGCTATCCAGATAATTGATACATCTGGCTCTTAGCCTTTTCTAAATAAAAAAAGCAGAGTAGATGGCAGATTCAGCACTTTCTTTAATGCACCAAAGAGTTGCATAAAACAAAGCTGTAGTTCAGTTGACCTGGACATTGACGAACACACTCATCTGGTCACAGCTGCAGTTTATTTATTTATTGTGTTTATGAAGTGCAAACATTCATCCCCTTGGGGATTTCACAGCGGTAAAATGCTCACTTCTTCCCGACTATGAGAGCTGGAAATGAAGTTTAGGATGAACTGCTACAGAAAATTACCTTAACTTTAGAAAAAACAAGTTTTTATTTTTTTTCTGAACCACAAATGGGTATCAGTAGCGTGAAGGTCAAAAGGTAGGGGGTAGAGCAAAAGAAAAGTAATAGCTGTTTTAATAAATGTATACTTTTAATCAGCAAAGTTTTGCACCAATCTGACTCCACACACTGTGATCACTATAATGACTTATGTAGAATTGCCATTTCTGGCTACTAGATTACACAGCCTTGGAGGACACCATACAGAACCATATTAAAGGATAGATTCATTTTCATGTATGATTTTAATTGAGCTGCATTACAATTATTATTTCACTGACTGTTGTTAATTGAAGGGTCTTGAAGTATGGTGACAACTGTAGGAAGCTTGCTACCTATGTAGTGAACCTGTATAAGGGGACACTATGAAGATAGTCTAGAGTGATCCTTATTGGTTGACAGGGGTTAAAATAATAACCTAAAACCTCTCTTTTGTGGTAGTGTGGATGAGCAGTTAGGCTTATTAGAGGACAGGGTTAAGCATTTATTGCACACACAGAGCCAGTAAGCGAGACACAAACTTAATACAGAAATGTGACACCAATTTATAAAAATAACATTTATTTTTATATGAATTTAGGTACCATGATCATCAGGATCAGGTATGTACTTTTTGAGATATGAAATGCTATACTTTTCAAAAGTTGACAAAGCAATTTCCAGAGCAGTAATGTCATCCTATGGGGAAAATACATATACTGCATTCAGGCACATAACAACGACTTACAGGACTATTCTTCTGGAGTTGAGATAAATTTAGGGCAAGGTCCACAGCAGCACCACCAGGTCACTTCAGGAGGCACTGAGGCATCTGGGTGCAGAGGTGCTTTTCCGCCTTGGGTGCCCTAATGTTTTCCCATGGGAAAGGAACAGACACTGAATACGGGTACTTGGCAACAACTTACAAGACTGTTCTTCTGGACTTGAGGTGAAAAAGGGGCAATGTGTAAGGCCACCCCAACAGGTCACCTAGGGCGGCTCTAGGGCATCCAGGTGCAGAGATGTGTGTCAGTGATTGGTATCCTATTTACTTTAATGGAGATTGGTCGGGTCAGAAGGAGGCTGCAAGGAGGGCCTGGTGGCTAGTCCTGGGGAACCCACAAGGGGGCTCAATCCTTGAAGTCCTCGGGCATGTATGGACACAATTGGCCCACTTGTCTTTTGGATGTGGGGCTTGGCCCCAGTGGTGTCTTTTGGCATTGGGTTCCAATGCAGGGGATACTCACAATTGGAGTGGGCCTGCATAAAGAGGCTGTAGGCGGCATTGAAAAATTCACTGTTGGCAAATCTATGGTGGGCTTTGGCTCTGGAGGGCCTGAGAACCACGCCAGCACCATTGGCAACTTCAACTCGGGCTAGGGGGCACGGTTGCAGAGGTGCTGTCTGGTGTCAGGTTATGGTAGTCCAGATTCTTCATGATTCTTCTTTGGTGCCTGCAGGGTGCAGGGAAGCAGCTCTGGTACTCCAAGAGAGATCCTGGTTACTTCTCGAAGTGCTGGCAGTCCTCCCAGGCTTTTGGAGGCAGAACAGCTGCAGGAAGAGTTACCTTTGGAGCAAGTGTCAAAGACAGCAGGCAGGCTGCCAAGGTTGGGGCCAATACTTTTGCTGCTCCTCAGTTCTTGCTTTTTGTGGCTCTTCAAGTCCTTCTTCTGCTTTAGTCCAGTGAATCTGAAGTCCTGGTTTCAGGAGGTCCCCTAAGTACTTAATTTAGGGGTGTTAAAGGGAGTGAAGGGTACTAGTTGATGGGCTTCTTATCTCTTGGATCACTACACCCCCTAGATGACCACTTCCTGTTGAGAGTGGGCATCACCCTGTCCCAAAACTCCTAATTAGACTATACACAAGATAGTAGAATTCCTAATTTTGTGTTCACTTCAGGTGTGTACAGCCTGGCAATGCAACACGCCTCCTGCATAGCTAATTTTCCAGCCTGTCATAGTGCCCAAGGGGCTTAAGAGCAGGGAGTTGCCTCTCCCATGTCTGGGAGAAGCTAGGGGGTATGCATACCAAAGGTGGTCGGGACTCTGAAGCCCCTAGCCTTAGTATGTAGATTTACTAGCCATCCTGTTGGCCGAGGTGAGAACACCTCCTGCTATAGCCAGCATTGTGTCTGACCTTGAAGAGCAGAGGTTCCCACATCCAGGGAGTCAGAAACTCATCTGTGGAGCAGGCTGGTCAAAAACAGTCAGCCAGCACACTAGAGGTCTAGTAGGATTCAGGGGAAACCTCTAAGGTTCCCTCTGGGTGCATGTCATAAGAAATCCAATACTGGCATCAGTAAGGATTTCTTAAGACAAGGTGTTTGATATAAAACACCACTAGTTTCTGTGCAGCCATCATGTAGCTGGGTCACTCGTGCTGACCAGTGTCCAGTACATGCTTTAGGATGGCTGCCCGGTCACTTGAAATGTCTAGGAATAGAACCAGACATCACAGGGGCATATCTGCTCATGCAGATATTGTCACTGTTGGCACGTCTCTTACCGACGTAGGCTGCAGAACTTGGTGGGATGCCTGGTTTCTTACTGTTTCTGGACTGGCCAAGATAAGGGAGACCCCTTCTAGTAGCCACGGTGCTGCCGACTAGAAAAAGCACAAGGCAGACCGTACCCTCCAGAAGAAGTCCCAGAGGAAAAACCCAAGTAATGGGAAAAAACCTCTATCACAGGAACTACTGAAAAAGAGGAAAAAACAATGACAAAGGCAAAAAATAGAAGTCACTTCTGCAGGAAAAAAGCAGGAGCAAGTAGAAAACTGGAACCAGGAGTTTGGATCACCACCAAGACAGAAGTGCTTGCTACACAAGGAAGTGGGAATTGCAGTGCTTATATACCATGAAACAGGAAGTGACACAACAGGAAGAACATACAACACCATCTTTGATTGGGAAAGACCATATGACGAAACAGTGCACGAAACGCCAAACGTGCACCAAAAAATTGGCTGCAAAGGTTTCGGCATTCCGAAATGTTGACTGCCAGCTCGACCATTGTCCGAAAAAGGGACGCTGCTGTAGTCCATGGCATCACAGATATGTCCGTCCATAAATTATAATGCACCCTACCTTAGGGTTCTTAAGGCCTGCTCTAGGGTGATTTTCATATAATGCATGTAGTGACTTTGGCATGGCACACACTGTTTGTGCAGTGTTGTGTTTTCACTCAGGGCTTGCACCCTGACATACAGTCTGGGATGACAAGCTGTGTGCAATTTGTGTGTGGGTCCCTTAGAGTGGCATAAATTACTTAGAGACCCTCTTTAGTACCCATGCCCTATGTATCAGCGACACCATTTACTAGGGACTTACCGAAGTGCTCAAGTCCTGAGCCAATTGTAGAACGATTAGACATGCTTTGGCCCCTATTTATACTTTTTTTGCACTGCATTTGTGTCATTTTGTGACGCAAAACCAGCGTGGACTTACAAAATATAATTGTATTTTATAAGTTTCCTCTGCTTTTGCATCAAAAAATTACGCAAATGCGGTGAAAAAAGGTTTAAATATGGGCCTTTGTTTTTTGAGGAAAAATGCACTGGCATTGAGGTCTGCTTAGCAGCCCTCAGTGCACTGTCAGAATTGAAAACCAGCATCTAGTAGTTCTACAAGGGGGCAACAAGTGGTAGTGGGCATCTGCAAAGACACCCAGTTTCCTTCACCAACACAAATCTAGTGTCATTCTTATAAATGTTTCAAGGGGACTCTAAGCATTTTGTTCAAACCATATCAATCAATCAATCAAACAGGAATTTGGAAATGAAGTTTAGGATGAACTGCTACAAAAAATTACCTTAACTTTAGAAAAAACAAGTTTTTATTTTTTTTCTGAACCACAAATGGGTATCAGTAGCGTGAAGGTCAAAAGGTAGGGGGTAGAGCAAAAGAAAAGTAATAGCTGTTTTAATAAATGTATACTTTTAATCAGCAAAGTTTTGCACCAATCTGACTCCACACACTGTGATCACTATAATGACTTATGTAGAATTGCCATTTCTGGCTACTAGATTACACAGCCTTGGAGGACACCATACAGAACCATATTAAAGGATAGATTCATTTTCATGTATGATTTTAATTGAGCTGCATTACAATTATTATTTCACTGACTGTTGTTAATTGAAGGGTCTTGAAGTATGGTGACAACTGTAGGAAGCTTGCTACCTATGTAGTGAACCTGTATAAGGGGACACTATGGAGATAGTCTAGAGTGATCCTTATTGGTTGACAGGGGTTAAAATAATAACCTAAAACCTCTCTTTTGTGGTAGTGTGGATGAGCAGTTAGGCTTATTAGAGGACAGGGTTAAGCATTTATTGCACACACAGAGCCAGTAAGCGAGACACAAACTTAATACAGAAATGTGACACCAATTAATAAAAATAACATTTATTTTTATATGAATTTAGGTACCATGATCATCAGGATCAGGTATGTACTCTCTGAGATATGAAATGGTATACTTTTCAAAAGTTGACAAAGCAATTTCCAGAGCAGTAATGTCATCCTATGGGGAAAATACATATACTGCATTCAGGCACATAACAACGACTTACAGGACTATTCTTCTGGAGTTGAGATAAATTTAGGGCAAGGTCCACAGCAGCACCACCAGGTCACTTCAGGAGGCACTGAGGCATCTGGGTGCAGAGGTGCTTTTCCGCCTTGGGTGCCCTAATGTTTTCCCATGGGAAAGGAACGGACACTGAATACCGGTACTTGGCAACAACTTACAAGACTGTTCTTCTGGACTTGAGGTGAAAAAGGGGCAATGTGTAAGGCCACCCCAACAGGTCACCTAGGGCGGCTCTAGGGCATCCAGGTGCAGAGATGTGTGTCAGTGATTGGTATCCTATTTACTTTAATGGAGATTGGTCGGGTCAGAAGGAGGCTGCAAGGAGGGCCTGGTGGCTAGTCCTGGGGAATCCACAAGGGGGCTCAATCCTTGAAGTCCTCGGGCATGTATGGACACAATTGGCCCACTTGTCTTTTGGATGTGGGGCTTGGCCCCAGTGGTGTCTTTTGGCATTGGGTTCCAATGCAGGGGATACTCACAATTGGAGTGGGCCTGCATAAAGAGGCTGTAGGCGGCATTGAAAAATTCACTGTTGGCAAATCCATGGTGGGCTTTGGCTCTGGAGGGCCTGAGAACCACGCCAGCACCATTGGCAACTTCAACTCGGGCTAGGGGGCACGGTTGCAGAGGTGCTGTCTGGTGTCAGGTTATGGTAGTCCAGATTCTTCATGATTCTTCTTTGGTGCCTGCAGGGTGCAGGGAAGCAGCTCTGGTACTCCAAGAGAGATCCTGGTTACTTCTCGAAGTGCTGGCAGTCCTCCCAGGCTTTTGGAGGCAGAACAGCTGCAGGAAGAGTTACCTTTGGAGCAAGTGTCAAAGACAGCAGGCAGGCTGCCAAGGTTGGGGCCAATACTTTTGCTGCTCCTCAGTTCTTGCTTTTTGTGGCTCTTCAAGTCCTTCTTCTGCTTTAGTCCAGTGAATCTGAAGTCCTGGTTTCAGGAGGTCCCCTAAGTACTTAATTTAGAGGTGTTAAAGGGAGTGAAGGGTACTAGTTGATGGGCTTCTTATCTCTTGGATCACTACACCCCCTAGATGACCACTTCCTGTTGAGAGTGGGCATCACCCTGTCCCAAAACTCCTAATTAGACTATACACAAGATAGTAGAATTCCTAATTTTGTGTTCACTTCAGGTGTGTACAGCCTGGCAATGCAACACGCCTCCTGCATAGCTAATTTTCCCGCCTGTCATGGTGCCCAAGGGGCTTAAGAGCAGGGAGTTGCCTCTCCCATGTCTGGGAGAAGCTAGGGGGTATGCATACCAAAGGTGGTCGGGACTCTGAAGCCCCTAGCCTTAGTATGTAGATTTACTAGCCATCCTGTTGGCCGAGGTGAGAACACCTCCTGCTATAGCCAGCATTGTGTCTGACCTTGAAGAGCAGAGGTTCCCACCTCCAGGGAGTCAGAAACTCATCTGTGGAGCAGGCTGGTCAAAAACAGTCAGCCAGCACACTAGAGGTCTAGTAGGATTCAGGGGGAACCTCTAAGGTTCCCTCTGGGTGCATGTCATAAGAAATCCAATACTGGCATCAGTAAGGATTTCTTAAGACAAGGTGTTTGATATAAAACACCACTAGTTTCTGTGCAGTCATCATGTAGCTGGGTCACTCGTGCTGACCAGTGTCCAGTACATGCTTTAGGATGGCTGCCCGGTCACTTGAAATGTCTAGGAATAGAACCAGACATCACAGGGGCATATCTGCTCATGCAGATATTGTCACTGTTGGCACGTCTCTTACCGACGTAGGCTGCAGAACTTGGTGGGATGCCTGGTTTCTTACTGTTTCTGGACTGGCCAAGATAAGGGAGACCCCTTCTAGTAGCCACGGTGCTGCCGACTAGAAAAAGCACAAGGCAGACCGTACCCTCCAGAAGAAGTCCCAGAGGAAAAACCCAATTAATGGGAAAAAACCTCTATCACAGGAACTACTGAAAAAGAGGAAAAAACAATGACAAAGGCAAAAAATAGAAGTCACTTCTGCAGGAAAAAAGCAGGAGCAAGTAGAAAACTGGAACCAGGAGTTTGGATCACCACCAAGACAGAAGTGCTTGCTACACAAGGAAGTGGGAATTGCAGTGCTTATATACCATGAAACAGGAAGTGACACAACAGGAAGAACATACAACACCATCTTTGATTGGGAAAGACCATATGGAAATGAATGAGAAAAAAAGACCAAGTTGAAAAGGAAAAGGAGCAAGGCATGCTGGGAAGATAAATACCAAAGAAGAAGACAATATAGAAGACCAAGAAGAAAGAAGACATGAAGACTGAAGAAAAAGAAGAAAAAAGAAAAAAGAGAAAGGACCCAAGTAAGGTAAGTGGGAAGGGAATGTCAGGGAGGCTTCCAGGGGCTGCCGCATAACCTAGAGCAAAGCACGAAACGCCAAACGTGCACCAAAAAATTGGCTGCAAAGGTTTCGGCATTCCGAAATGTTGACTGCCAGCTCGACCACTGTCCGAAAAAGGGACGCTGCTGTAGTCCATGGCATCACAGATATGTCCGTCCATAAATTATAATGCACCCTACCTTAGGGTTCTTAAGGCCTGCTCTAGGGTGATTTTCATATAATGCATGTAGTGACTTTGGCATGGCACACACTGTTTGTGCAGTGTTGTGTTTTCACTCAGGGCTTGCACCCTGACATACAGTCTGGGATGAAAAGCCGTGTGCAATTTGTGTGTGGGTCCCTTAGAGTGGCATAAGTTACTTAGAGACCCTCTTTAGTACCCATGCCCTATGTATCAGCGACACCATTTACTAGGGACTGACAGAAGTGCTCAAGTCCTGAGCCAATTGTAGAACGATTAGACATGCTTTGGCCCCTATTTATACTTTTTTTGCACTGCATTTGTGTCATTTTGTGATGCAAAACCAGCGTGGACTTACAAAATATAATTGTATTTTATAAGTTTCCTCTGCTTTTGCATCAAAAAATTACGCAAATGCAGTGAAAAAAGGTTTAAATATGGGCCTTTGTTTTTTGAGGAAAAATGCACTGGCACTGAGGTCTGCTTAGCAGCCCTCAGTGCACTGTCAGAATTGAAAACCAGCATCTAGTAGTTCTACAAGGGGGCAACAAGTGGTAGTGGGCATCTGCAAAGACACCCAGTTTCCTTCACCAACACAAATCTAGTGTCATTCTTATAAATGTTTCAAGGGGACTCTAAGCATTTTGTTCAAACCATATCAATCAATCAATCAAACAGGAATTTGTAAAGCGCACTACTCACCCTTGAGGGTCTCAAGGCACTTAGGATAGGAGGGGGACAAGGGGAGGGGGGTGCTGCTACTGCTCGAACAGCCAGGTCTTGAGAAGTTTCCTTTGGTCTGGCGCAGGTGGGTGGGAAGAGTGTTCCACGTTTTTGCGGCAGGGTGCAAGAATGATATACCGCCGGTTGTAGCTCTGCGGACGCGTGGGGCGGTTGCAAGAGCAAGGTCGGCGGAGTGGAGATGCCGCGTCAGGGTGTAGAAGGAGAGTCGTTTGTTGAGGTATTCTGGTCCAGTGTTGTGTAGTGCTTTGTGAGCATGGGTGAGGAGTTTGAAAGTGATTCTCTTGTTGACTGGGAGCCAGTGCAGGTTTTTCAGGTGGTCTGTGATGTGGCAGTGGCAGGGATGTCCAGGATGACGTATGCGGAGGCATTCTGGATGTGTTGCAGCCTCTTCTGGAGTTTGGCCGTGGTTCCTGGGTAGAGGGCACTGTCGTAGTCCAGCTTCTACTTACAAGGGCTTGGGTGACTGTTCTTCTGGTTTCTGTGGGTATCCATTTGTAGATCTTTTGGAACATGTGGAGGGTGTTGAAGCTGGAGGAAGAGATGGCATTGACTTGCTGGGTCATGTATAGTAAGGATCCAAGATGAATCCTAGGTTGCGTGCGTGGTCAGTGGGAGTTCGAGCAGTTCCGAGAGTGGCAGGCGACCAGGAGTCATCCCATGAGGAGGGGGTGGAGCCGAAGATGAGGACTTCCGTCTTGTCAGAATTGAGTTTGAGGCTGCTGCTCTTCATCCATTCCTTCGTGGAGGTTGGTCTTGGCTGAGTCCTTGGTGAGGGAGAGGGTCAGCTGGGTGTCGTCAGCGCATGAGATGATGTTGAGGTTATGGGATCATGCGATGTTAGCAAGCGGGGACATGTAGACGTTGAAGAGGTCGTGCTGAGGGACGAACCCTGAAGTACGGCGCAGTTGATTTAGTTGGCCTCCGAGAGGAATGGGGGAGGTAAACTCTGTGGGTTCTGCCAGTGAGAAAGGAGGTGACCCAGTCCAGGGATCTGTGGCGGATTCCAGCATTGCTGAGGCATGAGCGTAGGGTGTGGTTACATGCAAATTATGCTTAAAGTAAAAAGATTAGGTGTGAGGGGTCTCTGAGAACAATGCATGAGCTGCTTGGCCTTTAATAGCTCATTCTGACTTTCACTGATTGGAAGTAGCTCTCACTACTGTGTTTCTTTCTATTTCTATATATTTGATGACTGAAAATAAGTTCCTGGTGAAAGAGTTCCAGTGAAAGATTGCTTTTCACACGTAGATATTATTTTAAAGCTTCACTAATTAGTCTAACCATTTGCCTCTCATTTGTTCCATAAATTTAATCAACACCATTCTGGTACTTGGTACTGCTGTTGGCTTGAATGGCTACTTACCTTTCCTTTACCCACATTGTGTCATCACCACCAAAGAAGGCAGAGAAAGCCATTACTCCTGATTTAGAATAATTTTATTTTGCATTATGTATTTATTTTGAAATATTTATTATAGGAAATTTTAAATATCACCCTTATTTTTTCGATTGAATTCTTTTTATTCCGATTGGTATTTAAAAATAGATACTAGTAACATATAAATATTTGTGCTTTAGAGAGTTTAAACTATGCTTAGTGTTTTGTTTCAAACCAGGGTTCTTGTTATTGACTCTAGATATAGTAACCTTGGTGTGTTAGCAAAGAGTCTTATTTTGCATGCTAGGAGTTTGTACATTTGTTTAGTTTGTTTGGAGATTTTTGATTTAAGTTGAGTTAGAGATTTTATATTCTTATCTCCTGTTAGCTTTGTTCTTTTTAAATTGTTATTAGGAAATGGTAGAGTGTGGGGCAGCTTCTTACAAGTGTTCCTTGGAAGGATTTGGACCACCCTTCCCCTGCAGAATTTGACTTTTCTCCTTGGACATAGTGCTGCACAGACATTCCACTCTGGAATGTGAGACTTGGGTTTGCCTCTGTGGCCTGATCGATGCAGGCACCAACCCAAGTATCCTAATAAAAGTCCATTAGTAGAGTTAGTTTTGTTTTGTGTTGTTGGCAATGAGGCATTCAATTAGCATATCATAACATTTAGTGATATGCTTTTTTTATTTTATGTACACATTTTAGACTATTTGCATGCTCTATACTAAAAGGGGATTTTAGTAGGTGCCTTCATGTGCTCTGGTTAAAGTAAGAGTAGCACCCATGAATTGCAGTGTGTCGGTAGATTTTAAGTAAGGTAAAAATCACTTCCTGCTCAAAATCTGTTATTAATTTTTGGGGTTACAAGATTTAGGGCCTCATTATGAGTTTGGCAGTCTGTGGACTGCCATGACGGCGTGGCAGTCCGACTGCCATTGGATTGATGGCCGGGCAGCCAGATTACAAGTGATGCTGGCCTATGGAGCAAAGACTGACATGGTCCCTCCGGCACCGCGGGGCAGCACAGACGGCCACAGCCATGAGGCAGCACAAACAGGCCGGTGGAGCCTGTGTTTCTGCCAGACACATTAGCAGCTACACATTTCCAATGGAACCATGGCGGTCCCACCACCGCATCCCAGCAGGCAGAAATGGGATGTATAAAGGGAGACACTCATCTGCAGGCAGCCCCACATGTCCTGCTGCTGCTGGTGAACATCAAGGGTTCACAATATCAATGCCACCAAGGGCGCAATCAACCATAAGTACACACACCTACCTGCGTTATTAACAGCACCAACATATTGTTGCAGTGTCGTCCACATGAGATAGGGGTCACGCTATGGGTACCAAGTACACGTCTCATTGTGTCCCGGGTTGGAATTTTACACAACAAAAGACACATGCACAGTCACAATACACCCCATTTGGGTAGGTCATTCACACTGCACCGCAATACTACACAAAAACACATGTCCACTTATCGTAGGCACAGGGACAGTGAAGTGTACCCAACATTGTCCCACACAACACCAACAATACACCATTATCACATCCACGAATACAATCCACGCTCTCACATTGCACACATGCCATGGGTTGTCGTTACATTCAACACACATGTGGATGTGGCTTGGAACACAAACAATCACTCAATAAACTGTGCTGCAATGGACTCACATGTCAAACACTTTGCAACACAATGGAAGGACAATAGGATGCAAATTAGACAGAAAGATAAATATACAAAGCTTACTATGTAAACAATACCTGCACAATAGGGACGGGGCAAGCAGGAACAACCAGGGAAGGAGGCTGAACTGGAACACATGTCTCCTTGCCACTACCCATAAAACAACATTTGCACAGGAACTGGTCCTTCATGTATATCTAGGACAAACAATACTAGACCCAAATGAGATGCCTATCTGCACAATGTGGAAGTGCAAGTCAACAAATTACATTCAACTCCAACTACATGTAACATACCTCTACATGAAGTAGCTGCAAGGTACACACAGCTAAATGGACACATGCACAGGCAAATACAAACAAAGGTAGCCAAAATGAACACACTCCATATCTGCACAAACAAAACCCAAGCTGACACACATCAGATGAATTCTTAATCCATATCAGGGGGACAAGTCTAACACCATACATGCTTAAATTGGACAACACAAGATGAAACCATAACAAACAGTATACAATGCCATGGCACCACCAATGCATTTACACCCACATATCCATACACTCAACATATACCTTTGTCTTGGGGGACACCTGCACTGCCCACAAAGCCAGATACTGCAAACAACAGCAAATGAATCAGCAAGCAAGCGGAAACACACACAGAGGTAGGCGGACAACACAAGTTACTCAGGAACAACATAAAGGTAGAAAGGGAATTGCAGAACACATGTGCATCCAACAAAACAACTGTTTGGTTTTATTGATAAGAAAATTCAAAATGTCGAAGGCCATTGGCCAGTTCATATTCAATGGTCACTGCACATCATTGTGCCAACACTTGACTTCTAACTGCCAGAGAACCTCCACAGTAAGGGGCATCAAGTGGACAGGCAGGAATCTCAGTTATCATCCTTGAATGGTGCAGATTTGGGAGGTGGGGTTTGCTCTTGGGTTTGGGAGGGGTGGCCTGCCTTTCGGAAGGGGTGGGCTTCCTGTTGGTGGTAGAGGTATGGGTGTCTGCAGTGAGGGCAGGTGAGGCCTTTTAGGTGGGAGGGTCTGGAAGATGGGTGGGTGCCTCTTGGTTTTGGGACGAGGTGGAGGAAATGTTCAGGTCAGACAAAAAAACTTTCTTAGGGACACAATGACAACAGCAGAAGGGGGTGGGGATTTGGAGGTCGGGGGAGTGGTTGTCTGCTGTGTTGGTGTGGATGTCATGGGTTCGTGCTTCTGGGAGGTATGCTTGTGTTTGGTAGGTGTCTATTGGGTGGGTGAGTGAGAATGTTTGTGTATCTTGGGTGTCTGGGAGTTGGAGGAAGGAGTGGTGAATGTGTGAATGTCTGTTGGGGTGGTGATTGCAGATAAGATGGATATGGTGAATGTCTGTGTGTCTGTCTGGGGAGTGTCTGCAGGTACGGTGCTTGTGGTAAATGTCTGTTGGTGTTGTGTCTGTGGGTATGCTGGGTGTGGTGGCTGTGTCACTGACTGTTGTGGTGGTACCTGTGGGCATGCTAGCTGTTGTGTGTGTAATGCTGGGGGTGGTGGGGTTGTCTGGGGAAGTGGTGACTATTGTGGTGTCTGTTGGTATATGTGTTTGCTTGCATGCTGGTGTGTTTTGTGGAGCTTGTGTCTGTGTGCTGCCCTTGTGTGTTGAGGTGGATGCGTGCTGATCTGTATGTATGCTATGGGTAGGTAGGGGAAGGGGGATTTGGATTGGGAAGAGGGAGGTGGAGGGGGAATGGAAGGTGGTGGTGACTGGTTGTCGTCAGTGAGGAGGCCAGAGCCTGAAAAGATCTCTGTAGGCCAGCCATTGCACCATGAATGCCTTCCAGGAATGCATTTGCTTGTTGGAGCTGAGTTGTCAATCCCTGGATGGCATTCAGAATGGCTGACTGACCCAAAGAGATACTTTTCAGGAGGTCAATGGCCTCCTCACTGAGGGCAACAGGGGTAACAGGGTTGGGGCGGAGGTGCCTGTGAACTGGGTAGGGAGCAACAGGGAGAGGGTGTTAGAATGGCGGGTGGTGGACACTCATGGTACGGGGATTCCCTGATCGGTCCTCCACCACTAGGGAGGGTCCAATGGAGGAAGTATCTGATGATGAAGGCATTGCTCTGGAATCCCCCGTGGCACTCCCCTCGTCCTCCAGGCCACTGGGTCCCTTGGTGTCTTGACCTGAGGTCCCATGGTCAGATGCTTCCCCGCTCAGCTGTGCCCCATCTTTTTCACTTGCCGGTGCTGATGCTGCAAATACAAAAATAAATAGCGTCATCACATGTCTATGATCACACTTGAACAACAGCTCAGATTAGCAAACATTACCATGATGTCAAGTTGTCCAGAGTAGCAAACTGCACCTAAGTGGCTCATATATGTGCCATACCATATGTATGCATGCCATCTGAACTGTCAACAGTTGTACACAAGAAAATCAGGATCTCAGACAACTACAATTGCATGGCTAAAGTTGTACAATCACAAGAACCGTTCAACAAGTGGAAGACTCCATCACCCTCAAAGCTTTGCCCATGGAGCAGAACTCAGTTACCTGTTGTCATACAAAAGTAGATCAATGCCAAATGCATTCCCACAGATCCTACGCGGTCATGCACGCATATATTTCTCACATACATCATGACCCAAAAATAAGAAATGATGCTCCAAAATCCTGCCTTGTTGATGACATAAGTACAACAGCCTGGAGAAATTGACATGGAAATACTCATGTCACATTGGAAGTTGTTCCACCACGCACAATTCACCAAGTCATATTTGTCCGAACAGAGTCATAGGGGGTTGCATTAATGTTGCTCAGATAGGCCACACATGTGGGATGGAAATGGGCACTGTAGACCTCATGTGCAAAATGTCAGGGAGTGATCTCCCCAAAATCCACAACACAATGTCTGGCACCCCTTACAACAACATTCTCTGAGTGCATATGTAGATGCCAATAGTCCCTTGAATGTTGGAGGGACCCTGAGATTTGCAAGTACTCTTAGAAGGTCCTCAAAATGTTGCTAAATTGGAAGCTACATCATTGTCTCCATTATGGTTATGCAGACCCAGATGTCTGTCTGTGGATGAATGCTTGTACCCAAACACATGTGATTCCAACAACACTGCATGTCACTCCATGATGCTGGCTAACATCCAGGCCACAAATCTTACCCATTAAACATGTGCAGTGCACATTTCCACATGATGCCACATCAAGGGCATAGATTTTTACATTGTGGCTCAAAACTCTAGGCCTACCTGTCATGTCCTTCATTGCTACTGCAGTTGTGCATGCCAAATCACATGCAATGACGCATGAGGGAATGTGTCGGACAGTAAGCAATGATGACACACTGCTGTCTGTGGCATAACAAGAAATGTACCCGAATTGTAAATGTCTCATTCCACACACAGCTTGCCATGTACATATATGTGAGGGAATACTGACATCATGCCATCAACATAGGTAGGCCATGCATGAAACATCAGCAAACAAATGTTGCTCAAAAGATAAAGGGACACATGCTGATATGTAGGCACAAAGAATGTTTGAAACAGTGATGGCACATAAATCATGTCAATGGACATTTCCCACTTACCAAGGGAAAGTATTGATCTATAGCTGACCTAAAGAACAATGTTCGCTCTGTAACATGTATGTTGGCCATCCTTACATTACAGACTGCAGTGAGGCACCAGCACCTGTCATACCCTGAAGACAACTAGCCTCTGGGTGGCAGGTGCCTATATACTCATTTACCCAGGCACATGGCGGTGGACTGTGATCCATCACGTACTTACCTTTGGCCTGTAACAATGAGGAGTAGTGGTCTAATGCATATAAATTACACACACTACAACAAACAGTAGTTGATTGATGAATGTATCCAGCCATATATCATCCCTGGAGAGCAAATGTTTTGTGGAGTCAACCCAGTTGAGTGATAGGTCCCTGGGCTCTTAGGCAAGGCACATCAGTTTGCACCACATCATGTCTACATAAACAATCATTCATCTACTGTGTGACACTTGGCTCACCTCTAATTGTCAGGGGGAGCTGTCAGAACCTAATTCATTCACTTGCAATGTGACAAGCAGGAATATGTCCTGTACACAGCCCCTTGTGGCCGCTGTTGTGCCCTGAAATCTCCATCAAGCTCCAGATAGCTCACCTCCAGAATGAGGGCCATTAGGGTGGTCATGGTCTGACAGGTACCCCACCCAAGTTGGGAGGAAATCACCACCTGGACCTCAGTGATCTTTCGGGCCCAGCACCTCAGGCCCTCCCACCTTTTCCTGCATTGGACGCTCCGCTTGCCGTGGACCCCCAGGGTCCACACTTTCTGGGTGATGGCTCTCCCTAATCCCTTCTTTTGATGGGGGTTGACCTGCATGGATGCAAAAGACAAATCAACAAGTTTCTTCACAAATATTTGAGTCACATACATGTCAGTAACATCAAGCTAGGACATTCCTATTTGTCAGCGCTCCCCAACTGTGACACACACAAGCCAATAAGTACAGAGACGTGAATACAGACATACATTTTTCCTTCTGCAGACTAACCCACTACCCTGCTCATGAACTATTATGACTATGCAAGCTTACTTACATTATGTAGTCCGTGCTCTAATCTGTACTGTGATGTGAGCCACTATGAAACCCATCACACCTATGTGGCTTCTGAAGGGTCAACGTCTTAGGTATGAATGGACCAATACATTCACGCTCTGTGAGAATGATTCACTGGATGCAGTCCCCAAAGGCAAGTGCCAGAGTACAAACTCAAACATTACACATGAGTAACAATGAAGGGACCGGAATGGTGGGTACAAAAAGTATCTTTTCTGTCCATATGTGGACATGTGCAATAACAAATGCAGACTCATGCCCCTTCAGGGGGTGGGGTTCTGTGCCATGTACCTGCACCACAGAACACTCCTTTGGACATATGTGTCCATCCTACAGAGATGGCATCTGACAAAAAAGGCATGTGTTCTACAGTTTCTACTATGTGACTAAGCTACTGGGTCACATGTCATGGCCCCCCATGAATCAACACCCTGTCTGCTCTGTGGGACTGTCATTTGTGCAATAAGCCTGTACAAGACAAATATGACTTGTGGGATGGTGACAACAGAGCTGTGGGAGAAAGGGGCCTGTCATGATTCAAACACACACTTTGATAATGATGCTAAATGCATATATGGGTTAGATTGATAACTTAACTCTGTACCCATTCCTAGCCTACTCAAAGGAATGAGGCATTCTGGGATAGGATTTGCCACCAGAGCCTCATATTTGACACATGATAGGATCTGCCACGGTACAAGGAGTGGGCGCAGTGCCACACTTGCATAGACACAGTGACTCTACTCCAGCATAGACTAGGTCCCATACTGGGCGATACATGTGGCAGGCCCTGGTCTCTGCAGGCTGAGATGACAGAAACTACATGACCCTCCATTTCCATCACTTCCATGCATGACAGTACATCATGTAGCAAGCAGCAATTTGGCATGTGATATGTGTGGCAACCTGAAGGGCAGAGTGACTCATGATATGCATTCCAAACAAGATTTTAGAAAGGGCTGATGTGTTCAGAAATCTGTGGCACCATACACATTGCTCACGTTACTCTCAACTGACTCATACAACATGCATACTCATCTCATGCTGTCCTACACATATACCTTGTCTGACATTTACAACAAAAAGAGATGTCAGTGGATGGTAGTAAAGTCTCCTCACCTAGTTATGTGCATCCAACACAAGGAGGATATAGGAGCCCAAAAACATCATATAACTCAATGTGACTGAACTTAACATATAACACTGGCCACCAATACCTGCACTTTGTCCCTCTCGTTGATGCCACACAGACTGCAACAAGAGGCACATGAGAATTCCGACTAGCACACATGGCCACATTCTAGTCTGTGAGGAGGCAAAGGATGATTAGGTACAGTGCGAATGCGCACATGAGGTACTTACCTGCTCCTCTGGTGAACCATAGAGCTCTTCATACAGGGGTAGGACCTCAGTCACTGTCTCCTCCAGCTACTCTGGAGAAAGGGCAGGGGCCTATCACCTGCTGGATATGGCATGATAGCTCCCAGAGGTGGTACACAGCAGCTCAGGTCATGGAGATCTTGTTGGCAGCAGTGGCAAGAGTCAAGTGACGGAATCAGCAGAACATGGGGGTCACGTCACCACCAGTAGACACAGCCATTGGCCCACGATGACCACTGGCAACAACGTCAGCCTATGGCTGTGTCCGCCATGGTTGCAACAGCCTACTGACATGATGACTTCTGCCAGCAATCTCCAGTGGTTCCTAATGTCTGGGGGAGTGATAAAGTGCAAGTGCAAGTGCTCCTATCTAAAATGTATGTGTAACTGGCTCTCCATGATTGGCTTGTTTGAGTTACTGGTAAGTCCCTAGCAAAGTGCACTAGAGGTGCCCAGGGCCTGTAAATCAAATGCTACTAGTAGGCCTGCAGCACTGGTCGTGCCACCCACATAAGTAGCCCTGTAATCATGTCTCAGACCTGCCACTGCAGTGTCTGTGTGTGCCATTTTAAACTGCCAATTCAACTTGGCAAGTGTACCCACTTGCCAGGCCTAAACCTTCCCTTTTCTTACATGTCAGACACCCCTAAGGTAGGCCCTATGTAGCCCCAAGGGCAGGGTGCAGTGCATGGTTAAGGTAGGACGTATAGGGGGTCATTCTGACCCCTGCGGTCTCAGACCGCCGGGGCCAGGGTCGGCGGGAGCACCGCCGACAGACCGGCGGTGCCCCGCAGGGCATTCTGACCGCGGCGCTTTGGCCGCGGTCAGTGCAGGAAAACCGGCGGTCTCCCGCCGGTTTTTCCGCTGCCCGTCAGAATCCTCCAAGGCGGCGCAGCATGCTGCGCCGCCTTGGGGATTCTGACACCCTCTACCGCCATCCTGTTCCTGGCGGTTCGCCCGCCAGGAACAGGATGGCGGTAGGGGGTGTCGCGGGGCCCCTGGGGCCCCTGCAGTGCCCATGCCAATGGCATGGGCACTGCAGGGGCCCCCGTAGGAGGGCCCCGCTTGTATTTCACTGTCTGCATAGCAGACAGTGAAATACGCGACGGGTGCAGTAGCACCCGTCGCACCTTCCCACTCCGCCGGCTCGATTACGAGCCGGCTTCATGGTGGGAAGGTCGTTTTCCCCTGGGCTGGCGGGCGGCCTTTTGAAGGCCGCCCGCCAGCCCAGGGGAAAACTCAAAATACCCGCCGCGGTCTTCCGACCGCGGTACGGTATTTTGACGGCTCCCGCCGGGCGCGCGGTGACCGCGCCCGGCGGGAGTCAGAATGACCCCCATAGTTATGTGTTTTATATGTCTTGATAGTGAAATATTGCTAAATTCGTTTTTCACTGTTGCAAGGCCTATCTCTCTCATAGGTTAACTTAGGGGCTTCCTTTAAATATGATTAAAGTGTAGATTCCCTTTGGGAGCAGATGGATAGTGATAGTGCAATATTGCTAAATTCGTTTTTCACTGTTGCAAGGCCTATCTCTCTCATAGGTTAACTTAGGGGCTTCCTTTAAATATGATTAAAGTGTAGATTCCCTTTGGGAGCAGATGGACATGTGGAGTTTGGGGTTTCTGTACTTACAATTTAAAAATACATCTTTTAATAAAGTTGGTTTTGAGATTGTGTGTTTAGAAATGCCACTTTTAGAAAGTAGGCATTGTCTTGCTTAAACCATTCTGTGACACTGCCGGTTTGTGGATTGCCTGTCTGGGTTAGTTTGACAGTTGGGCTGTTTGCACCTCTCTCTAGACAGTGCAAAAAGGGAGCTGGGTGTAGCCTGCATATCCTGATGAGCCATCTGTGCTAGGAGGGGGGGAGGAGTGGTGACTCACAACTGAAAGGGCTGTGCCTGCCCTCACACAATGCAGTCTCCAACGCCCCGAAGTGTGTCTGGGGCCTGACCTGGGCAAGGCAGGATCTTAGAAACAAGAAAGACTTTCCTTTGAAGTAGGCCTACTTCAAAGGCAGAAATGGGTATAAGAAAAGGACCCAAATACTTGAAAATTAGATCACTTCTGGAAATCAAGAGGAACCTCTGCCAAGGAGAAGAGCTGAGGAGTAGTGCTGCCCTGCCTGTGCTTGTGCTTTGTGGAGCTATTCTGAAGTTGCTGCTTCTGCCTGTGAAAGGGGAAAAAGATTGGACTTTGTTATGCATTCCTGCTTGTGAAGAAATCTCCAAGGGCTTGACCTGAGCTTGCCTCCTGTTGTTGATGTCTCAGGGCCATCAAAGACTTCCCCTGCCAGCACCAGGACTCTCTGCTGAGACTCCTGCCCTGCCAAGTGGTGCCCTTTTCAGTTCCTGGGCCCTTGAAAGATGAAGCAGGCAGACAAAGACTGAAAATCCACGAGGTGCGGCTGAGAAACGATGTGCTGACGGTTTTGTGTCTGAAATCTACTCTCCACCTGCATCGTGGCTGGAAGATCGATGCAACGTGGCTGGAGAAACGATGCACAACACCCACTGACGGAGGCTGTTAAAGTGGCAACCCCACAAAGCGTGGTTTCCTGATACTGTGCAACCGGATTTTTTGACGCAAACCTCGCTGGGCACAGAAAACCAATGCAAAGTCTGCCCGGACACGAGGTGCCTGTCCGGGTAGACGCATCGCTTTCTTGCGGAGAGGCAAAATGATGCACGCTGACCCGACCGGAGGAGGAACAATGCACGGTCTCACTTGCGAGTGAGAAATCGATGCATCGCTGCCCTTTTCCAATGCACACTCGCCCTTGCGCTGTTATTTTGACGCTACCCAGGTACTTTTGAACGCTAACAGTGTTAGCCCTGTTATCTAAAAGATTTAAGACTCTTTTTCGTTTTTAATTCATAACTTAACTTGTGTATGGTGGATTTTTGTCTATTGGTCTTGTTTAGTTTAGATAAATAGTCACTATTTTCCTGAACCTGTATTGTGTCGTTTTGTAGTGTTTTCACTGAGTTACTGGTGTGTTTGGTACAAATACTCTACACCTAGACTCTGTAGTTAAGCCTGTCTGCTCGTGCCATGCTACCAAGGGGGTGAGCGGGGGTTAACTAAGGGTGATTCTCCTTTACCTTGACTAGAGCTAGGGTCCTTGCTTGGACAGGGGGTAACCTGACTGCCAACCAAAGACCCCATTTTTAACAATGGTCATTTTGGTGGTAGGGATATTGAGTCACATTTCGAGGGCCAATTGAGTTGCAAATCTTTGAAATTGGTCCATAGACATGTTGTAAACACATGTGTGGAATACCATGGGACCCTTGTGTTATTTGCAACTGTGATGTGTACTGTTTGCCATGTCTATCTTAAATGCCTTGTCACATGATATCATTCATAATGAGGATACTTGGCAGAGGATACTTGATGCAATTAAGAACCATGATAACAGGTCCTTCTGGAGGCTGATGGCCAGTAGATATAGAGAGGGTAATGACACCATTAGTACGCACATCCAGCCTGAAAAATGGGTGGCCCATTTCTCTGAGATTTACGCCTAACTTGCACAACAGGATCCGGTGTGCCATGGGGACGATGACTCTAGAATTTCTGCCGATGGCTCTGTGGAGGACATTGTCTTCACTATAGCTGAAACCACAGCTGCCACCAATTCTTTGAGATCAGCCAAGGCACCCGGCCCAGATAAGATACTGGGGGATTTGTTTAAATCTGAACCCATCATCTGGGCTTGGTAAATAAACACATTATAGAATGCCATAGCAGCAGGTGGTCCTATCCCGGATATGTGGTTCAGGGCGGAAATAATTCCTATATATAAAAAAGGTGACGTGGGTTCATCTGTTAATTACAGACCAATCAGTCTTATTGACAATTTGCAAACATTTTTTGCTAAGCAAGTCTTAGACAGGCTTATGGAATGGGTTCAAGACAATCAGGTATTATCCCCTCTTCAGGCCAGTTTTTGCCCAAAAACCAGTGCCATGGATCAGGTTTTTAGGCTACTCCTGCTATTCTGGAAATATGTCACTTAAGCAAAACTGAAATTGTATGTTGCTTTTGTGGATTTAAAATCTGCCTTTGACCTAGTCCCTAGAGGGAAATTGTGGGAAGTACTGCATAAAATAGGTGCCCCGGAGAATTTAGTTATTCTAGTCCGGAGGATGCACGAGAATATCTATGCACGAGTGAGATGGGGCCATCAGGGTGAACTCACTGATCGAGTAGACATTAGGTGGGGCGTACGTCAGGGCTGCGACCTCGCCCCTAATCTTTTCTCCTTCTTTATTAATGAAGTGGTGCAAGTTGTAGCTGATAGCCAAAACAATGCCCCTTCTTTGACTGGTCAAAAAATTCCAATTTTATTATTGGCTGACGATTCTCTTTTGATCTCCAAAACCCCTATGGGTCTTCAAGTCTTAGTGAATAGGTTTAGTGCTTTTTGTGCAGACCATGGACTAGAGCTTAATTCTAGTAAAACGAAATTCATGATTTTTAGTAGAGGCCCCACCAGAGGATGCACTATTTCACTTATTGAGGCTCCTTTAAGTAAAGTATGCTCCATTGATTACCTGGGGATACGAATTAACAATAATATGCAATTTGAGGCCTAGATCAATAAGAGCAGTGCACTTTTACAGCATATATCTGGGGCTATTCTACGTTTTTATAATTCTACTACTGTGAAAGCTGTTTCTCCAGCCATTAAATTTATTTTAGCAAAGGTTCAGGGAGCGGCGTCTTATGGTGCCGAGATTTAGGGATTCTCTAATGTCAGCAAACTATCTGTAGGGGAAAATAACTTTACAAGATCTCTCCTTGCATGTCCTCGTAACACCCCATTGATTCCAGTGTTCCTGGTTCTTGGGTTTTCCCGCATTTCAGATGTAAAGCTTTAAGACCATTACTTTTTTGGGTACGCATTTGGACTACCCCTGAACTAGTTCAATATAAGGAATCTTTACAAGACATCTTAGATAGACCAAATGCGCTTTCTATTCCCTGGCTTAAGCATGTCCCGGGATGGTTTCACACCTTGGGACTTGGGGATTTCTGGAGACAACCTCATCATTTAAGGAGGGCCCAGAAGCAACACCTGAAGTTAGTCTATTGGTCTTATGTTATGAATAAGCAATTGTTATGCACGTCGTATGGTCGATTGACAACACAATTTCTGGACTTCAAATGGTATCCTAATTTTGAACCCTTTCTGGATTTAATTCCTGACCTACTAAGCAAAAGCCTGTATGCCCGCTTCAGGTATGGGTGCTTACCCTTGAAATCACTAACTAGCACCTGGCGACCTGCCCCGATCACAGATTTATGCCCTAGTTGTAATTGCACCCCGGAAACTACAGCACATTTTATGTTTATTTGCCCAGCTTATGGGATTGCTCGGAAGAAGTGGATTCACCCAGCTTGAAGGAATATGGGTTTGAGACACTGTAAAGTTGCACTAAGGCTGTTGACGAGAGACACTTCTCCCTTTTTAATCTGTGCGGTCAGCAAGTTGCTTGCGGCCGCATGGTATATACGTACTCGTTTAAAAAAAAATCAAAACGACTTGCCCTTAAATGATCATTGTTCTTAACTTATTATTTATTAACTATTTACCTAAGATTAAGACCGTTATGACATTTCTCTGGCTGATGGGGGAAAAGTTATATGAGATACTGAAAGTGTAAATAGGAAGCTGGTGCAAAACAGTTCCCTTTTCTCCGACAGATGGCCAGTACATTTGAATGATTGTTGATTTTATTTTCCTTTTAGCTCTGTATTTATCATGTGTATTTTACTATTTTATTTATTGTGATTTTATTTTGCTTTGATGGTTAGATATGACCAAATAAAGCTTGTGTGATGATGATGATGATATCATTGACATGCATAATGTAAGTTGCTGTGGACACACTGACTAATGTTCCAAATCATGTCTTGTCATACATAGGTACCCAGGGAAAGGGAGGATGTGACAAACGCCTGTTTACCGTCCACTAACAGACCTTCTGACCATGGAAGAACGCCACATTATCCTCCTTTACCCTCTGAATAAACAAACAATAGTGAACTTATGTCATAAATTGGAGCCAGATCTGATGCCAGCTCTTAGTTATCCAACCAGCATACCACCCATTGTACAAGTCATGTTAGTATTGCACTTCCTGGCAGCAGGGTCCTTCCAACCTACAGTGGCCCAAGCTGCTGGCATGTCCCAACCTATGTTCAGTCGAGTGTTGAAGGATGTCCTCTTTGCAGTGTTGAAACACCTGGTTAGCTATATCCAGTTTCCCCGAGGTGAGGATTTAGCTCATCTAAAGGCTGACTTTTATGGTTTTGCATGAATCCCACATGTGGTGTGGGCCATTGATGGCACACATATTGGCTTGGTCTCACCGCAGGCCAATAAACGAGTATACAACAACAGAAAGAACTTCCATTCCATCAATGTGCAAGTTGTATGTTTGGTGGATCTCTACAGTTTACAGGTCTGTGCCTGTGATTTGGGTTCAAGCTACAATTCCTTCGTAATGCAGAACAGCACCATATTGCAACTGATGTCACAACTGTACCCAGAGAGGGCCTGGCTGGTTGGCAAGTCACATCTGTCCTTAGTGTGTGTGTTCAATGTCTGGTGCTATAATAATAAAGTGAGTGACTCATTGTGGCAAATATGTCCCATGCCCTAACAATAGACTCTGTATATCCAAACCATTCTTGGATGTTGACGCTAATAAGGAATCCAACTACCCAGGAGGCAGTTCACTTCACTGAGGTTCATGGAAGAACAAGGTAGGAAGTGGAGGGGGCTTCTGAAGGCCAGATTCCACTATCATGACCCGACTGGTGAAAACCTTCTCTACTCACCCTGAAAAGTCTGTCAGATCACTGTGGCATGCTGCAAGCTCCACAACATCGTCCTGCAGAGGAATATCCCAGACATCCCAGAGGAGGGGCAGCCTGCAGTGCCATCGGGTAAGAATCCTGTAATGCCAAGTGAGGATGATAGTGGTGAAGAGGAAGGAGATGACTTGCAGGAAGATCTCATCAACAGCTACTTCTCATGAATGAAAGTATGTCTTGTGATGTCATGACTGTACAATGTACTGTAGGCCTGAGAATGTGTGGAGTTAAGTGTTTGGCAACAACTATGGAGCTGATACTCTGCAATATGCAGCAAGAGGTTGCTTGATGAGTTAGCCTTTGATATATCCCCACCTTGATGATGCTGCTTTGTTTGCGACAGTCTCATTGCAATGGTATTCCATTTCCTGATGCTTGCTATGTGATTTGTGTAATAAGTATGTTTTCAAGTCCATACTACTTGTTTTGTCTTTGTACAGGTACCTTCACCAAGACATTCTCATGTGAGCATTTCAGAATTGTGACAATGGCAGGTATCTAATGCTGTTCTGACATAGGAAGTGGAGATGGATTGTCCCAGGTAATGTAGGTCACAGATTTGGGGTGTATGAGACTTGTGCCAAGGCAGTTTAAACAGTTTTTGGGTGGAAGGTCTGAAGTGCACATTGTACAATTTTAGTGTGCTGTGTTGGGCCAATAGCATCATGTGTGTCATCATGTGGTCATGCAATCTGTAGTCATCAATTTCGAGCAAGGCATTCACCTTGAAGTTGGCTAAACACTCTTCTTGCATGACCTGTATGTAGCTGTAGATGTGTTTCATCATTGCATGCCACGGTGTTTGTGCCACAACACTGACATATGTTTGTATCATACCACCAGATGCATGGTCACTGGATAATGATGGGCTGGTGTCAGGGAATGTTAAATTGCCCTCTGTCTGTACCCTGGTTTACGTAAAGGTGGTTTACTCTGGTGAGTTTTTTTGATAAGGCTCAAGCTGATGATGCCATCTATTTTTCTGTTTGTCTATTCTACAGGTCAATATCTGGCGGCCTTTCCTTCCATGCTCTGGGGGGCAGTACATTGGTATGTGTACCTTGAGTCAATATTAGTCAGTCGTTCTTGGCTATGACAGTCCAGACATTTCAACATTCTATGTGCTGTACAGTGGAATAAAATGTTTGGTGTGACCAGACACTTGCTGTAATGTGTGTATGTTGGTAGTAATACTTAGCAGGACACTCTACCTGCAACATATCCCTCCGTGCATTACTATATTTTGTCTTTCTCATTTGTTTCAAATGATCTTACGTCTCTATATAGCAAAATGTGGAACAGAAGCAAACAAACAATGACTTTGTGATAGGTGAATTTATTTTAAATTTGTGCAGAATATAAATTGTGGCATGAAGTAACAGAAACGTGAAGGGGTCAGTCATGGTAGTTGAAATCATTGGAGTAGAAACCCTAACTTTGGAAGTTTACAGTCCAGTCTACTCCTCCCATTGGAAATAGAAGGTAATTTAGGAACAGTCAATAGAGTGAATATATGGCATACAAAGAAGGTCATTTTGCTTGCTGGCAGTGTTGGGTGTCTTGCCATCCGCACCTCCTGGGTTCTTAGCTGGATGTCCCTGCTTGCGTGGGGGAATCTGCTGCTACAGAAGCTGGGGTGTCTGGGGAAGATTCTTCCCCTGACAGGGCCTCCCTTCCAGTGGCTGGCATTGATGAAGGGCCTGGTGTAGATGTGCCAAAGGAAGGGGTATAGTGTTGTTGTTGAACCCTGCTGAGGGTGGTCTTAATGTCTCTCAGAACCCATGTTAGGGGTGCCATTGTGAGACTCCAACTGTTCACGCATTTCCTGATGGAAGTCCCTCTGCAGCTGCTTCATTTCCCAGAGTTCAGAAAGTACCTGGCCCATCATGCCGCGGGACAACAGTTTAGAACCCCAAGATGTGGCTGATGGTGTTGTGGCCAAGATCAGCCTCAATGGCCTAACTCCGCTGGCCTACACTACCCTCCCACGCACCCTACCCCCACAGCCCTGTCCCCTTGCTACAGGTTGCACTCTTCCACTGGTCCCTGGACCATCATTGTCGAGGTGTTGTGTTGCAACTCAGGATCCTGGACTGGGGGCATGAGATGGTTGAGACTGTGCTAGGAAGACAGGTTGGGAGGGTGCATTGTTGCCCATGAAATAGAGGCAACCGGCCTGGGAGGTGTTGATGTGGCCACAGTGAGGCTCACTGCTGGTTTCCGACCTGGTTACCCAAATGGGCCAGAACTTTCCTCCACGTCCATATGTCCAAGATTGTCTTTATTGCTGAGGGCTTCACCCTGGGGGGTAGTGGCAGACTCTTCAGCGGCCTCTTTGTGGCCAGTGGCAGCTCAAACTGTTGATGTGACAGATACAATGTTACTTGTTGTATTGTGATATCTACCTCCAAAACTTTACAATGACATTTTGCAAAGACCTTGTACATATTTGATTTGCAGGTAATCCTATTGTGACAGGTGCACATGATATTGGTTGTATTGACATGAGAGTTGTGGCGCATGCCAGATCTCTTTGCCTGAAACAGCTGCAGAGATGTGCAAAATATTGTCCCTTGGGGGGATAAACTGAGAATGTAATCTTGCCACCAGTGCAGGCTAAACAGTGGCGAGGCAAGCTAGGTTTTCGGTCCATTTTGAGACCTAGTCTAATGTGATGCAGGCAGACCCAGGAATTTGCTATATAGGTGATAGGAGTCATCATGTGGTTACTGCAGTCCTAATGTGTCTGTTGCCAATACCATTCTGGTGATGCATCTTGAGGCCTTTGGGATCATTGTTTTGCACACTGGGTAAGGTGTCCTTCCTGTCATCAATAGTTACATCTTGGGTTAGCAGGTCAAGATGGAGCTATGTAGCCAGAGACATCTCAGAGTTGGGCGTGATCGGTATCCTGGTGACTCCTAGATGAGTAAACCTCAAATATGACTAAGCGGACAAGGGTATTTGATCAAGTAATCACTGGTGTGGTGGTTTGAGTTGGGGAAAAAGTGCCTCCTGGGAGTTACAGTCATGCCACTGCCTCTACTGTACACACCTGACAAATTTTCATCCTCCCAGGTGTGTTGAGTTCGTTTGGGGGGTCTCTACTACATGGATATGGGGAAGTGAACAGTTTTTGTTGTTGGAGTTAGGTAAACAGGACATATTGGAATTTGTATTCTGGTCACTCGCCCTACTTCCCACCATATTCCATATGGTATACTCCCAGGGGAGTGAACTTCAACTGGGATTTCGCAGACATGCCTATTTGGGCATATGGACCCTGGGCTTGTGTCTAGAGTGAGGGATACAGAGCTCCTGGCCTTAGCAGTCAGGAACTCCCTCTACTACACACTTTACAAATGGTATCCTCACAACTGATTAAACTTACGTTGTGATTTGCTAAACTGGGCTCTTTGATCTAATTTACACTGTTATGGTTTTTGGAGTAAGAGAAACAGTGCCCCTTGTGAGTTTCAGTCAAGTTAATACATCTATTTCATACAGTTGAACAATATCACTCCCTCCCCAGGTGAGTAAACGTCATTTAGGAGTTGAGAAACAGGGGTAGTTGGACAAGGGAACACTATGCTGGTGTTTGGGGTTATGGAAACAGTGCATCCTGGGATTTGCAGTCATGTCACCATCCCCCGTCACTACACACTCATATTCATACGCCATCCCCCCAGGTGAGTAAACTTCATTTGGGAGTTGAGCAACAGGGGTATTTGGACAAGGGAACACTATACCTGGCTTTACAGTCATATCACACCCTCTACTTCCCAACAGTTAGCCCATGGTATCCTCCCATGTGAGTACAATTCAATTGTGAGTTCACAAACAGGAGTATTTGGAGAAGATGACACTGCGCTGGTGGTTGGAGTCATTATAACAGTGCCTGCTGGGAGGTCTAGTCATGTCAGTGCCTGTCCTACACACACTTGACAAATGTTAACTCAGGTGAGTACACTTCAATTGGGTGTTAACAAACAAGGGTATTTGGTGAAGGAAACACTGGGCAGGTGGTTTGGGTAACAGTAACAGTGCCTCCTTGGAGTTCTAGTCATGTAACCCCCTGTACTACACACACACTATACAAATGTTATCCCCCCAGGGTGAGTATACTTCAATTATGAGTTGCCAAATGGAGGTCTTTGGACAGGTGAACACTGGACTGGTGAGTAGAGTGACAGTAAAAGTGGCAAAAGGTAAGGTGTGAGCAGGCATGACATAGCAATTTGGTGACATTTGTAGTGTTGTGACTTACCAGACGTCACTCACCTAAGTGTTCCTGTCAAGCCCTCATGGTGCACCACCAGTCTTCTTGGCATGCAGCTATTGCCTGGAGACAAGGAAATGGACCTTGCTCCTGAGGTCGTTCCACCTCTTCCTCATGTCCTCCATTGTGTGCAGGTTGGTGCCTACAGCAGTCACTCTGTCAACGATCCTGTTCCACATTTCCATTTTCCTGTTGAGAGGAGTGTGATGGACTTGTGCTCCAAACAATTGTGGCTCTACTCTTCTGATTTCATTCACCACGACTTTCAACTCATCCTCTGAAAAATGTGGATTTTTAGAACGTGACAATGATGGAAAAGAAAAAAGAAAATTGTGAAAGTGACTTACTAAAGAGGGGAGGTGCAAAAGGGTGTGACTGGACAAAAGTGTGTGCTGGGTGTGAAAAGAGCTGGTGAGAAAAAAGTGGTGCCTGGTATCTGTGCTGTGTGGTAAATAATTTGCTCTGTCTTCAGTGTTTTACAGTGTAAGTGCAAAGGATTGTACTGTGTGAAGGGGTGTGTTTTATAATGTCCTTTGCAGGTGTGTCCAGTGTAGCAATGTGTGTCAGGTATGTTGTTTTCAAATCATCCAATGTGCTGCTGTGTATTACTTTGGTGAACGCGAACCGCCGTGGTTCAGACTGCCACTGGCTGACTGCCATGGGTGTCCTCCATTGTGACTTTGGACTTGTAATACAGTCAGTGGTTGGTCGTGGTGATGTAGGTGCTAGAGGTTGGACCACCTATTTCTGGGCTTCCGCGCTACTTCCGGTCTGCCTTTTTTGGTTGGTGGACAGTGGCCCTGCCTGTTTGACTCGTAATAGTAGGTCTGGAGAACCACCAACATGGCAGTCTTTTTAGAACCGCCAACACGGCGGTCTGGCAGCCCGACCACCAAACTCATAATGAAGCCCTTAGTTTGTTGTTTTATGTGTGCTAGCATTTTATTGTAAGTTGCATTTTGTTAGGTAAAAGTGAAAACACTAATGAGATGCTTGTATTTTGATATTGACCATGTATTGTGTAAAGTTGACTGAGTGGTAAAGAGCATGACTCAAAGTGTCATCCACCATCCACATGTTACACTGCATTATGGTTAGTAAATTGTTATTCATAGCGTAAATAATTATTCATTTATCACTATTGGGGAATGTCATATTGTGTGAAAGTGTCTTTTTTATGTGTGATTAGTAAGAGTCTATTTTTTCCTATCTGTTAGGTGCTACTGGTAATTCCCTGACTGTTGTACATGTTCTAGTAATTAATCTTTTTGGAGTAGATATGGCAAGAAATTAGCTGGCTGCTTGTTCAGGAACATTTGGTATCATTTTTGTAAGTATAATTTTTGTTGGCTATTGTGAGGTCTTACTGTTTTTTTCCACATCCTGTAAAATATTTTTGCCTTCCATTTCTGTAATATTAGTGGAATGGTTATGATCCCGCCTTCAACTATTTCATGTTTAGTGGTAGCCCTGCCATCAATTGCATTTGAATAATATTTGGTGCATTTCCAGTGTGTTTCCTCACTGATTGTGCTCACCTTACTGAAAATGTAATAAGAGCTCCCCTTTTTGGGATTTAATATATTTTGCTGTTTATTACCTTTTATCTGTGACTTAGAGTATGCAAAGTATATGCTCATTTAAAAAAACAATAGGTGGTATTATGTTCATTTGAAAAGTTTTACATTGCTGGTGCAAATTTTAACTCATGTTCTTCATTTTGCTTGTAGATTTTTGGTTTTCATGTCTGTTTGGTGTTGTTTTGGGCACAAATTTCTTATGTTATGATCTGTTGCGAGGAAAAGATAGCATAGTTGGGATAAATTATTTTTTAATTTAAAATTTTGTTAGTAATTCATTTGTTTTACTTGTAACATTTTAAAGCATTATTTTAACTTTAATTTTATCTTTGTGCTTTGGTTTCAATACTTATTTTCAAGATGGTCTGATTTATTTGGTGTCCAGGGCCTTTATTTTCTTTTCCTATTTGCATTTTTCCCTTCTTGCGGAGGATGGACCTGTATTTTGAAAAAATAAATTTGTAGCATAATTTCAAATATTGTTTATCTTAACATAGAATACATGATGTAATAGTTTTCATTTTGTCATACTTTGTAATATTTAGTGGTTTGTTAAAGTGTTGGAATCAGTCAGTCAGTCAACTTTATTTCGGCAGTAAGCCATAAAACGTTAGGTGGTACAGCACACAAACATAAAAAAGGTCATATAAATAACACCAAAGGACAATATAATATATAAAATTACTTTCAATAAAATTACAGAAGATCAGGAGGGAATTACATCTCTTTCACATTAAAATCTCAGGTTAAATTTACAAGTTCATACGGGTCTCTAATTCAAATTGAACTCTTATTAAAATTTAACACAGCATGACACAAATTAATCATAGTTAATTTCTGTAAAAAATCTGTGGAGGGATGTATTTTCTAAGCTCCCCTTGATGCAACAATGGAGCCAGAAAGTTCCTTCTTGGATCTGCATAGAGTGGACAGAATAAGATAAAGTGAGAAGTGCTTTGTTTGGTGGCATGATCACAATGACAAAGGGGTAGGTCCCGCAGGGACGGGAAAGTTACTTTAAAATGGATCAGTTTGAGTCTGAAATATGTTAAGAGAACCCAGTGATTTGAGTTCTCTATCCATCTCAGATATGGTTCCAGGGCTTTAACCGTAACAATATGCAAATAAAAGTCCACGATTTCATGTCCAGAACACTACTTAGCCTTTCCTCCCCACAGAGGATTGCATATCTAGCTTCCACAAGTGTTGGAGTCTTCTTTTGTAGGTTTCTATTCTGTTGGAGTGGTGGTGTACTGTTGTATTTATTCTTCAGGAGCAACTTTGATGTGCATTTTTGTGGCCTTTTGTACAGTTTTTTATTGAAAAAGGATGTCCATTTTTTAACTGCTCGATAAGTTGGTGGGCACCTAGTTTGATTTTTTTACCCATTTTTGGTACATGCTAATTAGGATGATCATTATATATTTAATGATTATAAATGTTATTTGGACTTATTTTTGCGTTTATGTATATTTTATGTAAGATTGTTTGTTTTACTGAGAATTATGTAGAATTTTCAGTATGAGATATTTTGGGTTTGGTTATTTTTGTTCTGTTTCCTGAGTTTTATTATGTAAAACTTATCTATTTATTTGCTTATGATATTGTTGTATTTTAGATATGTTTTTCTGCAATATTTTTGCACCAATATTTATGCCTTTCCTGTTTAAGTATAGGATTGCAATATTTATGTTTTCAATATTTCTTTGTCAATATTTGTATTAGTTGATATTGCTTTGCTCTATATATTGTCATGCAACCGACCATCCAACAGCAACAGAGGAAGAATCCAAGGCATGTAATAGTTACATGAAGCCAGGATAGTTTGCATATAAGGTCTGCCCAAGAGTGACAAAGGAGCAGCCCAAGGACATGCTGAGATGCAACTAGTCGTACAGGATTCACTCATAGATGGCAGGGGAGCAACCAACAGTGTGTGATAGAATGTAGGGGAATTGTGACCAACACAGACAAAAGTACAGAAGGACCCATAGGCATGACCTTATTTGCAGAAAGCCAGTGTAAGGGATCTATAGTTTTAGCCAAGGAATGATACAGGGGCAACCTGTGCCATTGATGGTAGAGGTAGTTCTCTTTGCCTCTCACGTTACACCCAGCAACCTTCTCTCCAACATTTAAGGCCTGTCGATAAACCTTCAGGGCAAGGCTATGTTGTAGGTAATCCTCTTTGGCTATATCACATAGGGGGTCATTACAACCCTGGCGGACGGTGTTAAAGCAGCGGTAAGACCGGCAACAGACCGGCGGTAAAAAAATTGCAATTACGACCGTGGTGGAAACCGCCAACAAAGACAGCCACTTTAACACTCCGACCACCACAGCGGTACAAACAAACAGCGCGGCGGTCACCGCCAACAGACAGGTGGGAGACAATGTACCTCCCACACTATTATGACAGGCCAATCCGCCACCATTTCCGGGGTGGATTCACCGCAGATAAAAACACGGCGGAAACAGGAATTCCAAAGGGAAAACGCTCACCCCACGAGGAACGAGGACACCATGGAACCGGAACTCCAAATTCTACCTGCGATAGTCTTCCTGCTGCTCTCCCAGGAGCGCGAATTCTGGCGCCGATGACCATGGTTAGTACTGCACCTACGACACAAGGGAGGGGGGAGGCAAAAAACAGGGACACACACACGCAACACCCCCACCCCTACCCTCACACACTACAACACACACACTAATACATGTTGATACATTACAGTTACAAACCCCCCGGAAGAATGCAAAGACAAAAGGAAATAAGTGTAACCATTGTAATCTATTAAAATCCAGTACTCAAAAATATATATACACTATAAACAAATATATACACCAATAATACAAGTCCAGGTATTGCACCATTTATAGTCCGGGGACCACTGAGCCCAAAATGCATGGGTGAGGCCCACACTCAATACCCGATCAAAACAGAGAGAACACTGCAGGGGCATCAGATAGAAATACAACAGGCACCTCAGGGGGAAGGGAAAGGGGGACACCTCAGCCGGATGAGTGCACGACGCCAGATCCACGAGGGGGCTCAATGCCCACTGTTCAATCCTGGGGAGTGCAAAGCCACAGTCTCTCAAGTCTCTACAGTGGGTGGGTTGCCCACTGCTTTATCCTGGGGAGTGCAAAGCCACAGTCTCTCAAGTCTCTACAGTGGGTGGTTTGCCCACTGCATTATCCTGGGGAGTGCAAAGCCACAGTCTCTCAAGTCTCTCCAGTGGGTGGTTTTCCCACTGCATTATCCTGGGGAGTGCAAAGCCACAGTCTCTCAAGTCTCCACAGTGGGTGGGTTGCCCACTGTTCAATCCTGGGGAGTGCAAAGCCACAGTCTCTCAAGTCTCACAAGTGGGTGGTTTGCCCACTGCCATATCCTGGGGAGTGCAAAGCCACAGTCTCTCAAGTGGATAACAGTCTCCACTGGTTCTGGAGGGGGACTGGTGCCCAGAGTGCTTCATCCAGTGAAGGACAGAGGTAGTGGATGGAGCCTTCCACTGGTTCTGGAGGGGGACTGGTGCCCAGAGTGCTTCATGCTGTGAAGGACAGAGGTAGTGGATGGATCTCTCCACTGGTTCTGGAGGGGAACTGGTGCTCAGAGTGCATCACTCACCCCATGACGGACCCAGTTGCGTCAGTGCCCCTGCCGCTCATGGGCTAGCGGTGCTTGAGCTGGCGGTTCCTTGTTCAGCGATGCTTGAGTTGGCGGTGCCCTGTTCAGCGGTGCTTGAGTTAGCGGTGCCCTGTGCAGCGGTGCTTGAGTTGGTAGTGCCCTGTTCAGCGGGGCTTGAGTTGGCGGTGCCCTGTTCAGCGGTGCTTGAGTTGGCGGTGCCCGGCCTAGCGGTGCTTGAGTTGGCGGTGCCCTGTTCAGCGGTGCTTGAGTTGGCGGTGCCCTGTGCAGCGGTGCTTGAGTTGGCGGTGCCCGGTTCAGCGGTGCTTGAGTTGGCGGTGCCCGGCCCAGCAGTGCTTGAGTTGACGGTGCCCTGTTCAGCGGTGCTTGAGTTGGCGGTGCCCTGGTCAGCGGTGCTTGAGTTGGCGGTGCCCGGCCCAGCGGTGCTTGAGTTGGCGGTGCCCTGTTCAGCGGTGCTTGAGTTGGCGGTGCCCGGCCCAGTGGTGCTTGAGTTGGCGGTGCCCTGTTCAGCGGTGCTTGAGTTGGCGGTGCCCTGTTCAGCGGTGCTTGATTTGGCGGTGCCCTGTTCAGCGGTGCTTGATTTGGCGGTGCCTGTGCTGGCAGTCCTTCATGGCCCAGTGGGGCTTGTGCTGGCGGTCCTTCATGGCCCAGCGGGGCTTGTGCTGGCGGTCCTTCATGGCCCAGCGGTGCCTGTGCTGGCAGTCCTTCATGGCCCAGCGGTGCTTGTGCTGGCGGTTCTTCATGGCCCAGCGGGGCTTGTGCTGGCGGTCCTTCATGGCCCAGTGGGGCTTGTGCTGGCGGTGGCCTCTTGGGCAGCTGGGCTGGGGCTGGCGGTGGCCTCCTGGGCAGTTGGGCTGGGGCTGGCGGTGGCCTCCTGGGCAGCTGGGATGGGGATGGCGGGGCCCTCCTGGGCAGCTGGGATGGGGCTCGCGGGGCCCTCCTGGGCAGCTTGGCTGGGGCTGGCGGGGCCCTCCTGAGCAGCTTGGCTGGGGCTGGCGGGGCCCTCCTGGGCAGCTGGGCTGGGGCTGGCGGTGGCCTCCTGGGCAGCGGGGATGATGACGGTCTTCTCCGCCGTGCAGCTCTTCCCAGACTTGCCAGGTTTCTTGTGGCCCTTCCCCACCTTGGGAGGTGTAACAGCTGGCTCCACACTCCCACAGTGACCCCTGGGAGCTGCTTTGGTGGCTGGAGTCTTCCCCCTCTCCAGCCGGGCACTGGCCAACTTCTGATGCTTCACAGGGGGGGGACTGGCTGTGCTGTGGCTCAGTGCCACACTGGCTGTCCTGGTGGCCGGTGCACTCCACATACCTGTGACAACAGTCACCACTGGTCCCGTAGATGTTGTGGCTGAGGTGCTACTTTGGGACCTATGAGATGGACGGGGTGGGGGAGGTGTGGGTAAACGGGCAAGGCTGGACAGGAAAATTCTTTTGGACACACTGGGACAGGTAGCTGGAGGGGGTTTGGGAGTGGAGGAAGAGGTGGTGGTAGTAGGAGGTGTACGTTTGGTGACTTTGGGTGCAGGTGCATGCGCTGGAGGCTGTCGTGAGGTGGATGGCTGTTGGGTGGGTGTGTGCCTGCATTTGTGTATCTTGGGAGGGGGCGTCACAGACACACTGGGAGAGGACACAGGGGACGTGTGAATGGTAGTGGGGGTGGTGACTGCACGTGAGCGGGGTGTGCTGGTGGGTGTGCTGGTGAGGGACGTAGTGGCTGTAGAGGTAGTGCATGCAGGTGTGAGTGTGGACGAGACTGGGAGGGAGGAGGGAGATGACGAGGAGGGGGACACAGTGGAGGCAGTGGATGTTGGTGTCTCTGCATGTGTGTGTTGCTTGCGTGAGTGCCTGTGGGATGTGTGGTGCTTATGTTTGTCTGAGCTTCCCTTGTGTGGTGAGGTGTGTGCAGGCTGGTCTGATGGTGTTCTTGGGATAGGCAGAGGTACAGGGGATTGGGTCTGGGGGAGGAAGTTGAAGGGGGGAGGCTAGAGACGGGGACAATGGCTGCCATCAGTGCTGAGGCCAGAGTTTGAAAAGCTCGGTGAAGGGCCGCCTGACCAGAATGAATGCCCTCCAGGAATGCATTAGTTTGTTGCAATTGCTTTCTACACCCTGGATGGCATTCAAAATGGTAGACTGCCCAACAGTGAGTGACCTGAGGAGGTCAATGGACTCCTCACTGAGGGCAGCAAGGGTGACTGGGGCAGGGCCTGAGGTGCCTGGGGCGAAGGTGATGCCCATCCTCCTGGGTGAGCGGGCATGGGGCGAAGGCTTAGGGGCTGCTGGGAGGGCGGTGCTGGTAGGAGGGGTGGCGTCTGTACCTGTAGATGTTGGGGGCACAGATGTTGCCACCACTACAAGGGAGCTCCCATCAGAGGACGAGTCCATGTCACTGGTGTCAGCTCCTGTCCCTGCCGTGGAGCTCCCCTCGCCCTCCGTCCCACTGATGAATTCCGAGTCCGTAGTCTCGCCCTCCAGGGCCATGTGGGATGCAGCTCCCTCGTGCTCTGGTGCCACTGCTCCTCCGCCTGATGATGCTAATGTACACAAGAACAGGAAGACCACAAAAAGGGGGGGAGACAGAAGAAAGACATGTTCAGTGCATGGATTACTGCTACTTTTGGCGGACAAGACAGACACAGAGGCCCCCTGCACTACGCCGCGCTCTTGGGCTCCACAGTGCAATTCTTGGGAAATGGCCTACAAGGCTATGGATGACATCTGCACACATAGATGACACAGGGGCATGAATAGCTGTACTTGCCACTCTACAGAGGTGGGGTGGGGGGGCCACAGGGCCATGCCTTACGGAGGGGCCAGCCTACGGAACTCGCCCTGGCCTAGGGAAACCCACAGCCCTCCTCCCCCACCCAGACACCTCCACTGCGCGCAAAGTCAGCAGAATGAGAGTGTACTCACCCCCTTGTGTCTGCTGTGATGCCCTCAAGCGCCCATCTAACTCCGGGTAGGCCACCGCCAGGATCCTGAACATCAGGGGGGTCATGGTTTGATGCGCACCCCTCCCACATTGGGAGGCCATCCCCAGCTGAGCCTCCGCCGTCTTCTTGCTCCAGCGGCAAATGTCCTCCCATCTTTTCCGGCAGTGGGTGCTCCGTTTGTGGTAGACCCCTAGGGTCCGGACGTCCTTGGCGATGGCACGCCAAATATCTTTCTTCTGGTGGGCGCTGACCTACATGAAATGTACAGGGGAAGAAGAGAAGTCATTACCAACAGCACCGTCAAAGTGAGTGGCCCCCATCCCTACCCTTGCCATGTGGCACATGCACTCACCGTCTTACATGCACACAGCACTCTGCCCCCTTCCTCCTTACATCCAGCCCTCTCCACACAGGCATAGCCCATACAACATGCTCCCTGTGTACTTATCTGTTTGTCTGGAGGACCGTAGAGTAGCGTGTACTGGGGGAGAACCCCATCAACGAGCTTCTCCAACTCCTCCGATGTGAAGGCAGGGGCCCTTTCCCCAGACGCACAAGCCATTGTCTCTTCCAGACTGAGGTCACAGCAGCACTTGCAGTGTAGGTCCTCTCCTTTCGAAGATCAGGTAGCGAGTGATTGAAGTGATAGAAAATGTTAGTCACGTCCGCGGCGGTCACGTCCGCGGTGGTGGGTACCATCACCACCGGCGTACATCGTCATTGGCTACTGGGACCCATAGGGTCCAATGTTAACCAATGCAGCATTGCGCTGCGGTCTCCGACCGCCTACAGCGACGGTGTACAACGCCAGCGCAGTTACCTCACATCCCATTGTCCAACTTTAGAGGTCAGGCAGCCGCCATTTCAGGGGCCCACATGGCCTCATTTTCAACTGCATCACACATACCTAGGCCTAGTCTCAAAACACATACAGGCCACCTTTTGTGTATGATTGGTGTTCTGTGTAAACTGTGGGGACGTACCTCTGAGTTGTTTGACTCTGTGGTCGCTGATGTCCTTCATAGGCACCGTCCGCTGGGACATGTGAGGAGATGGCGGCTTCCTCCGGTGTACCGACCGTTGGTGGACCTGTCGACAATGGAGGAGCGACATTTGATAATCACCTACAGGTTTGACCGTGCACAATGCAGGAACTGTGCACCCAGTTGGAGCCAGACCTGATGTCAGCAATCCGCCATCCCACAGGAATCCCCCCTCAAGTACAGGTGCTGATAGTGCTCCATTTCCTTGCAAGTGGCTCTTTTAAAAAAACTGTGGCCATGGTATCATTGATATCCCAGCCTATGTTTTCCAACGTATTGTCCAGAGTGTTGTCTGCCCTTCTGAAACACATGCGGAGCTACATCGTTTTCCCTCAGGTGGAGGATTTGCCTACAGTGAAAGGTAATTTCTATGCCCTGGGACAGATCCCCAACATCATAGGTGCCATTGATGGGACACATGTGGCTTTGGTCCCCCCCCCACAGGAGTGAACAGGTGTACAGAAACCGGAAGAGTTATCATTCTATGAATGTACAAATGGTATGTTTGGCAGACCAGTACATCTCCCATGTGAATGCCATGTTCCCTGGCTCAGTGCATGACGCCTACATCCTGCTGAATAGCAGCATCCTTTATGTGATGGGTCAACTCCAGAGGTACCGTGTGTGGCTATTAGGTGAGCCCCCTTCAGGAGGCCGAAGGTCCGCTCGATCACGCTAGTAGTTCGCCCATGGGCCTCATTGTAGCGTTCCTCTGCCCTTGTCCTGGGATTCCTCACTGGGGTCAGTAGCCATGACAGGTTGGGGTAACCAGAGTCACCTGCAAATTGTGAGGGACAACTGTTAGACACGCACTAACCTGGAGGGATATCCCCAGACCCAGACAACCATTCCAACTGACTTGCCTCCAGGTGCTCACCTAATAGCCACACACAGTGCCTCTGGAGTTGACCCATCACATAAGGGATGCTGCTATTCTGCAGGATGTAGGCATCATGCACTGAGCCGGGGAACATGTCATTCACATGGGAGATGTACTGGTCTGCCAAACATACCATCTGTACATTCATAGAATGATAACTCTTCTGGTTTCTGTGCACCTGTTCACTCCTGTGGGGGGGGGACTAAAGCCACATGGGTCCCATCAATGTCACCTATGATGTTGGGGATGTGTCCTAGGGCATAGAAATCACCTTTCACTGTAGGTAAATCCTCCACCTGAGGGAAAACGATGTAGGTCCGCATGTGTTTCAGAAGGGCAGACAACACTCTGGACAATACGTTGGAAAACATAGGCTGGGACATCAATGATGCCATGGCCACTGTTGTTTGAAAAGACCCACTTGCAAGGAAATGGAGAACTGACAGCACCTGCACTTGAGAGGGGATTCCAGTGGGATGGCGGATTGCTGACATCAGGTCTGGCTCCAACTGGGTACACAGTTCCTGGATTGTGGCACGGTCAAGCCTGTATGTGATAATCAAATGTCACTCCTCCATTGTCGACAGGTCCACCAACGGTCAGTACACCGGAGGATGCCGCCATCTCCTCACATGTCCCAGCGGACGGCGCCTATGAAGGACAACAGCGAGCACAGAGTCAAACAACTCAGAGGTACGTACCCACAGTTTACCCAGAACACCAAACATACACAAAATGTGGCCTGTATGTGTGTTGAGTCTAGGCCTATGTATGTGTGACGCAGTTGGAAATGAAGCCATGTGGGCCCCTGAAATGGCGGCTGCCTGACCTCTAAAATGGGACAATGGGATGTCAGGTAACTACGCTGGCGTTGTACACCGTCGCTGTAGGCAGTCGAAGACCGCGGCACAATGCTGCATTGGTTAACATTGGACCCTATGGGTCCCAGGAGCCAATGACGATGTACGCCGGCGGTGACGGTACGCACCGCCGCCGACGTGACCGCCATTTTCTATCTGTTCAATCACTCGATACCTGATCTTCGACAGGAGGGGACCTACACTGCAAGTGCTGCTGTGACCTCGGTCTGGAAGAGACAATGGCTCGAGTGTCTGGGGAAAGGGCCCCTGCCTTCACATCGGAGGAGTAGGAGAAGCTCGTGGATGGGTCCTCCCCCAGTACAAGCTACTCTACGGTCCTCCAGACAAACAGGTAAGTACACAGGGAGCATGTTGTATGGGCTATGCCTGTGTGGAGAGGGCTGGATGTAAGAAGGAAGGGGGGAGAGTGCTGCATGCATGAAAGACGGTGAATGCATGTGCCACATGGCAAGGGTATGGATGAGGGCCAATCACTTAGACAGTGCAGTTGGTAATAACGTCTCTTTTTCCCCTGTACATTTCATGTAGGTCAGCGCCCACCAGAAAAGAGATATTTGGCGTGCCATCACCAAGGGCGTCCGGACCCTGGGGGTCTACCACAGACGGAGCACCCACTGCCGGAAAAGATGGGAGGACATTCGCCCCTGGAGCAGGAAGACGGCAGAGGCTCAGCTGGGGATGGACTCCCAACGTGGGAGGGGTGCCCGTCGCACCATGACCCCCCTGATGTTCAGGATCCTGGCGGTGGCCTACCCGTTGTTGGGTGGGCGTTTGAGGGCATCAAAGCAGCCACAAGGGGGTGAGTACACTCTCATTCTGCTGACTTTGCACGTAGTGGAGGTGTCTGGGTGGGGGAGGTGGGCAGTGGGTTTCCCTAGGCCAGGGCGAGTTCCGTAAGCAAAGCCCCTCCGTAAGGCAGGCCATGTGGCACCCCAGCCCACCTCTGTAGAGTGCCAAGTACACCTAGTCATGCCCCTGTGTCATCTATGTGTGCAGATGTCATCCATAGCCTTGTAGGCCATTTCCCAGGAATTGAACAGTGGTGCCCAAGAGCGCAGCGTAGTGCAGGGGGCTTCTGTGTCTGTCGTGTCCGCCATCGGTAGCGGTAATGCATGCACTCAACATGTCTTTCTTCTGTCTTCCCCCCCTTTTCGTGGGCTCCCTGTTCTTGTGTGCATTAGCATCATCAGGCGGAGGAGCAGTGGCACCGGAGCACGAGGGAGCTGCATCCCACATGGCCCTGGAGGGCGACACTACGGAGTCTGAATTCACCAGTGGGATGGAGAGCGAGGGGAGCTCCACGGCGGGGACAGGAGCTGACACCAGCGACACGGACTCGTCCTCTTATGGGAGCTCCCTTGTGGTGGTGGCAACATCTGTGCCCCCCACATCTACAGGTACAGCCGCCACCCCCCTCCCAGGACAGCCCTCCCAGCAGCCCCTCAGCCTTTGCCCCATGCCCGCTCACCCAGGAGGGTGGGCATCACCTTCGCCCTAGGCACCTCAGGCCCTGCCCCAGTCACCCTTGCTGCCCTCAGTTAGGAGGCAATTGACCTCCTCAGGTCCCTCACTGTTGGGCAGTCTACCATTTTGAATGCCTTCCAGGGTGTAGAGAGGCAGTTGCAACAGACAAATGCATTCCTGGAGGGCATTAATTCTGGTCAGGCAGCCCTTCACCGAGCTTTTCAGACTCTGGCCTCAGCACTGATGGCAGCCATTGTCCCCATCTCTAGCCTCCCCCCTCCAACTTCCTCCACCCAGACCCAATCCCCTGTACCTCTGCCTATCCCAATCACACCTTCAGACCAGCCTGCACACACGTCAACACACAAGAGAAGCTCAGGCAAACATAAGCACCACACATCTCACAGGCACTCACTCAAGCATCACACACATGCAGACACACCAACATCCACTGCCTCCACTGTGTCCCCCTCCTCCTCGTCTCCTTCCTCCCTCCCAGTCTGTCTACACTCACACCTGCATGCACTACCTCTACAGCCACTATGTCCCTCTCCAGCACACCCACCCCCACACCCCGCTCATGTGCAGTCACCCCCCCCACTACCATTCACACGTCCCCTGTGACGCCCCCTCCCAGGATATACAAACGCAGGCACACACCCACCCAACAGTCATCCACCTCACGACAGCCTGCAGCGCATGCACCTTCACCCAAAGTCACCAAACGTACACCTCCTACAACCACCACCTCTTCCTCCACTCCCAAACCCCCTCCAGCTACCCGTCCCAGTGTGTCCCAAAAACTTTTCCTGTCCAACCTTGACCTCTTTCCCACACCTCCCCCACCCCGTCCATCTCATAGGTCCCAAACTAGCACCTCAGCCACAACATCTCTGGGACCAGTGGTGCCTGTAGTCACCGGAATCTGGAGTGCACCGGCCACCAGGGCAGCCAGTGTGGCACGGAGCCACAGCACAGACAGTCCCCCACCTGTGAAGCATCAGAAGTTGGCCAGTGCCCGGCGGGAGAGGGGGAAGACTCCAGCCACCAAAGCTTTAGCAACACAAAAGGATGATGGACGGAGTGCTGAACAATGCAAACCCTCACCCCCAGTCACAGATCTGGGTTTAATCCATTGTTCTTTTGCTCACCATGTCACCCCAGTTTGGACCCAGCCATATGCAAATCAGTATTGACCCTGTTTCTCATGGGAACAGTCCAGCACGAACTGCCAGGGCAGGTCCTCCCTGGACAGGAAAAAAGCATCCTGGGACCAGTTTCAGGGTATGACCCTTCATCAGCCAGACTAGCTTGAATCCAGTGGCACAGTGAGCAAGGGACCCACGTCTGGGCATACCCTTCACACTTAGGGCAACTTTAGCAACACAAAAGGATGATGGACAGAGTGCTGAACAATGCAAACACTCACCCCCAGTCACAGATCTGGATTTAATCCATCGTTCTTTTACTCACCATGCCACCCCAGTTCGGACCCAGCCATATACAAATCAGTCTTGACCCTGTTCCTCATGGGAACAGTCCAGCCCGAACTGCCAGGCCAGGTCCTCCCTGGACCGGAAACAAGCATCTTGTTGTGTCGGCGGTGAACAGAATCCCATCCTTTGGCGGTGAATGGAAACCTGCCATATAATGAACGAAAAACCCAACCCCACCAAAAATTCCCAGACCACCACTCCCCGCCATGACTCTGTCGGCGGGAATCCCAGCCCAACCCACCCCTCCACCGCCAAGCACGCCCACATCCCGCCCTCCAAATAATGATGCACAAATCACCTCGGCGGACAGTGGAGGCCGGACGACCATTGGCGGCTGCGACCGCCACGGGCAGCAAGTGGACTCAACAGCAAGAAGTGCACACATTGGACAGGCGTTTCACCCACACACCTGACACACATTCAGAACCCCATAAAACACCCCCAGACACACCCCAGAATCTCTTGCAATGAAAGCAGGACAAGAAGACGGAGAGCACCAGAGCCAGACAGCGAACGCCAGCATAGAGAAGAGGCACATCGACTCACAGAAGAGCACCCTTACCTGGTCCCCAGTCTTGGCACCATCCACCACACTCACCATGTCCCCCCCAAAAATCCACGCTTCACCAAAAGGGAGTTAAGGACCATGGTGGACGAGATCCTGAAGGTGGGGCCACAAATCTTCAGGTCCGAGGTGCAGCACACACCCATCGCCCGGAAATTGGAGCTGTGGCAGACCATTGTGAACAGGGTGAATGCAGTGGGGCACCTTCCATGCACCAGGGATGACATCCGGAAGAGATGGAACGACCTGCGGGGGAAGGTCCGTGGCATGGCATCCAGGCACCACATCGCAGTGCAGAAGACTGGGGGAGGACCGCCACCAATACCACCATGCTACACCGACTGGGAGGAAAAGGTACTCGCCATCCAGCACCCAGAGGGACTCACAGGACTCTTTGGAGGAATGGACTCGGGTAAGTCATCTACAATTACCCCATATACACCACAGCTGCAATGCCTGCACCACCCCACCTCACCCACACCCACCTGGACCCACACCCCACCCAGCCATTACCCACCACATCTACCCCCCTCCATGACCTCAAACCCACTAAGAGGGCCATATCACTCCCGCTGTGCACAGCCACCCACGCCTGCATGTACCCACAATGGAACAATACCCCCCACCACAATGCAACCCCACACTGGCACAAAATGCAATGTCAACCTCACAAAGGCACCCTGGAAGGCCACTGAAAGTAACACCAGCACAAAATAGCCCAGTCCTGTACACCTCAAATCTACATGCATATGTAACAGACATGTCTATGTCCCCCAACAGGCACCACCACCCATGCAACCCTAACGGATGGGATAAGGAGTGCCACTGCCCTCCAGGGAGAGAGAGACACCTCACAAGACACTGGCGAAGGATCCCTGGACACTGATGAGCAGGCAGGCCCCTCACGCAGTCCTGGATTCTCACCATGCAGCAGCCCCACCCAGGAAACCACTGACACCCCTACCACCCAGTCAAGACCAGCAGGCCAGGGTAGGCGTACCCACACCAGTGTACCAGGGCACAGACTGGTGGAACACAGCTACACAGGCCACAGTCTCCCACTCCCAACATGCAGGAAGGCGAAGGCCCAAGTACAAGTGGCACTGCCAGACCTGTGCAGGGGACACAGGCACAGGGGGCTAGGGCAAGTTCAACGGTCTCAGTGGGCCAGGGGGAGGCCACAGGATGGATGCAGCAGCCCAGGACGTTATTTCAGAGGTATTGGGGGCCTACCAACATACCCAAGACAGGTTGGCACAGATTGTGTCCACCCTGGAGCAAAGTCAGAGGATGCAGCAGGAACAGTAATAGGCCATGGAGCAGTGGAAAGAGCACAATGCCACAATGGCCACCATAGCTGGAGCACTGCTGCAGTTGGTCAAAAACCAGTCTGACACCCACACTAGACAAGAGGCCCCCACAACAGCCCTGGACAACCAACATCAGACGACCCAAGCAGCAGAAACATCCCAGGAAATACCCTCCCAGGAAACCCAAGGGCCGACCATGTCACCCCAAGAAGCTCCACAGCAGGCGCCCAAACGTACTCTTAGGCCAAGATATGGCACTGGAAACCCAGCTAAGAACAAGTCCCCCTCCAACAATTGACTCTCCTACTAATGCAAAGTAACCATCCCACCCATTCCCCAACAACACTTAGCTGAGGGCAATTTGAAGTACTGTTAGACAAAATTGACCCATCAATGCCATCCAACAAGGCTGCCACCAAGTTGGTTTTGAGGACCCCCAGCCCTTACGACTCTCATCACTGTATATAGCACAATTCACTCACTTCTACCAATAAAACACATTTCACACCTGTAACACTGTCCCCTGTCTTAAATTGTGAACAAAGTGGAGTATGGATGCAACTGGCAGAGAACAACTTTATTGTCAATTTTGTGCATGATGGTAGTCCTGTGTGCCCAAATGGTGGCAAGGAGGGAATGCATATATTTCCGTCAGTACCATGCAGAAGTGGGCCATGTATCACCTATCATGACCAACCCCCCCATATGACAGAACACACTGACAGTATTAGTCACTAACCCGAATGGCAGGCTTAAGTCCCACACAGTTATTGGAAGTAGAATTGTATCAGTTGGTTCCTGGAATTGACATCTTCCCCTTCCTCATCCTCACCATCACTCTCCTCACCTCTCTGAGGTAGCTGATCAGGACCTATAGCACCCTCCACTTCCAAGAGGGGGATAGAATGTCTCACTGCCACGTTGTGCAGCATGCAGCGGGCCACCACTATTCTACACACTACACACCCCAGAGAACCCCCAGAGATATGTAGACACCGGAATCTAGCCTTGGGAGACCTATAGTTCGCTCTATTACCCTCCTAGTACATCCATGGGCCTCATTGTAATTCCTCTCTGCATCTGTCCTGGGATTCCTCACTGGTGTCAGGAGCCAACACGAGTTTGGATAGCCAGAATCACCTACAAAATGGTGCAATACAGACTCGTCATTGTTATGTTCCTTAGTCAGACACGCTGGTAATCTGCAATGTGTCAGTTAGTGACAGGCAAACTTACCTATGATCCACACTCTGTCCTCTTGTAGTTGTTCCATCTTCTGTGGCACACTACTGCTCCTCAACACAAAGGAATCATGGACTGAACCTGGAAACATCGCATTCACATGGGAAATGTACTGGTCTGCAGTACATACCAATTGGATGTTCATGGAGTTCTTCCTGTTTCTGTACACCTGTTCACTCACTCTTGGGGGGATGATAGCTATGTGTGTGGCATATATGGCACCTATGACATGGGGATTGTTGGCAAAGGCATAGAAGTCAGACTTGATGGCAAGGAGGTCAGTACTTCGGGGAAACTTCACATAGGATTGCAGATGATGTACAAATGCATTCAGAAATCTTGTCAGTACGTGGCTGAACATTGGCTGTGAGAAACCAGCACCCATGCCCACTGTCACCTGAAATGAGCCTGTGGCCAGGAAATAGAGTGCGGAGAGCACCTGCACCTCAGTTGGAATGGCATGCTGATTACGATTTCCCGGAGTTAGTGCAGGATCCAGTAATGCACAATGGTCCTGAATAGTTCCACGTGTGAGTCTGTAAGTGATTATGATCTGACGCTCCACCATGGTCCCCATATCCACAAGTGGTCTGTACACCGATGGTGCCCTTCCTTGCCAAAAGATAAATACCTACGAGGGGTTACAAAAAGGAGTGATGAAAACACATACATAGGCACACTTGTCATCATATGTGCACGGCATTGTTCATTGCGGTGTCTCTACAATAACTGCTACCTGACAGATATACATGTACATCACAAGGAGGGAACAGAGTATTTCATGTGTGCTACAATAGTGAATGGACAGAGGCCTAGGTAAATCATATGGCTAGTAGGGCCTGCATTGTGAGTATTAATTAATTGTAGATGCATAGGTAAGAGGCAAAATGTCTGCCCACTGTAAATCTGCCCTTCGTTGTGGAAGTGACCTCATACCACTAGCGGTTGAAGTCACAGCGTAAGGCGGTGTTTACCACTGTTTGCACCCTCATTGGTTAACATGGGTTCCAATGGGGAATCCTGGCGTATCATGAACACCGCCGGCGGTGACGGTGCACACCGCTGCGGAACGTATGTGCGTTCGTCATCGTTTGTTCACTTGACTCCCTGATCTCATGCGGACAGGTACTCCACTATGTGTACTGCTGTGGACTGCCTCTGGCTATGGATGTGCCACGTGTTGCAGGGGAAAGGGCCCCAGCCTTCATTGAGGAAGAACTGGAGAAGCTAGAGGACGGGGTCCTGCCCCTGTACGCCAAACTGCATGGATGGCCAGAGGTACAGGTGAGTCTGGGTTTGGAGGGCACTGTGTGTGTGTAATGGATGGTTTTGATTGCACATATGTGTGCACTCCTGAGCCTGCATGGGCCATGGTGCTTGGCATGCTGTGTGTGACTGTCCTGTATGTCTGAGAGCACTGTCCGTCCCATAGTGGATGATTAGCCAGCTGCTCCTATTGTGCAAGTGCCTGACCTCTGTGTTCCATTTCTGTGTCGCCCTTCTAGGTCAGCACCCACCACAAGAGGGCACATTGACATGCCATCACCAAGGAGGTGTGGACCCTGAGGGTCTACAACCGGCAGAGCACCCACTGTCGAAAGAGGTGGGAGGACCTGCGGCGCTGGGTGGGAAAGATCACTGAAGCACAGCTGGGGAAGTCCTCCCAACGTGGAAAGGGTGCTGGTCGGGCACTGACCCCCCTCATGCGACAGATCCTGGCGGTGGCGTACCCAGACCAGGATGGGCACTTAAAGGCGGTGAGTACTCATTGACCATACTTCAGTCTGGAAGGATTTCTGGGTGTGCAATAGGTCTCATGCTGCTTAGAGGCAGGGAATTTGACTTGTGTCCATCTACTGTATGTTCCCCAAAGGGTGTAGGGGTGTCCCTGTCAGGTTTCACCTACTTCTGCTCCTAAGGTATTTCAGGGGGTGGGTGTCGAGCAGTATTCTGGTCAGTAGTCAGGGGCATGGCCATGGGCATAGTGAACGGTGCTTCCTGTTGGGTGTGTTTTCTGGGTGGGTGTATGTCTGACCATTATGTACCTGCATTCAGCTATTTACAAGTGTCTCTCCTGTTTTGTCCCCCCATCCCTGTTCTCCTATGTTGGTTTGGTACAGCATCAACATCAGGCGAGGGAGCTGAGGCACCGGCACGTGGGGAGGCAGCGGCCCATGGATCCTCCAAGGCAGAGACAACGGATGCCCAGGGGACCAGTGGGTGGGAGGGCGAGAGGATTTCTATGGGGGAGGCTACTACCACAGGTGGTAGTGACTCTGAGACCTCCTCCGATGGGGGTCCCCTGGCGGTGGCAGATCCTAGTGCACACACCACTACCGTGACATCTTCCGCCGCCCCCATTCCATCACCGCCCTCCCTTCTGCTCCCCACCGAGTTGCCCGTGTCTGCCCACCCACAAAGGTGGTGGTCTCCTTCGCCCCAGGCACCTCCTCCCCTGCCACAGTCAGCCCTGTTGCCCTCACAGAGGAGGCTATTGACCTCCTGAGAACCATCTCTGTAGGGCAGACAACCATTGTCAATGCCATCCAGGGGCTAGCATCAGAGGTGCAGCAGACAAATGTCTATCTGGATGGCATTGACGATGGAGCGCTCCTCTGTTGGCGGGTTCTACCACCACCGCCGGCGGAGTGGAATGCACCGCCACATTCATGAGGGCCTAAGTTCTTGGATGTACCTCTCTTAAACACAGTGTAGCCTACCTTCTAGACTACAAGTTCTAATTTTGGGTGACCTATTTAATATTTAAAAGTAAGGTCTTTTTTCCTGTTAAAAGGGGTTATTTTGACACGTCCATAGCAGGTTTAAAAAGATGCAGGAATCAGCAGGCGAATAAGGTATGCATTGAGTGTTGCAATGAATGTCTGAGGATTAACCGCAAACACAGCATTCAAATCTAGAGATAACTAGGGCATGTCCTGCAATTTTGTCTGAGGTGATTAGGGAACAGGGTACATGAAGACAGCAGACTGGTGACAGAATCAAGAATGGACCCAAGAAATTCCTCCTTAAGGGACAGTGAAATAGAGAAACCACTGTATTTCAAAGCATCCATAACAGAGAGGTAAAATGCACAGCTGTCACATAGAATGATGAGGCGGAACTCAATGTACTAGGGATTTAATATGAGGAAGTAATCTGAAACTTAACTTTGCAGTTTTTCAAGGCAGATGCGTAGAATAACAGTGTCTTTAATTGGCAATATTTATAAATATAATTGAGTCTCATTTTTATATTAGTGTATGGAAATGACTAATCAATGTATCCTTGAGGATGGACATAGAATCTTCTTTTTTTTTGTTTAATAAGGCTTTATTGAATAAGTTAGCATACATTAGTTCAATAAGGTATATATATTGGGCTAAAGAAACATAAAGGTAATTGTACCTATCAAAACAACTTATATACACAGCCAGAATATAATATTGTACTACAAAATACTAGCATTTTTGTTATGTTTTAGTAAAGAAAGAAAGAGAAGAAAAAGAAAAGAAAAGTTAAAACAGTGTAAAATGAAAATCACATGTTCACAATAGAGCAACCATGAATTCTAAAAAAGAACATTCAAGAAGGTTCAAAAACAGTATTAACAGTAGTATGAAAGGTATTGTGCTGCAAAAGAAAAGAGGGAGGTGAGAGGAAGCCATAGCTTGTCTCTTTTAATTAACAGTTGAGTAGTATTAGCATTTGCTCAATCCATTCTGTTATTATAACAAATCAGATTCCACCATGCTACAACAGAGATTTTTGTGGCATCTTTCCAATTAGAAGTTATAATTTGTAGTGTACTAGCAATGAGTAAATCAACCAGTTTACCAAGCAGGGTTTGGGAATGCCAAATAGATGAGATACTACCCAAAAAATATGTAATATACTGAAAGGTACATTGGTGGACAAAATCTGATTCATTTTGTCCAAACTTGTTCCCAAAAAGTGTGAACTGAAGGGCAATCAAAAAACATGTGCATATAATGGCTATTTTCTTTAGAGCACGACCAATACTTGCTGTCTGTAGTAAGTTTACATTTATAAAGATCTATAGGAGTATAGTACAGCCCATTATAAAAATGAAATAATGTTTGGGTTGTAGATGCTGAACATGATGTTGTATGGAGTTTTGACCATATTTGTTTCCATGTAGATATAGGAAAGTTTTGATTGAACTCTTACTTCCATGCTAATTCTATTTTAGACTTTGGTCTCACAAGACTGGTATGTGTAAGGGTTCTGTATATAAAGCACGCTTGGACTGTGAGGAAAAATTATGAGGGTGAGAAATAGGCTGTGTAGAATGGGGAGTATCTAAAGAATGAGATAACAATTTATAGAGAATAGCATAGAGAGTTTGGTACTGCACAGTGTAATAAGAGGAAATATGAAATGTCTGTTGAATATCTTGAAGTCAAATAAAGCATTATCTAAAATTAAATGATCTAGAGTTGTAATGCCTTCATGCATCCATTCTTTACAGACGAGAGTTCTATTATGAAATTTAATATCATCATTGTACCATATAGGAGTTTGCTTAAGGTTCTCATATATGGAATGAAAGGCTGTAAGTAATGGCTTGGCAATAGAGATAGAACGAGTGATTATTGGAGAGAGAAGGAGTTTCAGGGGTTTTAAAAGCCGCATTGCATCTCTAAAAGTAAGTGGTGTAATTTGCAAGTGTTCCAATTGACTCTATATAGAGGTCCTGTCCTGAATCGTGGGAGAGAGGGACAACCATATTTGTTTCAAAACCAAAGCAGAGTGATACCTTTTCATTTTAGGGCACAGAAAATTGATACCTCTATTATCTCTAGGTTCTTGTAATTTGATTAAAGATATACAAGATTTACGTTTGTTCCATAAAAATTTCATAAATAAAAAAACAGAGGGAAGTTTAACTGGGAGCATAGATAGATAAACATTTAAAATGGGTAACAATATAAATTTGATTGTGGCCAATCTTCCACACCAAGTTAAATCAAGAGGGTACCATCTGTTGAGCAAGTTCAAAATCTTTGAGATTAATTTGAATGGTGTCTTTAATAGAACTGGAGTAGGATATGCCTAGGTATTTGATATGCTTAGAGTTCCAAGTAAAACCAGTATCTTTAAACATTTCGGGTAAACAATAAGCATTTAATGGCAAAACATCTGATTTGTCTACTATACCCTGAGACACTTGAGTATTCTCATAGTAAGTGAAAACATTCTGGAATAGTTTTTTGAGGATTAGAGATAAAAAGCAAAATATCATCAGCATATGCTGTGAACTTGATCTCCATGTCTCTATGTTTAAAGCCATAAAAATCAGACAACATACGTATTTTATCTAGAAGAGGCTCAAGGGCTAATATAAATAAAAGAGGTGATAGAGGAGACCTTGTCTAGTACCTCTGTGTAGGGGGAAGTAATGGGATTGTTTGCCATTGACTAAAATAGATGTAGAGGATGAGGAGTATAAAATACTAATAAGTTTAATAATATGAGGACTAAAACCGTGCCATTTTAATGCTCCAAACATAAAATCCCAACAAACTTGATCAAAGGCTTTTTCAGCATCTAGAGTTATAGCAGCTATAGGGTCCCTAGACTTAGAAGGGATATGGATAATAATGAGAAAAGATCTAGAATTATCCAATATGTGCCGCCCCTTAACAAAAGCTGACTGATGAACGTCTGTTAAAGGTGGGAGAAAATGATTACTCTGTAAGGCAAGGACCTTTGCAAAGATTTTACAATCAACATTGATAAGGGATATAGGGCCAGATGTAGGAAGCCCAAAAAATTGCGAGTCGGAAATTGCGAGTAATTGCGACTTGCAATTTCCGACTCGCAAAATGGTATCCAACAAGAAAAAGCGACTTCATTTTGCGACTCGCAAATGAAGTCGCACCGCAGATTGCGAGTCCGCTGTTAGCGCTAAAAATGGACTCGCAAATTGCGAGTGGGTATCGCAAATTGCGACTGTGCCGCAAATTGCATGCAGGTGCAGCAAAACAGTTTGAAAAACACTTCCTGGCTCTTGCTGATGACATCAGAACCAGGAAGACATTAAATACACCTGGGAGGAGGGAGGACCACACCCTTTTCTAACTGCTGAGCAACCACCTGGAGAAACAGCAGCAACAATGGAAGACTCAGGCAGTGCAGGCAGGAACAGAAAATTGAAGTTCTCTGAAAAGGAACTAGAGGTGCTGACAGAGTAATGCTGCCAGCACCATGACCAGCTGTTTGGAAAGGCTGCCCTGAGTGTTCCAGACACGGAAAAGAGGAGAATCTGGCAAGACATCCAGGAGAGGGTCAAGGCCATAGGGGTGAGCCACAGAAGTATAGATGAAATAAAAAAAGGGTGGTATGACCTGTGTTCCAGGACAAAGGAGAGGGTGGCAGAGCGCCTCAGGGAGATGAGGGGCACAGGAGGAGGCCCATCCACCGTCCCACCACCCACAGCCATGGAGGAACTGGTAGAACAGACCCTTGAGCCTGAGGCAGGGCCAGGAATGGGAGTACTGGACATATCAGCGCCAGGTACATCAAAAAATGAGTACCATGAATCATGCATGTCCACCCATAAATGCTACACCCCCACCCACTCAGTACACAGCAGCATGCACAACCAAACTAGCTCCATTCCAGACTTGCAACCACCAGAATGGTGCATTATGGGCAATGTAGTACAGTAGTCAGCTCATAGGCAACTGTTTATTAGGAGGCATACAACAGGTGTTACATACTGACAGTGTGTTCCCACAGGTCTCCCACAAGACACCCCCACCAGCCACACCGTCCAGGGTGATGAAAGCAGCCAACAGGCAGGGCAGGAGTCTGAAGCAGGCACTACATGGCCCAGCACCACACCACCACAGTTCCCTCCAGCTGAACAAATGGACATGGTGGAAATTGAATCAGCACCTGGTCCCAGCCACAGTGTCAGACAGCAGGACCCCGAAGCACCACTGCGTCGCAGACACAGACTCCATGTCCAAGCAGTGTCCCAGGAGGATATAGGTGACTCATCCATATCTGCAGCTGAGGCAGCCCTCATATCTGGTCAGCGCCTGCAAACAAGGCAGATGAGAATCATATCTGGGGCAATGCAATGGATGGAGCATAATTTCGCAAATGGGCTGGCACAAGTGAACACACAGTTCACACATTTGAACGAAAATGTCGGTGACCTTGCTCTATCCAAAAGGCAACTGGTGACAGAACTGGTGTCAGAGAGACAGAGTGCAAGGCGCCGTGAGCGGCAACTGGTACACAGATTGGACCGCATGGCTGCACCCATCGTCCGTCTCGCAATAAACACCACAGGGCTGTCACGCCGTACTGTGAGCTTGCAGGTGGACTTGGGCCACTCTGCAGGGGATGTGGCTCGGGGACTGGGTCGCATTAGCCACGCTGTGGACATGCTGGAGGCTAGACAGGTGGCTAAGGGCAAGGCAGAGACACCTCAGGACAGTGAGGAGGGGTCCACCATCAGCAGCGCATCTGCCACAGACACACGTGTCTTGCGGAGTGGCAGTGCACGTCAGGGGTCTGCTGACACACCTAGAACAAGCCATGCTGGGCGTCCCAGGCGGAGGTGTTAGGCCCAAGCACTGCAGGACACATGAGGCACATGGAGTGAATGTGTCCTCATTGAGGGTGGACATTTACAGCCCCTTAACAAAAGTTAAGTTCTTTACTTATTAGGTTCCATTAATAAAAAGTATTGTTTGTTCTACTTCACAACTGGGCTCTTTGTGGGTGACATTAGTGTGTTATTAGACAGTTATCACGTACCTTCCAAAGTATTGGTTTGCAATGTGGTCCCGTCTCTGTCTGTCTCGATTTGCAATGCTTCTATCCCCAGGCTGGCGATGTGGTAGCTCTTGCTCGTCTTCCTCTGAATCTGGGTCTTCAGGGGTGAGATGTAGCCCACGTCTGGTGGCAATGTTGTGCAGTATAGCGCATGCGCCAACTATCTTGAAAGCAGTTATTGGGGCATACTGGAGGGCACCTCCACTTCTGGGGAGGCATCGGAATCTCGCCTTTAACAGTCCAAAGGTCCTCTCTATGACATTTCTGGTCCTCCTATGTGCACTGTTATATCACCTCTCATTTTCATTGCTGGGTGTTAGGTACGGGGTAAGAATCCATGGTCTAAGCGCATATGCACTGTCACCTGTGTGGCAAAAATCAACAATGTTAGCAGGGCATGGATGGTTTCTACAGTGACCTGTGTGTATGGCTTCACGGTGTCTGCAGCAATACCTAATAGATATCCGTCTCCAAACTCCCCACGTTCTAGGCGTTGGTGTATCCCACTGTGCCTGAAAATGTAAGAGTCATGTGTACTTCCTGGAAATTTGGCTACCATGTCAGTGATGACATAATGGGCGTCACATAACACCTGTAGGTTCAGTGAGTGGGTACACTTCTGATTGCGGAACAGATGTTCCAGGTTTGCAGGAGGGCATATTTGTATATGTGTCCCGTCTACACTCCCTATTACATGTGGGAAGTTGACAATTCTGTAGAATTCCAACTTGGTGCTGTTGATTTCTGCCTCATTCCTGGGTAGGTATATGTATCTGGACATGTGTGTGAGCATGGCATCTAAGAAACATCTGAAAAACTGTGAGAGTGCACTTTGAGATACCCCACCTGCCACAGCAATGACCCCCTGATAGCTACCCGAGGCCAAGAGGTGCAGTGAGCATAGCACTTGCACATGTGTGGGGATGGCGCTGCCACGCACAGTCTGTTGTTGAAGCTGCGGATTGAGTAGATCAATTAATTCTAATATTGCTGCACTGCTGAGTCTGTATTTATCATAAATCTCCTCCTCAGCTTGTTGGAAAAGTGTCTGCCTGGTTCTGTAAATCCTCTCCTGTCTTTTGCTCCTCCTGCTCCTCTGCTGTGCGGCGTGGACTCTCCTCCTCCTTGCTATCACATATATTTCAGCCATTTTGAGTAACCCAGATGCCTTCTGGGTCTCCTTTTATACTTTGGTTCTGGTTACCACCTGCTCTGAGTTAGTGGTAATTTGAGTGTGCAAAATGGGCTTTTTGCGACTAGTCGCAATTTGCGAGTGGCTTTTTCATATGGTTTGCGACTCGCAAATTGCGTCTACCTATTTGCGAGTCGCACAATGGGCTCGCAAAATTTGCGAGTCGGTAATGGCTCACGTCGCAATTTGCGATTCGGAAATGGGGTTTTTGCATCCCATTTCCGATTTTGCGTGGTCGCAAATTGCGATTCGGGCCATTTGCGACTCGCAAATTTTTGCTACATCTGGCCCATAGTTCTATAATTACCACATTTGGATGAATTTTTATCCTTTTTAGGAATCAAGCACAACATGGCTTCAGAAAAAGTGTCCTTTGCTGGATCTTGTGATATGAAAAATTGTATAAGTGATAATAACTTTGGAACTAGAATAGATGCAAATGTTGAATAAAATTCAATTGAAAAGCCATCAGGACCTTATCTTTTGGAAGTTTGGTAATAGCAGATTTAATTTCTGTCTCAGATAGTTCAAAGTCTAACAGAGACAAATCTACTTTATGTGTCAGAAGAATAGATTGGAAGAAGGTATCAACTTCAGTTATATTAGAAGTACTTTCAGGAGTATATAATGTGATACAGTAGTCAGTAAAGCAATCCAGGATTTTTGAGTCACTAGTGTGCCTGTTTCCAAGTTTGTCTGTAATAACAGTAATTTCAGACTTTTGTTTTTTAATCTTTAAATAGTTTACCCACTTTCATTTTCCCCCCATAAAATTAGGAATTTATTTTGAGTACAGTACCACATGTACTTTCCAAAGATTGCTTATTTTATTGTGATTTAGCATCAATCGAAATGGCTAAGGTATCTAGTTTGTTGGAGGAGAAATATTCATGCTCAAGATGCTTAATTTGTGCAAGCAAATAAGAGGAAACTTTAGAATTTGCTTTCTTTTTAGTGGCAACATAATCTATAATAAAGCCTCTAGCAGTAGCTTTAAAGGCATCCCATATAAAATTAATCTGAGTGTCAGAAGGTAAATTGCTCATAAACAATTATTTAAAAAACATCGTAAATTGTTCAATAAATAAATGGTCTTGCAATAAAGCATTATTAAACCTCCAGTGATTGGAAAAGGGAGAATTACCTGGAAAATTCAAATCTATAATAACCGGGGTGTGATCTGAAATAAGAATAGACCCAATATCAGCATGTGAAAGTGATTGTAGAATATTTTGTGTAGCAAATATATAGTCTATTCTAGAATATGAGTGATGTACTGAAGAATAAAACATAAATTTGAATACATCTGGATGAGCAGTTCTCCATATATCATGTAGACCAGGGGTTCCCAATCTGTGCGCCGCGGCTCGCTGGTGCGCCATCAAAACTAGCCAGGGGCGCCGCACACAGTTTGGGAACCACTGAGCTATTTATAGCCCTTGGGCCAGTTCGTACAAAATAAAACTACTCAGTTGTAGCAGCTCTTTTTTAATTTTGTCCTTGAGCGCCCTCTGGTGGTTAAACACAACTAAAGGGATTCTACATTTCACAATATTTAAACAGTTATGTTATAACTACATAAAAATGAGACCTGCCCATTTTACTAGGGTTACCGTCAACCAATATTTTCCCCTTACTAAAAAACCCTATGCATGCTGTCATTAAACAACTGTTACATTTTTATTTTTTACAGTTATATATAGAATTACAATACCTTCATTGGCGTCATCCCAATTCTTTTCAGGGAGAAAAATGGATGTACTCCCTAGGCCAGGCTTACATCCCCCACCCGCCAACAAAAAGTAACATAATGGGGAGCCGCAGCCAGTGGCCAATAGATCAAGGGAGCCGTGGGTCGAAAATGTTTGGGAACCACTGATGTAGACCTATGGAGGAAATTGCTTGATGAAATGTTTTTTGCATTTTATTAGGGATATAACTGGTTTGAGAAGGATGATCTACAAAAGGATCCATAAGTTGGTTGCAATCACCTCCTACCACAAGATTTTCCGAATTGCAAGATAGTAATAAAGATAGTAATAAAGAAGAAAAATTAACCCAAAATTGAGCATCTACCTCAGTTGGACCATAAACATTGCAAATGGAAAATAGCACACCATTAATTTTAGCTGTCAGCAAAATCCATCTGCCTGTAACATCTTTAATCTCTTCTATAACCTGCATTCGTAAGGATTTATGAAACAAAATTATTACCCCATTCTTGTTATGAACTGCAGATGAAGCGAAAACATGACCAACACAATTTCAATTTAGACTTTTAAAGTCCTGCTCCTTAATATGTGTTTCTTGTACAAGAGCAACCTGACAATTTAGTATAAAGAGATGTTGGAGCACTCTTTGTTTCTTAACCGGATTACGTAAACTCTTAATATTCCATGAAATAATACGAAGACTGGTCATTTATGGAATGTTGGGAAACATTTAGACAACAGAACCATAACTAAACCTAAAGTACAGACAACATGTGAATTGTAGAATAAGGTGGAAAGGGAAATTATGAACACAAATCTAAATGAGGTTGCTTGCTGATGCCAACATTGCATTATAAGGAAGAAAAAAAAATGAAAGAAGAAAGAGAGACAGAGGAAGAAGAAGAAAGTACAGGAGAGAAAAAGCATTAAAAAGGTAGCAAAAACACCCCATTGATTGAAGAAAAAAAAGACGAAGAAAAGCCAAAAAGCTTTAGTCATAATTGTCTTGAAAAGAAGACATATATTTTGCATGGGAGAAAGGGAGGAGCAAGAAAATTAGCGGCCAATCAGCAACAGTACCCCCGAGGAATTAAAATAATTAGATGGCAAGAGGGAGGAGAGAAGTTAAAACAGAAATAAGTACATTACAATATGAACAACTGATGATGTGACTTACCAACAAGGGAAAGAACACTGTGATGTTGAGATATACAAGAATATGGACACATTTGGAAAGGGGGTTTTCTCAACTTGACATTTCAGCGATTTCAATACCTGTGAAGGAAAAAATAGAAAAGGTAAGAATCCCACATTAACTAATCAAGTCTTACTGAGTTCCACTGTCTCCCCTTTGTGAGTATACATAAATTGCTTCAAATCAGAGGGATTTTCAAAAGTAGTGGTTCTGTCCTTGAAAGTAACCTTGAAGAAACAAGGGTGAATAAGGCCAAATCCAGCATTCATAGATCTTAAAGCTGGTTGAAGATCCAGAAATTATTTTCTTCTTTTAGCTGTCGCCGTGGCCACATCCTGACTAAAGAATATCTTTTGGCCTGACCACAACCTTTGTTTACGTTGTTTGGCGGCAGTTAAAACTGCCATTAAATCCGAGCATTGTTGAAAGAGGGCGATAATTCCTCTTGGTTTAGATGTAGAAGAAGCACCCATATGATGAGCTCGCTGGATGTTGAGGACCATGGTATTCTGTAGACCAACAATCTTTGGAATATGAGTTTGGCAAAATGTTATCAAATCTTGGCCTTCTGAGCCTTCCGGAATGCCATAAATGCGAAGGTTATTTCTCCAATTATGATTTTCCAAATCTTCTGTCTGTTTTTTAAGTAATATGACTTCTTTAGTCAGATTATCGACTTTAACAGTAGTATCTTGTACATCACTGATCCATCCATAATGTCTTCCAATGTAGAGGCAATAGAGACTTAGTTGGGGAGGATGGGTCCTTTTTAGCTCTTTTGTTACCCCCGGAGTCTTTACGACCATTTGAATTAAAAAACAGAGGATGCAGAGATTTTTTGAAGTATGAGAAACTTCCATTTTGGCAATGCTGTGAATATTAAATACAGTATTTTAGTTGATGTTCCTGCACAGCTGACTAGGTCACCTCCAAGGACGAATACTCAAAGTTATATGAGAGTGCCCAGAATAAATTGATTAAAATAACCTCAGAGGCAACATCAAAAATGTCAAATAATCATAAAGTTCCCCACTTAATTAAAATAATAGTAAGTAAAATAGAACGCAGCAAAGAAAGCATTGGGGAATAAGAATGTTCTTTCTTCTCAAAATGGCGGCCGTATTCCTGTGAGGAAGGGAGCAGCAGGTTGAAAGAATTAAACTCTCTGAAATACCAGAGGTAAAAAGATTAAAAAACTCAACGTACTGCTCCCTGCATGCTCTCACACCATATTCTGAAGTGAAAAATATGTCAGTTGCCAAAAATGTGACTCAGGAGTGTCGTTACCGAGCAGGCATCTTAGCTGCTCCAGCGCGCAATGTCCGCTGACATAGGGTCTTCTAATACAGAACGAATAGGGCAACAGCCAAAATGTAACCCAGTTGGATATCACACAGCATTTTGTTTTTATCTGAGTGTAGCTTCCAATCACAGCTGCCTCTAAAGAATGAGACATACAGTGCAAACAGAGAAAAGTCACGGGAACATACACTTTAGTTAAGTGAGGGTTGGTACCCTTACATTACATTGCCCCTCATGGTCCCCAGCTCATGGTACTCCCTATGGAATTCAAAGCCCTACTTCCATTCTGCCACCGGTCATGACCAGATAAAGACCAGAGTATTACTTGTTTTGTCTCATGACAAGACCTATGCAAACGCTTTGCATAGCCAGAACATAGAATATAAAGACACTCCAATGTCAATGCTTCTCCTGGTCTGCGTTTCAATCATTGAGAGCACTCATTACTTATCATCTTATATGTGTGATTTTTTCAATGTTTTATCATAACTCAGTGATTGGTATACAATGTATCTATGAGAGAAGCTTGCATTGGTTGTACTTTTTGCATTTCCTCAAAATGACTACTTACTATTCAACAGAGTTTGTTAGACAAATCATCTTACATGAATGCAACACAGCACGGATGTGTCTTAGGGTCTGCTACCACACTGCTAGCAACAACACCCAATTCCAAGAAACAGCACAAGATCACCAAAAGTACACGTTTAACAGAATGTATCACACAGTCAGCTAGCACCAAACCTTCAACAGCAAGTGAACTTCAACACTGCATTTTATTAAATAGCAAATGCTACTGCAACAGTACATGTTAGAAAGTTCTTTTAACAGCCTCATGAGCACAATATGGCACGCAGGCCATACAATGGCAAACAGTTGTCACCTCAACAGCACAGACCTCTGACAATGCCAACTGCCTTCTTAGAACCATTCAGAGAAAGGGAGCTTGAACCTATTACATATTTACCTGCACAAAATTGCTCTGAAGCTACATTATCAGTGTAGAAAATAGTCTCGCCATGCCGAGAAAGGACAAGTCTTCACCCTAGTTTTAGAAGATATCTGACACAAACATGCAGTTAGTACACTGCAGACACAGATTGGTGATTGGTCTGGACATGGTTTAGTTTTCATAATAACCAATCTGAACAATGATAGTACAATGCACTGGAGCAGTCAATCGTCACCAATCAGATACAGAATTATTAATTAAGTGCATAGTTATTTAAAACCATCACACAGTAAAAAACAAATTAAAACAACAAAGGTAATACGTTTGAAAATGTGTCCTATCCATCATAAAAGTACTAATTCATAAAAAGCAGGTTTATTTTCTCCTGTACCAGTCAGTGAATTGCTTACTCTTAATAAAATATGCAACCCTTGATGCTATATTCTCAAATGTCAATGTTCCACTGAGTCTCATGCCAATTAAAATGGAAAAGCCGGAAATCGCTTTCTTTGTGAGTTTCCTACACCAATATAGCCTTTATTTTCACTTCAAAAAGCTGTACGATACTAACACCTAGCCTGTTTAGTCAGGTGTAAGCTGGAGCTAGGCCTTGAATGAGCGCTTGTCTAAAAGTTGTTATACTGCCTTTAATGAAAAGCCACCTCAGTAGTGTTCTTCTTTCAAAAAGTAACACTGGTCACAGACAGAGAATATACAACATTATGGGCCAGACATATCATTTATCTGAATAGCGATTACTTAATTGCAATTTTCTGCAAATCTCAATTAGGTAATCGCTATTTGAATGTATGAAACTCCACTTGAGGTAGGTGGTAAAATTTGAATGTTTTGTGACCGCATTTTGGTCACAAAACATTCTTCCTTCCCACTGTGATTCAGTATTAGGAAGGGACGCCCTTGACAAGCCCCTTCCTAATACCGAATCGGTATATAGTTGCAATTCCAATTTGTGATTCTGTAACAGGTTACCAAATTCCGAATTGTAATTCATACATACCAAAATACATTTCGCTATTGCAAATGACCCGATCGGGCCGTTTGCGACGGCTAAAATACATGAAACATCTGGCCCTATCTCCTTTCCTTTTCCACAAAGCCTGAATTCTTCTCCATCAACTGTTCTGGACCAAAGAGGTGACTGCTCCGAAGGTCGTTGGACCCCAAGTATGAATCGCAAAAATGCCATCTTTATCGGAAATGCATATTCATGATCAAAATAAGGCTGCGGTTTTAGGATCTTATAAGTGTTAATAAATTGCCAGGCACAAGCTTTTTTTGACAGAATAGCCTTGTCTTCTTGTAAGAAGAGTGATCTAGTCATTTGGTTGATAATTTTTTTTAATTCCTTTGGTGTGACATGCAGTAGCGGCTGCTGCCATCAAGGGGTGGTAGGGCAGCACGCAGGGGCAATAAAGAAAATATAATTACCTGCCGCCTTGGTGTTCTACTGCTCCTGTCACCTTGGTAAAATCTTCTCTTCTTCCTCTCCTCCCAACCCAATCCCGATGCTTCTCTCATGCTGTTACCCAGCATGAGAGAAGCACCAGGATTGTCCTGAGTGGGCTGCAATGTCACTCAGGATGGGAGTGGGAGACTGTGCTTGGTCTCCAACCGTCTGTGCAACACAGCTGGGTGGAGACTTCTAAGCTTCAGACGACCAGCCAAAATGTATGCGATCCCAGACGGCCTGTCAAACTGAAATGCACACATATGAGAGTACATACCACTCCACCCTGTGCTGACATGGAGGATGCTGTCCCCACTCCACCCTAAGAAAGTAGAAGAAATAAAGAGATAATAAAATACTTTTCTTATCACTTTATTTTTCTGCTTTCAGCAGCGGGCAACACTCCTCCACTATAGCGGATGGGCCGCCCCTGGTTGCATGAAGGTTCTACTAATTTTCTGCATAGAGTGATCGAATTGCATCATTTAAGAAGTCATTCAGTCCAGCCTTCAAGTTTTGGTTATTTTTGTTCCTGCTAAACCCAGGCGGCTACAGTATTGGCCAGGATCAAGTTGTGGCACATCTGAAGAAATGCATATTTTGTTCCACAGCTAAATTTCATAAGGCCAAACTCTAGGCACAACTGGGCCTATGAAGTATACTATGGAAGTTTGAATGAAATCTAGTAGGTCTTTATAGTTAGTATGTCTATAGGTCTTGACATTTTGCCTGTTGTGATTTTATAGCGATATGGTATTATAGATGAAAAGTTTGCTGCCATGACCTTCTGTAAAGGTCCCAAAATGGGGCCGTGCAAGGTTTTTGATAGCTGCTGAAAGCCAGTTGTTAAAGAGGCAGCTTTTGCCTACATGACCTCCAAATGTGGGATAGAGGTGCCTCTAGCACACAAGATAATTCCAAAGTACTTGTACTCTAAGGTATATGCAAGCCAGAGACCTCCAGTATTCTAAGCACTTGATATTTTGAGTCTCTTTTTAATTTTGGGCACTATAAATTTCATAAGATTTCAAGTTTATTCATTTGTGTGTAAGAGACAAGACCATTTAGGAGAGCTTGAATTTATAACGGTTGTACCTAATAAACATTGACTTAATATAGGCCCAAACTTGGCCTTAACTAAGAATGTGAGCTGACTACATATGTGACTGGTAATTTCATGTTTCCCCTTTTCCGTAGCAGCACTATTGGCTGTGATGGGTTTCCAGGAAATGGATTTCTTGGATAGTCGTGCTGTTGGGTAGTGAGTATTTTTCCAATATGCTTAATTGCATGTGTGATAGAATAATGCCTTTTCAGGTACTGCACCCAGGAGTCTTCAGAAATATTCATGTTATAGGAAGTGGCCGATTCTTCATCAATTCTTTTTAGGATTTTCCAGAAGGCTTTTGTAGTGCAGTGCAGTGTAGTGCAGTGCATGCCCCCCCATGGCCCTCGGCACTGGCTTTCTGCCAACCTTTTCATGGCTGGCTCCCCGTCATGAAACGCTAGTAGAAAGAGGGGTTGTAATCAGCCAGGCGGCACTGAGTTCAGCGGCTCCATGGCTGGTTCCAAGCCTGTCCATCTTCATCCCTTCAGGATCTTGAATCCAGGTGGGGACGGCAGTCCTTAGGCAGGTCCGTCCGCCAATCTTGTAATGTGGCGGTCAGACTGCCACAGCGACGGTGGTCCGACCGACACCACAGGGCTGGCGGTGCTAGGACCGCCAGCCTCATGACCAGGCCAAACGTTTCTCACCAGAGACAGTGTATTTAACGATCTGTGGAAAGTCTAAATATTAAATGCTACCTGAAAAAGCACAAACACTTCTTTTTCATTCAACGTGTTCACAGGTCATCCGCTGGATCGGAAGTAAATGAGTATTTGATGAACACACACTCTGACATACACAAATTATAACATTGTCGAGAGCGGATGCAGTTAAGGTTAAAGACAAACGTCGTTAAGAGGAGTATTTTTAATCGCTATATCTTTGGTATTTGATGAATGTATACGAAACTTTAGAAAATAATGATGCCTTCACCTAAACCTGGATTTAGGAGACTTCTCATAGATTATTCAAGGGGATAATAATTTATTATGGTCCCAACCCATTTCCCACTAAAGCTCTCACAGAAATAGTTGTATGAATGATAATTAACTTTACGGCTGGATGCCAACACAGGCTCCCATATTGTACTGCTATGAGTGTGGCCTATCGCTTGTCTCTCTCTATGATATCCCGGCGTTAGAAAACATGCCAGCCGACCCAATTCAGGCAGGAGACTACCAACGTTTAATGCCAAAAAGTGGTTTATTTCAGCGTCTCCCGTCTAAAATCGCTTCGGCTTCTATAGAAGGCAAGGGGAGAAATACATTTCCCCTATCTTTTTTTCAAAACTTCCCACTTTTCTGTTTTAAAATGTTGGCATGTATGCATAATTAATTAATACGTTGTCTGCATAACTACAGTAAGGTTATGATTTAAACTTATCAGATGGTCACTAGTTACTTCACAAATATGTTGCGATCTGTGGTTTCTTATTGTATATGGAAATGTTTGAAAACCTATCACACAACCACTATTAATGGCACAAGAAGTTTCTTTCCAATTAAGTTTTGGGTGCTATGTCTGGAAGGATATATCGGAACCATCTGCATTGCATTATTGAGGATACAATGTAATGACGCATGCGCCATGAATATGCAGTAATCAGTGATACCCTCAAATTCATTTGGGTGTGTAGTTATATCCTGAAATGTAATATGACTACAGCCTCTCTACCACAGGAGATACATTATAATTGCACCCTAAAAAGAGTTCCACTATTAAGTGAGTGGAGATTACCTTAACTACCTTGGGTTTCCTTAGAACACTCTGAAGCCGATCTTTTGATTGCCACAAACATTGTGCTGAGCATATTATAGGGATGATAAAACCAGGGCTTTCTGTACAATTCACGACGATTTGGACGCAAATATGAAATGATTCAGCAGTCCCGAAAAACGCGCAATTTAGGGAATTCAGCAACAAGGGGCTGATCAAAATGATAAACATTTCTCTCAGGAGATTTAGAATACTCGGGGCATGATTTAAAGTTTGGCAGATGGGTCACAATGTCACAAATGTGAAGGATACACCATCCACCTAATTACAAGAGGTCATTGTATATAATGAACTTGTAATACAGCAGAAGGGATCTCAGCCATGTTTGTGACAGATTAGCCCGTCAGCCAAACTCTAAATCCGGCCCTCAGTGGCATTCCATATTTTATATGGTGCCTTGCAGCTCCTTATCATATTGGTTTCAAACTAAGTTGTAGGAGAGAGAATGAAATGAGTTACAAAACAGAAAAAGAGATTTTAAAACATTAGCACTCGGTTAGCTTTAGTAGGTATCCTTTACAATTGTGGGGCTAGTTGAGAGTTCGGCGGACCGCAACTCCGCAATAAATGCGACAAATATCCAATCCGCCATTACAAGTGCATGGTATCCTAAAGCACTTGTAATGAGGCGGATGGGGTGTCTGTCACTTTTTTGACGGAATACCCATCCGCTAAACTCTAAATCAGGCCCTGCATATTTGTTGACTTTCTTTGTATTCATTTTTATGCACCCTAAAGTCATGTGATTAGTTTTTGTTTGCAATCTTCTTTCTGAGGCATCTTTCATGATACTTCTGTGATGCATGCAGTTCAGGAGACAGAACAAAAAGTCAGACAGAGGTCTAGCTGATGTCACAGCATGGTCCAACTTTCCTACTCGCCCACCTGGCCGCTCTCTCTTTGGTACTGACTTGACCGCCGGGGCCGGGGTTGGCGGGAGCACCGCCAACAGGCTGGCGGTGCCCCGCAGGGCATTCTGACCGCAGCGGTTTGGCCGCGGTCAGATCAGGAAAACCGGCGGTCTCCCGCCGGTTTTCCGATGCCCTGAGGAATCCCCCATGGCGGCGCAGCTTGCTGCGCCGCCATGGGGGATTCCGACCCCCTCACCGCCATCCTGTTCCTGGCGGTTACGACCGCCAGGAACAGGATGGCGGTGACGGGTGTCGTGGGGCCCCTGGGGGCCCCACATAGAATTTCAGTGTCTGCATTGCAGACACTGAAATTCGCGATGGGTGCACCTGCACCCGTCGCACCCTTTCCACTATGCCGGCTCCATTCGGAGCCGGCGTCCTCGTGGGAAGGGGTTTCCCGCTGGGCTGGCGGGCGGCCTTCTGGCGGTCGCCCGCCAGCCCAGCGGGAAACACAGAATGACCCCCAAAGACTTTCACTCTTCCCACAAACATCATTCCTGTAGCAAGGAGAGCAAGCAATGCTCCAGGTGTCAATGGGCTCTGCTAGAAATAGGGTCGCTGGTTGGCAGTCAATTTGCACTCTGTCTAAACAGGGACCCTCACTCTAGCCAGGGTAAGAGAGATACAGACCTAGGATAACCCTGCTCACCCCTTTGGTCGTTTGACACAAGCAGTCAGGCTTATCAAAGAGGCAATCTGTAAAGTATTTGTACCAACACACAGTAACAAAGTGAAAACACTACAAAATGGACACAACACCAGTTTAGAAAAATAGCAAATATTGATCTAAATCAAACAAGAACAGAATGACAAAAATCCAACATACACATGCAAAGTTATGAATTTTCAAAGATTAAACTTCAATATAATGCTTAGAAACACAAATTCTTCAATTTGGTGCTATCACAGCGTCGTTCCTATCAATCCGACACCAATGGCGCCAGTCACAGAGTCGCACGGACCCCCAGGTACAGTACCTTGTGAAAATGAGGAGACAAGCCGGTGCAGGGAGTCTGGGATCAAGGCATGACTGGATCCGGTGCTGCAGAGCAGACGAGCGAAGGCATCGGCAAAAATACGTCAGGTCCTTGCTGCAAAGCTGTGGAGATGAGACGGTGCCAGTGTGAAGTGTTGGTTCCTTACACTTCCGGCGGGGTCGATGTCCGGTGGTCAAGATGGGGTTATGGGCACGCCACAAGGCTGCAGGTGCGCGGTGGAGCTTGGTGTCATGGACTTCGGTGACACTGCACAATGGGACTCATGAAGACATGGACTTCATTGAAGCTGCAGCGGCGTCGGGACTGCGGAGTCTGGCAGGGTCGTCGCACTCCAGCTGGGACCATGGCTGCAGTTGTAGGTGGCATCATGGGATCCCACAGCGGCCTTAGTACAGGCGCCATCCGAAGTCGGTGCACTTGGTTTTTCACCAGCTTTCACTCCCAAGGGCCCAGAAACTGGAATAGGCACCACCTGGTGAGTTGGAGTCCATTGCAGGTGAACCCTGAGGCTGGTAGGTGAAGTACTTGATGTCCCTGATACTTCTTAACAGGAGCCAAGCTCAGTCCAAGCCCTCGGAGAACATTCACAAGCAAGATACACAGCAAAGTCCATTCTTTTGTCCCCTCTAACTCAGAAGCAGCAACTGCAGGCCAACCCAGCAAAGCATGCACAGCAAAGGGGCAGTACTCCTTCTCCAGCTCTTCAGCTCTTCTCCTTGGCAGAGGTTCCTCTTGATCCAGAAGTGTTCTAAAAGTTAGGGTGTTTGGGTCCACTACTTAAACCCCTTTCTGCCTTTAAAGTAGGCAAATTTCAAAGGAAAGTCTCTGTTTTTGACAAGATCCTGCCTTGACCAGACCTGGCCCCAGACACACATCAGGGGGTTAGAGACTGCATTGTGTGAAGGCAAGCACAGCCCTTTCAGGTGTGTCAGCACCTCCCTCCCCACTCTAGCACAGAAAACTTATCAGGATATGCAGGCTACACCTCATTCCCTTTGTGTCACTTCCTAGAGGGAATTCACAACAGCCCAGCTGTCAGACTGACCCAGATGTGGAATGCACTAGCCGGCAGAGGCACAGAATGGTTAAGTAAGAAAATGCCCAATTTCTAAAAGTGGCAGTTTCAAACTGACAATCCAAAGACCAACTCTACCAAAAGATGTATTTTTAAATTGTGAGTTCATAGACCCCAAACTCCACATCTCTATCTGCTACCAATGGGAAACTGCACTTAAAAGATATTTAAAGACAACCCCATATCAACCAATGAGAAAGATGGGCCTTGCAATAGTGAAGAAAGAATTTGGCAGTATTTCACTATCTGAACATGTAAAACACACAATATATGTCCTACATTTTACATACATTGCTCCCTGCCCATGGGGCTCCCCAGGTTATGCAAAGAAAGAGGAGACCCAATAACCACAACCTGACCTGTGTCAAAATACTGTATATCTACAATGAAATGGTCTGAAGGTAGGGATAGATTAAATATCTACTTGACAAAACAGTGCTCAATGCTGTCTTTGTGGGTTATTTATTTTATTTAAATGTTGGTCTGAGTTTTACTATGTAAATACATTTGAATTTGTTGTCATGTGTGTAATGTAATATTGGTTGTTGTAAATAATTTGTGATATACTTTTTGACATTTTGGACAATTAAACAGTGAGTCATTTTTTTGCCTTGCATGTAATTAGTTAAAATAAACATTGGGAAGTAAATAACCCACAAAGACAGCATTGAGCGCTGTTTTGTCAAGTAGATGTTTAATCTATCCCTACCTTCAGACCATTTCGTTGTAGATATACATGGGGATCCCTAGGACCTAGATTAGGGATGACTTACATGTAGTGAAAGGCAAGGTTTGGGCCTGGCATGTGGGTACACTTGCCAGGTCGAATTAGCAGTTTAAAGCTGCACACACAGACACTGCAGTGGCAGGTCTGAGCCATATTTACATGGCTACTTATGTGGGAGGCGCAATCAGTGCTGCAGACCAATTAGTACGATTTCATTTACAGGCCCTGGGCACTCATAGTACACTTTACTAGGGGCTTACCAGTAAATTAAATGTGCCAGTCATGGAAAACCAATTACCAATATCTTTTAGACAGAGAGCACTTGCACTTTAGCATTGGTTAGCAGTGGTAAAGTGCCCAGGAAAAACAAATTACAGAACAGGGTCCAAAAACAGGAGGTCAGAAGCAAAAAATGAAGGGAAACCACATCAAGAGCTGCCAGGTCTAACATGGGTCCCCTCAAGCTGAAACTGGGGAGAACTACCCATCTTCTTGGGAGTTTTCATCCCTAAGGCGGAAAACCTGGAAAGACCATCAGCGCTGGTGTGATTTGGAATAGGGTGGTGTTCCATCATAAAGTCCATTCCTTGTAGGGAGAGTGACCACCTCAACAGTTTAGGATTCTCACCCCTCATCTGCATTAGCCATCCGAGGGGCCTGTCATCTGTTTGAACTCAGAAGTGAGTCCCAAACAAGTAGGGTCTTAGCTTCTTCAGTGCCCAGACCACAGCAAAAGCTTCCCTTTCTATTGCACTCCACTTCTGTTCCCTGGGAAGTAACCTCCTACTGATGAAGGCTACTGGTTGGTCTAGACCCTCTTTGTTTTGCTGTGAGAGCACCACTCCCACACCATTTCTGAAGCACCTGTCTGCACCGTAAACTCTTTGGAAAAGTTAGGAGCCTTGAGCATGGGTGCTGTGCACATGATCTCCTTGAGGGTGTCAAAAACAGTCTGGAACACCTCTGTCCAGATCACCTGAAATTGCTGCTTTTTGGAAGTCAGCTCTGCCAAAGTAGCAACAGTGGTGCCATATCCCTTGACAAATCTCTTGTAATATCCAGTGAGTCCTCAGAAGGCACTCACCTCTGTCTGGACCTTGGGGGGTGCCCAAGCCAGAATGGTGTCAATTTGTGCCTGCAGGAGCACCACTTGACCACTCCCTACCTGGTGTCCTAGTTAGACCACAGACCCCTGCCCTATTTGGTACTTACTGGCCTTAATAATGAGGCCTGCACTCTGCTGGGCCTTCAACACTTCCTGGAGGTGGTGCGAGTGGTCCTCCCAGCTGGAGCTGAAGACAGCAATGTCATCTAGGTAGACAACACTGAAGATCTCCAACCAAGCCAGGACCTGGATGACCAGCCTCTGGAATGTGGCAGGGGTGTTCTTCAACCTAAAGGGCATGACACAAAACTGGTAGCACCCTTCTGGTGTTGAGAATGCAGACCTCTTCTTTTGCTCCCTCGGTTAAGGTAGTCTGCCAATACCCAGAAATCAGATCAAATGTGCTGAGGAACTTGGCAGCTCCCAACCAGTCAATGATCTCATCAGCTCTGGGAATGAGTTGTGCGTCAGTCCTGGTGATGGCATTGAGACCCCGGTTGTCAACATAGAACCTAAGTTTAGGTGTGGCTCCAGGTAGAGTAGCCTTGGGGGCCTGAATCACAGGACTGGACCAAGGGCTGTTGGAGTGCTCAACCACCCCTAACTCCAGAATCTTAGATACATCCTCCATGATGCTGTCTCCCACTCTGTCAGTCACCCTGTAAGACTTGTGCTTGACATTTAGACTGTCCCCAGTGTCACTATCATTGGTGCACCAATGGGTGACCCCAGGGGTGAGTGAGAACAGTGAGGTGAACTGAACCAGTAACTGACAATAGTCCCTCTGCTGTTCTAGGGTCAGAGTAGGGGAGAGGTTCACACCCTCCACTGACCCATCCTGCTCTTTGGCAGACAGGAGGTCGGGGAGAGGTTCATTCTCCTCTTCCACTCCATCATCTGTGACCAAGAGCTTGGTCAACTCAGACCTCTCAAAGTGTGGTTCGAGGTGGTTCATGTGTCAGATTCTTATAGGGTTTCTAGGAGTTTGCATTTCCACCAAGTAGATGAAACTACTTTTGTGCTCCTTCACCTCAAATGTCTTATACCCACACTTTCTGACCAGTCTGAAACTCAACCAGAGTAGTATTCTAGTCATACCAGCATTTTATGTTTTCCTGGCTAGCTTCCAGATTCTCTTGGGCTAGTTTCGGAAGTGGGCTTTCTGGTTCCTATAGTCCAGCATGTAATTGAATACATCCTGAGGGGGATTCTTTGCAGCTTTCTATCAGTCCTCCTTCACCAAATTTGAAAGGCTCCCTCACAGGGTTCCCATACAGAATTTCGAAGGGGCTGAAGCCAACCCCCTTCTGTGGTACCTCCATGTAAGTAAACAACAGGCATTGTAACAAGACATCCCACTTATGCCTCATGGGTTCGGAGAGACCCATAATCATGCCCTTCAGGATACCGTTGAACCTTTCACCCAACCCATTGCTCTGGGGGTGGTAAGGCATGGTGAATTTGTATGTTACACCACACACCTTCAACATGGCCTTCATGTACAGTGAAATTTAATTGCTACCCCAGTCAGATACCGCCTCCTTGGGGAAACCCACACAGGTAAATTCCCATCAGTGCCCTGGCCACTGTGGGCACAGTCACTGTCCTCAGGCATGTGGGCAAGGTCCACCAGGATAAACCTGTTGCCCATGACCGTCTTGGGATCCGGAGGCCCCACAATGGCAATGCCCAACCGCTCAAAAGGGGTGCTCTCAACAAGACAGGGTTGAAAAGGAGCCTTGCACCTCTTCCCAGATTTGCCACTTGCCTGGCAGGTATGACAAGTCCTGTGGGATGCATCTGAGTTCTTCCTTCATTTGAGGCCAATAAAAGTGGGTGACAAGCCTGTCAAAGGTCTTGCCGTGCCCCAAATGACCTGCCAGTGGCACATCATGAGCCAGACCCAGTAGGAAGACTCTGAAACACTGGGGTACCACCAGCACACAGGCTGCCCCAGGCTAAGCAACCTTAAGCTCACTATACAAGAGATCATTCTCTCAGTAAACCAGGTGAGATCCAGTGGTATCACCAGCTGCATGAGCCTTGGCCTGTTTCCGAAGGCCCTCAAGGGTGGGGCATGCTTTCTGCATTGCACAGAACTCCGCCCTGGTGGGATCTCCTTCCTGCTGCCAATGGGTCAGCTCAGGCAGGACCCCCAGTTCAGCCACCTCTCCCCCTTTAGATGGGTGCCTCCCTCATGTTCAGTCTCCTCCTTGACCATGGGAATCTCAGGAGGGGGTTCCCATGCCCCTTGTCCCTTCCTTTTTTGATAGGCACCTGGGCCACTGTTTCAGGCTCCAGTTTCTCCTGATTATCCTCTCTGGCGGCCAAGGTCATGCACGCCCACTCTGGGAATCGCAACATTTCCCAAAGGGACCTGAGCTCCATGTCCTTCCAGGCAGTATGCTCTAGGTTATTCCCTAGCAGACAGCCAACAGGCATGGATGGACTCACAGCTACCCTCAACAAACCTGAGACCCCCCAATCGAAGGGAACCTCAGCTACCAAGCATTAATGCTCACTGTTGTCTACTGCTACAACTTGGTCATTCATTTTAGGGATTACCTGCTCTTGAGACACCAGATGACAGTGAACTGTTGTCATACTGGCTCCTGTGTCATTAACAACCTCCACCCGCCTCCCATTGATGGTCCCCCACTGCCTGTACTTCTTTGTATTGTCAAGCTTGAGACTCCCTCTGATGTGCCCTTTCTGACCTCAGGCAAAGCACTTGATGGGTCCCTTCCCTGAAGGCTTACTTAAAGAGAAACTAGTCCTCTTCTCAAAAGGGGGCTGGGAATCTTTACCCTGGGAACTAGTAGAGAGAGAACTCCTTACTTTTATCCTTGCCCCCCTCCTTCTTTTGTTGGGGACCCCGCCTACCCTTGGCAACGTCTCCCCCATACAACTTCTTCTGGATCCTGGTACTCACCCAGCAATCCACCTCCTAAGCAAGCTTCCTGGGTTTAGTAAGCTTGCTGTCAAACAGGTGCATGCGCAGCTCTGAAAAATACAGACTAGACAAATGCTCCCATACAAGCAAATTGTACAGCCCCTGGTAATCTGTTACTTCACTGCCCTCCACCTAACCATCCAGTGCTTTGCAAACATGAATCTACACATTCAAGCCAGGTCTGAGAATCAAGTTTCCTACTCTCCCTGAACTTCTTCCTGTACATTTCTGGTGTTAGGCCATACCTAGTGATGAGGGCATCCTTTGTTTTAGAGTAGGGGAGCTTACTAGCTATTCCTAGTGCTAAAGTGCTAACAAGGTGCCCCTCTATTCTGCTGTGAAGAAGTTCCACAAGCCTGCCCCCAAATCTGTCTCAGGGATCCTGTGCATGTGAAGAGTTGCCGCATAGCCCTGAAACCACCTGTGTTTGTCATCCTCCTTAGTGTACTCTTGCCCTACACTCCTGGGAAGGTGCACTCGCCTCTCAGACTACACTTTAGAAATGCTTCCTCCATGAGCACTGGAACTGCTCCTGCAATCCAGCTCCCTCAAGCTTATCTCCTGAGCTAAATTCATTTTCTCCTTCTCCATAGCAATTCTCTCTTTTTCCATAGCAATTTTGTCTCCTCCTCTCTTCTCATCCTAGTCAGCTCGAGCTGAAGCCCCTTTTCATGCTGCAGCTTGAGCTTCTTCATTTCCAATTGATGACTCATGGTTTCGTACCTGTCCTCCAGTTCCCCCAGGGTCAGGCCTTTGTAAGAAAGACTTAAGCCTACCCTGGAGGCCCTCCCTCCAGGCACACCTTGGTTATCCAACAATAAATCACGATGCTCTGCACCTCGACATCCCCAGCAACATCTCTCTCCTCTGTGGGCCCATCAGTCTCCTTTGCTTCCAGCCAAGCACTCAGCTCCTTTTGAAGCTCCTCCTTTTTAGTGAGGCTTTTATTAGCACATTTGAACTCCCTGCAAAGGCTTTTGAGCTGAGGCACCGTTTAAGTCTCCAACCTCTCTTGCTCAAGCACTGCTTCTGCAGCTCCAACTGATGGCTCACCCGACTGAGACATGGTTGTGAGTAAGGCTCAAGAAAGACGCAGATTTTCAGAATGTAAGGGTAATCCAAAAAGGAAAAAGCAAAAGTAAAAAAAAAACAAAAAAAACAATATGTGGTTGTGTAAAGGTTTGCAATAAAACGGTAGTGTACGCCAATCGCTGTATGTCCAGTACAAATGCAAGTCCTTGCACAAGAAGTCAGGTTTATCTCAGAGACAATGTATAAAGTATTTGAACCAACACAAACAGTAACACAGTGACAACACCACAAAAGCACTCAACACCAGTTTAGGAAAGTAGCCAATATTTATCTGAGTAAAACAAGACCTGAATGACAAAAATCCAACATACACAAGCAAAGATACAAATTTTCAATTTCAAATTATGACCCTAGTCACCTAACTACCGCCGTGGAGCACCATATTTTAAATACGGCACACACATGGTGACATTAGGGGGTACTAAGGGGCGCAAGAAACTTGGGGCCACTTTTCTTGAATATCCCCCTAAATATATTAACATGTAAAAGTTAGATAATGTAAATCAAACATATTTAAATAACGTAAAACATCTATATAAATAAATACTTATTTAGGCAAACACACAAACATACATATGTGTGTGTGTATGTTTATTAACACATATATAATTTAAAACTATTATTAAAATAATCTTAATTTATATATTTTTTTTAATTCATTAATTTAACAAGTACATATATACACACACACACACACACACATATATATATATATATGTATATATGTATGTATATAATAAGCAATAAATTAAGAACCGTAACAAGTAAATCAGAAAAAACATACCAATTTAAGTTACACGTACAAAACTAAACACTAAAAACAAGTACATTTTCCTAAGAATATATTATATCTATATTACAAACATTACTAATTAAAAAAATTAAAACTGAAAATACACAGACAAATGATAATAAAATAATTTTAAACAATATAAACAAAACTTTAAATTTCCAGGAATAATATATTTAATATTTAATGCATTAGTGGGGAAAGCGTTGGACGCAGGAGGGGTAAAATGTAATAGTCCCACTGCAGATGGTGCAACAGTAGGGAAGTGTTGGACTCTGGAGGGATAAGATTTACTATTCCCCCTCTAGTCGGTTCAACAGTAGGGAAAGTGTTGGATTCAGGAGGGGCAGAATTTACTATTCTCACTTGAGTAGCTGCAACAGTGGAGAAAGCATGGGACTTAAGAGGGATAAAATGTACTATTTTCACTCCAGTCTGTCCAACAGTAGGGAAAGCATTGGACTCAGGAGAGGTAACATTTCCTATTCCCACACCAGTCTGTGCAACAGTAGGGAAAGCATTGGACTCAGGAGGTGTAAAATGTGCTATTCCTATTCCAGTCAGTGCAACAGTAAGGAAAGTGTTGGACTCCGGAGGGGTAAAATTTACTATTCCCACTCCAGTCTGTGCAAAAGAATCGAAAATTACGTCACTTAAAACACACTGCTTGTTTTGATACAATTATTAATTTGATAAAATTATAAAACTAATAAGATAACATTAAATATATACATTAAAAAACAATTAAAATAATTATACATTTTTTAAATAATTAATATAAGAATTTTTTAAAATGTAATAATCATTTCAATAACTTCCCACACTATAGTCACACATTAAACATATATTTAAATGAACAAAATTATAATAATTACACAATTTACATAATTAATTAACACTTAGGGGGTCATTCTGACCCCCGCCGGCGGCGGAAGCCGCCGGCCTGGCGGGAACCGCAAGAAGACCGTACCGCGGTCAGAAGACCGCGGCGGTCATTCTGACTTTCCCGCTGGGCTGTCAGGCGACCGCCAAAAGGCCGTCCACCCGCCCAGCGGGAAAGCACCAGCAACGAGGAAGCCGGCTCCGAATGGAGCCGGCGGAGTTGCTGGTGTGCGACGGGTGCAGTTGCACCCGTCGCGATTTTCAGTGTCTGCCACGCAGACACTGAAAATCAATGTGGGGCCCTGTTAGGGGGCCCCTGCAGTGCCCATGCAAGTGGCATGAGCACTGCAGGGGCCCCCAGGGGCCCCACGACACCCGTTCCCGCCAGCCAGGTTCTGGCGGTGAGAACCGCCAGAACCAGGCTGGCGGGAAGGGGGTCGGAATCCCCATGGCGGCGCTGCTTGCAGCGCCGCCGTGGAGGATTCCCTGGGGCATTCTGACTTTCCCGCTGGGCTGTCAGGCGACCTCCAAAAGGCCGTCCACCCGCCCAGCGGGAAAGCACCAGCAACAAGGAAGCCGGCTCCGAATGGAGCCGGCGGAGTTGCTGGTGTGCGACGGGTGCAGTTGCACCCGTCGCGATTTTCAGTGTCTGCCAGGCAGACACTGAAAATCAATGTGGGGCCCTGTTAGGGGGCCCCTGCAGTGCCCATGCCAGTGGCATGGGCACTGCAGGGGCCCCCAGGGGCCCCACAACACCCGTTCCCGCCAGCCAGGTTCTGGCGGTGAGAACCGCCAAACCGCCGGCTTCCCTTTTCTGACCGCGGCTTTACCGCCGCGGTCAGAATGCCCCCGGAAGCACCGCCAGCCTGTTGGCGGTGCTTCCGCGGTCGTTGGCCCTGGCGGTCAGAATGACCCCCTTAATGATTTATAAATAGTTAATAATTAATAAATTATTATTTAATTAACTTCCCCATCCCCCTACAAGCCCAACAACCTGCACCTAAAATATAACCTAAAAAAATGTTTGCACCATTTGCACACATGATAATCAAATAAATAATTAATTTTATTAAAAAAAGATATACATTTATTATACTAAATTAACTTCCCACCCTGTGCCCCTATACACTTCACAACTGGTTACAACACTGTAAATTACTATTTTACAATTAAATAAAATTATAAATAACTTAAAATTACAAACTATATTTAAAAATCCAACAACAATTATACAAACAATATAAAACATAGACAATTAAAATATGTATTTAGACACAGAGACCATTAATAAATGATATTTCTTACCTTAAAACGTTGATATTTTTCAACAATATTTTTGCACACAATATTTCTGTGTCACAACATTAGAAACTCAATATTTCTTTAACCCAATATTTTTCAATCTATACTTTGTCCGAACACCGTATTCTCGGGGTTCTCCCTGTGAGGAAGGAGGTGATCCACTTAAGGGTGTCTCCCCTGATTCCGATGTGGTGTTGTTTTTTTAAATCAAGATTTTGTGAGAAACAGTATTGAATGCCACCGAGAGGTAGAGCAGGATGAGGGGTGTTATTTTTCCTTGGTCCAGGAGTCCTCTGATGCCATCTGTGGTGGCCAGCAGGACAGTTTCAATGCTGTGGTTTGTGAAAAATCCTGATTGTGAGGTGTCCAGCAGATTGTCGTTCTTCAAGTGCTCTTTGAGTTGGTGGTTGATAACTTTCTCAAGGACACTGGTGGGGAAGGGTAGCAGAGAGATGGGGCGGTAGTTTTTCGACTTTGCTGGGGTCTGCAGATGGTTTTGTGAATAGTGGCCTGACTTCTGCATGTTTCCATTCCTCAGGGAAGGTGACCATGGTGATTGATGCCCTGAGAATGGAGGTGAGCTTGCTGCAGTATCAGAATACATTGAATAGATGACAGTGGACAAGTTATGTGTGCCAGGAGTCTTACCCGGGCCAATGCCTTAATGGCCCTTCTCACTTCCTGGACTGTTAAGTCCCTCCCAGAGAGGTTGCTACTACCTTAGGTATTCTATTTGTCCTGTGGTCCATGACATAGTCACGGGTGGGCTGAGTGTGATTTAGCCCCTGTCACACATAAATTAAGGCCTAGTAGATGAGAAAAATCCCAGTAATCTCGGTTTGGCTATACACTGATGTGTCAGCATTGCACATCTGCATGACCTGGGACATCGGCCAGTCAGGGCTAGCAGTCAAGCCAAGCCAGCAGAAAATCCTATGTCATAAATTAGGTTACTAGTTGAGCGGAATTAAAACTTTCTCAGGCAGCAACCACAATTCTTTTCAGTGCAAAGTCACAAGCAAACCCTAAATTAACCTGTGCTCAACAAAGAGCAGTTAGGCTTAACTCAAAGGCAATGTATAAAGTATTTAAATGCAATGAAAACACACCACACAAGGAACCCACAACAGAGTTAGTACAATAGAGTAAATTTTTATAAATAAAACAAGCCCAACATCACAAAAATCAATCAATAGAACCAGAGAAATTACATTTGAAAGAGTTTAGTGAAAATACCATCAAAAGGCTTAAAGTTGTGTGAATATCTGGTAATGCCGGACCGAAACAAAGTCATAATATCAGGCTGACTGTGATGGAGCATGGGCTGGCTGCAGGGACCCAGTTAGGCCTGCTGTACAGAGTGCCTTAAATCCTGGTTTGCAAAGCTTTGCGAGGATCTGCGTCGAAGATGGGCCACGCAGTCCAAGTGGTGCACCATTTCCAAGATACAGTGAGGCTGTGGTGCGAGGACCCACATTGTCTTTGAGTTTTCCGATGCGAAGTCCGGTGTCAAGGAAGTGTGTTGCGGTTGAGGCAATGCGTCAGTTTGGAGGAGCTGCAGGGAGCAATGTGGGTCTGGCTGCCGTTGATGAGGAGTGTGAGGGCCAGCACCAAGGGATCATCGAGCATGGCAGTTTTAATTCAGTGACGGCTGCAATTTGGGTCTTTCTGATGGTGCTGACCTTCACAGCAGCTGAGATATGTTGGTTTTGCTCAGGGTTGGGCTGCGCAGCAGAGGAGATGCGTCAGTTATACTTGATCCACAGAGGCTGGCACAGTACCTTAGGCCCACTCTAAGGGTCCAGGATGGGGATGGTCCACTTAACAGGGTAGGCTTACAGATGGCAAGTCCAGGCCCTGGGCCAAGGTTGTTAGTGTCTTTTGTCCCTGAGGCTCAAGTCAGGAGGCCAGCTAGTTATACCCTGGAGTCACTCTGGGGTTCTGGGTTAAAGAGATGCAGGTCCAGTCCTTCTGGCCCAGGCAAAAAGGCAGCAGGCAGCATTCCAGCACAGCAAGGCAGCAGCACTGCAAGGGGGAAGTCCAGTAGAGTGGCAGTCTTTCAGTAGCACAGTAGTTCTTCCTGGCAGAGAGTACACAGGTCCAGGAGTATACTGAAGAGTGGGTGTCTGAGGGTGAGTGTTTATGCCCATTTGTGCCTTTGAAGAGGGAGAGAAGCTTCTAGATGTTTCCCCTTGAGGTTTCAGGCTCCCTCTCATCCTCTGGCGCCAGTCTAACTCCAGGTGGTATGCAGCCTTTTGTGTGGAGACAGGAACTAATCTATTCAAGTGTAAATGAGTCTGTGCCGAGCTCCTCCCTCCTTTCCTGTCAGTGATGACCCGTCCAGGTATACCTAAGCTCCCTATTGTGTGTGACTGTCTAGAAGGAATACACAAAGCTCAACTGTCAGATACACCCAGTCATGTGCCTCAGGTAAAGGCCTCAGGCACAAAATGGTTAAGGCATGGAAATGAAAACGATCTAAAAATGGCATTTTCAAAATTGTAATTTAAAATCCAACTTCCATATAAGTTTGGATTTTTCATTACAGTTCCAAAGACACCAAACATAAACTGGTCACCTGCTCACATTTTGTAAATTACAGCTTATTACATGTACTAGGGTAAATCCAATGTTATCCTATGGGAGAGTTAGGCCTTTCAGTAGTGAAAAAAGAATTTAGGAGTTTATTTTACTATCATGACTGGTAAAACTTGACGTATAAGTACAACCTTTTAAATGCACCACACCCTCCCCTCTGGGCTGTACATGGCCTGCCATAGGGGCAACTTACATGCATTTTAATGGAAAGGTTGGGCCTGGTAAAAAGTTTATTTTGCAAGGTCGACATGTGCAGTTTTAGAACTGCACATACAGGATGCAATAGCAGGCCTGAGACATTTTTAAATGGCTACTTAAGTGGGTAGCCCAATCAGTGATGGCGGCCCACTAGTAGCATTTCATTTACAGGCCCTGGACACATAAAGGGGGTCATTCTGACCCTGGCGGTCCATGACCGCCATGGCGGAGGGCGGCGGAAGCACCGCCAACAGGCTGGCGGTGCTTCCTGGGCGATTCTGACCGCGGCGGTAAAGCCGCGGTCAGAAAAGGGGAGCTGGCGGTTTCCCGCCGGTTTCCCGCTGGCCCAGGGTATCCGCCATGGCGGCGCTGCTTGCAGCACCGCCATGGGTATTCCGACCGCCTTCCCGCCAGCCTGTTTCTGGCGGTGTCCACTGCCAGAACCAGGATGGCGGGAACGGGTGCCGTGGGGCCCCTGGGGGCCCCTGCACTGCCCATGCCACTGGCATGGGCAGTGCAGGGGCCCCCTAACAGGGCCGTACAAAGATTTTCACTGTCTGCTTTGCAGACAGTGAAAATCACGACGGGTTCCACTGCACCCGTCGCACCCCTGCAACTCCGCCGGCTCCATTCCTAGCCGGCTTCATTGTTGAAGGGGCTTTCCCGCTGGGCCGGCCAGCGGTCTTCTGGCGGTCGCCTGCCGGCCCCGCGGCAAAGCCAGAATGGCCGCCGTGGTCTTTTGACCACGGAGCGGTCTTTCGGCGGGAACCGCTTGGCGGGCGGCGACCGCCGACCGCCGCGGTCAGAATGACTGCCAAAGTGCCACTTTACTAGGGACACACAAGTAAATATGCCCAAGGTTTGGGGAAGACCATTCTAAGGCTGACAGGTCTAACAACCTAATTTGAGTTTCAGAGATGCTTCACACCCACACAGCTGTTTGAACAATAAGGCTTGTGTTCAGTTTGAAAGCTAAGCCTCCTATTCTTGTTGCACTAGGGAAGGGGTGCTTGATAAGTACATTAAGTGACAGTCAACTGCCTACTTCAATGGTAGTTTTCAAATATGATGGGTGACGTGCAGCTTGTCCAGTTATCACCTGGTGTGTACGTTCCTCTGTCACCCTTCATTCTTGGCAGTCAACGTTTATAAAATTTATTTTACTGTTAATAAAACTCCCAGAACACACAATTAGGAGAGTGGTCTGGTGCTCTTTCATTTATTTTCATTCTGAAAGACTGTGTTGTTTTTAATACTAACAATAAATGAGACATGTACTTACCAACCTTCTAGAAAATCTTCCAAAATCAGTAATAAATATAAAGCAAAACTGGCAGCATTTAGATTAAATACTGCAAACATGTTCAGGCAAACTTGATTATCGATTTTCAGAACACCTAGAAAGAAAGAACATAAATTAAATGGGCATTCTGCTAATCACATGTATTCACTTTTAATTGATTGATTAGCACATATAACTCAAAAGGGGGAATACCCAGAAGAGAAAAGTCATAATATTCAGAACATCCCTAGAATGATAATAAAGTTATTAATAATTACGTGCACATTGTGATCCGACCTCATCGTTGTTGTGTTCTCCGTGATGTCAGGGATAAGATGAATCTTCCTAAGAATGTGGAAGCAGAAATCATGGATGGCAAATAAGCCATCAATGATGATGACGGGATTGTAATACTGGTAGAACAACATTAGCTGAACTTGAAAGTATTGGTCTTGTTGCTGTCTTTGTAGCTTAGGTACACACATGTTGAAACGCAAAATCAATGGAATCCAAAGGTGCAGACACAGTTTGCTGTCTGACTCTTGCCAAAGCCAGTGACTGAGCAGGAGTTGCCAGCGTTGATGGCTCATCATATCCTGCATACTTAAAGACTAATAGCTGTATTGTAGTATGATTGGTGAAATCTTTTTGGTTAAATCTTTTCCCTCATCTTGAACAATACTATCATTCAAAATGATGGTACCAGTGGTAATTCCAACAGGATACCCAAGCAGGTTATTCAAAAGAGTTTATGCACTAAAAGGAAGGTCTTACTTGGGAAGATTAATGCCTAAAAAAAGGTATCGTCCAATTTCTGCCTATTGTATTTAGTAAATCAGGGCAAAAGTAAAATGCCATTTTCTCTCTGCATTGTTGCTCATTGGATAGCTGTCATTTTCATTCACATTGACATTTATACAGGCTTTATATATTTATTAGAAGAAGAATAGCAATTGCACATCCATCAGTGGTGTAGATAAAATTTCATAGATTGAAAAACAGTCACCTGAACAATAAAGAAATCAATTCAACATTGTTTTAAAGACAGTGGAGAAGCCAGATTCAGCATATTTAAAACTTTGGGTATGCCCATTTGATGAGAGGGAAATGGTGTGCAACAAGTCAGCAAAATGGGTTGGAAACTGTACCTGTAGGAGTCTTTGAATTTTTGTTGCAGAACGGGTATTTTCGAAGCAAAGGTTTTTGCTGCATGGGTTAAAGGCACCCCTTTCTGCTTTAAAATTGTGACAGGCTTATATAGTTTATTAAAACACATATTTTTCATGTCTATTTTTGTACATGAAACACTTTCAAACAATTGGTGTGGAGGAGTATTCAATGTAAAACAACATTTCACATTTTGTTGAACAGCTACCAAGAGGGTGAACCCAGGAATCATCTCACAGCAACTATAATTTGTCCCTACTAAATAAGAACCATTACCTAGGAGTGCACAATAAGAAGGAGAGCAGGTGTTGCAAGCAATTTGCAAGGAAAGCTTGGTATCAAAAAGTTATAAGCTCTATGCAGATTGATGGAATTGCAGAAGATTGAACTTCCTAATGGATTGGTGTGTGCAGATGTGCTTATGAATGATGGCTTGTTTATTTGGCCAACAATGGACTTCATATGGAAACTTCAATTCTTGATAAAGTAAAGCATTGTGTGTTTTCTCCTACCAACCTAAGAACCTGTGTTGCTGAGAGTCATAGAGATGAACTGGCACAAAGACTACTCCATGTAAGAGCCAGATAAAGGCAGGGTGAGGTGTACGTAAAAGGTAGGACATATACTTTATAGTTTTACATGTCCTGGTAGTGAAAAACTCCCAAATTTGTTTTTCACTACTGTGAGGCCTACTCCTCTCATAGGATAACATTGGGGAATCTTTAATACATTTATTAAGTGTAATTCCTGATTGAGAACGAGTAGGATAGACATATTTGGTACCTATGGACTTGTAATAATAAATCCTTTTTAATGGTAAAGTTGGATTTAAGATTACAACTTTAAAAATGCCACTTTTAGAAAGCTGTCATTGTTTTGTTCTTAAGCCCTGTGTGCCTGCTGCCAGTCTCCAATACACATCTGGGTGGGTGATAGCTGTGCCTTGTGCATTCCTCCTAGACAGCCACACACAATTGGAGATTAGGTTTGACTTGATGGGCCTTAATGGGCCATTAACTGGCTTGATGGTGGCTGAGGTTAGCACTGCCTCACGTACACCTCAATAAGCCTGTCCTTTCCATACACAATAGGGCTTAATGACCCTGCATTGTCACTCCAGCCACCTTGGAGCCAGGACAGGAAAGGCAGGACATCTATGCACTTCACATTTATGCCTCTAGAAGCTTGTCCCACCTTCCAGAACCAGGGCATCAAAGTGTAAATACTGGACCTTAGACGCCACCAAAGCAGTACACTTCTGCATCTGTGAATACTCTGCCAGGAAGAAGGACTGCTGTGCTGCTGATAGGACTGCCACTCTGCTGGACTGCTACTTTGATGGACTCCTGCTGTGCTGACCTGTGCCTGCTGCCCTCTTGCCCGGGAATGAGAAAAACTGGGCTCTCTCTGCTGGGTCTTGCAGAGACCTTGCATGGCTTTTCATGGCCTTGTAATTATGGCTCTCTTTCAAGCATTCCTGTGCATGAAAGGGGCATTCCATGGGTGTTGCTGTGAGTGTTCCCCCCACACAACATCCATGGAATCTGATGCATTCTCAGATTTACAAAGCTGGGGTGGCATAAAAGTGACTCAACAAGGAGAAATATCTTCATTTCTCCTCGTTTTTTCCGCTTTCCATGTGTGCTGAATTCTGCAGAACACAAGAAGGAGGAAAACATAATTGATGATTGTTTATATGCAGGAAGGTGTTCCATTCTGCACATAAACAATCATCCCTGCAATGCAGGTACCCTTGCACCCAAGTGACGAGACAACAGAGGAATGCTTTTTTTTGCAGTTATGTATTGTTCACTTCTGAATAACTGATAGTGTGCATAATATTACAATTTTGGAAAGTGGATTATTGGTAAGGGAAGGTAAGTACCTGCCCTTAGCACTAGGGCACTAACTCCCACTAGGTCCAGTCAGGTCTCAATAAATTAATCCCAGCTCACCCCTTGGGAGCTTGCCAATTAGTAGTTAGGCTTAATTTAGGAGACAGGTGTGTCTTTAAAAATCACAAAACAGTAAATAAGTAAAACACAATAAAAATCCAACCCCAGTTTATAAAAATAGATAATATTTTTATATTTAAAATGACACACGAATGACAAAAATCCAATAAAAGGAACCAAAGATAAGAATTTTCAAAGATTTAGGGCCTCATTATGAGTGGTGGCGGTCTGGAACCTGTCTATGTGGTGGTCAGGCTAACACATAACAACCATGGCAAACCGATCCCGGCAGTCGGGCGATAGCAGCAGTCCTAATCTGTTGGTGCAGCACTGCATGCAGCGCTGCCATGCGGATTACAAACCTGTTCTTCGCCAGCCTTTTCATGGTGGCAACACAGCCATGAAAAGGCTGGCAGAGAACAGGTGCAGCGGGCCACAGGGGGCCCTGCATTGCTGATGGACTTGACATGAGCAGTGCAGGGGCCCGCTTGCCCAGCACCATCGCAATGTTCATTGCCAGGGTGCTGATGAACCCTGCTGGCTACAGCATTGCCATTGGCTAGATTACGAGCCAGAGACAATGCTGTAGCCTATTTCACATTAGGCCAGCAGGCTCAAACCTTGAGAAACTCTTAATGGGTCCAGTGAGGAGGAAGCCAGTGTGCCAGCAACCTCACTGTCAGAGGTTCAGTGGACGGCACAAACCGTCTACCAAACTCCTGATTAGGCCCTTAATGTTTTTTTAGCATACAGAAACTAAAAGTGCCATTCTGGACATCTGGTCACACTCGACTGGGGCAAAGTCAAAGTTTGAGGCTGACTGCGATGGAGTCCTACACTGAGCGGGAGGCCTCGGTCAAAGTCTTGCCTTCTGAATAAGGCCCTGATTTAAGAAAAATGGCACTTATGATCATGAAGCACCACTTTTCTTGCAGCACATTGCACCCCCTAATGCCAACATGTGTGCGCCATATTTAACATATGGCACACCATGGCGCAGTTTAGGGACGATAGCCTCATAATTTTTTACTCTATTGTTGTACTTTGCTGGATTAGCGCCAAAAATGTTGGCGCTAATCCTGCAAAGTACATAGAGGTGCATTAAAAATAACTGTGTGCTTCCTTTTAATATCTGCTCTGTGCAGGCATTAAAAATGCCGCCAAAATGATGCAGTGGAATCTCATAGATTCCACTGCGCCATTTTTGCAGGCCCCCTAATGGGGAATGCCCCCCCCTTGCATACAGAATGTTTGGCGCAGGCATAATGTGGCTCAAGGGTTTACAAAGTGAAGCAAGATGTGCATTGCACCACTTTGTAAATATGGAGTGGCGTATTTGCCACACTATCGCCACATTAGTGTAAAAAAAATGACACTAATGTAGCGCTAGTTGGCACCAGGCCCTTCTGAAATTTGGGTCTTAGTCTTTTTCTTGAAGATTTTCTTCACCGGGACAAAGTCACAAGTCGGATCTGTCGCAGGAGACCTCGGTGAATAATTCTATCTTCTGATTTTGATGATTTTTCATGACAGTAATCTTCTTCTGAGACGAACTTGAAATTGAAGCCAATCTCATTGGAGCCCTCTTCTGATACGGTGCGCAGGAAGCCTCGTCATCTTTTTACGTTCAGACTTTGTCACTTTTTTGGAGCTTTTTCTCTCCGACATTGGATGACCCTCCACAGAAAGCTGATTTAAAGTTGATGTTGTCTATTGTCTATTGCTTTTCCACAAGCCCTCTATGGAATCCTGGAAATCTGGGGCTCCAGGGCTTTTCAGCAGGACAAACTTGCACGTCAGGCCGGGTTGCGGTTGACGTAAGCTAGCTTGACTCATGACTTCGGGTCGGTAAACTTATGGAGATCTCTAATCTTCTCCAAACTTCTGGATCTTCTTCTAGAAGGTCTAAGAAGGTCTTTTAGGAGTCCACAATTCACCCAAGGTTCCAGAAGCTCGGAGTTCCTCCTTGAGGATTAGGACTTCAACTCCCAGAATGCACCTGGTTCAAATCTAAAAATGACCACTAGCCACAGGTCAGCTGGTCAGTTTCTTCAGGGCTTGATACAGGGGACCCTGGTCAGTTATTTATTACCTGTAGTAAACAGGGAGTCCCTTCTTGAAGCAGTTGAAGACAGGCAAAGTACTTTTAGGGATGAAGCCCAAGTGTGCAGCTGGTGCAGTCCTTCATAGTGCAGTGTCCAGGTGCAGGTCAGGGGTCCAACAGGGCAGTCATTCTTCTTTTTTGTCTTGTTCCTTGTAGGGATCTGAGGTGGGGGTGCAGTTATGCCAATTTTACCGTTGCTTCTAGGGTGGAAAGCAAGGGGTCCTCTTGACCAATCACGTGCAAGCAACCATCCTCTTGAGTGACCACTTCTTGGGAAGTGTGACAACAATCAATCCTCACATTCTCACAAAATCCAAGATGGCAAAAATTCAGTGTCAGAGGGGAAGTCTGGCTGAGCTCATCCTCTGGCATGGCTAAGTTTCCCTTAACACACCCTTTTCCAGCCCTCTCCTAATCTAATCCGTGGGCACCATGCTGTCTGGTTTTGCAGGAAATGAGGGAGGTCCACTTGCTGGCCCAAATGTCCTTCACTCCTTTGAAGTACAGTTTGGCTGCTCTACCCCACCCTGTTTCACCATCTGCTGAGGCAGTTCTCCTCCCTCAGTCATTTCCTTTGTGTTCAGCCCAGGCAGCTTCACAACTCATCAAGGCAGTCTGGCCAGGCTGCCAGAGGCAGGCAAAGCAGAGAAGAGCACCACAGGGCTGAAATTGGAAACATTCAGGTAGAGTTCTAAAAATATTTCCCTCAGTTAGTTATATTAAATTCAAAAATGGCAAGTTGTCGGATTTATTATAACAATAAGTTTGATACTAAATGTGAAATATGTAGCTCCCTTTGAGACTTTAATAATTAAAAATAAAGTCTCCCCATGTCAGCCTATGGAGCCCCTTCACAACAATAGGGGAAAAATAATTTAGCTATTTTTCCCTCCTGTGGCTTATAAAACATATTTTATAAAGTCCATGCTTATAGTTACACTGCACCCAACCCTGGGCGCACCGAAGGCACACCTTAGGGATGATTTATATGTAAAAATACGGTAGGTAGTTTAGGACTTTGGAAGTACTTTTAATTCCAAAGTTGAATTTGGGGTTAACTTTAACTTAAAAGCAGCCAGCAAGGCAGGCCTGCATTTAAAATGACCCTGGGTACCACCGCAGTGCACCTATAGGTGCACTACCTATGCTGGGGTCCCTAAACCTACCTGCCATACCATATACTAGGGACTTATAGGTAGGTTGGCACAGCCAATTATAATTAGCCTAATTTGCATAATCATTTTAATGCGAGCATAGGCCCTGGGACTGGTTTGCAGTGCCCAGGGCACCATCAAAGTCAGAAAAACACCAGCACAAGTGAAAAATGGGGACAAAAAGTTAAGGGGCTTCTGCAAACAGCCCAGTTTTCACCCACCCACCATGTAAGTGTGCAAGTACACTATGCATGTGACAAATATCCACATATCTACACATTAGCAAACAAATTAAATATGAGACTACAAAAATCTCAATTATCCTTGATACATATTATTATGAAATTATTTTGCTTTGTACACTCAGGGCATCATTACGAGGCTTGTGGTCTTGAGATCACCAGCTTTGCAGTGGCGGTCAGGGCCGCCGCTGCTGTGACCGTCCGAACGCCACATTAAGACCCTGACAGTTAGACTGCCAGGGTACTGCCAGGACTGCCGGGATCCATGACCTTGTTCTCCTGCCAGCCTTTTCATGGCATGTTTACCACAATGAAAAGGCTGGCGGAGAACAGGTGCAGGGGGGCCATAAGGGGCCCATGCACTTGGCATAGGCAATGCAGTGGACCATCTACCCATCACCATCCTAATGTTCAATGTCTGCTCTACAGACAGTGAACGTTGCGAAGGTGCTGGTGCACCCTCATGTGGCAGAATTGCCGCCAGCTTGATTGCGAGCAGGCAACAACGCTGCTGCCTGTTTTCTGCCAGGCTTGCAGGCAGAAACCTTGGTTCCCACCTGCCAGCCCAGTGGGAAACTCTTAATGGGTCCAGTGGGGAAGTAGCCAGTGTGGCCTAATGTGGCCCTCAGTCTCTATTTGGAATATTAAAGCACTTATATAATATTCTGTGGTGTGGCATGATATGCTGAACAAAATATACCTAGGTTGGTAAGTACATTGTGCAATAAATACCAAAATATGTTTCTCTGTGTGCATGTACATACAGATGTAACAGTAGATTGTATATATCATTACTTTTAGCAATGAGATGGTCCCATTGAGCAGTTTTGTGAGATAATGCACTTACTACACCCTTCAGGTGTAGGTCTGCTATTCATCACATGTGCACAGACTAACCATGGCAATTATCTATGTGTTTGATACATCAGAAGCATATTTCTTTCATTCACAATGCAGACTTTTATGAGATCATTGTACTAGTGCTGTTGCAACAACCAACAAGTATATTTGGCCCTTGCAGATGTATACCATGACACAAGTGCAATAGTATCTTAGGTTCTAAGGGTCAGATGTATCAAAGGGTTTTGTCCATTCTGTATCTATGGGAAAATGTGTTCGTGCATATGGCCCTAAAAGGCGTTCAAACCAAATATCGTTAAAAGCCCTGCAAAGTACGGTCAGTTTGGCAGACCAAAAAGTATTGAGACTCCTAATGTGAGTCAACCAGTTGGTTCCTGAAATACGCCCCTTAAGCTATCTGCCCTGCCACAGGTAGACAAGCAAAATTAGGATGTAGTAAAAGTTAAGGCCTCTTTGTAGGACTTGATGCTGTGAAAAATCTTAAAACAAACAAAAGAAGGCCAGGATCCTATGCACCGCTTGTGTTGAGTACAGTAGCTCATGTGTGATGCACAAATAGGAAAAGTGGCTTAAGGAGACCAGGTCCACTCTACGGTGTCTTATTTTAGTGTATGTTCTCTGCGGTACCTCATTTGATGGACAGTGGTGGGCTAGCAGAGGGAGTCAGGGGATGCAGGGCAAGAAGATAAACACAATCACCAGTGTGCAGAACGGATAGATTGAGAAAAAAGAAACAGACCATATAAAAATGTATCTAATGTTACCCATGCATTCCAGCATTGACCCACGTCAGTATTGAGTGAGTTCCATGTTATTTGCAGTAGCCACATTTGCAATACTTGCATAAGACAAGTTGTGTTCAGGTACTCAACCAGCAGCCACAGGTCTCTGTAACCACCAGGATCTGGATTGCTGCAATCACAGACTGCCAAAAGATAAAGTTGTGTATTAAACCAGGGAAGGTGGCACATGTTTCACACATACATGTGGAGTACCTTCTGAAATCACAGATAGCTTACATATTTCTGGAGCGCCAGCAGTATTGATTACAATACAGGTAAGAAGTCACATGACGTGTATAGCTGATACATTTCAGCACACATGGCAAATGAGCTACATCATGAAAACCTCTATGCTACCTTTTACATATCCTGTTGTGAGTATGGCACGGTGACGCACTACTCCATATTGTAGTGGATGGATGGCAGAACCTAGTGCAGTTACATATTGGTTGGGTGGTGCCTGACATGATACCAACATAAGGGACACCAGAACGAGAAATGCTCTACATGAAATAGATTTACATGACCAGAGAAGACATGGGGGCACGTGGTTTTTATGTTATTTCTTTCACAAATCTAGCAAAATGTCCAGGATCACAAGTGCAGGTAAGCAATACCTCCTCTTTTTTATCAGACCCTCCATATAGTGTCACCTTGCATCAGAATTCTCTGTCTTCTCTCCTCTATAGGAATTCCAGAAAATTAAGGCTATTGCTTCAAAGCCTGCTGATATTGTCGTATTAGGACCTTGGGCCTTACATTGGGGCTGCATCAATGTCTGATTGGCCATTTAAAATATACGTTGCATCTGTAGTGGGACGTCTCAGATGCTCTACATCAGACTCAATGTCCGCTTTCCCCTTTTCATGGATCGTTGAGTGGCTGCGTATTCTTTGACCTTGTACATCAACAACAACTGCACTGAGCATTTTTTTGTTGTTTTTACATGACGCTCCGTCCCGATTTGTCAATAACATCAACTGTACTATTTTAATGGGAAATCATAGCTGAGTGGTGTACCATTTGTATCCCAGAAACGGTGTAGACATGATCAATCACTTGATGGATGTGTGTGATGTAGATGCCGTTTGTGTATTTTGAATATCATATTGTTAGTTTGTATTTTGCTTGTTATGCTGCCGTGAAATTAATGTAGGCATTATTGTGCGTGTGCCTGTAATTCCATTTTGTGGCTTTCACAAGGAGTCTGGCTAGTTTCATGTTTTGATAAGTGTAATTTTTAGCACCATGGGCTTTAAAGGTACTCTGATAGACATGGGTATTTTCTTATACGAATGGGCCTTCGCCCTTGCTGACTTTCTCATATGGGAGTGTGTAAGTTGATCTGTATTGTCCTCCCGCGGCCACCCCTTAACTTTCCTTTGACACACCTATTTTTAAATATATGGTAGCATATTTATGAGAGGCTTGCGCCACCGGAGCGTCACTTTTTATGATGCACAGGAGGTGCAAGTCTCTCAACTATGTCTATGAGGTTATGCAATGCCACTTTGAGTGGCCTTTCATGGCCTTATAGATATGAAACAAGGCAAGGCAGCGCAATTCGCCTTGCTCTGCGCTAGGGAGGGTGTTCCAAGGTAGTTGCAGTGGGTTTTATCACCCAGCACCCATGGATTTAGATGCTGCTCCAGATTTTCTTAATCTCGTAAAATTGGGGCAGCATCAAAACCTTATGCCTCCCTAGAGCAGGCGTAATGAGGAGAAATATTTTCATTTCTCCTCAATTTTTCCTCTTTCCATATGTGCTGCATTATGCAGCAAACATAGAAGGTGTCCCTTCCTGCACAAAAACAGTCTTGAATGCAATGCAGACACTCCTGCATGATGGTGTAAGAATGCCTGAAATGGTGCTAGGCAGCAAATTGTGTGGCAGCACAGGGGAAAAGGACAGGAATGCACCATATTTCATAAATACGGCAGATTCCTGCCCTTTCACATTGGTGTGGGGCAGCACAGCAAGAAGACTTGTGGAGCTGCCTAATTGCCCACAAATATGGATCAAGGTTTAAATTGTTTCTGTGTCCCACCCATTGACAAACTCTCAGTAGAACATTTTGAAAGGGATAGCATTATGCATTCCAGGCACAGTGCTGCACATGCAAATCTATGGTTAAACGTAGGATTTTTCTTGTTTTGTGACTAAGGCGCAATTATTCAAATGAGAGATGGTTTACACTGTGGTTATCCTGAAGATCTGTTATGGATTTCCCATTTTTCAATACCGACAACACAGTGAAAACATAACCGTGGAGCAATTGAGTTCTGTACATAGAAGAGGAGAGGAGTGGTTTTGTACAGTCTACAATAAGAAGGGATGGGAACTGTGGATCTAAACCATATCACCCTGAGTAGCAGGTCAAAGTTGTGTACCCCTTATGAAATTAAAAGAATTGTGTAAGCTGGAACAGTTATATATCTATATACTGAAAAAAAATTATTGTGACCAGACAGGCTTTGACCTTAAATTGGTAGAGCCATTAATAATTTACAGGTATTGCCCTAATGTCACTATCTACATTTCCCCTGTAATAAAAGCATGGATTGCACAACGTTTTCCACAGTGTCCCCAGTATGTAAGGTATCGTTGCTGTAACAGCATGCACAGAGCCCGCAGCAGATGAGGTCCCATATTTGCATCCACAATGCCCAAATCACAAACAAATGAATTGCCTTTCCTTTATCTACAAAATGACTCCAGCGGTACATAATGTACAACAACCGTATTGGTGTCCACATCTGTTCCTATCATTTACAACAACATAGGGATGTATGTACCATCTACAGGATGTAAAATACCATTGTCATTTTCACAAATGCTGAAACACATAAAGCAAGATAACCGAGTCACTATAGACCGTGTATGTGAACCACTTATGCATTCTCAATTTAAAGAAGTCTGCCATCCGTGACTGCATGAACAGTTGTTTCCACATCATGTAATGCAGAACGGTAATACTTCCATGGCTCCAGTTTCAAAAGAATGTAGAGGACAATTGTTCTAGCAGTATCCTCCTGAATTTAAATGGGCATTGCTTGACTCTGTTATTATCCAAAATTACCTCAGGCACTAAAAGCAGGAGTGTGTAATATAAGGTCACATATAGGTCCAACATTTAAAGTACCATTGCTCTTTCTGCGTTCACAATATCAGTTTCAACAAATATAAGAATTTATGACAGTACCATCCATCAAACTTTTAAACTCCATCGGGCCACCAGAGGTGTATGTCAGAGGTGAAGACTGAGTAGTCTCTGTCGGTGACATAATGAATTTCCACCTGCTTCTGAAAAAGGAAGGACGAAATTCGTTTTGGCTGAGAAGGTACTCCCTCATCGTTGCAATGGAGTATCCTCTCTGCCAAACTCTAACTCCAGGCCTCAGTTTCCCACTGCCTTAAATTGCTTATAGCTCCAGACTTGAAAGCACCTAGATAGTGCTAGAACACGGCCACCATCGAGTTTCCCTTTCCTTTGAAGGTGTGTGCATTAATCTCAGTAACTTATGTTCCTAGAACAAGAGCAACTCGCTAGATCTTATATGCAACAGGGAAAAGAACCCGTAAAATTATCTTCATTGTTTAATAACATTGCTTTGTGGGTCTCCATCTGTTAGGCACTGTTTTTTAGCTCGTTGTGATTGTTCATTTTGAAGTGCAGGCTGAAAATGATATAGATGATGAGGAGGTTCTGAATGGGCATGTCTTCCAACATGCTGCTTGTGCTCTAGGTGTGCATGCAGCACTTTCTGGCTGTGAAAGAATATTTGCAGACCACTTCCAGACAAAAACTGAGGGAATGCACCATACAGGGGCAGCAGGCCAATGGTCTGTCATGGGCCTCCAAGCAACCATGATGCTAAGAAAAGCCTCATGATGCATTGAATGCTGGTGCACAGGTTTCTGCTCAGCTCAAACATTCTGGAGAAGCAGAGGTCGGGTACAGGATCATGGTATAAAGGGGGTACCTAAGGCCTTGGCTGAAGAAGAGCGCCCCTATGCAATTAGTGGTGTGTGTTGTTTTGGTGAAGATTGTTTTAACTATGCAAAGACTTAAAAAACAATGAATTGTAACCAGAAACTCTTTGAGAGGAAGCCATAAAATCCCACGCCTAGAACTTTGAAATTCATCCACTTTATGTAAGTCACCATGTTTTACGCCATGGAGGGTTTGAAGTGAATAATTAGGTGAATCCTGGTTCAAATGTTTAAATTCTGAAAACAAAATGGAAGATTGTGCAACTATTGGGATGTGCAAGAATATCATTGTGGCACAGAAAGCAAAAGGCATAGTCTGGGAGACACAACTGAAAGATGAAAAATGCACACTGTCATTCAGAGAATAATTCTGAGGCTCCAAATCTGGAAGTTGTAATGTAAACCTATTTATGGATGTCTTTGAATTCTTTCATCATATTTTAATTCCTTCACTGTGCAAACAGGAGTTTGCACTGAAATCTAAATTCTGAGTAATGCAGTGATTACTACAACCCCAGCTTTGTCCCTGGGTGAACTGTAGCAAGCTAAACCTGCTGAAATTTATTTGTGGAAAATATGCAGAAAATTCTACTACATGCGGAAATTGGTGCGGAAAACACCGGTTCTGCATAGAATTTCAATTTTTTAAAAAGGAATCTTGAACTATGAGGCATTGGCCAGAACAGATAAATATCACACCCTTGAACCTTACCTACTGAGTATGGTAAAATACCACACCCTTTTACCTCACCCAAGAATCAGCAGAATAGTGGGGAAAATAAGAATAACAACAGAAAGCTGGAGTACAGCACTACAGAGGTGAACGGTTATATAGTATTTGAGACAACCTTTAGGGATCATAAAGAGCTACCTGCAGAATGGTTCAGGGATTTGAATGATAATGCACTTGTTACCTCAGTACTAAATTTATGACAACTTGGAGAGCTATTCCGATTTCTGAATGTCTTCAATCAGGATGTCTTGCTCTGCACACCTGCAAAAAAACATATTTTTAGCTCTGCAACACAACACTGATAACGTTCGTGTGCACAATTCAGAGCTCTGCTGCTCCACTTAAAATATACATGTGAAAGATAATTTTACTTTAAATGCTGCGTTTAGGGTGCTTCTTTCTGATGTTTGTCTTTCCCCATTTAACACTTAATTACTGGCCAGTTGCTTCAAATAGTATTGTCACCTTTCCTTGGCCCACTTACCAGTGACAGTGAGCCTACACTTTTCAATCCTCGGAAAATAAATTTAGAATAAAATACAAAAATGCAAAATACCAGAAGAAATAGTTTACAGCTGTTCAAAGTGTTCTTAAATGAGTACTAAAACAAACAGAGAATTGTCATGTCATGTCATCAGTGGTTGTCAGTCTTTTCTTGACTGCATTGTAGGACAAAAGGGTCCGGTTCGAATCTTAGAAAAATATAATACTGGTTACGTAGAAGCCTATAGTGATAGCTCATAGTTAGAATAGTAGAGACGTCTACTGAAAAAATGCAGTTACATATAAAATAATATACGTACAAAATAAACAAAGCGGTCATTAAATTCAGCTACACACTCCACTGCTGGTGTAGGCGAAGGAGAGAGACCGATCCTCCATACAATCAGTAATCCAACAAACACGACACTCTCCTGGAGCTCCTTAATAGTCTTCTTTATTTAAATTTCAGGAGGGTAATCAGCAATGCATTTTCACTGTTATGAGTCTTGCTCACAGCTAGTGAGTCTAACATCAATTTCCACTTTTATGCAAAGGTCCGTCTTGCCCGCAATGAAGCATTCTGGACCCTGCAGTTTTACGGAAACCAATGCGGGCCTCGAATGTTTATACAGCCACAATGTTTGATGTTTGACCTCATGTACGACTTGGATGATGTGGATGCTACAGGCACGCAGATACTACAACATTTTGATATCAACATCAAGGATCACAAGCCAAGTCATTTCAAACTAAAGTCTAAGTTTAACCCTAACTTGGTACCTGGTAACAGAATTGACATGTTTCGAGACCTGGTCATTAATGACCTAGATACATTAACTAATAAATGTGAACCACACATGAAAGAAAAGTATACACTTGCTGAAAGGAAAACCTTGCAAAAAATCAGTACCAATGTCTCTATAAATTTAAAACCAGCAGACAAAGTGGGCAACATCATTAACTTGAATAAACAAGACTATCTGAATGAGGCATATTGGCAACTAGAGGATCAAAACACAGCTATGAGAGGCTAGATGCTAACCTCATCAACAACATGGATCTCACACTGAATAACAGATTGAAGCAATGGCACAAAGAGTCACTAATCAACGAAGATGAATATCAGTACATGGTGGTCAGTAATCCAACTATGCCAACCATATATTTCCTGCCAAAAATCCATAAAACACTAGTCAACCCGCCGGGAAGACTCATCGTATCCAGGTGAGGATCAATCTATGAAAATATCTCACTCTACATTGATGATTACATTGCCCCAGTGGGGCATCATCAGAATATGCAGGCTACACCCCAGCCCCCTTTGTGTCACTGTCTGGAGAGAGAACATTTCTTAAAGCAGTTCTTTAAGCAGCAGCATCTGCTATCCACAGATATTCCCAGTATAATAATGACTCTTAGCATAGTGTGACCTCAATTGAGAAAATTCCTAGTACAAAAAGAATAGGAGCAGAAGGTGTACTGAAGGGTAATCCAAAAGTGGTTTTAAGAAGTTGATTTCAGTTTTACATAACAATTGGACATTGCAGTACTCCGAGATTTGCCGTCACACCAGGGGCTGGAGAAATGGCTCTATACCCTAGTATCTTAGGAAACATGGTTACTGGACTGGATGCTTATTGGACAGGTATGCTATTCTGATTAATTTGACTGTCCAGTTTTCTTTTTGAACTAAGTCCTACTTTCAAAGCACTTTCCAGGACCGCATTGTTCTATGTGGTTGTATGCCGTAATACTAATGACAAACATATCACAAAAAAATGTTGACAATACAAATATCAAGTTTACCTATGTTGCAGGTAAAGTCAAAAATATCATCAACAAAAATACAGAAACCACAATATCATCAGAAAATAGGTAAGCATATCACATTTTGAATATCATAGACTACATTAATTTTAAACCATATATCAACTTTAAAATAATATAAAAATGTAAAAATATACTTATAACATAATAATAAATAATTTAAACAATTTATAACTTACAAACATAAAATAAAAACATATATTTAAAATAACCACAAATAATTATTATAGCATTAAAAATACAATTATTTCAAATAAGAAATAACTAATTAATATATAAAGAATTACTAATAATAAGTAATTATAACTACAAACACTAAGGCCCTCATTACAACCCTAGCTTTCCGCCGTGCTGAAGACCGCCAACATACCGTTGCGGCAGCAGAATTCCGCTACAGGTATTACGACCCACAGCTCGGAATCCGCCACAATACAGACACCCACAGAAGTCTGCCACACCAAAGGTCAGTGATAAACTGGCGATACCAAAACCTACACAATCACACCAACAAGAATACGCCCACACTATCACGACCCACGAATCAACGCGGCGGTCGTTCAACCACGATAATCCATTGGCCGTACGCACCGCCACGCTCAAAATACACACACATTTACAAAACACAAACACAACCACATTGGACAATCCAAAATACACACCTGATATACATACACAGACACACAATACCATCACTAACACAACATCCACGCACCTCAAACAACACACACCAACACATCCCCTCACACATCACAACAGACAGCACCTCACACATCACCCACACCACATCATGGCACTCCAAAGACACCCCAGGTTTTCTGAGGAGGAGCTCAGGGTCATGGTGGAGGGAATCATCCGGGTAGAGCCACAGCTATTCGGATTACAGGTGCAGCAGACATCCATAGCTAGGAAGATGGAGCTATGGTGGAGAATCGTCGACAGGGTCAACGCAGTGGGACAGCATCCAAGAACACGGAATGACATCAGAAAGAGGTGGAACGACCTATGGGGAACGTACGTTCCGTGGTATCCAGACACCAGATTGCTTTACAGAGGACTGGCGGTGGACCCCCATCTCCTCCCCCACAACTAACAACATGGGAGGAGCAAGTTTTGGCGATCGTGCATCCTGAGGGCCTCACAGGAGTAGCAGGAGGACTGGACTCTGGTAAGGTAAATCTTTACTACTAAATCCCCCACCCTACCTGCATGACATCACATACTCCCACCCTCGCCCTCACACCCATCACCCCAACACCACACAGATACCCCACTACCACAACCCACACATCCCAAAACCAAGCCCTGCATGTAACACCAATGCGTGGACACCCCTCACCAAAGCATGTCCAGTAGAGAGACTCACTCAAGCCCCAAAATCACCAATCACACAGGGCCAAGGCAATAATGCAAGCACAGGAGTAGAGGTTAACTCACCCATTGCACAAGATGGCACACACATATACTAAGATTATGCATTTACACCCCAACAGGACCCATACCCAACGTCACCGACAGGAGGTGCCAGACATATCCAGTCCCCCTAAAGAAGAGGCCCACAGTGATGACAGCAGCTCTGCACACCTGGATCAAGATGACCAGCCCGGCCCATCAGGGACCTCTGGACAGTCGGTTCCCCTGACACAGTCCCAAAACACCACAGAGCCTCCCCCCTAAGGAAACACCAGCACAGCACCCACCCAGCGGGCCCATCCCTCTGTCCCCAGGACATGTCAATCAGCAGTGTGTCCACCACTACAGGGACCCCAGGCAAACCCACCAACCCAGAAAATCAGGGACCTGGGGGTCAGTGGCAGTGGGTACATGGTTCAGGGGACAGAGGCACAGGATAACAGGGAAGCTGGGAGGACTGCTGTGTGACGGGGAGGACAGGCTCAGGGAACCGACACTCCACGAGGCACTCTCCAACATCATGGGAGCATACCACCATTCCCAGGAGACCATGGGCACGGTACTGGCCATGTTTCAGGAGACCCAGAGGCTTCAGGAGGAACACTACCTGGGGATCAGGGAGGACTTGAAGTCCATTAACACCCCCCTGGTCACCATTGCAGGGATGCTGGCAGACCTTGTCAACACCAGGAGGGACACAGTGGCACACCAACGGGCCCCTGACACTAGCCTGGACGATGAACAGCCCTCCACCCCTGCCGGCGCTAGTTGACAGGAGGCACCACCACAGGACCAACAGGCCGCCAGGAAATAAGACCTTTCTGTCCCACTTTGTCACCCTGTCCACCTTTAACTGCCATTGCTCCACTTCCTATGCCCCATTGGACAATGCACCTGTGATACAAATAGACTGGACTCTGCCATGGACATTCCTCCACCATCACCCCAGCCCATTTCACAACGCCCTCCACTTATTTGCACAGAAATAAACACCCTTGAATCACAAAACAATCTGGAGTCAGAATATGCTTTCACAAGTGTGTAATTGCAAAACCTCTGGAATATAGCAATGTCAATGTACTTGTTCACATACCAATGTTACACAGCTGTAGGCCAGCAGTAAACATAGCAGAGGGCAGAAATTGGGACCCAGATCTGTGAAATGGAAAGGCAAAGTAACAAGTCAGGGGCCATACACAGAGTGAAAAAGGCAGACTTATGCTAGCTCCAACAATAGTATGAGATGTGGGAAGCAGTTCCATCTTCTTACCTGTGTCTCACTGGAAGTATTGCATTATGATGTTGTTTTGGTTGTCTACATCTTCTTCTCCTGCCTCCTCTTCTTCAGTGTCCACAGGCTCCACAGCAGCCACAAGACCACCATCAGGCCCATCCACCTGCAGAAAAGGCACCTGGCATGGCAAAGCCAGGTTGTGCAACATACAGCAGGCCACGTTTATCTGGCACACCTTCTTCAGTGAGTAGTATAGGGATCCACCTGTAAGATGGATGCACTGGAATCTGGCCTTCAGGAGGCCGAAGGTGAGTTCTATTATCCTCCTAGTTCACCCATTTGCCTCATTGTAGCGTTCCACTGCCCTTGTCCTGGGATTCCTCACTGGGGTCAGTAGCCAAGACAGGTTGGGGTAACCAGAGTCACCTGAAAATGTTGAGGGACAACTGTTAGACATCCTTCAAACATTAGGGAATCTCCCATACCCAGACAGCAAATGGAACTGTGTGGAGACTTTAGGCTCACCTAATAGCCACACACGATGCCTCGGAGTTGCCCCATCACATAAGGGATGCTGCTATTCCTCAAAATGTAAGTGTCATGCACTGAGCCTGGATACTTGGCATTCACATGGGAGATGTACTGGTCTGCCAAACACACCATCTGCACATTCATTGAATGGTAGCTTGTTCGGTTTCTGTACCCCTGTTCATTCCTGCGAGGGGGGCAAATGCCACATGTGTACCATCAATGGCACCAATGATGATGTTGGGGATATGTCCCAGGGCATAGAAGTCACCTTTCACTGTTGGCAAATCCTCCACCTGAGGGAAAACGATGTAGCTGCGCATGTGTTTCAGCAGGGCAGACAACACTCTGGACAACACGTTAGAGAACATAGGCTGGGACATTCCTGATGCCATGGCCACTGTTGTTTGAAAAGACCCACTGGCCAGGAAATGGAGTACAGACAGAACCTGCACTAGAGGGGGGATTCCTGTGGGATGGCGGATAGCTGACATCAGTTCTGGCTCCAACTGGGCACACAGTTCCTGGATTGTTACACAATCAAGTCTGTAAGTGATAATGATGTGTCTCTCTTCCATTGTCGACAGATCCACCAGGGGTCTGTACACTGGAGGCTGCCGCCATCTCATCACCTGCCCCAGCAGACGTGCCCTATGGAGGAAAACAGTGAGCAGAGGGTCATCCAACATTTATGTATCACTATGTGTTTTTTGCAAAAACGTTACAAATTCGCAATGTGCCTTTGTCCGTATTCCTGGCCTAAATAGGTGTGACGCAGTTTTTTTGCCTGCCATGTGGCCCCCTGAAATGGTGGATGCCTGACCTGTAAGGTGGGATAAGGGGAAATGAGGTAACTGCGCTGGCATTGTACACCGTCACGGTGGGTGGTCGAAGACCGCAGCGCAATTCAGCATTTGTTAACATTGGGCCCTATGGGTCCCAGGAGCCAATGACGATGTACGCCGGCGGTGACAGTACGCACCACTGCAGACGTGGCCACCATTTTCAAACTGTTCACTCACTTGATACCTGACTTTCAACAGGACAGGACCTACACTGCAAGTGCTGCTGTGACCTGTGTCTGAAAGTGACGATGGCTACAGTGTCTGGGGAAAGGGCCCCTGCCTTCACTTTGGAGGAGTTGGAGAAACTGGTGGATGGGGTCCTCCCCCAGTACACGCAACTGTACGGTCCTCCAGACAAACAGGTGAGTACACTGTGAGCATGGTGGATGGCACATGATTGTATAGAGTGTCGTGGATGGAAGAGGGTGGGGAGGGGGACAGGCCAGCATGTCAGAATAGTGTGTGTGTATGTATGTCTGGCCCAGGGTGGGAGGTGGTTAGGCAATGCGTGAGATGAAATATACGGGATAGTAACATCCATTCTAACTTCACTTTTCCTCTAGGTCAGCGCCCACCAGAAGAAGGGTATTTTGCGTGCCATCGCCAAGGACGTCCGGACCCTGGGGTCTACCATAGACAGAGCACCCACTGCCGGAAAAGATTGGAGGACCTGCGCCGCTGGAGCAAGAAGACGGCAGAGGCCCAGCTGGGGATGGCCTCCCAACGTGGAAGGGGTGCCCGTCGCACCATGACCTCCCTGATGTACCGGATTCTGGCAGTGGCCTATCCAGGGTTGGATGGGCACTTGAGGGCATCACAGCAGCCACAAGGGGGTGAGTACACTCTCATTCAGCTGACTCTGCGTGCTTTGCGAGGTGTCTGGCTGGGGGAAGTGGGCTGCGGGTTTCCCTAGGCCAGGGCGAACTTGGTAGGGTAGGTCCCTTTTTAGGCAGGCTCTGTGGCACCCCAACCCCACTAGTGGTAATAGCCATCTACCCCTGGTCAGGCTCCTGTGGGTTCCAGGTGTGCAGCAAATGGGATTAGGCATCATCCCTCATGGGCATGTGAATTTCCTAAGAACTGTTAGTGTATGGCTAAGTGCATAGAGCTGCTCCCTGTGTGTTGTGTCCGCCAACGGTAGTGGTGTTGCATGCACTGAACATGTGCTTCTTCTGTCTTCTCTCCCCTTTTGTTTTATCACCCTGTTCTTGCGTGCATTAGCATAATATGGCGGAGGAGCAGTGGCACCGAAGCAGGACGGAGTTTCATCCCACATGAGCCTGGAGGGTGAAGTAACGGAGTCTGAAGGCACCAGTGGGACGGAGGGCGAGGGGAGCTCCACGACGGGGACAGGAGCGTAAACCAGCGACAGCGACTCCTCCTCTGATGGGAGCTCCCTTGCGGTGGCGGGCACCTCTGTGTCCACCGCATCAACCAGGTACAGGCACCACCGCCCTACCAGCACCGCCCTCCCAGCAGCCCCTCAGCGTGTGTCCAGTGCCCGCTCACCCAGGAGGGTGGGCATCTCCTTCGCCCCAGGCACCTCAGGCCCTGCCCCAGTCAGCCCTGCTGCCCTCATTGAGGAGGCTATTGACCTCCTGAGATCCCTCACTGTTGGGCAATCTACCATTTTAAATGCCATCCAGGGTGTTGAGAGGCACTTGCAACAAACAAATGCATACCTGGAGGGCATTCATTCTGGGCAGGCGGCCCAACAGAGAGCATTTCTGGCTCTGGCCTCAGCACTGATGGCAGCCATTGTTCCTGTGTCCAACCTCCCCCTCCAACTTCCTCCACCCAGATCCAATCCCCTGTACCTCAGCCTATCCCAAGCACACCATCAGACCAGCATGCACACTCATCAACACACAAGAGTGGACATGGCAAACATAAGCACCACACATCCCACAGGCACTCACACAAGCACCATCCCCATGCAGACATAGCAACATCCACTGCCTCCACTGTGTCCCCCTCCTCCACATCCTCCTCCTCCCTCCCTGTCTTGTCTCCACTCACACCTACATGTACTACATCCTCAGCCACTACCTCCATCACCAGCACGCCCATCACCACACACCGCTCACTTGCAATCACCACCCCCACTACCATTCACACATCCCCAGTGTCCTCTCCCAGTGTGTCTGTGAGCCCTCCTCCCAAAGTACACAAACGCAGGCACACACCCACTCAACAGCCATCCACCTCACAACAGCCTCTGTCCCATGCATCTTCACCCACATTCAGCAAACGTACACCTCCTACAACCAATACCTCTTCCTCCACTCCCAAACTCCCTCCATCTTCCCGTCCCAGTGTGTCTAAAAAACTTTTCCTCGCTAACTTTCACCTCTTCCCTACACCTCCCCCCCGTCCTTCCCCTAGGGCCAGTCTTTCCAGGTCCCAGCCCAGCACCTCAGCAACCAAATCCCCAGGCACAGTGGTGCCAGCAACTGCGGTCTCATCGAGTGGGCCGCCCATCAGGGCTGCCAGTGTGCCACCTAGCGAGGCCAAGGAGCAGGAAATTCCGCCACCTGCCAAGGTGAAGAAGGTGCCCACATCCCAGAGGGAGAAGCTGCACCTACCACCAAGCATGGGCTCCTCCAAACCAAAAGGGGACAGTGGCAAGACACCAGCGGCAACATCAAAGATGGGGAAGGGACACAAGCCGAAGAGCAGGACAGGGCACGGTGGCTTCGACTGAGGGACTAGAGTCACCCCTTCTGTCAACCACTACACCAACCTGTACGGCGGTGGACCGCCTGCACTGTCACCTGCACGCCACTAGCACCGTCACCTGCACCGCCGCCTGCACCGCCGCCTGCAAGTCTGCTGCCTCTGCAACAGTCCGCAGCATCATCCCCAGTGGGCAGCCATCCGAGGCTGCAGGAGACATCCTGCTGTGTCCCTCAACAGGTGCTGACACATGCACCACCACCAGCACCTCCGCCACAGACACCGCCGCAAGCACCGCCACCAGCCCCGCGACGTGCTCAGACAGTGCCACCACAGCTGACATGGCTATCATCCCCAGTGGGCAGCCGTCTGAGGCTGGAAGAGACATCCTGGACCCTGCCCAGCTTCCAATAGGTATGACTCTCATCACTGTTTGCACCTGCAGGTGGCAAGGGAAGCCTCAGGAGAGTGGGGTATGTCTCTGCCTCCATGTCGCATCATGCTACCTGTTCCCAGGCAATCTCGTGGCACACACACCCATGTGAGGGAATGGGACCAGCCACACTGCATGTGAAGCACTCTGGGCACAAAGCCCCCTCCAGAACCAGTGGAGATTCACATCCACTACCTCAGTCCTTGGCAGGATGATGCACTCTGGGCACCAAACCCCCTCCAGAACCAGTGGAGATTCACATCCACTACCTCAGTCCTTGGCAGGATGAAGCACTCTGGGCACCAAGCCCCCTCCAGAACCAGTGGAGATTCACATCCACTACCTCAGTCCTTGGCAGGATGAAGCACTCTGGGCGCAAAGCCCCCTCCAGAACCAGTGGAGAAAAGCATCCACTTAAGAGACTGTGGCTTTGCACTCCCCAGGATAGAGCAGTGGGCAAACCACCCACTGGAAAGACTTGAGAGACTGTGGCTTTGCATTCCCCGGGATAGAGCAGTGGGCAAACCACCGACTGGAAAGACTTGAGAGACTGTGGCTTTGCACTCCCCAGGATACAGCAGTGGGCATGGAGCCATCTCGTGCAGCAGTGGCGTTGTGCGTTTATCCGGCTGAGGTGCCCCCCTCTCCCTCCCCCTGAGGTGTCCGTTTCATTTCGATCTGATGCCCCTGCAGTGTTCTCTGCGTTTCGAGTCAGGTATCTTGTGTGGGCTTCGTCCACGCATTTTGGGACCACTGGTCCCAGAACAATGATTGGAACACTATCCGGACTTGTGTAGATGGTGTAAATATTTGTGTATACTGATTTTTTAAATTGCACTATCTGATTTTTCTTGATTACACTCGTTACAATCATTTCCTTTTGTCATTGCATTCTTCCAGGGGGTGTGGGGGTGTATATGTAATGTTGCTGCATGTATTTGTGTTTATGGTGTTGTGGGTGAGAGTGGGGGTGGGGGTATTGCATGTTGCGTGTCTATGTGTCACTCTCTTTTCCCTCCCACCCTCCCCTGTGTTGTAGGTGCAGTACTCACCGTGGTCGTCGATGGCATCTGTCCTGCTCCTGATACAGAAGGAGGAAGACCAGCATGGGCAGGACGTGTAGTTCGGGCTCCATGGCGTCCTGGTTCCTCGTTGGGTGTCGAGAGGTGAGTGGTTTCCCTTCTGTGTACTGTTTCTGCCGTGCTTTTGATAGCGTTGGTTCCGCCCCGGAAAAGGTGGCGGTTAGGCGTGTTGTAATACAGTGGGCGGAACCTTGTGTTCTGCCTGTCTGTTGGCGGTTACCGCCGTGGTGTTTGTTTCTACCGCCGTGACGGTCGGAGTGTTAAAGTGTCTGTCTATGTTGGCGGTATCTGCCATGGTCGTGCTTCCATTTTTTTTCCGCCGGCCTGTTGCCGGTATTACCGCTGATTTAACACCGACTTTCAGGGTTGTAATGAGGGCCTAAATATTAAATTATTGTAAAACATGTAGGATAACAACACTAAAGTAAAAAGTTGTTATAGTTTGGACTCTTGCTCTGGGCAAGACTGCTGGTTAAAGGATGACAGTACTTTTGTTTGTAGGCGACTACGCCTTTCCTACAAGTGGCAACTGTTGCCCCAACCTTATCAGCTCACTAGCAGCACCTCACCAGGAACACAATAGTAAAAGGTGATTTGTGGCAGCCTTTACGCATGGACTTGAGAATAAGACATCTCAGGGAGTGTCGTGGTTAAACGGAGATTACCCCTTTCTCACAGATATATCATGTCTCATACAAACACAGGAAATGACAAAGATGCAGTAAAGTTTCAATAGTTTTTATCAACATAACTGCAATTTGCAATAAGTTGCACAGGCTGCAATGATTAGGATAATGAATAATGCAAGAAACAGTATTGTGAAGACGAGAGTCATGATTACAAAGACCCACAACATCTTGCAATGCATAGAGAAGTCATACGAGATGTAATATGCCCTGATCACTAATATGAAAGGCCTAACCTCCTAGCTAAAGGAGAGCTTGGTTTGCTAAACCTAATCTGACAATGCCTTGTCCATGAGAGGAGCCCCCAACCATTGTTACCTTGGAATGAGGTCTCTATCTCAGACTCCGCAGGGACACGAAGGCTGGGTCAGCATAAAGATGACTGCAGCATCGATATCAGCGATGGTGGCGATGCCCTCTGGTCGGAATCCCTCTGATTATCTGTCTAAAGTGCAATATATTTATACAGATCTACAAGAACCCCTGATGTAGGTGTGTTCCCAAACAATAGATACCAGACATGCTTAGGCGGCAATTAAAATAAACAATCCCTCAAAATATAGAGAGGGAAAATCCCTAAGTGTGAACACCTACTGTTTGTTTGTCTTTGTTGCTTGATCTTGACGCCTTAGCGCAGTGACACTGATAATGTAACTCAGTGGCCTAACTATAAATAAGGCAGCCATCTTAGAAGAAATAAATAATTAAATGTGCTAAGACAGAGCAAGCTAAGGAGGTTAAAAGTCACTAGGTGACGGGGCACAAGTCTGCAAGCCAAAGGCTAAGCTAACTCCTGTTATCCCATTAAAACGAAGTAGGATTCACCACACCCTCCCCATTGCCATAACAGGTATGACAAAGGTAAAATGTGTTAAAAAGATGATAAAAACAATGTTGCTAAAACACATACAGAGATGTGAATGTCAACCATGACAAGCACAGCGTGCCAAAGCAAGTCAATTGAAGTGCAGAATTTTAAAACGGGAATGGCAAGTCAAATCATCAAATTATGTGCTGTACGCATGATCTTGAAGAGTGTCATTGAAGTCACCAACAGAGGACCTAAAAAATGAGTCAACATCATAAGATGTAAAATCGAGAGCTGGGCGGACAAACGGATCCACAGAGCAGTAGTGAGCAGTATTTCCTAGTGTAATGTTATCCGTTGCGGTGCCCTCATCCTTGGTAGATCTCAAAACGGAAAGTTCATAGGTGGCCTCGCGGCCCAACCTCAGTCTCAAGGGGCATGACCGTGTACGAACCCTCATCGGGGACATCAGCAGTGCGTGGTCCACAGGAGATGTCGGTGCAACAGCAACACAAACCATAGGCAGATGTTCAAAGAGACACCATATACAGCGGAAGACCGGTTGTACGCACCAGAGAAGGGGCCAAAATGACAACGATCAGTCATGTCCAATTCCACCAGCAAGGGTGTACCGAAGATCCGAACCATGCGCTCACGGCACAGTGGAGTTGGTGGGAGCGGCTCCATTACTCTGTGTTGCTGGAAAGAAACAACCACTGCGAATCAGAAGAAATAGCAGTAGTAGTCCGCCAATCAAAGCCAAAATAATTGGAAAGCCACCAAACACACTTCAAAAGAGCGAGTGGAGTGCTTACGGGATGACTACGAAGACAGTCTGGAAGATGGATACGAAACCAGACTCGACAGGCTTAAAGAAGTGAACAATCCAGTAGTGCTTGAAGCATTGAATATTCTGGATACCAGTTCTCCAAAGTGCTTGGGGAAGTTGGTATTTAATAGGGATTGTATCTCGGCTGATGATCTCGCAATCTGGAGAGCATACATATCTTTTGCGGATGTCAAGGCGACCTGTTTTTGAAACAATAGTGCCTTTAGCCTGCTCAGCTTGTCATTGTTCACATTAATAGTATTTATGTAGGGCCACATGTCAGATACTTTTATCTCACACAACACGTAACGACCTTCGAGACCGAGATTGCGTAGGCAATTCCTGGTTGCATGCCGCAACAGCTTTGATCGTTCAGCACCACATAACTTCCATTGGAAAGTACATGAAATACCGGGCGAATCAAAGAGACGGGAGTACCCCTCAAAAAACAGGCCAAATTTGTGACCCCCACATTGCAAAGACCATGAAGAGACACCTGCTTGCATATCATGTAATGACGAACAGCAGTCTCACATTCGCTTCCGCTAAGAAAGACCTCTGTTTCGCCGTTCAGACATTTGTGATCAAAGGGCAACTCCCACTCTTCCTTAATGTAGCTATCTCCTAGTTGCTCATACCTTCCCACTGCAAGATGTTTCAGGCAGCTTGAGAAATGAAAGGTCGAAATCGGTAAATTAATTATGCCATGTAAGAGCCAGATAGTTGAAGGACTCTCTGCTACTGTGAAGGGCAACTTATCTAACTTTTCTAAGCGAAGCAAGGTGAAACTAGCCTCCCTTTTAACCATTGTCTGTTTTTCCTTGAAAAAATTTAAAGCAGTGAAGAATTCACTCCCTTTAATATACTTCCATGGAATGCGGCCATTTTTCTGTGTCTGTAAAGTCCAACCCAGCTGCATGATAGAACGTAGCCGTGTTTGCCCATGATATAACGGAGACAGGTCTGTCTGAGTGACATCAATAGCAGACGACACAATATTTGACAGTGAATAAATCCTGCTGGACAGTGTATTCATGCCGTTATCGACAACAGCTAATGCTTTTTCAAAATTTTCTTTATCCAATTGCCTTAAACGCGCAGCAGCCTCAATCTGGGAAAGTTTCCAAATTTCATTATATATAGCATATAAAAACCTCTTTGAGCATTCTTTCCTAGGACCCAGCAGAAAATCCTGCAAGTCTATATCTTCAGAAAGAGTATTCAAGTGTTTATTAACTGGGTCTAACGTGTTGGTCTGTACCCATTGTTGGCACAGCTTACCCACACTGTATGTCGTAACTATATCTGTATGTTGACCCGATACAAAGCAAGGGTCCGGTCTGTTAATTGAGAAACCCCCTGAAGACTTAAAAAAATGCGCCTGACACTCATTAGTGTCAGTGGGCCAGATTAACCACCCCCCGGGACTAGAAAGTGAAGAATTATGAGTACCAGCCTTTACCATTGCATCTAGCTTGTCCTTGTGATATTGAAGAAGTATTGCCAATCTTAAAACCTTGCCGGGGTGGGGATACTGGGCGTGCTCAAGTCTTTAATTTTTGCTAACCCCAGACAGGATGTCTGCTGAAGTGTGTCATTTAAGAAAATCATTTATACAGGAATCAGGCATGCTCAGAATAAAGCCTCCCTACCCTGTATCTGCCAATCTTGCGTTCCCCATACACTTATCAAATCAATAGTGCTCTTCCAATATTCGTAACCTTCAACTGCAAGCCGGGAAACAAAGGGATCTGAATAAATCAGTTCTGTATCAGTTAGCAAAATGTTTCTAATTTGTGCCGGAGGTATTTTAAAATAATATGACTCTGCTTTTCTTGTGTCATGCCCAGAAAAGTATGTAAATTTATCACTATAGTACTTCAGGCTCCCCACCGGTGGTGTAGAACAGTGTTTCCATTGTGTGTAGTTTAATACTGGCCTGTATCTAGTGGCACGGTGTAAGTAGTAATGTCCCCAATTGTTATAGCAGAACATTTCCCCATCATTCATTGTATGTTCATATACATCATCACTTTAAAAAGTGGAATAGTACTTCATTTCAGTTAGCATGGAATCAACTGTTTGGACATCCCAATTATCAGAGACAACATCAGGTATAATTACATCAGTCATTGAAATTTTGAACACGTATGGTATTTGAATAATTTCAGTAGGCCCGTATATATCGAATGGAACCTTGTCCCACACAATCCCATCAGAAATCGGTATTGCTGTAATATTCACAGGGGACAAATCCCTCTGGACCTTATGTGAAGAATGATGTGGTGTTAAAACTTCATCAACAGGCTCCACAGAGAAGCGATCAGGAATATAGTGACCATTTATAAGCAAAAAGAAAACACTCAAAAAACCAACCCATAAAAATAATGCAAAAATTGTCAAGCAGAACCATAAATAGTTCCATGGGTATTTCAAATAGTTCTTTTTGAGCCATTGATACAGCTTACTACTTTTTGAAACATTGTCAATCACAGTACTGGACGAGTCTGAAGAAAAATCATCAATGTCAATGGAATAGCCAGAGGCAGTCTCTGCAAACACGGGAGCAGGTGCACCATCCGGACTTTGGTCCCCTTCACATGGGGGCTCTTGGTAGACAGTGTCATTAGTCTGTGATGTGTTTGTGTAAAAAACAGCTTCTTGAACCGGGGTGGTCATTGAAGTAGTGACTGGAACCAGCAAGAGTTCATTTTCTGCCCTCCCCATGTTCAAGGAGGTGTCTGGAACAGCAGTTGACATTGTTGCATAGTCTGTAGTAGTGATGTTCATCCTACTATGTAGATGTATGTCCTGTTGGGTAGTGAAGGGGATCGGGAACCACCCGAGGGACCTTTTGGTCTACTGTGAAGGATCAGCCACATGCTGTAGTTTGATTTCATCAATGGAGATGAATCTTTCGTCTTAGAACCAGACAGTGGTGGTAAGATGACAGTTCTGGTGCCTTTTAGTCCCAAGACCGGTACAGGTGCTCTGTATGATGGACCGAACTCCTTCTTCACTGCAATCTTCTCACAAACCAGATCACCAACTTTAGGAATCCAGCCAGTCGAAGTTTTCGCTAAATCCCTTATTCCTAAAGTGGCAGCACTTGCAGATGATTTATCATCACGAAATTGCTGAAGCTCCTGTAAAACAGTGAGACGTTCATTTATGTCAAATGGTGTTTCTGCTGCCACCATACCAGGAACATCAAGATCTGGGACATACATAGGTATCCTAAAGAGAACCTCATATAGAGTGCGTCCCCCCAAGGACCGTCTTGGCAGATTATTCAGTGCTCTCTGGACCCCATCTAGGTGATGTAACCAACTGCAGCCCAAACCTAATACTCGAGCTGTTAAGGACTGCTTTAGATCACAATTCCGCCTCTCCACGACCGAATTTCCCTCGGGATGGTATGGTGAGGAGTAATGGAGTTCAACACCCATCGTCCCCATGGTGTCCCTGAATGCCTTAGAGGCAAATGCAGGGCCCTGGTCCGAATGCAATGCTGCAACCGCATATGTACCGATGAAGATCAGCAAGTCTTTTAAAACAGTCCGGGCGTCAGCCGACCACTGTGGCCATACCCATAGGAATGTAGAACAAGAATCTACAATGTATTTTTATGCACCATCAGGCTGTAAGGGACCACAATGGTCAAGGTACACACACTGTAGTGGCATGTTGGACACTAAGAGGGATGCCTGCGTTGGGCGTTTGATATTAGAACCCTTGATCTCCTGGCAAATGTCACAGCAAAGGACATACTGCTTTGTTCGTCTGCATAGACCAGGCCACCAGAAGCTTTTCTGTAGAAGTGTTATCGTGGCCTTTATACCAGCATGTGCAGAAGCTACACCCTCATGCACTGCTTTAATTAGATCTAATCTCTGGTCTTCATTGGGAATCACTCGATCTCCAACCCCAGGAATTGTTGTGTAAGCACTGATATGGTAAGTGTAGTTTGTAGGGTATCGTTTCAGAAGGGGCTTGCCTGCAGCCGAGGCTTTAACGGCAGTTAATATTTCATTATCCAATCTCGTCTGTGAACGAGTCACTGCAGCCACAGAAGCCGTAGCTACTGCTGCTTTGGCTGCTTCATCAGCCAATGTATTACCAGTAACGTGTACTCCTACACGTTGGTGTCCCATTGTATGGACTACATGGACACACGGCAGCTTATCCTTAAGATCAGCCACCCTTCCCCACAGTATTTTGTGTTTAATGGGGTTCCCTTTAGAATCTCTAAACCCGTTCAGTTTCCAATGATGGAGATAGTCATTGTATGACTGGACGCAGTAATAAGAGTCACAGACTATTAAAGTCTGGTATCATGGCTCAGTATGTTCGAGCACTAGAATAAGAGCTTTAAGCTCAACCAACTGGGCTGTGCAATCCCTTAAGGTCTGCGTGTAGGTATTGTGAGGGTGGAAAACTCCATCTTCCATCACTCCGCTCACGGCTGTGCAAGCTGCCGAGTATTGATGTTTAGTACCTATAGCCGGTTGTGTTGAACCATCAGTGTATATGTCAGTATGGTAGTTGTCTAGCGGCAAGATATTTAGAGGAGCGGGGTACTCTTGTTCGTACTGGAGAAACTCTTGTGTCTGAAGTTTTGGATCAAAAATGTAATCGACATCAGTGTGGTCAGAGATGTTGCCCATTGAATCCAACATGGATGTAATGCTTTAGAGTTAGGAACGCTTGCTTTGGTGACAGCCTCTAAGGCCGGCAACGGGGAGACAACAATAATACGTTTCCCCTGGGCAAGTGGCCTCTCTTTTATGACGGCCATCTGAACTGCCGTCAGAATCTTTTCTGTAGGTGCTTAACGCTGTTCAGCATTGGAGTATAAATGTGATTTATATGCTATGGGTACTGTGTCATCCTCATTAAAGGTGACATAAGTAATGGCACCAGCAATTATTCTGATGACCAAATTTGTTTTATTGGCACGTGTGTGCAAGTGTTTAGCTTCTAGCATGTCCTGTTGTATTTCCGTAAGGATGCGCGTATGTTCAATTGTCCAGGGTCTGCTAGAAAAACTGGGCTGAATCAAGTCATAAAGTGGCTTGATCCACTGTGCATAATCTGGAATGTATGTTCTGCATAATTAAAGAAACCTAGTAATGACTGGAGTTTCTTAAGAGTGTTAGGAGGGTGCAGTTGAGCAATTTTTTCTAGAAAGCACGTGGCCAGGCTCTTTCCCTCGTTTGATAGCTCATATCCCAGGAATAATACGCTAAGAAAGGCTATCTTGCTTTTCTTAAAATTGAATTTGTAACCGAGGTCTACAAATCCCAAAATGATCCGATCGACCATCGCAAGATGAATGTCAAGGACGTTGTCTGTGAGATATATGTCATAAACATAGGAAAACGCCTCAGAATCAATATCATGTAATATTGATGTTACAAGGGCTGAAAATAGCCCGGGCTATTTTTATAGCCTTGAGGTAAACGACAAAAGCGTTTCTGGAGTCCAAATGAGAATGCACTCTGGTCCCTACTTTCATGTGCTAAATTCTGGCAGAAGAATCCATTAGAAATGTCTAATGTTGTTTTATATATTTTACGCACTATATTGTTTATTAGTGCTGTGTTGTGTGAATTTTGTATAGCATATGTGCATGCATGACTATTGAAGTGTCTATAATCAATAACTGTTCTGTATGAATGGTCCGGCTTTGCATCAGGGAATAACAGATTATTCATTGCAAATGTACAGGGCTCAATCACTCCCTGGTACTCACATTGAGTGCGACCCTTGACCCTAAGGTAGGTCGCTTCCCCTGCCGCTGCAGCTCCACCTGCTCAGGCTCCTGACACCTCCCAGCAAGACCAGCTAAACTGTAAGTACCCCCCCGCCCAGCCCCTCGCCCAGCCCCGCGCTACTCACCTCTCTTTCCCTGAACTTCTGTCTTCTGCCTTCTGCTCTCTCCTCCAACCTTTCTCCGCACCGCTGCTGTCCATTTCCCATCGCTTTCTGCTCCTCCTTCTGGTAGCCATCTTCCTCCGCTCTCTGCTCCTCTTCTGCAGCCCACTTGCTACGTGTTCTGCTCTTCCTCTGTGCCCCGCTCCTCTTCCTCACTGCGTTCTCTTCCTGCTTTGCTCTTCATCTGTGTTCTTCATTTCTCCTCTTCCTCACCACGTTCTCTTCCGGCTTTGCTCTTCATCTGTGTTCTTCATTTCTTCTCTTCCTCACCGCGTTCTCTTCCTGCTTTGCTCTTCATCTGTGTTCTTCATTTATCCTCTTCCTCACCGCGTTCTCTTCCTGCTTTGCTCTTCATCTGTGTTCTTCATTTCTCCTCTTCCTCACTGCGTTCTCTTCCGGCTTTGCTCTTCATCTGTGTTCTTCATTTCTCCTCTTCCTCACCGCGTTCTCTTTCTGCTTTGCTCTTCATCTGTGTTCTTTATTCCTCCTCTTCCTCACCGCGTTCTCTTCCTGCTTTGCTCTTCATCTGTGTTCTTCATTTCTCCTCTTCCTCACCGCGTTCTCTTCCTGCTTTGCTCTTCATCTGTGTTCTTCTCCTCCTCTGCACCCCGTCCTGCGTGTTCTTTCTTCTTCTGTGTTCTTCTGTGCTCTTCTCCTCCACTGCACCCCGTCCAGACTGTTCTTTCTTCTTCTGTGTTCTTCTGTGCTCTTCTCCTCCTCTGCACCCCGTCCTGCGTGTTCTTTTCTTCTTCTGTGTTCTTCTGTGCTCTTCTCCTCCTCTGCACCCCGTCCTGCGTGTTCTTTTCTTCTTCTGTACTCTTCGCTGCGTGCTCCTTTTCTTCTTCTGTGGCCTTCTCCTCATCTTCTGGACTCTTCCCTCCTCTGCTTCTCTGGTCTCTCCTCTTCTTCTTGACTCTCCTCTCCTTCTCTTCTGTGGTCTCTCCTCTTCTTCTTGACTCTTCTCTCCTCCTCTTCTGTGGACTCTCCTCTTCTTCTTGACTCTTCTCTCCTCCTCTTCTGTGGACTCTCCTCTTCTTCTTGACTCTTCTCTCCTCCTCTTCTGTGGACTCTCCTCTTCTTCTTGACTCTTTTCTCCTCCTCTTCTGTGGACTCTCCTCTTCTTCTTGACTCTTCTCTCCTTCCTCTTCTACTCCTCTCTTCTTTCCTTCCTGACTCCTCTCCTCCTCTGTAATCCCCCCTTCCCTATCTTTTTTCTCCCTTCCCCTCTACCTGACCCCCCGCACTCTGCTTTCCCGCCGCCACCTCCTGCTCGTCCCGCCCCCCCTGCTCCCATTGTCGCCCCACCTCCCGCCCCCAGCTGACCCGTCCTCCCCCCCTCCTCCCTCTATGGCAGCCGCTGCGCGGCAGAGTCAGCAACCCTTGACCCTAGGGTAGGTCGCTTCCCCTGCCGCTGCTGCTCCACCTGCCCAGGCTCCTGACACCTCCTAGCAAGACCAGCTAAACCGTAAGTACCCCCCCGCCAAGCCCCGCGCTACTCACCTCTTTTTCCCTGAACTTCTGTCTTCTGCCTTCTGCTCTCTCCTCCAACCTTTCTCCGCACCGCTGCTGTCCATTTCCCATCGCTTTCTGCTCCTCCTTCTGGTACCCATCTTCCTCTGCTCTCTGCTCCTCTTCTGCAGCCCACTTGCTACGTGTTCTGCTCTTCCTCTGTGCCACGCTCCTCTTCCTCACCACGTTCTCTTCCTGCTTTGCTCTTCATCTGTGTTCTTCATTTCTCCTCTTCCTCACCACGTTCTCTTCCGGCTTTGCTCTTCATCTGTGTTCTTCATTTCTTCTTTTCCTCACTGCCTTCTCTTCCTGCTTTGCTCTTCATCTGTGTTCTTCATTTCTCCTCTTCCTCACCGCGTTCTCTTCCTGCTTTGCTCTTCATCTGTGTTCTTCATTTCTCCTCTTCCTCACCGCCTTCTCTTCCTGCTTTGCTCTTCATCTGTGTTCTTCATTTCTCCTCTTCCTCACCGCGCTCTCTTCCTGCTTTGCTCTTCATCTGTGTTCTTCATTTCTCTTCTTCCTCACTGCGTTCTCTTCCTGCTTTGCTCTTCATCTGTGTTCTTCATTTCTTCTCTTCCTCACCGCGTTCTATTCCTGCTTTGCTCTTCATCTGTGTTCTTCTCCTCCTCTGCACCCCGTCCTGCGTGTTCTTTCTTCTTCTGTGTTCTTCTGTGCTCTTCTCCGCTGCACCCCGTCCTGTGTGTTCTTTCTTCTTCTGTGTTCTTCTGTGCTCTTCTCCTCCTCAGCACCCCATCCTGCGTGTTCTTTTCTTCTTCTGTGTTCTTCTGTGCTCTTCTCCTCCTCTGCACCCCGTCCTGCGTGTTCTTTTCTTCTTCTGTACTCTTCGCTGCGTGCTCCTTTTCTTCTTCTGTGGCCGTCTCCTCATCTTCTGGACTCTTCCCTCCTCTGCTTCTCTGGTCTCTCCTCTTCTTCTTGACTCTCCTCTCCTTCTCTTCTGTGGTCTCTCCTCTTCTTCTTGACTCTTCTCTCCTCCTCTTCTGTAGACTCTCCTCTTCTTCTTGACTCTTCTCTCCTTCCTCTTCTACTCCTCTCTTCTTTTCTTCCTGACTCCTCTCCTCCTCTGTAATCCCCCCTTCCCTATCTTTTTTCTCCCTTCCCCTCTACCTGACCCCCCCACCCTCTGCTTTCCTGCCGCCACCTCCCGCTCGGCCCGCCCCCCCTGCTCCCATTTGTCGCCCCCCCTCCCACCTCTCGCCCCCAGCTGACCCCTCCTCCCCCCCTCCTCCCTCTTATGGCGGCCGCTGCGCGGCAGAGTCAGCAACCCTTGACCCTAGGGTAGGTCGCTTCCCCTGCCGCTGCAGCTCCACCTGCTCAGGCTCGTGACACCTCCCAGCAAGACCAGCTAAACTGTAAGTACCCCCCGCCCAGCCCCTCGCCCAGCCCCGCGCTACTCACCTCTCTTTCCCTGAACTTCTGTCTTCTGCCTTCTGCTCTCTCCTCCAACCTTCCTCCGCACCGCTGCTGTCCATTTCCCATCGCTTTCTGCTCCTCCTTCTGGTAGCCATCTTCCTCCGCTCTCTGCTCCTCTTCTGCAGCCCACTTGCTGCGTGTTCTGCTCTTCCTCTGTGCCCCGCTCCTCTTCCTCACCGCGTTCTCTTCCTGCTTTGCTCTTCATCTGTGTTCTTCATTTCTCCTCTTCCTCACTGCGTTCTCTTCCGGCTTTGCTCTTCATCTGTGTTCTTCATTTCTCCTCTTCCTCACCGCGTTCTCTTTCTGCTTTCCTCTTCATCTGTGTTCTTTATTTCTCCTCTTCCTCACTGCGTTCTCTTCCTGCTTTGCTCTTCATCTGTGTTCTTCATTTCTCCTCTTCCTCACCGCGTTCTCTTCCTTCTTTGCTCTTCATCTGTGTTCTTCATTTCTCCTCTTCCTCACCACGCTCTCTTCCTGCTTTGCTCTTCATCTGTGTTCTTCATTTCTCCTCTTCCTCACCGCGTTCTCTTCCTGCTTTGCTCTTCATCTGTGTTCTTCATTTCTCCGCTTCCTCACCGCGCTCTCTTGCTGCTTTGCTCTTCATCTGTGTTCTTCATTTCTCCTCTTCCTCACCGCGTTCTCTTCCTGCTTTGCTCTTCATCTGTGTTCTTCATTTCTCCTCTTCCTCACCGCGTTCTCTTCCTGCTTTGCTCTTCATCTGTGTTCTTCTTCTCCTCTGCACCCCGTCCTGCGTGTTCTTTCTTCTTCTGTGTTCTTCTGCGCTCTTCTCCTTCACTGCACCCCGTCCTGACTGTTCTTTCTTCTTCTGTGTTCTTCTGTGCTCTTCTCCTCCTCTGCACCCCGTCCTGCGTGTTCTTTTCTTCTTCTGTGTTCTTCTGTGCTCTTCTCCTCCTCTGCACCCCGTCCTGCGTGTTCTTTTCTTCTTCTGTACTCTTCGCTGCGTGCTCTTTTTCTTCTTCTGTGGCCGTCTCCTCATCTTCTGGACTCTTCCCTCCTCTGCTTCTCTGGTCTCTCCTCTTCTTCTTGACTCTCCGCATGCTCCGAAAGATCTTCCGCTGGATCCCCGCCGACACCAGAAAAAATGTGACCTACGCCCTCGTCACAAGCCGCCTGGACTACGGAAACACCCTATACGCAGGAACCACCGCTAAACTCCAGAAACGTCTGCAGCGAATACAAAACGCCTCCGTCGTCCTCGACATACCCCGCAACAGCCACATCTCCACCCACCTGAGACACCTGCACTGGCTTCCCGTCAACAAAAGGATCACCTTCCGGCTCCTCACCCACGCACACAAAGCCCTCCACAACAAGGGACCCGAATACCTCAACCGTCGCCTCAGTTTCTACACGCCCACCCGTCAACTTCGCTCCGCCAACCTCGCACTCGCCGCCGTCCCTCGCATCTGCCGCACCACAGCAGGTGGGAAATCCTTCTCCTACCTGGCAGCCAAGACATGGAACTCCCTCCCCGCCAACCTCAGGACCACCCAGGACCACCCTGCATTCCGGAGGCAGCTCAAAACCTGGCTCTTCGAGCAGCAGTAAACCCCTCCCCCTAGCGCCTTGAGACCCTCACGGGTGAGTAGCGCGCTTTATATATGTTTTTGATTTGATTTGATTTGGGTGAGGATCTCCCTCACCGGACTTTTTGCTTCATGTTAGACAGAATATTGTAGCTGCGGTTGGGGTGTAGACCTAACGGGAATAACATGACAAGGAGACTCCTTGTCCCAACCTACATGATTGCGATATAATGCAGGTGCCTGCGCTAAAGCCCATTCAGAAGCGTAGGCTTCTTTGTCTGCTTCCAGAACAAGATCAGAGAAAGAAGGTAAAATGACATCTTAACCATGCGGGAGCTTGCGGACGTGTTCAGGTGGCCAGTCTCTTTCGGCCAATAGGATATCACTAGTAAGTTCATCCCAAAATATCACACTAATGGTGCGCTCCACGTCTCCCTCTATCTGAATTTTTAAATCATAAACCCTAACGGGGGAGAACGCAACCATCCGCTGTTTCAACTGCGATGTAATCGCTAGTTGCTGTCGCATCCAGATGATCTTTCAGACTCTGGCGACATATTGTGACCTCTGCCGCACTGTCTAACAGAGTCACTGCCCACGTCTTGTTCCTCAACAGTGTTCTTAAGTACACTGGCATCTTTAGCTGTCAGTGCTGCCACCTTCTTCTTTTTAAACTGTGGCTTTTGCTGAGGAGTCTTCTCTTCTTTTTTAATGGTGGACTGCGGAGAGTCTTTCTTTTCTTTCACGTATTCAGGACGTTGATCTTGACAGCCCCCTCTCTCGCTACGTCAATCTGGTGCGTCCTGAAAGGAACGAGAGGGACATGAATCAGTATACCTGTCTGGAGTTTTAATGTTCTCCCTATTTCTGAGATTATGGCCCTCATTACAACCCTGGCGGTCGGTGTTAAAGCAGCATTAAGACCGCCAACAGGCCGGCGGTAAAAAAAATGGAATTATGAACGGGGCGGAAACCGCCAACATAGACAGCCACTTTAACACTCCGACCCCCACGGAGGTAGAAACAAACAGCATGCCGGTCACCGCCAACAGACAGGCGGAAGACAATGTACTGCCCACACCATTAAGAGAGGCCAATCTGCCACCTTTTCCAGGGCGGATTCAATGTGAACAAAAACACGGTGGAAACAGGACTTGGAAGGGAAAACGCTCACCTCTACACACCCCACGAGGAACCAGGATGCCATGGAGCCAGAGTTCCAAATTCTACCTGCCATTCTCTTCCTGCTCCTCCACCAGGAGCACGACCGATGGCGGCGACCACCACAGTGAGTACTGCACCTACGACACAGGGGAGGGGGGAGGGAAAAGAGAGTGACACACACATGCAACACGCAACTCCCCCACCCCCACCCTCACACACAACAACACACACACAAATACATGTCGAAACATTACATTTACACCCCCTAAACCCCCCTGGAAGAACGCAAGGACAAAAGGAAATGATTTGAACGATTGTAATGAGTAAAAATCCATTAGTCAAAAATGTATATACACTATTAACAAATATGTACACCAAGATTTCAAGTCCATGTACTGCACCTACATAGTCCGTGGACCACTGGGCCCAAAATGCATGGGCGAGACCCACACAAGATACCCAATCAAAATAGAGAGAACACTGCTGGGGCATCAGATCGAAATAAAACAGGCACCTCAGGGGGAAGGGAAGGGGGGGCACTTCAGCAGGATGAGTGCACGACGCCAGCTCCACGAGGGGGCTCCATGCCCATTGAGGTATCCTGGGGAGTGCAAAGCCACAGTCTCTCAAGTCTCTCCAGTGGGTGGGTTGCCCACTGCTTTATCCTGGGGAGTGCAAAGCCACAGTCTCTCAAGTCTCTCCAGTGGGTGGTTTGGCCACTGCTTTATCCTGGGGAGTGCAAAGCCACAGTCTCTCAAGTCTCTCCAGTGGGTGGTTTGCCCACTGCTCTATCCTGGGGAGTGCAAAGCCACAGTCTCTCAAGTCTCTCCAGTGGGTGGTTTGCCCACTGCTCTATCCTGGGGAGTGCAAAGCCACAGTCTCTCAAGTCTCTCCAGTGGGTGGGTTGCCCACTGCTTTATCCTGAGGAGTGCAAAGCCACAGTCTCTCAAGTCTCTCCAGTGGGTGGTTCACCCACTGCTTTCTCCTGGGGAGTGCAAAGCCACAGTCACTCAAGTCTCTCCAATGGGTGGTGTTGGAAAATGGGTTATTGGTAGGGCAGGTAGGTACCTACACCTAGCAACAAGTCACTAACCTCCACATAGGTACAGTTAGGTCTCAGTAAATTAATCCCAGCTCTACCCTTGGTAGCTTGGCATCGAGCGTCAAGGCTTAACTTAGGAGACAAAGGGGGTGATTCTAACCCTGGCGGTCGGTGTTAAAGTGGCGGCCAACCCGCCAACAGGCTGGCGGTCCAAAAAATGGAATTCTGACCCTGGCGGGAACCGCCAACACAGCCCGCCAACTTAACACTCCGACCGCCGCGGCGGTACAGACAAACAGCGCGGCGGTCACCGCCAACAGGCAGGCGGCAGACAATGTACCGCCCACACTATCACAACTCACCAATCCGCCACCTTTTCCGGGGCGGGAGCACCGCCGATAAAAACACGGCGGAAACAGACTACGAACGGGAAAACGCTCACCTCTACGCACTCCACGAGGACGGAGGACAGCATGGACCCCGAATTGAACATCATACCTGCTCTCGTCTACCTTCTCATATACCACGAGTACGAAGTCCGGCGCAGACGACAACGGTGAGTACTGCACCTACGACACACGGGAGGGGGAGGACGAAAGGTTACGGGCACACACATATGCACCCCCCCCCCCCCCCCAATCATGTACTCACCAATGCAGAGCACCAAGTCACAGTGACACCACCCAAACACCCCTGAAAAATGCTAGGACATAATCATATTTGGAATAAATATTTATGTACCAAAAAGCTCCAGAAAATTAGCGTACAACCATGAAAGATATCCACAACAAAACAAATGACATACAAATCAGTGTATAACTGAAGTACCAAGTCCTGCACATCCTACGAATTCAGCATGTCCGTGGGCCAAAGTCTTGAGAAACAAGGGCAAAGCCCACACAGGAGACCTGAGTCCTTTGGAGAGAACACTGCAGGGGCATCAGATGTAAAAACTACAGGCACCTCAGGGGGAAGGGAAGGGGGGGGCACCACAGCCACATGAGTCCACGACGCCAGATCCACGAGGAGCCACCATGCCCACTGTTCAATCCTGGGGAGTGCAAAGCCACAGTCTATCAATGTCTCTACAGTGGGTGGGCTGCCCACTGGACCAACCTGGGGAGTGCAAAGCCACAGTCTCTCAATGTCTCTACAGTGGGTGGGCTGCCCACTGTTCAATCCTGGGGAGTGCAAAGCCACAGTCTCTCAATGTCTCTACAGTGGGTGGGCTGCCCACTGGACCAACCTGGGGAGTGCAAAGCCACAGTCTCTCAATGTCTCTACAGTGGGTGGGCTGCCCACTGGACCAACCTGGGGAGTGCAAAGCCACAGTCTCTCAATGTCTCTGCAGTGGGTGGATTGCCCACTGGACCATCCTGGGGAGTGCAAAGCCACAGTCCATCATGTGGATGACAGTCTCCACTGGTCAAGGAGGAGGCATGGTGGGCACAATGAACCATCAACGGTGCTTGAGACGGCGGTGCCCTGTTCAGCGGTGCTTGAGACGGCGGGGCCCAGCGGAGCGGTGCTTGAGAGGAAGGGCCCAGCGGAGCGGTGCTTGAGACGGCGGGGCCCAGCGGAGCGGTGCTTGAGACGAAGGGCCCAGCGGAGCGGTGCTTGAGACGGCGGTGCCCAGCGGAGCGGTGCTTGAGAGGAAGGGCCCAGCGGAGCGGTGCTTGAGACGGCGGGGCCCAGCGGAGCGGTGCTTGAGACGGCGGGGCCCAGCGGAGCGGTGCTTGAGAGGAAGGGCCCAGCGGAGCGGTGCTTGAGAGGAAGGGCCCAGCGGAGCAGTGCTTGAGACGGCGGGGCCCAGCGGAGCGGTGCTTGAGAGGAAGGGCCCAGCGGAGCGGTGCTTGAGAGGAAGGGCCCAGCGGAGCAGTGCTTGAGAGGAAGGGCCCAGCGGAGCGGTGCTTGACAGGAAGGGCCCAGCGGAGCGGTGCTTGAGAGGAAGGGCCCAGCAGAGGGGTGCTTGAGACGGCGGGGCCCAGCGGAGCGGTGCTTGAGAGGAAGGGCCCAGCGGAGCGGTGCTTGAGAGGAAGGGCCCAGCGGAGCGGTGCTTGAGAGGAAGGGCCCAGCGGAGCGGTGCTTGAGAGGAAGGGCCCAGCGGAGCGGTGCTTGAGAGGAAGGGCCCAGCAGAGCGGTGCTTGAGACGGCGGGGCCCAGCGGAGCGGTGCTTGAGACGGCGGGGCCCAGCGGAGCGGTGCTTGAGAGGAAGGGCCCAGCGGAGCGGTGCTTGAGAGGAAGGGCCCAGCGGAGCGGTGCTTGAGAGGAAGGGCCCAGCGGAGCGGTGCTTGAGACGGCGGGGCCCAGCGGAGCGGTGCTTGAGACGGCGGGGCCCAGCGGAGCGGTGCTTGAGAGGAAGGGCCCAGCGGAGCGGTGCTTGAGAGGAAGGGCCCAGCGGAGCGGTGCTTGAGACGGCGGGGCCCAGCGGAGCGGTGCTTGAGAGGAAGGGCCCAGCGGAGCGGTGCTTGAGAGGAAGGGCCCAGCGGAGCGGTGCTTGAGAGGAAGGGCCCAGCGGAGCGGTGCTTGAGAGGAAGGGCCCAGCGGAGCGGTGCTTGAGACGGCGGGGCCCAGCGGAGCGGTGCTTGAGAGGAAGGGCCCAGCGGAGCGGTGCTTGAGACGGCGGGGCCCTGTTCAGCGGTGCCTATCTCCACGGCGGGGCCCTGTTCAGCGGTGCTCTTCTGCACCGCGGGCCCTGTTCAGCGGTGCCTATCTCCACGGCGGGGCCCTGTTCAGCGGTGCTCTTCTGCACCGCGGGCCCTGTTCAGCGGTGCCTATTTCCACGGCGGGGCCCTGTTCAGCGGTGCTCTTCTGCACCGCTGGCCCTGTTCAGCGGTGCCTATCTCCACGGCGGGGCCATGTTCAGCGGTGCTCGTCTGCACCGCGGGCCCTGTTCAGCGGTGCCCATCCAGCAGGTCAAGGGAGCCAGACCTGGCCTGGACTCCCTGTTCAGTCGCCCTCGGACCGTGACGTATCTGGACCCTTCGGGGACGGACTCCTGGCCTCCTTAGTGTCCTCCTTCCCAGCTGGGATGTGGCATGTGGGGTCCACCTTCTCCGCGCTCCTGCTGCCCTTCCGCTCCTTTGATGGGGCTCTCGGGCCCTTGCCTCCCCCAGATGGTGTGGGTGGTGAAGTGGCCGCACATTGCTCCTTGGGGGCAGCCCTGTCGGTCCTCGCACGGCGGTCCTTGGTTTTGCGGGTCCTCTTGCCGGGGGGGGGGCTGGACGTGTCCTTGCTGCAGCTCGATGTGTCACTGCTGGCAAAGGGTGGGCTCCAGAACCCAGGCACAACAGTGACACCCGAAGCTGGGCTGGTGGTGGCTGCGGTGCTCTTGGGACTCTTTGAAGATGGATGGGGGAGGTCATCGGGGGGAAAGAGGTTAAGGTTAGCCAGGTAAAGTTTTTTAGGGCCAAGGTAAAGGGTAGGAGAAGTGGAGATGGAAGTGGAGGTAGAGGAGGTGGTTGTAGGATAGTCAGGTGTGCTGTCATTGGGTGAAGGTGCTGGTGCTGTAGGCTGTCGTGAGGTGGGTGGCTGCCTGCGTTTGTGTGTCTTGGAAGAGGGGGTGACAGACACAGTGGGAGAGGACACAGGGGACGTGTACATGGCAGTGGGGGTGGTGACTGCACGAGTGTGGACTGTACTGGAGGGTGAGGTGGTGATGGAAGCACTGGCTGATGTTGGGGTGCATGCAGGTGTGAGTGTAGACGTCACAGGGAGGGAGGAGGGAGACGAGGAGGAGGGGGACACAGGGGTGGCAGTGGCTGTTGGCATGTCTGCATCTGGGTGTTGCTCGGGTGAGTGTTTGCGGGATCTGTGGTGCTTGTGTTTGGATGAGCTGCTCTTGGGTGTTGAGGTGTGTGCAGGCTGGTCTGATGGTGTGGATGGGATAGGCTGAGGAACAGGAGACAGAGACAGGCTGGAGGCAGTCAGAAGAGGGAGGCTGGAAACAGGGACAATGGCTGCCGTCAGTGCTGAGGCCAGAGCAGTGAACGCTCGTTGATGGGCAGCCTGACCCGAATGAATGCCCTCCAGGTACGCATTGCTCTGTTGCACCTCCCTTTGCACACCCTGGATGGCATTCAGAAGGGTCGTCTGCCCAACAATGAGCGTCCTTACCAGGTCAATGAGCTCCACACTGAGGGCAGCAGGGGCAACAGGGGCAGGGGCTGAGGTGCCTGGGGCGAAGGAGACGCGTGCCTTCCTGGGCGAAGCGGCACGGAGCGAAGACTGAGGGGCTGCTGGGAGGGCAGGGCTGGTGCGCTGGGTGGCGGCTGTACCTGTAGAGGCGGGGGGCACGGATGTTGCCGCCACCCCTAGGGAGCTCCCATCCGAGGACGTGTCGCTTTCGCTGCTCTCACCAGCGGTCCCCGTCGTGGTGCTCCCCTCCGGATCACTGGTGCCCTCGGTGTCTGTTCCTGGGCCCACCGGGGCCTTGTGTCCTGCAGCTCCCTCGTGCTCCGATGCCATATCTCCTCCGCCTGATGATGCTAATGCACACATGCACAAGAAGATGAAGAGAAAGGGTGGGGGGAGAAAAAAGAAGACCAGGTTGAGTGCATGCAATGTCAACACCGTTGGCGGAGAGGACAGACACAGGTGCCTAATGCACTAAGCCGCGCATTCGGGGTACACTACTCAGTACTACTGACTAAGACAATAGGCCAAGAGACGTCAAACGCGCACATGGGAGATGCTGGACCTTCAATGGCTGTACTTGTCACCCTACAGAGGTGGGGGCCGGGGGCACAGGGCCATGCCTAAGGGAGAGGACTACACTACAGAAAGCGCCCTGGCCTAATGTCACCCACAGCCCTCCTCCCCCACCCAGACGCCTCCACTGCGCAGAAAGATAGGAGAATGTGCTGATACTCACCCCCTTGTGTCTGCTGTGATGTCTTAATGCGCCCATCCAATTCAGGGTAGGCCACCGCCAGGATCCGGGACATCAGGGGGGTCATGGTGCGACTGGCACCCCTCCTAGGTTGGGAGGCCATCCCCAGCAGTGTTTCTGCGGTCTTCCTTGTTCCGCGGCGGATGTCCTCCCACCTCTTGCGGCAGTGGGTGCCCCGTCTGTTGTGGACCCCCAAGGTCCGGACTTCCTTGGCGATGGCACGCCAAATATCGATCTTCTGATGGGCGCTGACCTATTAGACATGTACAGGGTGGAAAGGAGGAAATCATCAATGGCCTGCATGTTAGATGTAATTGGCCCCCCCCACCCACTTTGCCATATGGCACATGCTCTCATCTGTCGGGCGTTGCACTCCTCATTCGCCCCCCACCCCACCCCACCAACTTACATCCACCCCAATCCACACAGGCATAGCCCATTCCATTAGCACCCGGGGTACTCACTTGTTGGTCTGGAGGACCGTAGAGTAGCGCATACTGGGGGAGGACCCCATCCACGAGCTTGTCCAATTCTTCAGACGTGAAGGCAGGGGCCCTTTCCCCAGTCACAGCAGCCATTGTATCTTCCAGACCGAGGTCACAGCAGCACTTGCAGTATAGGTCCTCTCCTGTGGATGATCAGGTCTCGAGTGATTAAGCAGATAGAAAATGGCGGTCACGTCCGCGGCGGTGCGTACCGCGGCGGTGCGTACCGCGACCGCCGGCGCACTTCGTTATTGGCTCCTGAAACCCATAGGCTTCAATGTTAACCAATGCGGCTTTGCGCCGCGATCTTCGACCGCCTACCGCCACGGTGTGCCCCGCCAGCGCAGTGACCTCACATCCCATTGTCCCACTTCACAGGTCAGGCAGCCGCCATTTCAAGGGCCCACATGGCTTAATTTTGACTGCGACCCACAGGCCTAGGCCTTGCATTGCCACACATACACGCCTTTCAACCCATTGCCATTCTTTAACTGTGCAAGCTGTCTGTACGTACCTGTGGTTTGGCTGACTCTGTGCTCCATGTTGTCCTTCCTAGGCACCGTCCGCTGGGACTTGGGATGAGAAGGAGGAATCCTCGCGTGTACCGACCGCTGGTGGACCTGTCGACAATGGAAGAACGCCATATAATCCTTCGATACCGACTTGACCGTGCCACTATCCATGAACTGTGTGCCCAGCTGGAGCCAGCCCTGATGTCCCCCATCCGCCAACCCACAGGGATTCCCCCTCTGGTGCAGGTTTTGTCAGTCCTCCATTTTTTGGCCAGTGGGTCATTCCAGACCACAGTGGCCATGTCATCTGGAATGTCTCAGCCTATGTTTTCCAAGATTTTGAGCAGAGTGTTGTCTGCCCTGATGAAACTCATGCGGAGCTACATCATTTTCCCCGAGGAGGGTGACTTGCCCACAGTGAAGGGTGATTTCTATGCCCTTGGACATATCCCCAACATCATTGGTGCCATTGATGGGACCCATGTGGCTTTGGTACCCCAAAAGACGATGAGCAGGTGTACCGAAACAGAAAGAATTATCATTCGATGAATGTCCAGGTGGTCTGTTTGGCTGACCAGTACATCTCCCATGTAAATGCCAAGTTCCCAGGGTCAGTGCATGATGCGTATGTGATGCGAAATAGCAGCATCCCCTATGTGATGGAGCAGCTACAGAGACAACGTGTGTGGCTAATAGGTGACTCTGGTTACCCCAACCTGCCGTGGCTACTGACCCCAGTAAGGAATCCCCGGACAAGGGCAGAGGAACGCTACAATGAGGCCCATGGGCGTACAAGGAGGGTGATTGAGCGAACCTTTGGCCTCCTGAAGGCCAGGTTTAGGTGCCTGCATATGACTGGTGGATCCCTAATGTACTCACCAAAGAAGGTGTGCCATATCATCGTGACGTGCTGTATGCTTCACAACCTGGCTTTGCGACGCCAGGTGCCTTTCCTGCAGGAGGATGGTCCAGATGGTGGTGTTGTAGAAGCCGTGGAGCCTGTGGAGAGTGAAGAGGAGGAAGACTCTGAGGACGACACAGACAATAGGGACAGAGTGATACAACAGTATTTCCAGTAACACCCAGGTAAGAATCAGCCACGCCATTTCACAATTGCTTCTAGCCTCCTGCATCTATACTTTCTGTAGTTCCCCACAGATGTTTTTTATTAATTTATGCCTTTCCCTTCCCTTCTCAGTGCTGTCTGACTCAGTACCTGACTTCTGCTTGGTTCGCCCATGAAATACAGCGTATTGACATTGGTATGTTGTCATGACTAATTGACAGAACAGAAATTGAACAGTAATATGTTATCCCTTTGTTAATAATACAGCATGACTCAAAACAGGTTTGTGTGCAAAATGTGATTTATTTACAGTGCTAGATACCGGTACATGTGATTCTAAGGGTGATGGGTGGGGGTGGAGGAATATCCATGGCAGAGTCCAGTTCTCAGTCTCACAGGTGCATTGTTCTTTTGCCTGTGGAAGGATGGAGCATAGGCAGTTCATGGTTGGACAGGGTGGCAATGTGGGACAGTGGGAAGACTTGAGGGGGTATGTCCTGCTGGCGGGGGTCTTGACATCCTACTCTGTCTTTTTCTTTGGTCTCAGGCTCCTCTTACGGGGTGGTTGTTCTTCAGCAGGAGGTGGGGTTCTGGGGGGCTGTCGAGGTGTTGGGACCTCCTGTCCACTAGCGCCGGTGGAGGTGGTAGGCTGTTCCTGGTCCGGCCTAGTGACAGGGGCCCTGTGTGGTGCACCATGGTCCCGCAAAGCGTCCTCTATCCTGTGGAGGGCCAGGACGATGGTCCCCATTGCGGTCCCGATGATTCTCAGCTCCTCCCTGAAGCCCATGTAGCGTTCCTCCTGCTGTGCCTGGATCTCAGTGAACCTGGCCAGTACCGTCGCCATCGTTTCTTGGGAGTGGTGGTAGGCCCCCATGAGGGTGGTGAGGGCCTCTTGGAGAGTGGGTTCCCTGGGCCTCTCCTCCCCCCCCTGTCGCACAGCAGCCCTCCGAGCTGCCCGGTTTCCCCCGGCCTCTGTCCCCTGGCCGGTGTGCCCGCTCCCACTGCCCCCAGGTCCCTGTTGTTGTTGGGGTGTCGGGTTAGCCTGGGTGCCCTGTAGTGGCAGACACACCGCTGATTGAGCTGTCCTAGAGACAGAGGCATGGGCCCGCTGGGTGGGAGCTGTGCTGGTGTCGGCAGAGGGGGTCGGGTCTGGTGTGGCCTGTGTCTGGGTGAGGGGAACCGACTGCCCAGAGGTCCCCGATGGTCCGGGCTGGTCATCAGGTTCACTGTCGACAGAGCTGCTATCCTCAGTGTGGGCCTGTTCCGGTGGTGGGATGGACACTTCTGGACCCTCCTGGCTGGTGTGTTGTCGTTCGGGTCCTGCATGGGGTAAGAGAGTTTGGTTATTGTTTCTGTGTGTGCAATAGCATGCGTGTTGTGGGTGCCCTTGTCCCCCAGTGCAGGCATTCCCTGGAGGGAGGTGTTGTGAGGGTATTTAGTGGGGGGGAGGGGTTAGTGCAGTGGTCATGCTTAGGTGATGGGTGCCTATGGTTTGTGTTGGCATGCAGGAGTTGGTGTTGGGATGGGTGGGTTGTGCTGGTGAGACATTGTCAGGAAGAATGTGTGCTGGGGGGTTGGGGGTGAGGGTGGGGGTGTGGGTTGGCATGCTGGTGGGGTGTGGGGGATATAGTAGTTGAGATGGGACTTACCAGAGTCCATTCCTCCAGCTACTCCTGCGAGGCCCTGAGGATGCAGGATGGTCAAGACCTCTTGTTCCCACAATGTAAATTCGGGAGGGGTGGGTGGGGGTCCGCCGCCAGTCTTCTGGACCGCGATGTTGTGCCTCGAGACCATCGACCGGACCTTCCCCCGTAGGTCGTTCCATCTTTTGCGGATGTCCTCCCTATTCCTGGGATGCTGTCCCACCGCGTTGACCCTGTCCACGATCCGCTGCCATAGCTCCGCCTTCCTGGCTATACTGGTGTGCTGCACCTGCGAGCCGAAGAGCTGGGGTTCCACTCTTAGGATTTCCTCCACCATGACCCGGAGTTCTTGGTCCGAAAAGCGTGGATGCCTTTGGGGTGCCATGGGGAGGTGTGGGTGAGGTGTGGGGTGGTGTATGTGATGAGGAGTGTGTTGGTGAGTGGTGCTTTGTGCTACTATGTGGTGTGTGTGATGGTGTAGTGTGCCTCAGTGTGTCTTGCTTTGGATTGTCTGCTGTGTCTCTCTCTCCTTCTCTCAGTATTTGGGGTCGCAGGGGTTTGTGGGTGATGTGGGTGTGTGTTTTATAGTTGGTTGATTGTGTGGGAGTGGTGTGTGTATGTGTATCAGGTGTGTGTTTTTCAAATTGTCCAATGTGGCTGTGTTTTGGTGATGTGTGTGTATTCTGACCGCGGCGGTGTGTACCGCCAATGGAATACCGCGTTTGAATGACCGCCGTGTGGATTCGTGGGTCGTAATGGCATGGGCGTATTTCTGTTGGCGTGACGGTGGAGGTTTGGTCATCTCCAGTTTATCGCTGCCCGCCGATGTGGCGGGCTGCAGTGGAGGACGGATTTTTGAAGGTTTGGCCGTTGTGGGTCAGAATGACCGTGGCGGTTGACCGCGGCCGCGGCGGTGTTATGGCGGTCTTCTGACCGGCGGTAAGGGCATTTTACCGCCGAGGTCAGAATCACCCCCAAAGGGCCTGATTCTAACTTTGGAGGACAGTGTTAAACCGTCCCAAAAGTGGCGGATATACCACCTACCGTATTACGAGTCCATTATATCCTATGGAACACGTAATACGGTAGGTGGTATATCCGCCACTTTTGGGACGGTTTAACACCGTCCTCCAAAGTTAGAATCAGGCCCAAAGTGTAAAGCATTCAAATATCACAAAACAGTAATTAAATAAAACACAGGAAACAGTTTAATAATCCAAAACCAATTTATAAATATAGCTTATCTTTTTATCTTTAAAATGACACAAAAACGATTAAAATCGGTTCAGGGGAACCGGAGATATGAATTTTTAAAGTATTATTATTTTCTAGCGCTTAGAAACAAAAAGCGCCAATCGGGTCATCTGGTTGCACCAGGACCGGGGCAAAGTCAAACTTTCAGGCCGACCGCGATGGAGCCCTGCTCGGCTACAAGTCGCGGGAGGCCTCGGTTAAAAAGTTACCTTCTGACTTAGTCTCTTTTTTGATGTTTTTCTTCCCCGGGACGAACCTGCCAGTTGGATCCGACCTCCTGGAGCCCTTGTCCGGATACGCGAAGTCGGTTTCCTCAGTGGTGATTTTTACCTTCGGACTTAGTCGTTTTTTCGAGATGAAAATCCTTCGACCGGGGTAAACCTGGATCTTGATCCGACGTCCGTGGAGCCCTTCTCGGATACGATGGCTGGAAGGTCCCGGTCAACTTTTTACGTTCGGACTTAGGGCCTCATTCCGACCCGGACGGGCGGCGGACGCCGCCCGCCGGGCGGAAACCGCCCAAACACCGCCCCGCGGTCAGAAGACCGCGGGGGGCATTTCAACTTTCCCGCTGGGCCGGCGGGCGATCTGCTAAAGATCGCCTGCCGGCCCAGCGGGAAAGCGCCTTCCACGAGGATGCCGGCTCCGAATGGAGCCGGCGGAGTGGAAGGTGTGCGACGGGTGCTGTGGCACCCGTCGCGCTTTTCAGTGTCTGCTAAGCAGACACTGAAAAGCAATGTGGGGCCCTGTTAGGGGGCCCCTGCAGTGCCCATGCCATTGGCATGGGCACTGCAGGGGCCCCCAGGGGCCCCACGACACCCGTTCCCACCAGCCAGGTTCTGGCGGTGTAAACCGCCAGAACCAGGCTGGCGGGAAGGGGGTCGGAATCCCCATGGCGGCGCAGCTTGCTGCGCCGCCATGGAGGATTCCCATGGGCAGCGGGAAACCGGCGGGAGACCGCTGGTTTCCCGTTTCTGACCGCGGCGTTACCGCCGCGGTCAGAATGCCCATGAATGCACCGCCAGCCTGTTGGCGGTGCATTCGCTGCCCTCGGCCCTGGCGGATTCAATCCGCCAGGGTCAGAATGAGGGCCTTAGTCTCTTTTTTGGATGTTTTTCTTTACCGGGACGAACCACGAAGTCAGGCCGGGTCGCGGTTGAGGCAAGCCGGCTAGAATTTCCGCGTCAGGTCGGTCACTTTATGGAGCTTTTTTTCAAAAATTCTCCAATCTTTTCCAAACTTCTGGGGCTTCACCCAGATGTTCTTTTAAGGTTCTTTTGGGGTCCACAGCTCACCCCAAGGGTCCAGAAGTTCTGTGATGGTCCTTGGGAAGTGCGGACTTCAACTCCCAGAATACACCTGGCGCAAACTCCTTTTTGGCCACTGGACAGTGGTCAGCTGGTCACTTTTTCAGGAGTTGGTGCAGGGGACTCTGGATAGCAATTTTTCACCTGTAGCAAACAGGGAGTCCCTCCTTGAACCAGTTGAAGCCAGGCAAAGTCCTTCTTGTGGTGAAGCCCAAGTGTGCAGCTGGTGCAGTCTTTCTGAGTGCAGGGTCCAGGTGCAGGCCAGGGGTCCAGCAGGGCAGTCCTTCTTCTCCTTGTAGTTCCTTCTTCTTGAAATTTGGTGGGGATCTGAGGTGTGGGTGCAGGTCTGCCAGTTTTATCCTTGCTCCTGGGTGAAAAGCAGGGGGGCCCTGGTTCTCCAATCAGGGACAGGGTCGTCCCCCTGTGATGACCACTTCCTGGGAAGTGTGGCAAAAATCCATCCCAGAAGGCAACAGTCTCTAAAAATCCAAAATGGATGAATCAGATTTTTGGAGGAGAGATCTGGCTGAGCCCACCCACTGGTGTGGCTAAAAATCATAAACACACCCCTCTCCTGCCCTCTCCTAATCTAATCAAGGGGGCACCTAGCTGTCTGGGGTTGCAGGATGTGGGGGTGTTGCTGGGTGCTCCAGATGTCCTTCTCTGCCTTTGAAGACCAGTTTGGCAGCCCTCCCCCTTCCTGCCTCACCATCTGCTGAGGGGAGATTCTCTCCCCCAAGCACATTCCTTTGTGTGAAGCCAGGCCACTTCACACCTCATTAAAGTAGCCTGGCAGAAGCTGCTGCAGGCTGGCCAATCAGAGCACAGCAGCAAAAACAATGCAGAGCTGAAATTGGCAACTTTTTAGGTAAAGTCTAAACTTTTTACCTGAACTAGTTATATTAAATCCAACAACTGGAAGTTGTGGGATTTATTATAACAATCAATTTGATACCAAATTCTTGGTATGTAACATTTAAGGAGACTTTAAAATTTAAAATAAAGTCTGCCCATTCTAGCCTATGAAGGCCATTTACTTCAATGAGGGAAAAACGAATTTGGCTGTTTTTACCTCACCAGGGCTTATAAATCTATTTGTATAAAGTCCCTGCTTATAGTTACATGGCACCCAGCCCTAGGGGCACATAGGGCACACCTTAGGGGTGACTTATATGTAAAAATAAGATAGTTTAAGACTTTGGAAGTACCTTTAATTCCAAAGTTGAATTTGCATATAACTTTAATTTAAAAGCAGCCAGCAAGGCAGGCTTGCTTTTAAAATGACACTGGGCACCTCAGCAATGCACCTAGGTGTGCACCACCTATGCTGTGGTCCCTAAACCTACATGCCCTACCATATACTAGGGACTTATAGGTAGGTTCACTTAGGCAATTATAATAAGCCTAATTTGCATATCCATTTTACACAGAGCACTGGCCCTGGGACTGGTAAGCAGTACCCAGGGCACAGCCAAGAGTCAGTAACCACCAGTACCTATCCAGCAAGAGTGGGGTTGATCAGGCAAAAAAAAGGACTTTCCTACACTGCCCCCCCCCCCAGATGAAAGGTGATGGGTACTAACCTACACCCTGGTAGTCCTCATCAGCTAAGTGGAAAAACCTGGAAAGGCCATCTGCATTGGCATGAGCAGTCCCAGGTCTGTGCTCCACTGTGAAGTCCATCCCCTGTAGGGAAATGGACCACCTTAACAGTTTTGGGTTCTCCCCCCTCATCTGCATCAACCATCTGAGAGGTCTGTGGTCAGTTTGTACACGGAAGTGAGTGCCAAACAAGTAAGGCCTCAACTTCTTCAGGGACCAAACCACAGCAAAGGCCTCCCTCTCAATGGCACTCCATTTTTTCTCTCTGGGGAGTAGTCGCCTGCTGATGAAGGCAACTGGGTGATCATGGCCCTCTTCATTAACTTGTGCTAACACTGCCCCAATCCCTTCCTCTGAAGCATCTGTTTGCACTACAAATTCCTTGCTATAGTCAGGGGCCAGTAACACTGGTGCTGAACACATAGCCTGTTTTAGGGTGTCAAAAGCTTTTTGACACTCTGGGGTCCAAATGACCTTCTTGGGCTGTTTCTTGGAGGTAAGCTCAGTTAGAGGGGCCACTATGGTCCCACAATTTCGAACAAACCTCCTGTAATACCCAGTCAGGCAAAGAAAGGCCCTGACCTGAGTCTGGGTTTTTGGAGCCTCCCAATCCAGGATAGTCTGGATCTTGGGCTGGAGAGGTTGTACATGGCCTCCACCAACAAGGTGGCCCAGGTACACAACAGAACTTTGCCCTATCTGGCACTTGCTTGCCTTGATAGTCAGGCCTGCTTGAAGCAGGGCCTGAAGCACTTCCTTCAGGTGGACCAGGTGGTCCCTCCAGGTGGAACTAAATACAGCTATATCATCTAGATAAGCTGCACTAAAAGATTCCAACCCAGACAGGACTCTATTCACCAACCGTTGGAAGGTGGCAGGAGCATTTTTCATCCCGAAGGGCATCACCTTGAACTGAAAGTGGCCCTCTGGTGTGGAAAATGCTGACTTCTCCTTAGCTCTTGGACTTAAGGCAATCTGCCAATATCCTGAGGTCAGATCAAATGCGCTCAGGAATTTGGCAGCCCCCAACCTGTCAATGAGCTCATCAGCTCTAGGTATGGGGTGAGCATCAGTCCTAGTGACTGCATTTAGACCTCTGTAGTCCACACAGAATCTTAATTCTTTCTTCCCACCTTGGGGATTAGCTTTGGGCACCAGTACCACTGGACTGGACCAAGGACTATCAGAGGGCTCAATTACCTTCAGGTCCAACATCTTAGCCACTTCAGCTTTGATGTTGGCCTTGACCTGGTCAGCCAGCCTGTACAGCTTGTTCTTGACAGGCAAGCTGTCACCAGTGTCAACATCATGGACACACCAATTGGTGAGTCCAGGGGTCAGGAAGAACAGACTAGCAAACTGTTCCAAGACTTGCTTACAGTCTTGTTGTTGCTGATCTGTCAATTTGGGAGAGAGTACCACTCCCTCCACTGACCCATCTTTTGCCTTTGAGGACAGGAGGTCTGGCAGAGGTTCACCCTCCTCCTCCTTCCCTTCATCAGTGACCATCAGCATGGTCATGTCTGCCCTGTCCTGGTGGGGTTTCATCCTGTTTACATGTAGGATCCTTTGAGGATTCCTGGGGGTGCCAAGGTCCACCAAGTAGGTGACCTCACCTTTTTTCTCTAGGATTGGATAGGGCCCAGTCCATTTGGCCTGTAGTGCCCTAGGAGCCATGGGCTCCAAAACCCACACCAGCTGTCCTGGGTGATACTCAGGCATGGTAGCCTTTTGATCATGCCAGAGCTTCATGAGCTCCTGACTGGCCTCCAGGTTTCTGCTTGCCTTCTTCATATACTCAGCCATGCGAGACCGCAGGCCTAGTACATAATCCAGCACATTCTCCTTGGATTCCTTGAGAGGCTTTTCCCAAGACTCTCTCACCAAGCACAATGGGCCTCTTACAGGGTGCCCAAACAGTAACTCAAAGGGGTTGAATCCAACCCCCTTCTGTGGCACCTCCCTGTAGGCAAACAGCAGGCATGGGAGGAGGACATCCCATCTCCTCCTGAGTTTGTCAGACAAACCCATGATCATGCCCCTCAGGGTCTTATTGAATCTTTCCACCAGACCATTGGTCTGTGGATGGTAGGGTGTGCTGAACTTATAAGTAACACCACACTCCTCCCACATGGCTTTCAGATAGGCTGACATAAAGTTTGTGCCCCTATCTGAGACCACCTCCTTTGGGAATCCCACTCTGGTGAACACACCAATTAGGGCCCTAGCCACTGTGGGAGCAGTGACTGTCCGGAGGGGTATTGCCTCAGGGTACCTGGTGGCATGGTCCACTACCACCACAATGTACCTGTTACCTAAAGCAGTTGGTGGGTCTAGGGGACCAACAATGTCAATCCCCACCCTCTCAAAGGGAGTCCCAACCACTGGCAGTGGAATGAAGGGAGCCTTTGGCTTGCCCCCTGTCTTGCCACTGGCTTGACAGGTGACACAGGAGCTGCAAAACTCCCTGACTTTTTCTGACATTTCGGGCCAATAAAAATGGTTGACCAGCCTGCTCCAGGTCTTGGTCTGTCCCAAATGACCAGCTAAGGGGATATCATGGCTTAAGGTAAGGAGGAATTCTCTATACTTTTGGGGGACCACTACTCTCCTAGTAGCCCCTTCTTTAAGGGCCCTTGCCTCAGTGTAGAGAACTCCATCCTCCCAGTAAACCTTGTGGGTACCACTGGTATCCCCTTGTTCTTGCCTGGCAGCAGTCTGCCTCAGGCCCTCAAGAGTGGGACACTCTCTTTGTCCCTGGCACAAATCTTCTCTGATGGGCCCACCTGCCCCTTGCAGTTCTGCCAAGTCAGGCAGAGTTTGCAGGGAAGGTGTCCCTCCCTCAGAGTTCAGATCCTCCCCCTCAGGGTTGGATTCTTCCTGACCCTCTGTACTTGTTGGGGCTGGCAAGCCAGACCCAGTGCCTTTTCTCTTTTTCTTGGAGGCTTGGCCCATTGTTCCAGGGTCCAAGTGTCCAGCATTCCCCTGTTGTGCTGCCTGTGACCTGGTCACAGCACACACCCATTCAGGGAGGTCCAGCATCTGTGCATGGACCCTTCTTTCCACTTCTGACCACTCAGATGCTTCAAGATCATTCCCCAGTAGACACTCTACTGGGAGGGCAGGAGATACAGCTACTTTTTTAGGGCCAGTCACACCTCCCCATTCCAGACTCACCATAGCCATGGGATGGAGTTTGGTTCTGGTATCTGCATAAGTCACCTGGTGGAAGACACCAGGTAAGACCTGCTCTGGAGAAACCAGCTTTTCTGCGACCATTGTCACACTGGCTCCTGTATCTCTCAGAGCTTCCACTTCAGTCCCATTGACTTTAGGCCTCTGCCTATACCTCTCCATGATGGGAGGTAAGGTGGCCATAGTTGCAATGTCCACCCCACCCACGGATACTAAGGTGACCTCAGTGTACCCTGATTCCACCCCTGGGCCAACTTCCACCCCCACCCCTACACTAGCAATCCCCTGGGATTGCCCACCAGTGGGGGGCTTCTTGGTGCAGATAGCATCTCCTCTTTTATGTCCTGGCTGATAACAGTCAAAACACTTGCCGGCCTTAGCAAGCTCCTGAAACTTTCCTGCTTTAGCAGGATCATAATTCTTTCCCTGATACCCTTTCCCTTTAAAAGTGAATTGGCTCGGGGCTCCCCCTCCCTGAGAAGTTTTTGGGGACTCTTGTGAGGACTCTTTGGGTTTTTTGTCATCTTTCCCCTGGTTCTTCCCCTGAGAAGAACCATGTCCTCCCTTTTTCTGATCACCCCCTGGGGGTTTCTGGTTAACCCTAGTTCTTAACCAGTCGTCTGCTGCCTCCCCCAGCTCTCTGGGGTTGGTTATCCTAGAGTCTACTAGATACTGGCGGAGCCTCTCTTGGACACAATTAGTTAGAAGGTGCTCCCTCATAATCAAATTGTACAGCCCCTCAAAGGTACTTACCCTGTTGCCCTGTATCCAGCCCTCCAGTACTTTTACTGAAATGTCCACAAAGTCCACCCAGGACTGGGTGCTTGTCTTTTGGGTGTCCCTAAACTTAAGCCTATACTGCTCTGGGGTTAGACCAAACTTTTTAGTCAAGCAACTCTTCATACTGGGGTATGAGTCTGCATCCTCCCCACTCATGGTTAGGAGCCTATCCCACCCAGAGTTGGGAACTAACTCCCAAAGGAGTGAACCCCAGTACTGAGGCTTGACTTTCCTCATCTGGAGGGCCCTCTCAAAGGCCCCCAGCCACTTATCTATGTCATCCCCCTCTACATAAGCAGGAACCACCCCTTTGGGTAATCTGGGGGCAAAACCCCCACCCAGGGACACCTCAGTTTCTTTCTCGCTGCCTCCATCTTTTTTTTCTTTGCTTGCCCACTTTTTCTTTTCTAGGGCAAGCTTATCTGCTTCCAAAGCTATGTAGGCTAGCTGGGCTTCCAGCTCTCTTTCCCTGATGGATGGGTTCTCTCCTCCTGAAAGGACCCCCTTCCTACCACTAGCTTTGGGTCTGGCCCTAGTGACTGTATCCACTGAGGACCGTTCTTCCTCTTCCTCACTTGGGGTCTGATGCCTTCCCTGAGTGGTTAGAGTTAGCATCTTCTTCTTTTTCTTCCTCCTCTGGAGCTTCCTCTGTCTCTACCTCTTGGGCCTCAGCCCATGCTGTCAGGGATTTAATCAGGATTTGCTTCCTGAGATCAGTGGTTGCAGGCAACCCTCTCTCAATACACAACCCCCTAAGCTGGACTACTGTCAGTGTGGGTAGGCTAGCCAGATCAATCTCCATGGTTCCCTAGTTTTGTGTCAACAAAAACTTTTTGCAAAAATTGGTAACAAGAATTTAGAAAAATTACAAAAATTCAATAATTGAAATTAATCCAAATTAATTAAAAAAAAATTAAAATTAAAAATTAAAAACAATTTTTTGCACTAGGACAATTTAAAGGATTTTTAATTTGTTTTATCTAAAACTGTAACGTGATATTGAACACAAGTACAGGATCCCGTCGCTGCTTCCAATTATGTTGGAAAATGGGTTATTGGTAGGGCAGGTAGGTACCTACACCTAGCAACAAGCCACTAACCTCCACATAGGTACAGTTAGGTCTCAGTAAATTAATCCCAGCTCTACCCTTGGTAGCTTGGCATCGAGCGTCAAGGCTTAACTTAGGAGACAAAGTGTAAAGCATTCAAATATCACAAAACAGTAATTAAATAAACACAGGAAACAGTTTAAAAATCCAAAACCAATTTATAAATATAGCTTATATTTTTATCTTTAAAATGACACAAAAACGATTAAAATCGGTTCAGGGGAACCGGAGATATGAATTTTTAAAGTATTATTATTTTCTAGCGCTTAGAAACAAAAAGCGCCAATCGGGTCATCTGGTTGCACCAGGACCGGGGCAAAGTCAAACTTTCAGGCCGACCGCGATGGAGCCCTGCTCGGCTACAAGTCGCGGGAGGCCTCGGTTAAAAAGTTACCTTCTGACTTAGGTGGTCATTCTGACCTCGGCGGTAAAAGGCGCCTACCGCCGGTCAGAAATCCTCCATAATCCCGCCGTGGTCGCGGAAACCCGCCACGGTCATTCTGACCCGCAGAAGGCAAACCTCCGAAAATCCGACCGCCACAACAGACCGCCAGACCAGCGGTCGGCGGAAAAGTGGAGGTGACAAAACCTCCACCGTCACGCCAACAGAAATACGCCCATGCCATTACGACCCACGAATCCACGCGGCGGTCATTCAAACGCGGTATTCCATTGGCGGGATACACCGCCGCGGTCAGAATACACACAAACGAACAAAACTCAGCCACATTGGACGATTTGAATCCCACACACCTGATACACATACACACACCACTCCCACACACACAATACAATATAAAACACCCACCCACATCACCCACAAACCCCTACGCAAAAAAATTCTGAAAGAAGGCCAGAGCGAGACACCAGCATCCACAAACTAACAGCCACAGCCACTCAACACCATCACCCACACACTATCCACACACAAAACAACACACACCACCACACTCAACTCACTTAAATACACATACTCCACCCCACACATCATACACACCACCCCATGGCACCCCAAAGACAACCCCGCTTCACAGACGAAGAACTCAGGGTCATGGTGGAGGAAATCGTTCGGGTAGAGCCCCAGCTGTTCGGCACACAGATATAATACACCAGCATTGCCCGGAGGACGGAGCTATGGCAGAGGATTGTCGACAGGGTCAATGCAGTGGGACAGCACCCCAGAAATCGGGAAGACATCAGGAAGCGATGGAACGACCTACGGGGGAAGGTGCGTTCCATGGTATCCAGGCACAACATTGCCGTGCAGAAGACTGGCGGAGGACCCCCACCTCAACCCCCACAATTCACATCATGGGAGGAGGAAGTCTTGAACATCCTGCATCCTGACGGCCTCGCAGGAGTCGGCGGAGGAATGGATACTGGTAAGTTGAAGCTTCAATACTGCTTCCCCCCCACCTGCATGCCAAATCAGACCCCAACCCTCACCCCCATCCTCGAACCCCACCCTCACCCCCACCCCCATCCTCACCCCCACCCTCACCCCCACCACCATCCTCACCCCCACCACCATCCTCACCCCCACCCCCAGCACACCTATTCCCCGCCAATGTCTCACCATCACAACCCACACATCCCAAAACCTAGGCCTGCATGCGTCCACTAAGCATGGACACCCATCACCAAAGCATGCCCAATGCATATACACATCCCCCCCACAAGCCACCCTCACCAAAGCCCCCACACACGAATGCCAGCACTTGGGGACACGAGAACCCATAGATACACCCATATGCCACACATTGAAACTATAACCATACCTCTATACCCCTGCAGGACCCGACCGTCAACACACCGCGGCGGAGGGGCCAGAATTCTCCACACCCCCCACCCAAGAGGCCGTCAGCGATGACAGCAGCTCTGTCGACCTGGACACCGATGACCAGCCCGGACCATCGGGGACCTCTGGACAGTCGGTTCCCCTCACACAGGCCCAGGCCACTACAGACCCAAACCCCTCTGGGAACACCAGCACAGCTCCCACCCAGCGGGCCCATGCCTCTGTCTCCAGGGCGCGTCAATCTGCGGTGTGTCTACCACTACAGGGCACCCAGGATAACCCACCACCCCAACAACAACAGGGACCTGGGGGCAGTGGTAGTGGGCACACCGGCCAGGGGGCAGAGGCCCAGGGAAACAGGGGAACTCGGAGGGCAGCTGTGCGACAGGGGGGGGAGGAGAGGCCCAGGGAACCCACTCTCCACGAGGTCCTCACCACCATCATGGGAGCATACAACCGCTCCCAGGAGACGATGGCGACGGTACTGGCCCGGTTCCAGGAGATCCAGGTACTGCAGGAGGAACACTATCGGGGGTACAGGGAGGACATCAGAGCCATCAACACCACCCTGGTTACCATGGTAGGGCTGCAGGACCTCGTCAACACCAGGGCGGACACTCAACAACACCCAAGGGCCCCTGCCACTAGCCTGGACCAAGAACAGCCAACCACCTCCGCCGGCGCTAGTGGACAGGAGGCCCCCGCACAGCAGCAGCCCACCAGACCCCCACCTCCTGCAGGAGAAGAACCACCCCGCAAGAGGGCCCTGAGATCTCGCAAGAAGACAGAGTAGGATGTCAAGACCCCCGCCAGCAATGGATACCACCTGATGTCATCCCACTGTCCCACATTGTCACCCTGTCCATCCTTGAACTGCCCATGCTCCATCTCTCCACAGGCCTCTGGACAATGCACCTGTGTGACTGTTACTCTGGACTCTGCCATGGACATTCCTTCACCATAGCCCCCACCCACTTGAAACCACCCATCCCATTTTGAGCACTTAAATAAACACCTATTTTGCACCAAAATATCTGGAGTCTGGCTGTGATTTCAATATATTGTAATTGACATGACAGTGCAAATATGTGCTTGTACATGGTGAAGTCAACAAACAGCTGCCACAAAGCTGTAGTCCATGGGGAAACGAAGCACAGGACTCGTAGTGGGGACCCCAGATCTGAAATAGGGAGGGAAAAGCCAAAACTCAGTCATCATACACTGGGGCAAATAGACAGGCAGCAGAGATGCAGGAGAGTAGTTAACATTTACTAAATTATCTTTGAAATGTTACCTGTGTCCTATTGGAAGTACTGTTCATAGATTCTGTCCCTGTTGTCTGTTTCAGCCCCGTCGTCTTCCTCCTCGTCACTCTCCTCAGGTTCCACCGCTGCCACAACACCACCGTCTCGACCATCCTCCTGCAGGAAAGGCACCTGGCGGCGCAAAGCCAGGTTGTGAAGCATGCAGCAGGCCACGATGATGTGACACACCTTCTTAGGTGAGTACATTAGGGATCCACCTGTCATATGCAGGCACCTAAACCTGGCCTTTAGGAGGCCAAAGGTGCGTTCGATCACCCTCCTAGTACGCCCATGGGCCTCATTGTACCGTTCCTCTGCCCTGGTCCGGGGATTCCTTACTGGGGTCAGTAGCCACGACAGGTTGGGGTACCCAGAGTCCCCCACTAGCCATACACGGTGTCTCTGTAGCTGTTCCGTCACGTAAGGGATGCTGCTATTCCTGAGGATGTAGGCGTCATGCACTGACCCTGGGAATTTGGCATTTACATGCAAGATGTACTGGTCAGCCAAACACACCACCTGGATGTTCATTGAATGGTAATTTTTTCTGTTCCTGTACACCTGCTCCCTGTCTCTTGGGGGAACCAAAGCCACATGGGTCCCATCAATGGCACCAATTACGTTGGGAATATGTCCAAGGGCTTAGAAATCACCCTTCACTGTAGCCAATTCGCCCACCTCAGGGAAAATGATGTAGCTCCTCACGGATTTCATCAGGGCAGACAACACTCTGGATAACACCTTCGAAAACATGGGCTGAGACATCCCAGAAGCAATTCCCACGGTTGTCTGAAATGACCCACTTGCCAAGAAATGGAGAACTGACATGACCTGCACCAGAGGGGGAATCCCTGTGGGTTGGCGGATGGGGGACATCAGGTCGGGCTCCAGCTGGGCACACAGTTCATGGATAGTGGCACGGTTAAGACGGTAGGTCAGGATAATGTGGCGTTCTTCCATTGTCGACAGGTCCACCAGCGGTCGGTACACGGGAGGATTCATCCGTCTCCTCGCCCAACCCAGCGGACGGTGCCTAGGAAGGACAACATGGAGCACACAGTCAAGCAACCCACAGGTACGTACTCACAGCTAGCACAGTAAACGATTCTCTATGCAGTGAATGGCGTGTCTGAGTGGCTATGCAAGGCCTAGGCCTGTGTGACGCAGTTGAAATTGAGCCATGTGGGCCCTGGAAATGGCGGCTGCCTGACCTGTGAAGTGTGACAATGGGATGTGAGGTCAATGCGCTGGCGTGGCACACCGCGGCGGGCGGCGGGCGAAGACCGCGGCGCCAAGCCGCATTGGTTAACATTGAAGCCTATGGGTTTCAGGAGCCAATGGCGAAGGGCGCCGGCGGTGGCGGGACGCACCGCCGCGGACGTGACCGCCATTTTCTATCTACTTATCCACTTGCGACTTGAACTTTCACAGGAGAGGACCTATACTGCAAGTGTTGCTGTGACCTCGGTCTGGAAGGGACAATGGCTGCTGCACCTGGGGAAAGGGCCCCTGCCTTCACTGGAGAGGAGTTGGAGAAACTTGTGGATGGGGTCCTCCCCCAGTATGCGCTACTCTACGGTCCTCCAGACCAACAAGTGAGTTTAATTCAATCTGGATTTGGGGCCACTGGCTGGCTTGGGGGCCTGGCGGGGGGCCTGGCGGGGATGGGGGGCATGTTGGGCCTGGCGGGGGGCATGGCGGGGGGCCTGCCGGGGATGGGGGGCATGTTGGGCCTGGCGGGGGGCATGGCGGGGGGCCTGGCGGGGATGGGGGGCATGTTGGGCCTGGCGGGGGGCATGGCGGGGATGGGGGGCATGTTGGGCCTGGCGGGGGCATGGCGGGGGGCCTGGCGGGGATGGGGGGCATGTTGGGCCTGGCGGGGGGCATGGCGGGGTTATGGGGCATGTTGGGCCTGGCGGGGGGCATGGCGGGGGGCCTGGCGGGGATGGGGGGCATGTTGGGCATGGCGGGGGGCATGGCGGGGGGCCTGGCGGGGATGGGGGGCGTTGGGCCACTGGCAAGGAAAATGCTGACAAACTTGAACGTGGTATTTCTCCCTCCCTGTACGTGTCACATAGGTCCGCGCCCATGAGAAGATCGGGATTTGGCGTGCCATCGCCAAGGAAGTCCGGACCCTGGGGGTCCACCATCGACGGGGCACCCACTGCCGCAAGAGGTGGGAGGACATCCGCCGCGGGACCAAGAAGACCGCCGAGTCTCTGCTGGGGATGGCCTCCCAACGTAGGCGGGGTGCCTGCCGTCAACTGAGCCCCCTGATGTTCCGGATCCTGGCGGTGGCCTACCCTGATTTGGATGGGCGCGTGAGGGCAGCACAGCAGACACAAGGGGGTGAGTACAAGCATTATCTACTCTGTTGTCGCGCAGTGGAGGTGTCTGGGTGGGGGAGGAGGGCTGGGGGTCCCCCTAGGCCAGGGCGATATCTGTAGGCTGGGCACCCCCGTAATCCCCTGTGTCCCCAGCCACCACCCTCAGTAGTTTGTCAGTACAGCCATCCCTGGGCCGTGTCATCCATGGGTGCAGTTGTCAACTCTAGGCGTGTAGGGCATGTTCCACGGAATGCGTAGCGGACCCCAAGTGCGCAACTTAGTGCAGGGGGCATCTGTGTCTGTCATGTCCGCTAACTGTACCGGAGATCCATGTAATCAATATCCCTTTATTTCTCTCTCCCCCCCCCCTTTTTGTTTGTCTTTCTGTGCTTGTGTGCATCAGCATCATCAGGCGGAGGAGAAGTGGCATCGGGGCAGGAGGGAGCTGCATCTCACATGGCCCAGGAGGGCCATGCCACAGAGTCAGACTGGACCAGTGAGACGGAGGGCGAGGGGAGCTCCACGACGGGGACGACTGGACCCTGCAGCGACACGGACACGTCCTCGGAAGGGGGCTCCCTTGCGGGGGTGGCACCATCCGTGCCCCCCGCCATTACAGGTACAGCCGCCACCCTGCGCACCATCTCCGCCCTCCCAGCAGCCCCTCAGCGTTCGCCCCGTGCCCGCTCTGCCAGGAAGCCGGGCATCTCCTTCGCCCCAGGCACCTCAGGCCCTGCCCCTGTTACCCCCGCTGCCCTCAGTGAGGAGGTCATTGACCTCCTCCGAACGCTCATTGTTGGGCAGACTACCCTTTTGAATGCCATCCAGGGGGTGGAGAGGGAGGTTCATCGCAGCAATGCGTACCTGGAGGGCATTCATTCGGGTCAGGCTGCCCATCAGCGATCGTTCCAGGCTCTGGCCTCAGCACTGACGGCAGCCATTGTCCCTGTCTCCTGCCTGCCTCTACTAACTCCCTCCTCCCAGTCTCCTGTTCCTCTGCCTGTCCCACCCACACCATCAGACCAGCCTGCACACACCTCAACACCCAAGAGAAGCTCATCCAAACATAAGCACCACAGATCACGCAGACATTCACACACGCAACATTCCGATGCAGACATGCCAACAGTCACTACCACCTCTGTGACCCCCACCTCCTCGTCTCCCTCCTCCCTCCCTGTGACGTCTACACTCACACCTCCATTCACCTCACCATCAGCCAGTGTTTCCATCACCAGCACACCCTCCACTCCAGTCCGCACACGTGCAGTCACCACCCCCACTGCCATTTACACGTCCCCTGTGTCCTCTCCCACTGTGTCTGTCACCCCCTCTTCCACACCACACAAACGCAGCCACCCACCCACCCAACAGCCATCCACCTCACGACAGCCTATCCCTCCTGCACCTGCACCCAAAGACAGCAAACGTGACTCACCTACAACCACATCCTCTCCCTCCACTCCCATTCCCACTGTACCTACCACTCTCCATTGTCCCAAGAAGCTCTTCCTCGCCACTACTAACTTCTTTCCTGACCCTGAGCCCCCCCCTCCTTCTCGTCGGGGTAAGAAGAGCACCTCAGCCACCACCAGCCCTGCAGCCCCCTTGACAAGGGTGCAGGGGTATTGGAGCCCGCCAGCCCGCATGTCTGGATCTTCGCCCAGCAGCAAGGGGACAGCCAGCCCACCCCCTGGGAAGAGGAGCAGAAGGCGGAAGGGGCGCCGCAGGAGCCCGCCTTCTACATCCCCCCCGGACACCACCCAGAGACAGTCACCAGCCACAGCTCCAAAGGGAGGAAAGGGCCACAGGCCCACGACTAAGGAGGGCAAGGGCAGCAAGTCGGAGAGGTCAGGCAGCAGGCCTGCTGTCCAGGAGGAGCCCACAACCCCCATAGCCGCTGCCCCGGGAGGAACCGGCACAGCTGCCCCGGGAGAGCCCACCACCCCCATAGCCGCTGCCCAGGGAGGACCCAGCCCAGCTGGCCAGGAGGGCCCCACCACCCACAGCCCAGGTGGGCATTGAAGGAGCACCATCCCCGCTGCCCAGGAGGGCACCACCAGGCAATTAGCAGTTGGCCATAGACCGGCCGCCGTCTCCAGAACCGCTGAACTGGGCCCGCCGTCTCAAGAACCGCTCCGCTGGGCCCCGCCGTCTCAAGAACCGCTGAACTGGGTCCCGCCGTCTCAAGAACCGCTCCGCTGGGCCCCGCCGTCTCAAGAACCGCTGAACTGGGCCCCGCCATCTCAAGAACCGCTGAACTGGGCCCCGCCGTCTCAAGAACCGCTCCGCTGGGCCCCGCCGTCTCAAGAACCGCTGAACTGGGCCCTTCAAGGCAAGGAGCGCTGAACTGGGCCCCGCCGTCTCCAGAACCGCTGAACTGGACCCCGCTGTCTCAAGAACCGCTGAACTGGGCCCCGCCGTCTCCAGAACCGCTCCGCTGGGCCCCGCCGTCTCAAGAACCGCTGAACTGGGCCCCGCCGTCTCAAGAACCGCTCCGCTGGGCCCCGGCGTCTCAAGAACCGCTGAACTGGGCCCCGCCGTCTCAAGAACCGCTCCGCTGGGCCCCGCCGTCTCAAGAACCGCTGAACTGGGCCCCGCCGTCTCAAGAACCGCTCCGCTGGGCCCCGCCGTCTCAAGAACCGCTGAACTGGGCCCTTCAAGGCAAGGAGCGCTGAACTGGGCCCCGCCGTCTCCAGAACCGCTGAACTGGGCCCCGCCGTCTCAAGAACCGCTGAACTGGGCCCCGCCGTCTCCAGAACCGCTGAACTGGGCCCCGCCGTCTCAAGAACCGCTCCGCTCGGCCCCGCCGTCTCAAGAACCGCTGAACTGGGCCCCGCCGTCTCAAGAACCGCTCCGCTGGGCCCCGCCGTCTCAAGAACCGCTGAACTGGGCCCCGCCGTCTCAAGAACCGCTCCGCTGGGCCCCGCCGTCTCAAGAACCGCTGAACTGGGCCCTTCAAGGCAAGGAGCGCTGAACTGGGCCCCGCCGTCTCCAGAACCGCTGAACTGGGCCCCGCCGTCTCAAGAACCGCTGAACTGGGCCCCGCAGTCTCCAGAACCGCTGAACTGGGCCCCGCCGTCTCAAGAACCGCTCCGCTCGGCCCCGCCGTCTCAAGAACCGCTGAACTGGGCCCCGCCGTCTCAAGAACCGCTCCGCTGGGCCCCGCAGTCTCAAGAACCGCTGAACTGGGCCCTTCAAGGCAAGGAGCGCTGAACTGGGCCCTTCAAGGCAAGAACCGCTGGCCCTTTGGCAGACGTGGCAGGGCAGGATCTATCTCGGGCAGGGCTGCAGGATGTCCTCTGGCCAACTTGCCTCCTCCAGTGGCAGTGGGGTCTGTTATGGACTGTATGGACTGTGGCTTTGCTCTCCCCAGGATGGCCCAGTGGGCAGGCCACCCACTGTATGGACTGTATGGACTGTGGCTTTGCTCTCCCCAGGATGGCCCAGTGGGCAGGCCACCCACTGTATGGACTGTTTGGACTGTGGCTTTGCTCTCCCCAGGATGGCCCAGTGGGCAGGCCACCCACTGTATGGACTGTTTGGACTGTGGCTTTGCTCTCCCCAGGATGGCCCAGTGGGCAGGCCACCCACTGTATGGACTGTTTGGACTGTGGCTTTGCTCTCCCCAGGATGGGCCAGTGGGCAGGCCACCCACTGTATGGAGTGTTTGGACTGTGGCTTTGCTCTCCCCAGGATGGCCCAGTGGGCAGGCCACCCACTGTATGGACTGTTTGGACTGTGGCTTTGCTCTCCCCAGGATGGGCCAGTGGTCATGGAGTCCCCTCGTGGATCTGGCGTCGTGTACTCAAGTGGCTGAGGTGCCCCCCCTTCCCTTCCCCCTGAGGTGCCTGTCCTATTTTCTTTCTGATGCCCCTGCAGTGTTCTCTCCGTGGAGTTCTTGTCGTGGGACTGGGCCTTGCCCCTTTGCACAGGACCCCTGTGATCCACGGACAGTGGTTGGACTACATTTAGTAGCTGTATATATTTTGTACATAGTTTATTTATTTATTGGGATTACTGGTGTACATATTTCAATATATCTGCCCGTTTATGATCTCTTCTTTTGGTCTTTGCATTATTTCGGAGGGGGGTGGTTTGTGGGTTGTGACAGTGATCTGTGGGAATGCATTGATGTGTGTGTTGTAGTGGGTGTGGGTGGGTGGGTGTGTGCCGGTAATCTTTTCCCTCCCCTGTGTCGTAGGTGCAGTACTCACCGATGTCTTCCGCGCCGCCGGGCGTGCTCCTGGTATATGAGCAGGTATAGGAGTGCGGGGATGACCTGCAACTCTGGTTCCATACTGCCGGAATCTCGCGTGGAGTGCGTAGAGGTGAGCGTTTTCCCGTTCGTAGTCTGTTTCCGCCGTGTTCTTATCGGCGGTGCTCCCGCCCCGGAAAAGGTGGCGGATTGGTGGGTCGTAATAGGGTGGGCGGTACATTGTCTGCCGCCTGGCTGTTGGCGGGAACCGCCGCGCTGTTTGTTTGTACCGCCGTGGCGGGCGGAGTGTTAATACGGCGGGCTGTGTTGGCGGTTCCCGCCAGGGTCAGAATTGCATATTTTAGACCGCCGGCCTGTTGGCGGCTTGGCCGCCGCTTTATCACCGACCGCCAGGGTCAGAATGACCACCGTAGTCTCTTTTTTGATGTTTTTCTTCCCCGGGACGAACCTGCCAGTTGGATCCGACCTCCTGGAGCCCTTGTCCGGATACGCGAAGTCGGTTTCCTCGGTGGTGATTTTTACCTTCGGACTTAGTCGTTTTTTCGAGATGAAAATCCTTCGACCGGGGTAAACCTGGATCTTGATCCGACGTCCGTGGAGCCCTTCTCGGATACGATGGCTGGAAGGTCCCGGTCAACTTTTTACGTTCGGACTTAGGTGGTCATTCTGACCTCGGCGGTAAAAGGCGCCTACCGCCGGTCAGAAATCCTCCATAATCCCGCCGCGGTCGCGGAAACCCGCCACGGTCATTCTGACCCGCAGAAGGCAAACCTCCGAAAATCCGACCGCCACAACAGACCGCCAGACCAGCGGTCGGCGGAAAGGTGGAGGTGACCAAACCTCCACCGCCACGCCAACAGAAATACGCCCATGCCATTACGACCCACGAATCCACGCAGCGGTCATTCAAACGCGGTATTCCATTGGCGGGACACACCGGCGCGGTCAGAATACACACAAACGAACAAAACTCAGCCACATTGGACGATTTGAATCCCACACACCTGATACACATACACACACCACTCCCACACACACAATACAATATAAAACACCCACCCACATCACCCACAAACCCCTACGCTTAAAAATTCGTAAAGAAGACAAGAGCGAGACACCAGCATCCAAAACATAACAGCCACAGCCACTCAACACCATCACCCACACACTATCCACACACAAAACAACACACACCACCACACTCAACTCACTTAAATACACATACTCCACCCCACACATCATACACACCACCCCATGGCACCCAAAGACAACCCCGCTTCACAGACGAAGAACTCAGGGTCATGGTGGAGGAAATCGTTCGGGTAGAGCCCCAGCTGTTCGGCACACAGATACAATACACCAGCATTGCCCGGAGGACGGAGCTATGGCAGAGGATTGTCGACAGGGTGAACGCAGTGGGACAGCACCCCAGAAATCGGGAAGACATCAGGAAGCGATGGAACGACCTACGGGGGAAGGTGCGTTCCATGGTATCCAGGCACAACATCGCCGTGCAGAAGACTGGCGGAGGACCCCCACCTCAACCCCCACAATTCACATCATGGGAGGAGGAAGTCTTGAACATCCTGCATCCTGACGGCCTCGCAGGAGTCGGCGGAGGAATGGATACTGGTAAGTTGAAGCTTCAATACTGCTTCCCCCCCACCTGCATGCCAAATCAGACCCCAACCCTCACCCCCATCCTCGAACCCCACCCTCACCCCCACCCCCATCCTCACCCCCACCCTCACCCCCACCACCATCCTCACCCACACCACCATCCTCACCCCCACCACCATCCTCACCCCCACCCCCAGCACAACTATTCCCCGCCAATGTCTCACCATCACAACCCACACATCCCAAAACCTAGGCCTGCATGCGTCCACTAAGCATGGACACCCATCACCAAAGCATGCCCAATGCATATACACATCCCCCCCACAAGCCACCCTCACCAAAGCCCCCACACACGAATGCCAGCACTTGGGGACACGAGAACCCACAGATACACCCATATGCCACACATTTAAACTATAACCATACCTCTATACCCCTGCAGGACCCGACCGTCAACACACCGCGGCGGAGGGGCCAGAATTATCCACACCCCCCACCCAAGAGGCCGTCAGCGATGACAGCAGCTCTGTCGACCTGGACACCGATGACCAGCCCGGACCATCGGGGACCTCTGGACAGTCGGTTCCCCTCACACAGGCCCAGGCCACTACAGACCCAAACCCCTCTGGGAACACCAGCACAGCTCCCACCCAGCGGGCCCATGCCTCTGTCTCCAGGGCGCGTCAATCTGCGGTGTGTCTACCACTACAGGGCACCCAGGATAACCCACCACCCCAACAACAACAGGGACCTGGGGGCAGTGGTAGTGGGCACACCGGCCAGGGGGCAGAGGCCCAGGGAAACAGGGCAACTCGGCGGGCAGCTGTGCGACAGGGGGGGGAGGAGAGGCCCAGGGAACCCACTCTCCACGAGGTCCTCACCACCATCATGGGAGCATACAACCGCTCCCAGGAGACGATGGCGACGGTACTGGCCCGGTTCCGGGAGATCCAGGTGCTGCAGGAGGAACACTATCGGGGGTACAGGGAGGACATCAGAGCCATCAACACCACCCTGGTTACCATGGTAGGGCTGCTGCAGGACCTCGTAAACAGCAGGGCGGACACTGAACAACACCCAAGGGCCCCTGCCACTAGCCTGGACCAAGAACAGCCATCCACCTCCGCCGGCGCTAGTGGACAGGAGGCCCCCGCACAGCAGCAGCCCACCAGACCCCCACCTCCTGCAGGAGAAGAACCACCCCGCAAGAGGGCCCTGAGATCTCGCAAGAAGACAGAGTAGGATGTCAAGACCCCCGCCAGCAAAGGATACCACCTGATGTCATCCCACTGTCCCACATTGTCACCCTGTCCATCCTTGAACTGCCCATGCTCCATCTCTCCACAGGCCTCTGGACAATGCACCTGTGTGACTGTTACTCTGGACTCTGCCATGGACATTCCTTCACCATAGCCCCCACCCACTTGAAACCACCCATCCCATTTTGAGCACTTCAATAAACACCTATTTTGCACCAAAATATCAGGAGTCTGGCTGTGATTTCAATAGATTGTAATTGACATGACAGTGCAAATATGTCCTTGTACATGGTGAAGTCAACAAACAGCTGCCACAAAGCTGTAGTCCATGGGGAAACGAAGCACAGGACTCGTAGTGGGGACCCCAGATCTGAAATAGGGAGGGAAAAGCCAAAACTCAGTCATCATACACTGGGGCAAATAGACAGGCAGCAGAGATGCTGCAGAGTAGTTAACATTTACTAAATTATCTTTGAAATGTTACATGTGTCCTATTGGAAGTACTGTTCAATGATTCTGTCCCTGTTGTCTGTTTCAGCCCCGTCGTCTTCCTCCTCGTCACTCTCCTCAGGTTCCACCGCTGCCACAACACCACCGTCTCGACCATCCTCCTGCAGGAAAGGCACCTGGCGGCGCAAAGCCAGGTTGTGAAGCATGCAGCAGGCCACGATGATGTGACACACCTTCTTAGGTGAGTACATTAGGGATCCACCGGTCATATGCAGGCACCTAAACCTGGCCTTTAGGAGGCCAAAGGTGCGTTCGATCACCCTCCTAGTACGCCCATGGGCCTCATTGTACCGTTCCTCTGCCCTGGTCCGGGGATTCCTTACTGGGGTCAGTAGCCACGACAGGTTGGGGTACCCAGAGTCCCCCACTAGCCATACACGGTGTCTCTGTAGCTGTTCCATCACGTAAGGGATGCTGCTATTCCTGAGGATGTAGGCGTCATGCACTGACCCTGGGAATTTGGCATTTACATGCGAGATGTACTGGTCAGCCAAACACACCACCTGGATGTTCATTGAATGGTAATTTTTTCTGTTCCTGTACACCTGCTCCCTGTCTCTTGGGGGAACCAAAGCCACATGGGTCCCATCAATGGCACCAATTACGTTGGGAATATGTCCAAGGGCGTAGAAATCACCCTTCACTGTAGCCAATTCGCCCACCTCAGGGAAAATGATGTAGTTCCTCACGGATTTCATCAGGGCAGACAACACTCTGGATAACACCTTCGAAAACATGGGCTGAGACATTCCGGAAGCAATTCCCACGGTTGTCTGAAATGACCCACTTGCCAAGAAATGGTAGTACTGACATGACCTGCACCAGAGGGGGAATCCCTGTGGGTTGGCGGATGGGGGACATCAGGTCGGGCTCCAGCTGGGCACACAGTTCATGGATAGTGGCACGGTTAAGACGGTAGGTCAGGATAATGTGGCGTTCTTCCATTGTCGACAGGTCCACCAGCGGTCGGTACACGGGAGGATTCATCCGTCTCCTCGCCCAACCCAGCGGACGGTGCCTAGGAAGGACAACATGGAGCACACAGTCAAGCAACCCACAGGTACGTACTCACAGCTAGCACAGTATACGATTCTCTATGCAGTGAATGGCGTGTCTGAGTGGCTATGCAAGGCCTAGGCCTGTGTGACGCAGTTGAAATTGAGCCATGTGGGCCCTGGAAATGGCGGCTGCCTGACCTGTGAAGTGTGACAATGGGATGTGAGGTCAATGCGCTGGCGTGGCACACCGCGGCGGGCGGCGGGCGAAGACCGCGGCGCGAAGCCGCATTGGTTAACATTGAAGCCTATGGGTTTCAGGAGCCAATGGCGAAGGGCGCCGGCGGTGGCGGGACGCACCGCCGCGGTACGCACCGCCGCGGACGTGACCGCCATTTTATATCTACTTATCCACTTGCGACTTGAACTTTCACAGGAGAGGACCTATACTGCAAGTGTTGCTGTGACCTCGGTCTGGAAGGGACAATGGCTGCTGCGACTGGGGAAAGGGCCCCTGCCTTCACTGGAGAGGAGTTGGAGAAACTTGTGGATGGGGTCCTCCCCCAGTATGCGCTACTCTACGGTCCTCCAGACCAACAAGTGAGTTTAATTCAATATGGATTTGGGGCCACTGGCTGGCTTGGGGGCCTGGCGGGGATGGGGGGCATGTTGGGGCTGGCGGGGGGCCTGGCGGGGGGCCTGGCGGGGATGGGGGGCATGTTGGGGCTGGCGGGGGGCCTGGCGGGGGGCCTGGCGGGGATGGGGGGCATGTTGGGCATGGCGGGGGGCATGGCGGGGGGCCTGGCGGGGATGGGGGGCATGTTGGGCATGGCGGGGGCATGGCGGGGGGCCTGGCGGGGATGGGGGGCATGTTGGGCATGGCGGGGGGCATGGCGGGGGGCCTGGCGGGGATGGGGGGCATGTTGGGCATGGCGGGGGGCCTGGCGGGGATGGGGGGCGTTGGGCCACTGGAAAGGAAAATGCTGAGAAACTTGAACGTGGTATTTCTCCCTCCCTTTACGTGTCACATAGGTCCGCGCCCATGAGAAGATCGGGATTTGGCGTGCCATCGCCAAGGAAGTCCGGGCCCTGGGGGTCCACCATCGACGGGGCACCCACTGCCGCAAGAGGTGGGAGGACATCCGCCGCGGGACCAAGAAGACCGCCGAGTCTCTGCTGGGGATGGCCTCCCAACGTAGGCGGGGTGCCTGCCGTCAACTGAGCCCCCTGATGTTCCGGATCCTGGCGGTGGCCTACCCTGAATTGGATGGGCGCGTGAGGGCAGCACAGCAGACACAAGGGGGTGAGTACAAGCATTATCTACTCTGTTGTCGCGCAGTGGAGGTGTCTGGGTGGGGGAGGAGGGCTGGGGGTCCCCCTAGGCCAGGGCGATATCTGTAGGCTGGGCACCCCCGTAAGCCCCTGTGTCCCCAGCCACCACCCTCAGTAGTTTGTCAGTACAGCCATCCCTGGGCCGTGTCATCCATGGGTGCAGTTGTCAACTCTAGGCGTGTAGGCCATGTTCCACGGAATGCGTAGCGTACCCCAAGTGCGCAACTTAGTGCAGGGGGCATCTGTGTCTGTCATGTCCGCTAACTGTACCGGAGATCCATGTACTCAATATGCCTTTATTTCTCTCTCCCCCCCCCTTTTTGTTTGTCTTTCTGTGCTTGTGTGCATCAGCATCATCAGGCGGAGGAGAAGTGGCATCGGGGCAGGAGGGAGCTGCATCTCACATGGCCCAGGAGGGCCATGCCACAGAGTCAGACTGGACCAGTGAGACGGAGGGCGAGGGGAGCTCCACGACGGGGACGACTGGACCCTGCAGCGACACGGACACGTCCTCGGAAGGGGGCTCCCTTGCGGGGGAGGCACCATCCGTGCCCCCCGCCATTACAGGTACAGCCGCCACCCAGCGCACCATCTCCGCCCTCCCAGCAGCCCCTCCACGTTCGCCCCGTGCCCGCTCTGCCAGGAAGCCGGGCATCTCCTTCGCCCCAGGCACCTCAGGCCCTGCCCCTGTTACCCCCGCTGCCCTCAGTGAGGAGGTCATTGACCTCCTCCGAACGCTCATTGTTGGGCAGACTACCCTTTTGAATGCCATCCAGGGGGTGGAGAGGGAGGTTCATCGCAGCAATGCGTACCTGGAGGGCATTCATTCGGGTCAGGCTGCCCATCAGCGATCGTTCCAGGCTCTGGCCTCAGCACTGACGGCAGCCATTGTCCCTGTCTCCTGCCTGCCTCTACTAACTCCCTCCTCCCAGTCTCCTGTTCCTCTGCCTGTCCCACCCACACCATCAGACCAGCCTGCACACACCTCAACACCCAAGAGAAGCTCATCCAAACATAAGCACCACAGATCACGTAGACATTCACACACGCAACATTCCGATGCAGACATGCCAACAGTCACTACCACCTCTGTGACCCCCACCTCCTCGTCTCCCTCCTCCCTCCCTGTGACGTCTACACTCACACCTCCATTCACCTCACCATCAGCCAGTGTTTCCATCACCAGCACACCCTCCACTCCAGTCCGCACACGTGCAGTCACCACCCCCACTGCCATTTACACGTCCCCTGTGTCCTCTCCCACTGTGTCTGTCACCCCCTCTTCCACACCACACAAACGCAGCCACCCACCCAACAGCCATCCACCTCACGACAGCCTATCCCTCCTGCACCTGCACCCAAAGACAGCAAACGTGACTCACCTACAACCACATCCTCTCCCTCCACTCCCATTCCCACTGTACCTACCACTCTCCATTGTCCCAAGAAGCTCTTCCTCGCCACTACTAACTTCTTTCCTGACCCTGAGCCCCCCCCTCCTTCTCGTCGGGGTAAGAAGAGCACCTCAGCCACCACCAGCCCTGCAGCCCCCTTGACAAGGGTGCAGGGGTATTGGGGCCCGCCAGCCCGCATGTTTGGATCTTCGCCCAGCAGCAAGGGGACAGCCAGCCCACCCCCTGGGAAGAGGAGCAGAAGGCGGAAGGGGCGCCGCAGGAGCCCGCCTTCTACATCCCCCCCGGACACCACCCAGAGACAGTCACCAGCCACAGCTCCAAAGGGAGGAAAGGGCCACAGGCCGACGACTAAGGAGGGCAAGGGCAGCAAGTTGGAGAGGTCAGGCAGCAGGCCTGCTGCCCAGGAGGAGCCCACAACCCCCATAGCCGCTGCCCTGGGAGGAACCGGCACAGCTGCCCCGGGAGAGCCCACCACCCCCATAGCCGCTGCCCAGGGAGGACCCAGCCCAGCTGGCCAGGAGGGCCCCACCACCCACAGCCCAGGTGGGCAGTGAAGGAGCACCATCCCCGCTGCCCAGGAGGGCACCACCAGGCAATTAGCAGTTGGCCATAGACCGTCCGCCGTCTCAAGAACCGCTGAACTGGGCCCTTCAAGGCAAGGACCGCTGAACTGGGCCCCGCCGTCTCAAGAACCGCTGAACTGGGCCCCGCCGTCTCAAGAACCGCTGAACTGGGCCCCGCCGTCTCAAGAACCGCTGAACTGGGCCCCGCCGTCTCAAGAACCGCTGAACTGGGCCCCGCCGTCTCAAGAACCGCTGAACTGGGCCCCGCCGTCTCAAGAACCGCTGAACTGGGCCCCGCCGTCTCAAGAACCGCTGAACTGGGCCCTTCAAGGCAAGAAGCGCTGAACTGGGCCCCGCCGTCTCAAGAACCGCTGAACTGGGCCCCGCCGTCTCAAGAACCGCTGAACTGGGCCCTTCAAGGCAAGAAGCGCTGAACTGGGCCCCGCCGTCTCAAGAACCGCTGAACTGGGCCCCGCCGTCTCAAGAACCGCTGAACTGGGCCCTTCAGGGCAAGAACCGCTGGCCCTTTGGCAGACGTGGCAGGGCAGGATCTATCTCGGGCAGGGCTGCAGGATGTCCTCTGGCCAACTTGCCTCCTCCAGTGGCAGTGGGGTCTGTTATGGACTGTATGGACTGTGGCTTTGCTCTCCCCAGGATGGCCCAGTGGGCAGGCCACCCACTGTATGGACTGTATGGACAGTGGCTTTGCTCTCCCCAGGATGGCCCAGTGGGCAGGCCACCCACTGTATGGACTGTATGGACTGTGGCTTTGCTCTCCCCAGGATGGCCCAGTGGGCAGGCCACCCACTGTATGGACTGTATGGACTGTGGCTTTGCTCTCCCCAGGATGGCCCAGTGGGCAGGCCACCCACTGTATGGACTGTATGGACTGTGGCTTTGCTCTCCCCAGGATGGCCCAGTGGGCAGGCCACCCACTGTATGGACTGTTTGGACTGTGGCTTTGCTCTCCCCAGGATGGGCCAGTGGTCATGGAGTCCCCTCGTGGATCTGGCGTCGTGTACTCAAGTGGCTGAGGTGCCCCCCCTTCCCTTCCCCCTGAGGTGCCTGTCCTATTTTCTTTCTGATGCCCCTGCAGTGTTCTCTCCGTGGAGTTCTTGTCGTGGGACTGGGCCTTGCCCCTTTGCACAGGACCCCTGTGATCCACGGACAGTGGTTGGACTACATTTAGTAGCTGTATATATTTTGTACATAGTTTATTTATTAATTGGGATTACTGGTGTACATATTTCAATATATCTGCCCGTTTATGATCTCTTCTTTTGGTCTTTGCATTATTTCGGAGGGGGGTGGTTTGTGGGTTGTGACAGTGATCTGTGGGAATGCATTGATGTGTGTGTTGTAGTGGGTGTGGGTGGGTGGGTGTGTGCCGGTAATCTTTTCCCTCCCCTGTGTCGTAGGTGCCGTACTCACCGATGTCTTCCGCGCCGCCGGGCGTGCTCCTGGTATATGAGCAGGAATAGGAGTGCGGGGATGACCTGCAACTCTGGCTCCATACTGCCGGAATCTCGCGTGGAGTGCGTAGAGGTGAGCGTTTTCCCGTTCGTAGTCTGTTTCCGCCGTGTTCTTATCGGCGGTGCTCCCGCCCCGGAAAAGGTGGCAGATTGGTGGGTCGTAATAGGGTGGGCGGTACTTTGTCTGCCGCCGGGCTGTTGGCGGGAACCGCCGCGCTGTTTGTTTGTACCGCTGTGGCGGTCGGAGTGTTAAGTTGGCGGGCTGTGTTGGCGGTTCCCGCCAGGGTCAGAATTGCATATTTTAGACCGCCGGCCTGTTGGCGGCTTGGCCGCCGCTTTATCACCGACCGCCAGGGTCAGAATGAGGGCCTTAGTCTCTTTTTTGGATGTTTTTCTTTACCGGGACGAACCACGAAGTCAGGCCGGGTCGCGGTTGAGGCAAGCCGGCTAGAATTTCCACGTCAGGTCGGTCACTTTATGGAGCTTTTTTTCAAAAATTCTCCAATCTTTTCCAAACTTCTGGGGCTTCACCCAGATGTTCTTTTAAGGTTCTTTTGGGGTCCACAGCTCACCCCAAGGGTCCAGAAGTTCTGTGATGGTCCTTGGGAAGTGCGGACTTCAACTCCCAGAATACACCTGGCGCAAACTCCTTTTTGGCCACTGGACAGTGGTCAGCTGGTCACTTTTTCAGGAGTTGGTGCAGGGGACTCTGGATAGCAATTTTTCACCTGTAGCAAACAGGGAGTCCCTCCTTGAACCAGTTGAAGCCAGGCAAAGTCCTTCTTGTGGTGAAGCCCAAGTGTGCAGCTGGTGCAGTCTTTCTGAGTGCAGGGTCCAGGTGCAGGCCAGGGGTCCAGCAGGGCAGTCCTTCTTCTCCTTGTAGTTCCTTCTTCTTGAAATTTGGTGGGGATCTGAGGTGTGGGTGCAGGTCTGCCAGTTTTATCCTTGCTCCTGGGTGAAAAGCAGGGGGGCCCTGGTTCTCCAATCAGGGACAGGGTCGTCCCCCTGTGATGACCACTTCCTGGGAAGTGTGGCAAAAATCCATCCCAGAAGGCAACAGTCTCTAAAAATCCAAAATGGATGAATCTGATTTTTGGAGGAGAGATCTGGCTGAGCCCACCCACTGGTGTGGCTAAAAATCATAAACACACCCCTCTCCTGCCCTCTCCTAATCTAATCAAGGGGGCACCTAGCTGTCTGGGGTTGCAGGATGTGGGGGTGTTGCTGGGTGCTCCAGATGTCCTTCTCTGCCTTTGAAGACCAGTTTGGCAGCCCTCCCCCTTCCTGCCTCACCATCTGCTGAGGGGAGATTCTCTCCCCCAAGCACATTCCTTTGTGTGAAGCCAGGCCACTTCACACCTCATTAAAGTAGCCTGGCAGAAGCTGCTGCAGGCTGGCCAATCAGAGCACAGCAGCAAAAACAATGCAGAGCTGAAATTGGCAACTTTTTAGGTAAAGTCTAAACTTTTTATCTGAACTAGTTATATTAAATCCAACAAATGGAAGTTGTGGGATTTATTATAACAATCAATTTGATACCAAATTCTTGGTATGTAACATTTAAGGAGACTTTAAAATTTAAAATAAAGTCTGCCCATTCTAGCCTATGAAGGCCATTTACTTCAATGAGGGAAAAACGAATTTGTCTGTTTTTACCTCACCAGGGCTTATAAATCTATTTGTATAAAGTCCCTGCTTATAGTTACATGGCACCCAGCCCTAGGGGCACATAGGGCACACCTTAGGGGTGACTTATATGTAAAAATAAGGTAGTTTAAGACTTTGGAAGTACCTTTAATTCCAAAGTCGAATTTGCATATAACTTTAATTTAAAAGCAGCCAGCAAGGCAGGCTTGCTTTTAAAATGACACTGGGCACCTCAGCAATGCACCTAGGTGTGCACCACCTATGCTGTGGTCCCTAAACCTACATGCCCTACCATATACTAGGGACTTATAGGTAGGTTCACTTAGCCAATTATAATTAGCCTAATTTGCATATCCATTTTACACAGAGCACTGGCCCTGGGACTGGTAAGCAGTACCCAGGGCACAGCCAAGAGTCATTAACCACCAGTACCTATCCAGCAAGAGTGGGGGTGATCTGGCAAAAAAAAAGGACTTTCCTACAGGTGGTTTGCCCACTGCTCTATCCTGGGGAGTGCAAAGCCACAGTCTCTCAAGTGGATAACAGTCTCCACTGGTTCTGGAGTGGGCTTTGTACCCAGAGTGCTTCATCCTGCCAAGGACAGAGGTAGTGGATGTCATTCTCCACTGGTTCTGGAGGGGGCTTTGTGCCCAGATTGCTCCATCCTGCCAAGAACTGAGGTAGTGGATGTCATTCTCCACTGGTTCTGGAGGGGCCTTTGTGCCCAGAGTGCTTCATCCTGCCAAGGACATAGGTAGTGGATGTCATTCTCCACTGGTACTGGAGGGGGCTTTGTGCCAAGAGTGCTTCATCCTGCCAAGGACAGAGGTAGTGGATATCATTCTTCACTGGTTCTGGAGGGGGCTTGGTGCCCAGAGTGCTTCATCCTGCCAAGGACAGAGGTAGTGGATGTCATTCTCCACTGGTTCTGGAGGAGGCTTTGTGCCCAGTGTGCTTCATCCTGCCAAGGACTGAGGTAATGGATGTCATTCTCCACTGACGGTGGGCCAACCTGGAAGCTGTCCAGGCCCCTGGAACTGACCACCAGCCACGTACGACTGACCACTGGGGATGGCAGCCATGTCTGCGGTGGTGCCACTGGCACAGGATGTGGCGTGGCCGCTGGCGGTGCTGGTGGCGGCCTCAGTGGCGGCAGTGCTTGCGGCACTCATTGGGCAGCGGTGCTGGCGGGTGGCTCACTTAGCGTGCTGCTGGTGGCGGTGTCCTGAGCGGTGGTGCTGGTGGGTGGCTCAGTGAGCGTGCTGCTGGCGGCAGTGTCCTGGGCAGCGGTGCTGGTGGGTGGCTCAGTGAGCATGTTGCTGGCAGCGGTTTCCTGGGCAGCGGTGCTGGTGGGTGGCTCAGTGAGCGTGCTGCTGGCGGCGGTGTCCTGGGCAGCGGTGCTGGTGGGTGGCTCAGTGAGCGTGTTGCTGGCGGCGGTGTCCTGGGCAGCGGTGCTGGTGGGTGGCTCAGTGAGCGTGTTGCTGCCGGCGGCGTCCTGGCCAGTCATGCTGGTGGGTGGCTCAGTGAGCGTGCTGCTGGCGGCCGTGTCCTGGGCAGTGGTGCCCGTGGCGGCAGTGCATGTGGCGGTGGCGGTCTTGTCCGCCGCACAGGTTAGCGGCGACTTATCTTTCTTCCTCTGGCCCTTCCCCACCATGAATGGTGGCGCAGCTGTCTTGCCACTCACAACTGTAGTCCTGGGAGAGCCCTTGGTGGCAGGTGTTTTGGCCTTCTCCCTCTGGGCTGTGGCCAACTTTTTTGTTTTTGAGGTGGGGGAATGTCCTTGGCCTTGCTCCTTGGCACACTGGCTGCCCTGCTGTTTGGCGCACTCCAGAAGCCGGTTACTGCTGGCACGACTGTTCCTGGTGATGTGGTGGCTGAGGTGCTGGGTTGGGACCTGGACAGGCGGGCCCTAGGGGATGGAAGGGGTGGGGGAGGTGTAGGGAAGAGTTCAAGGTTTGACAGGAATTTTTTTTTAGACACACTGGGACGGGTAGATGGAGGGGGTTTGGGAGTGGAGGAAGAGGTAGTGGTTGTAGGAGGAGTACGTTTGCTGACTATGGGTGAAGGTGCATGGGCTGGAGGCTGTTGAGAGGTGGATGGCTGTTGGGTGGGTATGTGACTGCGTTTGTGTAGTTTGGGAGGAGGGCTCACAGACACACTGGTAGAAGACACAGGGAATGTGTGAATGGTAGTGGAGGTGGTGAGTGCACGTGAGCGGTGTGTAGTGATGGGCGTGCTGGTGATTGACAGAGAGGGAGGAGGGAGACGTGGAGGAGGGGGACACAGTGGAGGCAGTGGATGTTGGCATGTGTGCATGGGTATGATGCTTGTGTGAGTGCCTGTGGGATGTGTGGTGCTTATGTTTGCCAGAGCTACCCTTTTGTGTTGAGGTGTGTGCATGCTGGTCTGATGGTGTGCTTGGGATAGGCTGAGGTACTGGGAATTGGGTCTGGGTGGAGTAAGTAGGAGGGGGGAGGCTGGACACAGGGAAAATGGCTGTCATCAGTGCTGGGGCCAGAGTCTATAAAGCTTGCTGTTGGGCTGCCTGACCAGAATGAAAGCCCTCCAGGTATGCATTTGTCTGTTTCAACTGCCTCTCTACACCCTGGACGGCATTCAGAATGGTAGACTGCCCAACAGTGAAGGATCTGAGGAGGTCAATGGCCTCCTCACTGAGGGCAGCAGGGCTGACAGGGGCAGGGGCTGAGGTGCCTGGGGCGAAGGAGATGCCCACCCTCCTGGCTGAGCGGCCACGGGGCACACGCAGAGGGGCTGCTGGGAGGGTGGTGCTGGTAGGGGGGGTGGCGGCTGTACCTGTAGATGCGGTGGGCACAGAGGGGCCCGCCACCGCAAGGGAACTCCCATCAGAGGAAGAGTCGGTGTCGCTGGTCTCCGCTCCTGTCCCCGCCGTGGAGCTCTCCTCGCCCTCCGTCCCACTGGTGAATTCGGAGTGCGAAGTCTCGCCCTCCAGGGCCATGGGGGATGCAGCTCCCTCCTGCTCCGGTGGCACTGCTCTTTGGCCTGATGATGCTAATGCACACAAGAACAGGGAGACCACAAAAAGGGGGGGGAAAGAAAGTAGAAAGACATGTGCCGTGCATGCAATACCGCTACCGTTGGCGGACATTACAGACACAGCAGCCCTCTGAACTACGCCATGCACTTAGAGTTCCCTAATTAATCAGAGGGCCATGGGGTACAAGGCATATGCCCGATTGCTGCACACATGGAAGTCATGGGGTGCCACTGAGCCTGCCTCACAAAGGGTCCTTGCCTGCAAAACTCGCCCTGGCCTAGGGTAACCCACTGCCCACCTCCCCCACCTAGACACCTCCCATGCGCGCTGAATCAGCTGAATCAGCTGAATGAGAGTGTACTCACCCCCTTGTGGCTGCTGTGATGCCCTCAAGCACCCATCCAACTCCGGATACGCCACCGCCAGGATCCGGAACATCAGGGGGGTCATGGTGCGACGGGCACCCCTCCCACATTGGGAAGCCATCCCCAGCTGGGCCTCCGCCGTCTTCTTGCTCCAGCGGTGAATGTCCTCCCATCTTTTACGGCAGTGGGTGCTCTGTCTGTGGTGGACCCCCAGGGTCCGGACTTCCTTGGCAATGGCACGCCAAATATCCTTCTTCTGGTGGGCGCTGACCTAGAGGAATAGTACAGGGGAAAAGGAGAAAATATAACTGTCCGGACCATCACAGTCATTGGCCCACGTTCCCACTCTTGCCCTGACGCACATACACTCACCGTTGTTTCATGAACGCCTCATTCCACCCCCCCCATCTCCCATCCACACCACTCAAACAGGCATTGCCCATACAGCATGCTCACAGTGTCCTCACCTGTTTCTCTGGAGGACCGTAGAGTAGCGTGTACTGGGGGAGGACCCCATCCACTAGTTTGTCCAACTCCTCCGAAGTGAAGGCAGGGGCCCTTTCCCCAGACACTGTAGCCATTGTCGCTTCCAGACTGAGGTCACAGCAGCACTTGCAGTGTAGGTCCTCTCCTGTGGAAGATCAGGTATCAAGTGAGAGAACAGACAGAAAATGGCGGTCACGTCCATGGCGGTGCGTACCCTCACCGCCGGTGTACATCGTCATTGGCTCCTGGGACCCATAGGGTCCAATGTTGACCAATGCAGGATTGCGCCGCAGTCTTTGACCGCTTACCGCGACGGTGTACAACGCCAGCGCAGTTACCTCATATCCCATTGTCCCACCTTACAGGTCAGGCAGCCGCCATTTAAGGGGGCTACATGTCATTATTTTTAAATGCGTCACACATATCTAGGCCTTGCATACACACTAAGACAGGCACATAGCGGATTGACAAATGTGTGGAATAAAGTTGTGTTTTTGTACCTCAGTGTTGGCTGACCCTCTGCTCGCTGTTCTCATCCATAGAGCACGTCCGCTGGGGCAGGTGAGGAGATGGTGGCATCCTCCGGTGTACAGACCGCTGGTGGACCTGTCAACAATGGAAGAGCGACATGTAATTGTCACCTACAGACTTGACCGTGCCACAATCCATGAACTGTGTGCCCAGTTGGAGCCAGACCTGATATCAGCTATCCGCCATCCCTCAGGTATCCCCCCTCTAGTGCAGGTCCTGTCAGTACTCCATTTCCTGGCAAGTGGGACTTTTCAAACTACAGTGGCCATAGCAACCGGAAGAGTTACCATTCTATGAATGTGCAGATGGTGTGTTTGGCCGACCAGTACATCTCCCATGGGGATGCCAAGTTTCCTGGCTCAGTGCATGACGCTTACATTCTGAGGAATAACAGCATCCCTTATGTGATGGGCCAACTCCAGAGGCACCGTGTGTGGCTATTAGGTGAGGACATAGACCCTATACAGTGTGAATATTTGTCTGGCTCTGGGGTTGTCCCTAAGGGTTAGTGTGTGTCTAACAGTTGTCCCTCGACATTTGCAGGCGACTCTGGTTACCCCAACCTGTCATGGCTACTGACCCCAGTGAGGAATCCCAGTACAAGGGCAGAGGAACACTACAGTGAGGCACATGGGCGAACTAGGAGGGTTATAGAGAGGACCTTCGGCCTCCTGAAGGCCAGGTTCAGGTGCCTGCATATGACAAGTGGTTCCCTATTCTACTCACCAAAGAAGGTGTGCCAGATCATCGTGGCCTGCTGTATGCTGCACAACTTGGCTTTTTGATGACAGGTGCCTTTTCTCCAGGAGGATGGTCCTGAAGGAGGTGTTGTGGCAACTGTGGAGCCTGTGGACAGTGAAGAAGAGGAAGCAGAAGAAGAGGACATAGACAACAGAAACACTGTGATTTATCAATACTTCCAGTGAGACACAGGTAAGAAGAGATCACTGCCTCTTATATCTGATACACTTGTTCTACCTCTCATCTGTCTGTCACTTTCACCAGTGTATGGACTCTAATTTGTCACTTTCCCTTTCGATTTCATAGATGTGGGTCCCACTGTGTGACCTCTGCTATGTTTCCTTATGGACTAGAGCTGTGTGACATAGGTATGTTGACAATACCATGGATATTGCTATTTCCCTCAGTTATTGCAAGTACACATTTGTGATTGTTTTGTGATTTAAGGGTGTTTATTAAAGTGCTAAATAGTGGAGGGGGTTGTAAAATGGTCAGGGGTGATGGTGGAGGAATGTCCATGGCAGAGTCCAGTCTATTAGTCTCACAGGTGCATTGTCTAAAGGGGCATAGGAAGTGGAGTTGGGGCAGTTTAAGGATGAACAGGGTGACAAAGTGGGACAGAAGGATGACAATCAGGGTGGTCTTATTTCTTGGCGGGGGCCTTGGCATTGTTCTCCGTCTTTGTCCTGGATCTCAAGGACCACTTGCGGGGTGGTTCTCCACCTGCAGGGGGTGGGTGCTGTTGTCGTGGTCCTGTGGCGGTGCCTCTAGTCCACTAGCGCCGGCGGAGGTGGTGGGCAGTTCATTGTCCAGGCTAGTGTTAGGGACCCCTTGTTGTGCCACAGTGTCCCTCCTTGTGTTCACGAGTTCCTTCAGCACCTCTGCAATGGTGCCCAGGATGGTATTGGTGGATTTGAGTTCCTCCCTGAACCCCAAATACTGTTCCTCCTGCAGCCGGGGGGTCTCCTGAAACTTGGCTAGTACCGTTGCCATCGTCTCCAGGGAATGATGGTAGGCTCCCATGATGTTGGAGAGGGCCTCGTGGAGAGTAGGTTCCCTAGGCCTGTCCTCCCCCTGTCGCACAGCAGCCCTCCCAGTTCCTCTGTGTTCCTGGGCCTCTGTGAACTGTGTGCCCACTACCACTGCCCCGAGGTATGGGCCCGCTGGGTGGGTGCTGTGCTGGTGTTTCCAGAGGGGGGAGGCTCTGTGGTGGCTTGTGCCAGTGTGAGGGGAACTGACTGTCCCGAGGTCCCAGATGGGCCGGGCTGGTCATCTAGATGCAGTTGGACAGAGCTGCTGTCATCACTGTGGGCCTCTTCTTTGGGTGGAGTGGACATGTCTGGAACCTCCTTTCTGGTGACGTTGGGTAGGGGTCCTGCAGGTGTGTAAAGGCATGATTATTGCATTTGTGTGTGCCATTGTGTGCAATGGGTGGGTGACCCTGTACCACAGTGCTTGCATTCCTGTGTAGGCCCTTGTGTGCTAAATGTTTAGCGGTCTGTGTGGGTATGTGTAGTGGACATGCATTGGTGATGGGTGTCCATGCTTTGTTGTTGCATGCAGGGCTTGGTGTTGGGATGTGTGGTTTGCGATAGTGGGACATATGTGAGGAGTTGGAGTGATGGGGGTGAGGGCGAGGGTGGGGGTATGTGATAGCATGCAGGTAGGGTGGGGTATGTAATGGTTAAGATTTGACTTACCAAAGTCCATTCCTCCTGCTACTCCTGCGAGGCCCTCAGGATGCAGTATAGACAAGACCTGCTCCTCCCATGTTGTTAGTTGTGGGGGAGGAGGTGGGGGTCTGCCGCCAGTCTTCTGAACCGCGATGTGATGTCTTGAGACCACGGAACTCACCTTCCCCCGTAGGCCGTTCCACCTCTTCCTAATGTCATCCAGTGTTCTTGGGTGCTGTCCCACTGCGTTGACCCTGTCCACGATTCTGCGCCATAGCTCCATCTTCCTAGCTATGGTGGTGTGCTGCACCTGTGATCCGAATAGCTGTGGCTCTACCCAGATGATTTCCTCCACCATGACCCTGAGCTCCTCCTCAGAAAACCTGGGGTGTCTTTGCGGTGCCATTGGGTGGTGTGGGTGATGTGTGAGGTGGTGTGTGTTGTGATGTGTGGGGTGATGTTTTCGGGTGTGTGGTGTTTTGTGCGTGGATGTTTATGTGTGATGGTGTTGTGTGCCTCTGTATGCTGGTGTTGTCGTTGCTGTGCTGTCTCTCTGGCCTTTGTCAACATTTTTGGTATTAAGGGTTTGTGGGTGATGTGGGTGTGTGTTTTATATTGTATTGGGTGTGTGGGAGTGGTGTGTTTATGTGTATCAGGTGTGTGTATTTGGAATTCTCCAATGTGGTAGTGTTTTGTAAATGTGTGTGTATTTTGAGCGCAGCGGTGTGTACCGCTAATGGAATACCGCAGTTGAAAGACCGCTGCGTGGATTCGTGGGTCGTGATAGTGTGGGTGTATTCCTGTTGGCGTGGCGGTGGAGGTTTTGTTATCGCCAGTTTATCACTGACCTTTGGTATGGCGGACTTGTGTGGGTGTCTAGATTTTGGCGGATTCCGAGCTGTGGATCGTAAATCTGTGGCGGAATTCCGTGGCCGCGGCGTTGTGCTGGCGGTCTTCTGCACGGCGGTAAGCGAGATTTACCGCCAATGTTGTAATGAGGGCCTATATCTCCTTTCGAAGTTGTCCGTGAGTGGAGAATCAGCTCTCTTATTTCTTCTTTCTTTGAAATCTTTTTGTTTGTCCCAGCGCTTTTTAGAGCCCCCTTATGCCTGCTTTGTACCCTCCTTATGGGCGGGACTTTGTAACTCCAATTTCTTTGGTTTGGCTCCCAAACTATCCTGTCCTATACTAGTATAGGTATTGGAAATTATTTTCGGTAGCTGTCTCTCTTGTTCCTGGTGTGGAATTTCCCAGAGATGCTGGCGAATTGCCAGTGCTACCTCTTCCCCTTTAATGTTACTGAGTATTATTGAGGATGCGGCGTCAAAGTTATGCATTAATTTCATCCCCATATCCAGGGCTGGTGCAGCCCCATGCTCATTTTGTATTTGTTTTAACACTTCTGGTAAATTGGCAAGTGGCTGGGTACCATGTGTGGTAGTATATATGGCAGCGAAGACTGTACCCCATGTGGCACAGTCATCCACCGAGGGAACCATCCCAAAAGGCAAGCACATAGTGAGCAGTCTATGTTTTTCCTGTGGTCCCGTATGGGGAAACACAGCTTCCAGCTGACTAGTTTTCTGGGCAATCCAGAACGGTATTTTTTCCCGTTCCGTGGGCACTTTACCCATAATAGTATGTATTGTTTGTGGATTAATCCCAGTAGCCAATTGATAACCACCAGTTACTGGCGGTGCTGGACGCGCTGGTGTGTTCAAAGTTCGCATTACGAACTGAACTAATCGTCTATATAATTGCACCAATTCATTATATAAATCTCGCAGATCTGCTATTGGCATATTCTGGATGCCTGGGCGAGGTGTGTATGTGGCAAACATAGGCCATGTTGGTCTGTCATTACTTAATGGACCTAACCTCACTCTTTGTAGTACATGGTAGGGTGCCTTCAAACCAGTTCTGATGCTCTTGGTATGTGAGCGATATTTCATGATATTGGTATGCTCGGTACCGTGGAGGTACGTTTGCAATTTCATATGTGTGGAACGTATGTGTTCTCTGGTCCACCTCAGGAAAGGTGATCCAGCAGTAAAATGTTTCTGTTTGGTATGCTTCATTAGCTTCTATTATAAGAGTAACATCCCCGCCCTCATCTGTAAGGCCATGCATTAATAAATGTTGTGTTAGTGCTCGTCTAGCATTTTCAGGAATGTCAATGGCGTTAGCTGTATTTGCTTAGAAAAACGGAACACCAAAATGGGGAGTAAAGTCCTTTTATGAGTAATAGCTCGAACAACTTACAGCTTAATCAAGTGTTACCTTTTCGGCTGAGGAGGATTATCCCAAAGACCACGGACGTTTCTGTATAATGGTACTTAGGGTACCTGTTGTCTGTGAGACAGCGATAGTCGGGGTATCCGTAAATTAGTGCCTAAACACCATTGTTGGTGGCGCCTTATCGTAGTTTGGACACTTGCTCTGGGCAAGACTGCTGGTTAAATGATGACAGTACTTTTGTTTGTAGGCGACTACGCCTTTCCTACAACAAGTTGCAACTGTTGTCCCAACCGGCTCACTAGCAGCACCTCACTAAGTACACAATAGTAAAAGATGATTTGTGGCAGCCTTCACGCATGGACTTGAGAATAAGACATCTTAGGGAGTGTCGTGGTTAAACAGAGATTACCCCTTTCTCACAGATATATCATGTCTCATACAAACACAGGAAATGACAAAGATGCAGTAAAGTTTCAATAGTTTTTATTCAACATAACTGCAATTTGCGATACGTTGCATGGGCTGCAATGATTAGGATAATGAATTATGCAAGAGACAGTATTGTGAAGACGAGAGTCATGATTACAAAGTCCCCCACCATCTTGCAATACATTGAGAAGACATACGAGATGTAATATGCCCTAATACCCTAATATGAAAGGCCTAAACTCCTACCTAAAAGAGAGCTGGGTTTGCTAAACCTAATCTGCCAATGCTATGTCCATGAGAGGAGCACCCAACCCTCGTTACCTTGGAATGAGGTCTCTATCTCAGACTCCGCAGGGACACGAAGGCTGGGTCAGCATCAACACGACTGCAGCATAGATATTAATGATGGTGGAGATGCCCTCTGGTCGGAATCCCTCTGATTATCTTTCTAAAGTGCAATGTATTTATACAGATCTACAAGGAACCCTGACGTAGGTGTGTTCCCAAACAATAGATAACAGACATGCTTGGGACGGCAATTAATATAAACAATCCCCCGAAAGTATAGAGAGGGAAAATCCCTAAGTGTGAACACCTACTGTTTGTTTGTCTTTGTTGCTTGATCTTGACGCCTTAGCGCTGTGACACTGATAATGTAACTCATAACAAGTGGCCTAACTATGAACAAGGCAGCCATCTTAGAAGAAATAAATAATTAAATGTGCTAAGACAGAGCAAGCTAAGTAGGTTAAAAGTCACTAGGTGACGGGGGCACGAGTCTGCAAGCCAAAGGCTAAGCTAACTCCTGTTATCCCATTAAAACAAAGTAGGATTCACTACAAAGTATTGATACAAAAATAAATAGTAAAGAAATATGAACATTGATAAATAAAATATATATATATATATATGTATATTAAAAATATTTTTTTTTAAATTTGTAAAATGTTGCAACTTCAGCCTGACCAACAGAAGGGTAAATGATGGACTTTGGAGGGGTCACACTAACTATTCCCCTTCAGATATAAACAACAGTAAGGAAGGGCTTGGACTTCGGAGAGGTCACGTTTACTATTCAGACTCGAACATGAGCAGCAGCAGGGAAACTGTTGGACTTTGAATGGGTATGGCTTACTGTTCCCACTCAACTATGGTAGGTATAATTTTGGACTTTGAATAGGACAGATTTACTATTCCCACTTCATCACAAGCAACAGTAGGGTCTGTGTTTGACTTTGACGAAGTTGCATTTACTATTCCCACATCACAGTAAGCAACAGAAGGGAAAATCAAGGACTCTGGGGGGTCAGATTTATTATTTGTGCTCAAACATGAGCAATAGTAGGGAAAGTGTTGGACTTTGGAAGGGGTCAGATTTACTATTCCCACTCCAACTTGAGCAGTATTAGGGAAAGTATTGGGCTTTGGAAAGTTCAGTTTTCATTTTTCCTATTCTAAATGAATGCAAAATAAATTGCGCACATAATTTTTTTATATAAAATACGTAACAATTTCAAATCAATCTTACGTACAACTATATTTTTTAAAAAGCAACCAAAAAACACTGCACAAAAAGATATGCTTTACTGTCTATATTCTGCCCCACAATATGTTTCACATCACAATACTTTTTACACAATATTTGTATTGCATGATATTTTGCCAACAATGTTTTGTGAGAACACTATTCAATATTAGTTTGCCACAAACATTCTTATTGGGGGGTAGAAGACTGTTAATAAGTAAGACTTGATTATCACAATAGGTTTGGAAATGATCAAGAAAAGTTTGTATCCAAACTCGGTTGCATACCTTATTTATGTAGCCAGATAACGATTTTAAGCAGGTCCAAAGAAAGGGAAACAGCCTTTACAACGATGGCTGAACACTGCATGCCTTTACCACGCAGGATTTTATAACAAATATGCCTTTACCACCGATGCCTTTACAACAAATGATACTCTCGGCCTACTAGTGAGCACGTGCAATACTTCAAGCCTGCTTGCGTGGCTTCTAGCTGCACTAACGGCAAAAACAGTGCCGCTCGCAGCCACACCTTGAGTAGATTTTCAACTCGAGATGCATCTAATTCTCATCAAAATTGTTTTTTGAGTGGCTTGTCTTCTCCAATGGACACTTCAAGTTGTTTTTTAGTGTGACAAGCTTTTTCTTTCCTCAAACTGGAAGGAAGTGCCCCACAGACTCCAGCTTTCTGTTTCTGTCCAGAAGGCTCCTCCCAGTGCTTTGTCTATCTCCTGGTCAATTTTCACTTGGATTTCGAGGTGGAAGGCTGACTCTTTGTCTCCCAGGTCCTATTGGATTTAAGGACTTTATTTTTGTGATATCACTCAAATAAGTTAAAAAACTATTGTATAAGGGAGTTGTTTGTTTGCTTGGGCATGCACCAGTATTTCTTTGTACTTTAATTTGATTTTTGAGTGTTATAGTGGTGGATGGGCTGGAGTTAAAGTAGGGGCCTCTTTATTTATTTTGTGTTTCGTTGATTTTCCATCTTTTGGAAAGGAATATTGTTGCACAGCTCTGACAGAACCTTTTCTCTGTGTTTGTTACATTTGCAACATTCTCTTTTTTTACTATGTGGCCTAGACTTCCTAAGGCCCATCTAGCCAGCAAGCCCAGTACCAGTAGTCATCAGTGCATGAAATAAATGTTTCTGTGGAATTGGTTACATACGGGGTGCTAATTCATTTAGGGCACAGATGGCAGTGGATAAAATAAAAAATGTTGACATTTAATTTTATTTTGCTGGGTAATATTCAATGGCTTAGGAGGAAGTGTATTGTAAAACTTTTATAGCTCAGTTAATATTCGTGTTTTGCATTGCTGAATTAATGTTAGTGTTTCCTTCAGTGTCACCATGCCTCCCATTTCTGGTGTGTGTTTTAATTAGAAATTATTTTATTGGTTCATAAAATCCATAAAAGAAATGCATAAAAAAAATGCAGGTACATATGTCCATTGACCTGAAACATGTGAACAGTAAAATATAGACCAAAAAAATAATAAAACTGGAACGAACGCCTCATAATAGAAAGGGTAGCCCATGTGCAATTAGAACCTAAAAACCTATATTTTTAGGAAGGCAGGTGGAATGAATTAAACTAACCTGGACAGGGCAGCCTGTTATCCAAAGGATGCATTCAGAGTAGACCAGGCCCCTACATCGCTGCTAGCTGATATCTACGGGGTGAATTCTGGTATTATGGGGCTGGGCAATTGTCTTTTTTTTCATTTTTTTTTTTTACTTAACCCCTTCGCTGCCAGGCCTTTTCCCCCTCCTGTGCCAGGCCTTTTTTTGCCTATTTGGGGCAGTTCGTGCTTAGGCCCTCATAACTTTTTGTCCACATAAGCTAACCAAGTCAAATTTGCGTCCTTTTTTCCAACATCCTAGGGATTCTAGAGGTACCCAGACTTTGTGGGTTCCCTTGAAGGAGGCCAAGAAATTGGCCAAAATACAGTGAAAATTTCGTTTTTTTCAAAAAAATTGGAAAAAGTGGCTGCAGAAGAAGGCTTGTGGATTTCCCCCTGAAAATGGCATCAACAAAGGATTTGCAGTGCTAAACTCAGCAGCTTCCTAGCTTTCAGGAACAGGCAGACTTGAATCAGAAAACCCAATTTTTCAACACAATTTTGGCATTTTACTGGGGCATTCCCCATTTTTGCAATTTTTTTGTGCTTTCAGCCTCCTTCCAGTCAGTGACAGGAATGGGCATGAAACCAATGCTGGATCCCAGAAACCTAACCATTCCTGAAAAGTAGACAAAATTCTTAATTCAGCAAGGGGTCATTTGTGTAGATCCTACAAGGGTTTCCTACAGAAAATAACAGCTGAAAAAGAAAAATATTGAAATTGAGGTGAAAAAAACATCAATTTTTCTCTACGTTTTACTCTGTAACTTTTTCCTGCAATGTCAGATTATGGAAAGCAATATACTGTTACGTCTGCTGGACTCCTCTGGTTGCGGGGATATATAGGGCTTGTAGGTTCATCAAGAACCCGAGGAACCCAGAGCCAATAAATGAGCTGCACCCTGCAGTGCGTTTTCATTCTATACCGGGTATACAGCAATTCATTTGCTGAAATATAAAGAGTAAAAAATTGCTATCAAGAAAACCTTTGCATTTCCAAAAAGAGCACAAGATAAGGTGCTGAGGAGCAGTGGTTATTTGCACATCTCTGAATTCCGGGGTGACCATACAAGCATGTGAATTATAGGGAATTTCTCAAATAGATGTCTTTTTTACACACTCTCCTATATTTGGAAGGAAAAAATGTAGAGAAAGACAAGGGGCAATAGCACTTGTTTTGCTAATCTATGTTCCCCCAAGTCTCCCGATAAAAATGATACCTCACTTGTGTGGGTAGGCCTAGCGCCCGCGACAGGAAACGCCCCGAAGCGCAACGTGGACACATCCAAAATTTTGGGAGAAAACAGAGGTGTTTTTTGTGAAGTGCCTACCTGTAGATTTTGGCCTCTAGCTCAGCCGGCACCTAGGGAAACCTACCAAACCTGTGCATTTCTGAAAACTAGAGACCTAGGGGAATCCAAGGAGGGGTGACTTGCGGGGCTCGGACCAGGTTCTGTTACCCAGAATCCTTTGCAAACCTCAATATTTGGCTAAAAAAACACATGTTCCTCACATTTCTGTGGCAGAAAATTCTGGAATCTGAGAGGAGCTACAAATTTCCTTCCACCCAGCGTTCCCCCAAGTCTCCCGATAAAAATGATACCTCACTTGCGTGGGTAGGCCTAGCGCCGGCGACAGGAAACACCCCAAAGCGCAACGTGGACACATCCTAAATTTTGGGAGAAAACAGAGGTGTTTTTTGCGAAGTGCCTACCTGTAGATTTTGGCCTCTAGCTCAGCCGGCACCTAGGGAAACCTACCAAACCTGTGCATTTATGAAAACTAGAGACCTAGGGGAATCCAAGGAGGGGTGACTTGCGGGGCTCGGAGCAGGTTCTGTTACCCAGAATCCTTTGCAAACCTCAAAATTTGGCTAAAAAAACACATGTTCCTCACATTTCTGTGGCAGAAAGTTCTGGAATCTGAGAGGAGCTACACATTTCCTTCCACCCAGCGTTCCCCCAAGTCTCCCGATAAAAATGATACCTCACTTGCATGGGTAGGCCTAGCGCCGGCGACAGGAAACACCCCAAAGCTCAACGTGGACACATCCTAAATTTTGGGAGAAAACAGAGGTGTTTTTTGCGAAGTGCCTACCTGTAGATTTTGGCCTCTAGCTCAGCCGGCACCTAGGGAAACCTACCAAACCTGTGCATTTCTGAAAACTAGAGACCTAGGGGAATCCAAGGAGGGGTGACTTGCGGGGCTCGGACCAGGTTCTGTTACCCAGAATCCTTTGCAAACCTCAAAATTTGGCTAAAAAAACACATGTTCCTCACATTTCTGTGGCAGAAAGTTCTGGAATCTGAGAGGAGCTACAAATTTCCTTCCACCCAGCGTTCCCCCAAGTCTCCCGATAAAAATGATACCTCACTTGCGTGGGTAGGCCTAGCGCCGGCGACAGGAAACACCCCAAAGCGCAACGTGGACACATCCTAAATTTTGGGAGAAAACAGAGGTGTTTTTTGCGAAGTGCCTACCTGTAGATTTTGGCCTCTAGCTCAGCCGGCACCTAGGGAAACCTACCAAACCTGTGCATTTCTGAAAACTAGAGACCTAGGGGAATCCAAGGAGGGGTGACTTGCGGGGCTCGGACCAGGTTCTGTTACCCAGAATCCTTTGCAAACCTCAAAATTTGGCTAAAAAAACACATGCTCCTCACATTTTTGTGGCAGAAAGTGCTGGAATCTGAGAGGAGCTACAAATTTCCTTCCACCCAGCGTTCCCCCAAGTCTCCCGATAAAAATGATACCTCACTTGCGTGGGTAGGCCTAGCGCCCGCAACAGGAAACGCCCCAAAACGCAACGTGGACACATCCCATTTTTTGGAAGAAAATAGTGCCTACCTGTGGATTTTGGCCTGTAGCTCACCCGGCACCTAGGGAAACCTACCAAACCTGTGCATTTCTGAAAACTAGAGACCTAGGGGAATCCAAGATGGGGTGACTTGCGGGGCTCGGACCAGGTTCTGTTACCCAGAATCCTTTGCAAACCTCAAAATGTGGATAAAAAAACACATGTTCCTCACATTTCTGTGGCAGAAAGTTCTGGAATCTGAGAGGAGCCACAAATTTCCTTCCACCCAGCGTTCCCCTAAGTCTCTCAATAAAAATGGTACCTCACTTCTGTGGGTAGGCCTAGCGCCCACGAAAGGAAATGGCCCAAAACACAACGTGGACAGAACATATTTTTTCACAGAAAACAGAGGTGTTTTTTGCAAAGTGCCTACCTGTGGAGTTTGGCCTCTAGCTCAGCCAGCCCCGGGAGGGGGTGGCCAGAAATGGCCTAAAATAAATTTGCCCCCACCCCCCCCCCGGGAGCGACCCTTGCCTACGGGGTCGCTCCCCCTGCGTGACATTGGCGCCAAAAAACAAATCCCCGGTGCCTAGTGGTTTCTGCCCCCTTGGGGGCAGATTGACCTAAAATCGGCCAATCTGCCCCCAAGGGGGGCAGAAATGGCCTAAATACAATTTGCCCCCCAGGGGAGCGACCCTTGCCTGATGGGTCGCTTCCCATCTCGAAAAAAACAAAAAAACAAAAAAAAAACAACACAACAAAAAAAAATTCCCTGGTGCCTAGAGGGTTCAGCCCCCCCTGGGGGCAGTTCGGCCTAATAATAGGCCGATCTGCCCCCAGGGGGGGCAGAAATGGCCTAAAATAAATTTGCCCCCCCCAGCCCCCATCCCCCCCGGGAGCGACCCTTGCCTAAGGGGTCGCTCCCCCTGCGTGACATTGGCGCCAAAAATCAAATCCCAGGTGCCTAGTGGTTTCTGCCCCCTTGGGGGCAGATTGACCTAAAATCTGCCAATCTGCCCCCAAGGGGGGCAGAAATGGCCTAAATACAATTTGCCCCCCAGGGGAGCGACCCTTGCCTGATGGGTCGCTCCCCATCTCGAAAAAAACGAACAAACAAAAAAAAAAACACAACAAAAAAATTTGCCCTGGTGCCCTGAGGGTTCTGCCCCCCCCGGGGGCAGTTCGGCCTCATAATAGGCCGATCTGCCCCCAGGGGGGGCAAAAATGGCCTAAAATAAATTTGCCCCCCCCCAGCCCCCACCCCCCCCCGGGAGCGACCCTTGCCTACGGGGTCGCTCCCCCTGCGTGACATTGGCGCCAAAAAACAAATCCCCGGTGCCTAGTGGTTTCTGCCCCCTTGGGGGCAGATTTACCTAAAATCGGCCAATCTGCCCCCAAGGGGGGCAGAAATGGCCTAAATACAATTTGCCCCCCAGGGGAACGACCCTTGCCTGATGGGTCGCTCCCCATCTCTAAAAAAAGAAACAAAAAAAAAAATTTGCCCTGGCGCCCAGAGGTTTCTGCCCCCAGGGGGGGCAGAAATGGCCTAAAATAAATTGCCCTCCCCCCCAGGGAGCGACCCTTGCCTAAGGGGTCGCTCCCTTTGCGTGAAATTCACGCAAAGAAAAAATTCCCTGGTGTCTAGTGGTTTCTACCCCCCTTGGGGGCAGATTGGCCTCATCAAAATAGGCCAATCTGCCCCCAAGGGGGGCAGAAATGGCCAAAATATAATTTTCCCCCAAGGGGAGCGACCCTTGCCTAAGGGGTCGCTCCCCACCAAAAAAAAAAGAAATGAAACATAAAAAAAAAAAAATGGTCCCTGGTGCCTAGAGGTTTCTGCCCCCCCTGGGGGCAGAAAAGGCCTTCTCAAAAAAATGCCCCCCCTGGGAGCGACCCTTGCCCAAGGGGTCGCTCCCTTTTGTCTGTTTCAATAAAAATAAAAAAAATCCCTGGTGTCTAGTGGGGTTTCAAAAGCCGGATTGCAAGCAGAGCTTCCAGCGCGACTAGGGAGGCCCCTGTGACAAATCAGCGCGCGCTCGCGCGCTGACGTCACGGGGGGGTGGGGGGGGGTCGGGGGTGGAAGGGGAAGGTCTTCCCCTTCCATCCCGATTTGGGGGGGGAAGGGGGGTGCACGGGGGGCGCGCTAGCGCGCCCCCAAGTTCCCCTGTGCCATGGACGAGATGATCTCGTCCAAGGCACAGGGGAACTGTAGCCTTGGACGAGATCATCTCGTCCAAGGCACAGAAGGGGTTAATGGGTGCTAAACTGGAATTGATGGGACCGCCAGGGCAGTGAAGATTCTCAAAAAATGGATTAATCTGGTATTCACTTTTTCATTGCTTGGGTCAAGGGCTGTTATAATGGCCGACCTGCATGACCGGACTCATAGGATGTTAAATTCATTCCTCAGTAGTTCCCTTCTCTGGCATCCCAAAACTGGGCAGATACAAAACACGTGGATTAGGGTCTCCCTGGTCTGATGACATAATCTACAGACCTGTGTTTGCCATCCTGCCTCTCCTTTCTATTTGGGAGGAAGTCCAGAGTTGGTAGATCTCCCAACTGTATCAGTAAGAGGGCCTGCCTGGTTTTTCGTGATAATGTGGTGGATAGGATGCGAGGTTCCATATCCCACACTTATGAATTTAGGACTAACCATCCATGCGATCGGTGCAATAGAGCCTGCATATCTTCTAGTTGGCTTAAGATCTTAGCCGATTTATTGGCTCCTTTTCTGAAGGCTAGCTTGGTAATGTGCTGTCCCACAATTCACCCCGTTTAAGCCGGGCTATACTTTATCCTCAGTAATCCTTAAAGTTATTGTTACCCCTCCCCAGAGAGATTTCCTGCCAATCTAGGTTTGCTAAAGACCCCATGGTAGCAGAGTAAAGTTTATAGCAGCCATTAACAAAGGTTGCTGATCTTGCCAATAATTGCTTTAAGAAAAACTCTAGTCTGACCTGGGCAGGGGAGGCCAATCTGGGTAGCTGGAAGACTTGCTTGTAAGATTTCATTAATAACTTATCCAGTATAGCTACCTCCTCCCACCTCATTATTTCTGTCCCATATGCGAGGGTTGGCAATTTTTTTGCTTGCATGATCATGGTCATTGGTTTTAGGGGCCACTCAAGAATGGATTTTGCCAGGTTACTTTATGCCCTGAAAATGTGCCCCTAGAGTCAAACCTGACCCCTAGATATGAATATTCTGCTACCTCCTCAATATACTGCCCATTTAAGAACTACTTACGGTGTGAGATTGGTTTGCAGTTAAAAGGGATTATTTTAGACTTCCCATAGTTAATTTCTAAATCGTTAGCCAGCGCATAACCTCCTAGGCGGTGCAGAAGTTTCTGTAAGCCTACTCTGAAGTTGCTGAGCAGTAGCAAGTCATCTGTATAGAGTAGGTTAGATACATGATGACCCCATAGATTTGGTGGATGGGCTGGCTGCTCATCCAATGCTGGGAATAAGTCTGATATGTACAGATTAAAAAGAAGCGGTGCTAATTCACAACCCTGTTTCAGGACAACAGTGGTTTTGATGGACCTAGATAGAAACGAGCTGTTACCCAGTTTGATTTAAACCCATGTGTCAGAGTAGACCATAATGGTAACATTTAATAAATTCACCGGCAGCCCCCACTGCCATAGTTTTAACCATAATTTGTCTCCAGGGACACAATCAAATGCAGTCTTAAAACCCACAACGCACATATAAAGGGGTGTCTCTGTGGCCCTAGCCCTATTCATTACCAGGCTTAAAGCCACAAGGTTTGTCAACGTGCCCTTTTTTTTGTAATACCTGTTTGGTTGATAGAGAGCCTCCACTTGTCCATGGCCCACCGTTCTAAATGCTGCAGGATGCCTATTCAGAAATATTTTATGTCTACGTCTAAAAGGGTGAATAGGCAGTAGTTGGAAGGTAGGGAGGCCTTCCCTCCCTTGTAAATGGGGTAAAATATCGAGCCCTTCCAACTGGCTGGAGCAGAAGCTGTTATTAGAATATGATTGAACATTATGGCAAAAAAGGCCACCCATTTTGATGCATGCACTTTAAATAGGGCCTGGGGAAGGCCATTGGGGCCAAGCGCACAGTCTGGGCGTGATTTTTCTATTATCTTAGTTATTTCAAGAGGACTAAATGCAATGGACTCTTCCTGCTCCCTATTATCCTCAGTAACCTCCCAAGGGGAGATGTTGGTATCTGTTGCAGATTTTTCTTTAAAGTGGGATTTCAAATAACCCACCCATGCCTCCTCCATCACGTTTGCATTGTTCGCAGCTCTGGGACCTCTCTGATGTTATTAATCAGGCTCCAGAACCGGCTCGAATTTACCAAGGTTGACGCATAGTGAAGTTTTGCCCATATAGGTGGTCATTCTGACCCTGGCGGTCTTTGACCGCCAGGGCGGAGGACCGCGGGAGCACCGCCGACAGGCCGGCGGTGCTCCAATGGGGATTCCGACCGCGGCGGTAAAGCCGCGGTCGGACCGGCACCACTGGCGGGGTCCCGCCAGTGTACCGCGGCCCCATTGAATCCTCCGCGGCGGCGCAGCTTGCTGCATCGCCGCGGGGATTCCGACCCCCCCTACCGCCATCCAGATCCCGGCGGTCGGACCGCCGAGATCCGGATGGCGGTAGGGGGGGTCGCGGGGCCCCTGGGGGCCCCTGCAGTGCCCATGCCACTGGCATGGGCATTGCAGGGGCCCCCGTAAGAGGGCCCCTACATGTATTTCACTGTCTGGTGCGCAGACAGTGAAATACGCGACGGGTGCAACTGCACCCGTCGCACAGCTTCCACTCCGCCGGCTCGATTCCGAGCCGGCTTCATCGTGGAAGCCTCTTTCCCGCTGGGCTGGCTGGCGGTCTGAAGGCGACCGCCCGCCAGCCCAGCGGGAAAGTCAGAATTACCGCCGCGGTCTTTCGACCGCGGAACGGTAACCTGACGGCGGGACTTTGGCGGGCGGCCTCCGCCGCCTGCCAAGGTCAGAATGAGGGCCAATGTCTCTTGTTTTGTTCATCTAAAAAGCCATACGTTCCTCTTTAACAGTTTTCTTTCTTGCCATAGAGTCTATAACGTTGGTTCATCAGTCGGATGTATCTGTCACAGTCTCAGGAGCCTATTTACTCCCTCTTTCCTCTTTCGTATTGCCTGCAGCATGAGTATGGTATTTCTGTGCCCCAGGGGCGCCCCCCTTGCCCTGCCCCTCACAGAGGATTGCTTTACAAGTCTTTCAGTGAATGACTCCCATATGGCAACTGCCCTTAGTGGGTCATTGGCCATCTTTTCTAATTTCTCTACAGCATCCTCAGCCTTGGTTGTGATCGTAGACGAACTCCATTTTAACCATTTTAGATTTTTAGAACAGAGTTTCCCCTTAAGGAGTTTTGCTTCTTCTTGGATGGGCACCTGGCTCCAATTTGTGGTTATTTGTGAATTATGATCATTTTCTGTGTGATCTTGAATTCTGAAGTCTCTCAAAAATCTGAATAGGGTCTATTTACCAAGGTGTAGTCCAAATAGGAAACAACCCTTTCTGTGGCTGTTGTCCAGGCCGGGGATATGTCAGACGGGAGCTGCCCACTTAGTGCAAAGAGGCCTGCTAGCTCACAGCTCTTGATTAGCTTAGCGCCAACTTTCTCCTGCTTTCTCCTAAGTGGTAGTTTTTGAATGGGCAGTGTGACTGCTAGATGTACATGGTCCTCGCTTGGCTCATGAAATAAGTTAAAGTTGAAGTCTCCTGACACTAACCAATAGGCCGAATTATATGTGTTTAATATATGAAGCAAATGTTTTAGCAGAATGTCAGCTTCCAACTTTTTCTTTTTTGGGGTTAATTTACACATTGATCAGGATCAGGGGCTCCTGTATGTTTTTTGTCCAATTGTCAAAGCGAACCCACAAAAAGGGCTGATCTCCCGTCTTACCTCCAGATGATTTTGCCTCAAGCTTAGTGTTGATATAAATTGACAGCCCTCCTTTTGCTCTTCCGAATGTGTTTTGTTGAACCGCAGGAATATTGTACTCTTTGTGACTAATTAAGGGAAGGTTCGTAAGTGCCCATGTTTCCTGCAACATTATTATATTGACGGCGCCCAGGAATTTGGTGATCTCTGCATCCTCCAATTTTGGTTGTAGGCCCCCTATGTTCCATGAGCAGATGCTTAATGAACCTCATGTCAGGGATGTTTGATGGGTTGTCATTCAGGCTTTTTGTGGCAATCTGGGGGCTAGCACTGTTGGGAGCCAAGCCCAATTATCTTGTGGGTTGCTATCTCTCAGGGGTTGACCAACTGTTATCCTTCTCCAGTCCTCTCCTTCCCTTATTTCGATCTGTAAATCTAGTGACGATACCGCTCCTTGTTGTGATGGCTCTTGGCCAGATTCTCCAGTCTGTGAGTACCCAGATACTCCTCGTAGGACAGACCAGGTGGCTACTTTTTCCCTGTTTGTATTGGTTCTTTCTGCTAACGGGTGTGGGTCTCTTTCTCCTAAATAGAAGCATACTTCAATTCCCCAGTCTTTCAGGATGCATTTTCTTCTCTCTATGATTTGCTTTGGTAATTCTGAAGAAGCAAATATCACCACCGTAGGTTCCGTGAACTGGCTCCCCTGTGCTTGGATAAATTTAATGGCAGTGATGTCATCCGAACTCGCTGCTGCCAAGTCTGGCAGTGCATTTATTAATTTGAGAATAGTGGAGAGGCTGAGCACATCATGTGGTCCTCTAGATTTGTACTCTGGAATCCATAGCAGTTGCAATCCTCGGTCAGGCGTAGGCTGGTTTGAACTCTCTGCCAGATTTGACTGAAGTGTTCTGGTCTCCACCAAGTCTGCCCTTAGGTGATGGTTCCTTATTATTGCATCCGGGCCCCTCAACTTTGAGTTTTACCTCTGCTGGGCTGGGCCTTAGCTTAGCCTGGATGAGTGGATGGGGCCACAATGCGGTAAATGCTTGACGGACCTGGGGTCCCGAACACCTGTCCAATGGCTCTGGGCCTATCACTGCCGGGTCCTGAAGCAATGGTCCCTCTTGGTCTGGTGTGTGGGGGTGCGCTGCCAGAGGGTTTGTAGTCCCCCCTGACCTCCTCATGCACTATGTGAGGTGGGGTTCCCGTATCGGATCCGGACACCACCTGATTGTTCTTTGTGCCCTTCCTTGCCCGCTTCCTCTCTCTTTTGGTCAGCCGGTGGCCAGACTGCCTTTCCAAAACTCTAGGCTCTGTTATTTGAGAAGAATGGTCCAGAGCACTTCCTTGAATGGCAACACTATTTTCCTAGTTGTATTCCCCTCCAGATTGGATGGCCTTAAGACTAGATCATCTTGCGGACTATTCCGATTCTCCTCTGAGGGCGTTGAAGATTTGGGGGTGACCCCAGTGGCTGAGGGAACGCCAGGCCCATGCTCTCTTTTTAGCTTGGGCGGCCGATCTCTTTTAAGATGTCTTTGAAGATTACTGGTAGTTGGCCCATGCCATCTACTACCATCTTGCAGGAGCAAATGGTGAAGTCCTTAATTTGGTTTTGTTGTGTTCTTGTAATTAATGAGCTTCGTTCTTGCAGTTTGCTATCGATTCCTGAGACGAACACTGCAGGAGTGTTTAACAGGTCAACCTGAATATCCATTTTATGGGACTGAAACTGTAGGGCTTTTACTGTAGTCTGCATCGAATTCAATATTGCTGCCCATATGTCTGTTGCGGGCGCCAGGAAGGCAGCGGGCATATTTAAGTCACTTCTGTGTGGTGTCCTAGCGCCCAGGGCAATCTGGGCAATCTGGGTGGGACACCATCTCTCCCCAACTTCTTCCGGCGTCCTTGATGCTGTATCCTCTTGGTCTGCATTTCCCGGGCTGATAACAGGAAAATGAAAACAATTAGGGCTGGTGCTCATTGGGGTGACTGTCGCCCTGCTCTCCCCGCTCCCCACCGGACATTGTCCTCCTCATTTGCGAAGTTGTTTGGGGAGGTAGAATGCTGTTTAGTCAGGCTTCCCCCCACCTGGGGATAAAGTACTGATTACGGGCCACTTGTGATGGACCCTGACCCTCCTGGTGTGGGAAGACTGACTTTCGGATTTTTGGAGTCTTTCGAGACCGCGGACCTAGCCAATGTCACTCTACCCTCCAATATGCTGATAATTGGAACAATGGTGGGGGTGGGGGGATGTTGCCTTTATCCTTCTGACCCCTTCTCTGATTCGGGGCCGGGTCCTGGGCCAATAACGTGGAAAGGAGTGAACGATGCTTCATAGTCCTGCCTGTTACTCCAAAGTAGTCTGTTATTTTATGGGATGTAGCTGGTGCCGACGCCGGGGTAGCGGGGGCGACTATCCCCCCGGCCTGGAGATTAAGGACCTCATTATGTGGTTTGACCAGAGCCACTTCGATTGCGGGATCCTGCAGTGGCGAGGACTCCATAGGCGACATGGTGGGGCTCAGGGGGCCTGTGCAGTGGGCCCTGGGTGATCTCACCAGATGGACTCTGCTATCTACACCAGCTCTTCTTTTAGTTTGAGTTCCAACGGTCGATGATTCCTCCTTTCTCATGTTCCATGATATGGCCTGGCGGTGTTTTGCTGGCGGTGTTTTGCTGGCGGATGCTGCTGCTGGCAGCAGCACCGCATCCCGTGTCCTGCCGGAGGACCCCCTGCAAGCAGGTTAGTCAGGGTCTCCAACAGGAGATGGGGTGGGGGGTGTTGTGTGCATGAGTGGGGGTTTGTGTGACTGTGTGTGAATGCGTGCATTGACGTGTAATGCGTGTGTGCATGAGTGGGTGTGAGTGTACGTGCATGTTGTATCGTGAGATTGTGCGTGTGCCTGGATGTATGTTCGTGAGAGTTGCTGTGAGTGTGTATAAATGTATGAATGCGTGAGTGAATGTGTGTATGCGTGTGTGTATGGGTGTGTATGTATGTGCGTGTACGTGTGTAAATGTGCAGGGGGTCGGGAGAGGGAGGGGGAGGGTGGGGAGGATTCTGGGGAGGGGCGGGGAGACCCCTATCAGTACCAGGGAAAGAATTCCCTAGCACTGATAGTGCCTACCTCCATGGTTTCAGTGGTGGTACCGAAATCACAGAAACCATGGAGGTGGGCGGGGTCATAATGCCATTGGCGGTCTAGTGACAGCTGACAGGCTGGAGACTGGAGTCTCCAGCCCGGCGGTCGTTACCACTGTGGTGGTCGGTGTGGTATATTGGCGGTTTGGCTTTGGCCAAACCGCCAATGTCATAATAGTGGAGGTAGGTACCGCCAGCCTGTTGGCGGTAATACCTCCACTATACCACCGACCGCCGGGGTCATAATGACCTCCATAGTCTGCAACATATTGACCACCTGCAGAAGAATTTGCACTCATTTCAGCTTTTCTTTTAAAGCACAGAAGCAGTTCTGGATTATGCAGAATGCAAATAGAGTAGCAGTTAAAGCGGTGATACAGGAGGTTCCAACATGTTAGAACACGACCCATTATATGTTGTAATGTGTGTTTGAGCAGTATAGACAGATCAATGACTATGTCATTCAAAGAGGAGGGATGCAATCAGGAAATCTATGACCATAGATGCGGACAAATGGGGCCTATTCAAAGCCTGACACAGATGCTGCTTCCTTTTGTGGTTTTCACATGGAAAGTTAGCAAGGAGGACAGTACAATGGGCCAAGCTATCTAGATGTTGCATCTGCTACAGGTCCAGCTAAAGAAGGTGTCTGAAAAGTTCACACTCAGAGGTGAATGCAAACACAGAAGTGCATGCCTTGATTGAGAGCTCAAGCTCACTTGACTTGTAATCCAAGGCTGCAAAATGACATTGGGCCTGATTCTAACTTTGGAGGACGGTGTTAAACCGTCCCAAAAGTGGCGGATATACCACCTACCGTATTACGAGTCCATTATATCCTATGGAACTCGTAATACGGTAGGTGGTATATCCGCCACTTTTGGGACGGTTTAACACCGTCCTCCAAAGTTAGAATCAGGCCCATTATCTCATCCAAAGAGTACATCTGTGCCACCCTACTTGATCCAAACTACAAAATAATTCTTCCCCTTGCATTCCTTTTTCTGAAGGGGATGGCTCAAAATATAAGAGGTGGATTGTTGAGCAAGCCAGACACCAGGAAGAAAAACAGCTGTTCTGGGGTGCCACCTTCAACTTCCAGAGAGAACAGCTACAAGAACATCAGCGGCAACAGAAGAATCAGACCCAACCTCTGCATTGGCTTGGTTTCAAGTGGAAGGTCTTAAGTCCAGTGCAGAGGTGAAGGCACAAGAGGTCAAGCAAGTGGCAGCACCAATGAACACTCAGAGGATGTTCCAGAAGTATGTGGATGACTTAAAAGAGGTATATGTGGATCAAAACCCATTGGTGTATTGGTGTGGGAAGATGCAACAATGGTCAGAGCTCAGCAGGCTGTCAATAAAGTATTTGGCTTGTACTGTATACAGTGGGTCTGCTGAGCATGTGTTCAGTGCAGATGGCACAGTTGTTACAGTGGGAGGGACCAAGCTCTCGCCTCAAACCATGGAGGTTTGATCATGATCAAAATGAACCAACATTTCATACCAACTGATTACACCATTCCCGAAACATCACAGGAGGAAGAAGAGGATGATTGGTCTGAATCAAGTGTGTTAGCTGACCAACTTCTGGGTGAACCACCTGAGTCTGAGGACAAACTTTAATTCCTAGACTGAGTATGTCGGTGCTACCATAAAACTTTTTAGTTATTTCTTGTTGAACTTCTTTCTTTATTTTAAACAAAATAGCTACTGGAACATTATGTTTGTGTCTGATTTAAGCTGTCCCACCAAATTTTAGCCACATGTATGGCTGGATTGGAGTTGGACCCGTGTTCAGTGAAGAAATCTCCACATTCCCTCCAGAACATTAGAGACACTTCCTGCCTTCCTCACATGCCATTGCCTATCCTTTTTTTGCATCACCGAGCAGTGCTGTCCCAGAAGATCATTGATACTAAAAGACTGTTAATGCCAATGCCAAATTCCAATGTGTTGCTAGCATCAAAAAGGAGACTAAATGAAGTATCTACCACTGTGCTTGGATTGGAAGAGGTAGCTACTAACTATTGCACCCATGAGCGATGATATATTGAGTGATTGTGAGTGATGATTGATGATGTATGTGGTGGCAGGCAGTGAAGGAGGGAGTTCAACAAAGTTGTCAACTTGATTTTGACAATTTGCAATGTTTGGGGGCTGATGGGTGATCATTCTTTCCTGAAAGTGATTTGCCTTTCAAACTTAGCGAAATTTATCTTCTGGGTCCACTCCTTTTTTGTGGTTCTTCAGAGATCGGACCAGTCACTTTCTTTACCAAACATAAATCTACACAAAATACTCCAATTCTCTTTCTCTATTTGTTCTTCAACAGCAGTGCACTACACAGATCTACCTCGGTTGGTTTGGGACTAGGACAGAGATACTCAGAATCAGGAGGAGGAGGATGGAAGGACTCAGTGCGGGAGTATCTGAACAGCTAGAAGGAGAAAGTTATCGACTTCAAAGAGAAACTATGATGATAATGAAGACTCTGAGTCCTAGTACTCACTCAGCTCTGTGGACTGGAGAGAGGTGCATTGATTTGGGAAATGCTGTTGAATGTAGGTTTGCTTCATTGTGGGGTCAAATGTGAAACTGCTCTTTTTGTCCTTGCTCTGCCTCTGAGTCTTCTTGGTACACTCCTAACTCCTCATGAAGCTTATCTTGCTTCCTTCTGTTCTCCTTTACTCTATAATACAGTTCCTGTCTTTTTACAATATGCAGGCCTTTTCCTACTTCTCTCCTGCACAATACTTGGTAAAAGCTCAACACTCCAGCTTACCTGCCAAGCAGGTTCAGCCAAGCACCAAAGAGAAGAATGGAGATGCGATGTCTAATTTGGCAATACAGTATAATTTTCCTTTTACCAATCATAATTTTTAGAACTGGGTAGGTTAATTTCAACCCTCCATAATTTGTATGTTTCAAACCTAGAAGACAGAACATTTAGAGATATACTATCTTGGGTTTCTCTGGAGCTGAAGGGCTGTTTGCAATGCATTTAACTAAACTGTGTCATACTCATCTCTTCATTTCCTTCCACAGCAGATTGATGATGGTGTGCTGTTCAGCACCCTGATGAGTATTGCTATTGTATTTTTTGTGTAGTGTTTGTCTCTGTCACACATTTCTCCAAGTCCCCTTTCCCATCCATTCATCATGCCCCTAACCCTCTTCCCCCGGGCTTAGGGTGACCAGATTTTAAGGAGCAAAAACCAGGACAGGTCAGACATTAAAAAAGAACTAAAGAGTTTACTCTCACTTTTATAACTGGCCTGTCCTGTTTTTATTTTTTTTGCGTAGCTTTGTAAATGTGTGCCTATGTGTGTGTGCGTGTGTGTGTGTGTATGCATATCTAAATATATACACACATTTGCAAGACTATGCATATATAACATTAGCAATGACTTGACCTCCCACCCTGCATCCCCAACCAGCACCCCCCATCTCTCTCCTCCCCACTCTGTCACTTTGCTGGATGCAGACAGGGGACTGTGTTACCTGACAGTAACAGATAAATTACTTATTTCAGACTTCGTAGGCATCTGTGAAAGTAGAGCATACCTTTCACATATGCTTCCCTAGATGATCTGACCTTTGTCCTAAAAAACAGGACATTTAATTAAAATTCAGAGAAGCGTTGAGACACCGGGACAGTCCTCTGAAAACTGGGACTGTCTGGAGAAATCTCCGATATCGGGTCACCCTACCTGGGCTGTGTGATTTTTATTGAGGTGTGACATAATTTTACACCATAAATGGATCACACACTTGTTGGGACGGGTGTGGTGAAAGCAACACCAAGTCACTGCATGACCTTCTATTACCTGAGCAATATTCCATGCCGGCTCCATTTACCCTGTAGTGAAGCCATTTTAGTGATGTTTGTGGGCACGTTATTTAAGCAACTACGCCTGCTGTCTGTACCTTTTAGCCTAGTAACGTTTCTTTTTATTTAATTTTATTCTTTTAGAAACTATCACATTTGTGGTGGTTTTATTTTCCTTTATCTTGCTGACCTTTCGCTTAAGAAAGCATTTACAATTCTGGGCACAACATGCTCCTTACCCTGCTTTATTCAAGGCTGTGACAAGATAAGGTTGCCTGCACAAAGTGGTACACTGGCTTTCTAATATTTCACAGCAACATACCCACTTTTACATGGGGATACTTTTCTCAGAACACTAACTGTTTTATTATAAAAACATCTCTCTGTCCCCTGCATGTAAGGGGGAGGTTCTAGTCAGATGACTACTACCACATGCTGTCTGACTTTACTACAGCTGCTCGTTGAGACTTCCAGTTACCTAGCCTGTATGGGGAAGGTGTCTCAAGAGAAGAAAGGCTCCTTCACTCCAGTCATACTTAGATATGATGGAAGATGTCTTCTCAGGGGGTCCTGAAGGGCAGATTAGGGCTTATCCTGCTGAACTCTAACATAGAACATTAGTGGCTTAGGTAGGAATCATACATCTTGTATAGTGACAGTATGGTAGGACCTTTCTTATGTTTCACTTTTCATATCACCATTCTGCTTTTAGTATGTTTCATCATCCTAAATATTACAGGTCATGTCATTTTATCTGGGACTTTGCTGATTCAATACATCTTTTTGAACCACCTGCTTCTGTTTGTCTTTGCATGTGTGTGATGCATGTAACTGAGAGAAAAGGATGAGGTCTGATCCACCATGATTCCTTGAGAAGTCACAATATCATCCACCCCATTTCCACAGATCATCCCTGCTCTTGGGCATAGGTGAGACACTGCTGGAAACAGATTAGGCCTACAGTTGTCACATGGTGTGGGATCACTCTCAGTTCCCCACAATTCAGGTGATGCTGCTACCCAAATCCAACAACCTCATTGGTACAATGAGAGCAAATACAACACCCCATCCATGCATCAGTTGTCAACATCATTATTCACTCCTTGTGCTGTGTGTTGCCTAAACGCTTATCCTTGTCCAGCCACTCCTGACTCTGAGCCCACTTCTACCAATTCAAGGAATTTATTTCTGAAGTTTAGTTTGGAATAAATACTAGCTCCCCATTGCTCAGAAGAAGTTGATATTGCTAGTTTTTATTATTTTAATTATTATTGTAATTGTAGTTATATAAGTACACTTGACGAGGAATCAGAGTGCTTTTTGGTCAGTAGTACGCTACTCTGGAACCCAAAATAATTAGTTGTGGATTAGTATAGGGAAATAGGAGTAAAGTATTAATATTAGTATTAGTATTAGTATTAGTATTAGTATTAGTATTAGTATTAGTATTAGTATTAGTATTATTAGTATTAGTATTAATATTAGTGTTAGTATAGGGAGGTATGAGTTAATTTGAGCGGAGGACATGTGAGTCTGTTATTTGGATTGAATATAGTAATGGAGGGATAGAGGGGGAAAGAATCCAGAATTGTTAATTGGGAGATCATAGTAGTAAAATGAGGTTAGAGATGTGTAAAAGAGAGATGGAGGAGGGAAGAGTCTGTAGATCAGGGAGATCATAGTAGTAAAATGAGGTTTGGAATGAGTAATATCAATCTCCTCTTAAATGCTAATTGACTTTTACATGTTCTGTTCACAATAAGCACATCAGGTCTGGTGCCTTTATTATACCATTGTACAATAGACAGATCAGGCCATAGGGCAAAAAGTGCAATACAAGCAATCTTTTGAGTGAAAGCGTATACATTCGGCCCAAATTATTCCTGTACTCAGAGAAACCAACATGTGCCTGGAGCCTATGTTTTCTCAGTAGTGCTCTAAAAGCTCTTTTTTGTTGATTACTTGAGGTACAGCAACAGCTTCCCTGTCAAGCCAGACTTAACAATCCATGTGGATTATTGTAGCCCTGGATACCCTACAGCTTTGAAACACACATTTTACTCTGAAGGCTAAAGGTAATGAAGGAAGGGGATGGTGCTGGGACTGCAAAACATAAATATATTTATAACAACTGCCCATCTCACATGCGTGCTACTGCCAGAGGAAAATTAACACCATAAATTATCTACTTAGGTAAGACATGTTAATGGCACTATGGGGGTCATTACAACCCTGGCGGTCGGTGCAAAAGTGCCGGTAAGACCGCAAACAGGCCGGCGGAAAAAAAAATGGAATCACGACCGTGGCGGAAACCGCAACAAAGACAGCCACTTTAACACTCCGACCGCCACGGCGGTACAAACAAACAGCCTGACGGTCACCGGGAACAGACAGGCGGAGGACAATGTACTGCCTACAGTATCACAACCTACCAATCCGTCACCTTTTCCGGGGCGGATTCACCGCGGACAAAAACACGGGGGAAACAGGACTTCGAAGGGAAAAAGCTCACCTCTACACACCCCACGAGGAATCCGGACACCATGGAACCCGAGCTCCAGATCCTGCCAGCCCTTATCTTCTTGCTCCTCTACCAGGAGCACGAACGCCGGCGGCGAAGACAATGGTGAGTACTGCACCTACGACACAGGGGAGGGGGGAGGGAAAAAACGGGGACACACACACGCAATACGCAACATCCCCACCCCCACCCTCACCCACGACAACACACACACTAATACAGCATGATACATTACAGTTACACCCGCAACCCCCCCGGAAGAATGCAAAGACAAAAGAAAATGAGTGTAACCATTGTAATATATTAAAATCCAGTACACAAATATATATATATACACTATAAACAAAATGTACACCAAGAATAGTAGTCCAGGTAGTGCTCCATTGAAGTCCGTGGAACACTGGGCCCACACTGTATGGGTGAGGCCCACACCCAATCCCCAAACATGACGGAGAGAACACTGCAGGGGCAACAAATAGCTATAAACAGGCACCTCAGGGGGAAGGGAAAGAGGGGGCACCTCAGCCGGTTGAGTGCACGACACCAAATCCATGAGGGGGCCACATGCCCACTGTTCCATCCTGGGGAGTGCAAAGCCACAGTCTCTCAAGTCTCTACAGTGGGTGGGTTGCCCACTGTTCCATCCTGGGGAGTGCAAAGCCACAGTCTCTCAAGTCTCTACAGTGGGTGGGTTGCCCACTGTTCCATCCTGGGGAGTGCAAAGCCACAGTCTCTCAAGTGGATGCCTTTGTCCACTGGTTCTGGAGGGGGCTTTGTGCCCAGAGTGCTTCATCCTGCCAAGGACGGAGGTAGTGGATGTGATACTCCATTGGTTCTGGAGGGGGCTTTGTGCCCAGAGTGCTTCATCCTGCCAAGGACAGAGGTAGTGGATGTGATACTCCACTGGTTCTGGACAGGGCTTTGTGCCCAGAGTGTTTCATCTTGCCAAGGACAGAGGTAGTGGATGTGATACCCCACTGGTTCTGGAGGGGGCTTTGTGCCCAGAGTGCTTCATCCTGCTCATGACGGACTCAGTAGCGTCAGTGCCCTTGGCGCTCATGGGCCAGCGGTGCTTGTTGCGGCGGTGCCCTGTTCAGCGGTGCTTGTGGCGGCGGTGCCCTGTTCAGCGGTACTTGTGGCGGCGGGGTCCTTTGCAGTGAATCAGCTGCTGGCAGTCCTTCATGGCCCAGCGGGGCTGGTGCTGGCAGTCCTTCAAGGCCCAGCGGGGCTGGTGCTGGCGGTCCTTCATGGCCCAGCAGGGCTGGTGCTGGCAGTGGCCTCCTGGGCAGCTGGGTTGGTGGCATTGGCCTCCTGGGCAGCAGGGCTGTTGGCAGTGGCCTCCTGGGCAGCGGGGATGATGGCGGTGGCCTCCTGGCAGGGGGGATGATGGCGGTCGCCTCCTGGGCAGCTGGGCTGGTGCTGGCGGTGGCCTCCTGGGCAGCGGGGATGATGGCTGTGGCCTCCTGGGCAGCTGGGCTGGTGCTGGCGGTGGCCTCCTGGGCAGCGGGTATGATGGCGGTCACCTCCTGGGCAGCGGGGATGATGGCGGTCGCCTACTGGGCAGCGGGGATGATGGCGGTCGCCTCCTGGGCAGCTGGGCTGGTGCTGGCAGTGGCCTCCTGGGCAGCAGGGGTAATGGTGGTTGCCTCCTGGGCAGCGGGGATGCTGTTGGTCACCTCCTGGGCAGCTGGGTTGGTGCTGGTGCTGGCTGTGGCCTCCTGGGCAGAGGGAATGATGGCGGTCTTCTCCGCCGTGCTGCTCTTCCCAGACTTGCTGACTTTCTTATGGCCCTTCCCCACCTTGGAAGGTGTCGCAGCTGACTCCACACTCCCACCTGTACCCCTGGGAGCGGCTTTGGTGGCTGGAGTCTTCCCCCTCTCCCGCCGGGCACTGGCCAACTTTTGATGCTTGACACGTGGGGGACTGTCCGTGCTGTGGCTCCGTGCCACACTGGCTGCCCTGGTGGCCGGTGCACTCCAGATTCCGGTGACTACAGGCACCACTGGTCCTGGAGATGTTGTGGCTGAGGTGCTAGGTTGGGACCTGGAGAGTCTAGGTTGGACAGGAAAAATTTCTTGGGAACACTGGGACGGGTAGCTGGAGGGGGTTTGGGAGTGGAGGAAGAGGTTGTGGTTGTAGGAGATGTTCGTTTGGTGACTTTGGGTGAAGGTGCATGCGCTGGAGGCTGTTGTGAGGTGGATGGCTGTTGGGCGGGTGTGTGCCTGCATTTGTGTATCTTGGGAGGTGGCGTCACAGACACACTGGGAGAGGACACAGGGGACGTGTGAATGGCAGTGGGGGTGGTGACTGCACATGAGCGAGGTGTGGTGGTGGGTGTGCTGGTGATGGAGGTAGTGGCTGTAGATGTAGTGCATGCAGGTGTGAGTGTAGACGAGACTGGCAGGGAAGAGGGAGATGAGGAGGAGGGGGACACAGTGGAGGCAGTGGATGTTGGTGTGTCTGCATGTGTGTGATGCTTGCGTGAGTGCCTGTGGGATGTGTGGTGCTTATGTTTGCCAGAGCTTCCCTTGTGTGTTGACGTGTGTGCATGCTGGTCTGAAGGTGTGCTTGGGATAGGCTGAGGTACAGGGGATTGGGTCTGGGTGGAGGAAGTTGGAGGGGGAGGCTAGAGACAGGGACAATGGCTGCCATCATTGCTGAGCTCAGAGTCTGAAAAGCTCTCTGAAGGGCCGCCTGACCAGAATGAATGCCCTCCAGGAATGCATTTGTTTGTTGCAACTGTCTTTCTACACCCTGATGGCATTCAAAATGGTAGAATGCCCAACAGCCTGACTAGGTTTACTTGGCACTGTACACAGGTGGGGTGGGGTGCCATAGGGTCTACCAGAACAAGGAGACATAACTAGCACACTCGCCCTCGCCCTGGCCTAGAGTAACCCACAGCCCACCTCCCCCACCCAGACACCTCCACTGCGCGCAAAATCAGCAGAATGAGAGTTTACTCACCCCCTTGTGGCTACTGTGATGCCCTCAAGCGCCCATCCAACTCCAGGTACGCCACCGCCAGGATCCTGAACATCAGGGGGGTCATGGTGCGACGGGCACCCCTCCCACGTTGGGAGGCCATCCCCAGCTGGGCCTCCGCCATCTTCTTGCTCCAGCGGCGAATGTCCTCCAATCTCTTACGGCAGTGGGTGCTCCGTCTGTGGTAGACCCCGAGGGTCCGGACTTCCTTGGCGATGGCACGCCAAATATCTTTTTTCTGGTGGGCGCTGCCCTACATGAATTGTACAGGGGGAAAAGAAAAGTTATTACCAAATGCACCGTCGCAGTCATTGGCCCCCATCCCTACCCTTGCCATGATGCTTATGCACTCACTGTTGCTTCATGCAATCATCAATCCCCCCCCCCATCTTTCATCCACCCCACTCCACGCAGGCATAGCCCATACAGCATGCTCCCAGTGTACTTACCTGTTTGTCTGGAGGATCGTAGAGTAGCGTGTACTGGGGAAGGACCCCATCCACGAGTTTCTCCAACTCCTCCGATGTGAAGGCAGGGGCCCTTTCCCCGGACGCACGAGCCATTGTCTCTTCCAGACACTGGTCACAGCAGCACTTGCAGTGTAGGTCATGTCCTGTTGAAAGTCAGGTATCAAGTGAGTGAACAGTTTGAAAATGGTGGCCACGTCTGCAGTGGTGCGTACCGTCACCGCCGGCGTACATCGTCATTGGCTCCTGGGACCCATAGGGTCCAATGTTAACCAATCCAGAATTGCGCTGCGGTCTTCGACCGCCTACCGCGACGGTGTACAACGCCAGCGCAGTTACCTCACATCCCATTGTCCCACTTTACAGGTCAGGCAGCTGCCATTTCAGGGGCCCACATGGCTTAATTTTTCACTGCGTCACACATACCTAGGCCTTGCCTCAACACTCATACAGGCCAAATTTCGGTTATGATTCGTGTTCTGTGTACACTGTGGGTACGTACCTCTGAGTTGGTTGACTCTGTGCTCGCTGTTGTCCTTCATAGCCACCGTCCGCTGGGACATGTGAGGAGATGGCGGCATCCTCTGGGGTACAGACCGCTGGTGGACCTGTCGACAATGGAGGAAAGACATGTGATCATCACCTACACGCTTGATCGTGCCACAGTCCTGGAACTGTGTGGCCAGCTGGAGCCAGACCTGATGTCAGCTATCCGCTATATAATAGAGCGGACCTTCGGCCTCCTGAAGGCCAGGTTCAGGTGCCTCCATATGACAGGTGGATCCCTATTCTACTCACCAAAGAAGGTGTGCCAGATCATCGTGGCCTGCTGCATGCTTCACAACTTAGCTTTGCGACGACAGGTGCCTTTTCTGCAGGAGGATGGTCCAGATGGTGGTGTTTTTGCAGCTGTGGAGCCTGTGGACAGTGAAGACGAGGAAGAAGAAGAAGAGGACATCGACATCAGGAACTCGGTGATCCTGCAATACTTCCAGTGAGACACAGGTAAGAATACAAACCTGCCTACTACATTTACTTTAACACTACTACCTCTCTACTGTCTGTTGTTTTCACCCAGTGTATGGTCACTGAGTTGTCACTTTCCCTTACGATTTCACAGATGTGGGTCCCACAGTGTGACATCTGCTTTGTTTCCTCATGGACTAGAGCTGTGTGACATAGGTATGCTGACATTAAATTTGAAAGAGCATTTTGACACTGTAATTGCTAATACACTATTTCGAAATCACACACTGACTCCAGATTGTTTTGTGCTTCAAGGGTGTTTATTTAAGTGCTCAATATTGGAGGGGGTTGTAAAATGGTGAGGGGTGATGGTGGAGGAATGTCCATGGCAGAGTCCAGTCTATTAGTCTCACAGGTGCATTGTCCAAAGGGGCATAGGAAGTGGAGCTGGGGCAGTTTAAGGATGGACAGGGTGACAAGGTGGGACAAATAGATGACAATCAGGGTGGTCTCATTTCTTGGCGGGTGTCTTGGCATCGTTCTCTGTCTTTGTCCTGGATCTCAGGGATTGTTTGCAGGGTGGTTCTCCCTCTGCAGGGGGTGGGGTGCTGGTGTGGTGGTCCTGTGGTGGTGCCTCCTGTCCACTAGCGCCGGCAGAGGTGGTGGGCAGTTCATCGTCCAGGCTAGTGTCAGGGGCCCCTTGTTGTGCCACAGTGTACCTTCTGGTGTTGAGTACTTCCTTCAGCACCCCTACAATGGTGCCCAGGGTGGAATTGATGGATCTGAGTTCCTCCCTGAAGCCCAAATACTGTTCCTCCTGCAGGCACTGGGTCTCCTGAAACTTGGCCAGTACCGTTGCCATCGTCTCCTGAGAGTGGTGGTAGCCTCCCATGATGTTGGAGAGGGCCTTGTGGAGAGTGGGTTCCCTTTGGCCTGTCCTCCCCCTGTCGCACAGCAGCCCTGCCAATTCCCCTGTGTTCCTGGGCCTCCGTCCCCTGGACTGTGTGCCCACTACCACTGCCCCCAGGTCACTATTGTTGTTGGGGTGGTGGGTTAGCCTGGGATCCCTGTAGTGGTGGAGACTCTGCTGATTGACGTGTCCTGGGGACAGAGGTATGGGCCTGCTGGGTGGGTGCTGTGCTGGTGTTTCCAGAGGGGGGAAGGGAAGCTCTGTAGTGGCCTGTGACTGTGTCAGGGGAACCGACTGTCCCGAGGTCCCCGATGGGCCGGGCTGGTCATCTAGATCCAGTTGGACAGAGCTGCTGTCATCACTGTGGGCCTCTTCTGTTGGTGGTGTGGACATGTGTGGACCCTCCTGTCCGGTGACGTTGGGTAGGGGTCCTGCAGGGGTATAAACGGATGTTTATTACATCTGTGTGTGACATGGTGTGCAATAGGTGGGTGACCGTGTACCCCAGTGCTTGCATTCCTGTGTGGGACCTTGTGTGATGGTGGTTTAGGGGGGTGTATGGGTATGTGCAGTGGCCATGCTTTGGTGATGGGTGTCCATGCTTTGTTGTTGCATGCAGGGCTTGGTGTTAGGATGTGTGGTTTGTGATGTTGGGACATTTGTGAGGAGTTGGAGTGATGGGGGTGAGTGTGAGGGTGGGGGTATGTGATGGCATGCAGGTAGGGCGGGGGATGTAATAGTTAAGATTGACTTACCAGAGTCCATTCCTCCATCTACTCCTGCGAGGCCCTCAGGATGCAGAATTGCCAAGACCTGCTCCTCCCATGTTGTTAGTTGTGGGGGAGGAGGTGGGGGTCTGCCACCAGTCCGCTGAACCGCAAGGTGGTGTCTTGAGACCACGGAACTCACCTTCCCCCGTAGATCGCTCAACCTCTTCCTGATGTCATCCCTATTTCTTGGGTGCAGTCCCACTGCGTTAATCGTGTCCACTATTCTGCGCCATAGCTCCATCTTCCTAGCTATGGAGGTGTGCTGCACCTGTGATCCGAATAGCTGTGGCTCTACTCAGACGATTTCCTCCACCATGCCCCTGAGCTCCTCCTCAGAGAACCTGGAGTGTCTTTGCAGTGCCATGGGGTGGTGTGGGTGATGTGTGGGGTGCTGTGTGTAGTGATAAGTGGGGTGATATTTAGTGGTGTGTTGTGTGAGATGTGTGATGGTATTGTGTGCCTGTGGATGCTTGATAGTTGTTTGTGGTCTCTCTCTGGCCTTCTTTCTGTAATTGTGGTCGTAGGGGTTTGTGTGTGATGTGCGTGTGTGTTTTATATTGTAATGGGTGTGTGGGAGTGGTGTGTGTATGTGTATCAGGTGTGTGTATTTTGAATTGTCCAATGTGGTTGTGTTTTGTAAATGTGTGTGTATTTTGAGCGCAGCGGTTTGTACCGCCAATGGAATGCCGCGGTTGAAAGACCGCCGCGTGGATTCGGGTGTTGTGATAGTGTGGGCGTATTTCTGTTGGCGTGACAGTGGAGGTTTTGTTTTCGCCAGTTTATCACTGACCTTTGGTGTGGCGGACTTGTGTGGGTGTCTGAATTTTGCCGGATTCCGAGCTGTGGGTCATAATAGTTGTGGTGGATTTCCGCGGCCGCAGTGGTGTGCTGGCGGTCTTCTGCACGGCGGTAAGGAGCATTTACCGCCAATGTTGTAATGACCACCTATGTGTGTCCCCCTCAACTCAAAGTTATGTCCCATATTAACTTAACACTTCATGTGTTTTAGTAAGACTTCTCTAGGAAGCCATACTGGTGATGTTCAGGAAGCTAGATAATCAAAATAATCACAGCTGCCTGTATAAGAAGGACCATTTTTCTGAGGAAGCACACAACTTTTGCCCAATCAAGCCATGTACTCCTGTTCATCAACAATTGTGAAGAGCCAAAGCCTCTCTCTGTAATACTACTGAAAGGTCTTTTTTAAGTTAATCGCAAAAGGTCTAAGGCCAGCTATGTTGTCAAGCCAGACCTAAAAAGGTAGATAATTTGCACATTTGCCTTTCCAGGCACTATAAGGACCATGTACTACAAGCTACTAATAAAATGTTCAATTAATAATGTTTCTCTAAGGGCTTTGACAATTTACACCTAAATTATACCTTCAGTGTTGGAAATGGCCCTTTTTTTAGGGTTATCCCCAAACCTTTTGCCTCTGACCTCCTGTTTTTGACAACTATGTGCTGCATTTCGTTTTTGCTGGCTTTAGGACTCTGGGCACATTACCACTGCTGATCAGTGCTAAAGTGCAAGCACTCTCTGTCTAAGTGGTAATGGTGATTGGTGTATCCTTGATTGACATATTTGATTTACCAGTAAGTCCCTAGTATAGTGCACCAGGTGTAAGTCAAATGTTACTAGTGGGCCTGCAGCACTGATTTTGGCACCCATATGAGTAGCTCTGCAAACATGTCTCAGGTCTGCCATTGCAGTGTCTGTGTGTGCAGTTTTAAACTGCCATGTCAACTTGGCAAATGCATCCACTTGCCAGGCGCAAACCTTCCCGTTTAAGTCACCCCTAAGCTAGGCCCAAGGCGGCTCCATGGGCAGGAAGCTTTGTATTTAAAAGGTATGACATCTACTGGTGTGTTTTAGATGAATACTGCTAAATTTGTTTTTCACTATTGCAAGGCATATCTCTTCCAGATGGTATCATGGGGATTGCCTTGAAATATTTTAAAGTGTAATTTCCCATTGGGAGCAGATAGAGAAGTGGAGTTTATGGTCTCTGAACTCACAATTTAAATATACATCTTTTGGTGAAGTAGTTTTTTAAATTGTAAGTTTGAAAATGCCACTTTTAGAAGGTAGGTATTTTCTTGGTTAGCCATTCTGTGTCTCTGCCTCTCTGTGAAATACATATCTGGGCCAGGATGGTGGTTGGGCTGTTTGTCAATTCACTAATTCACTCTAGACAGTCACACAAGGCAGCTGAGGTGTGATATCCTGATGGGTCTTCCTGAGCTAGAGTGGTGGGAGAAGTTGACACATGCAGCAGAATAGGCTGTGCCTATCCTTATACAAAGCAGTCTCCAACCCCCTAGAGTGTGACTGAGGCCAGGTCCATAAAGACAGGGCCTTGCGTACTACAAAGATTTTCCTTTGAAGTTTGCTTACTTCAAAAGCAGAAATTAGTATTAGCACTGGACCTCTGACCCCCCAAAGTTAGAATCCTTCTGGGACGAGGACATTCTGCCAGCAAGAAGAGCTGGATGCTATAGGTGGGACTGCCACTTTGCCTGTTGCTTTGCTGTGCTGGCCTGCTGCTTGCTGCTTCTGTCCTGGGAGTGAAAGGTCTGGACTTTGCTTTCTACTTCCTGCTTCCAAAGATTCTCCAAGGGCTTGGACTGAGATTGCCTCATCTAGTCTAACATACCCTGATTTTCATGTAATGCCAACTGTTCATGTAATGTTGCAAGAATACCCACCACATCCGTCCAGACCTAACTTCAGAATGTCCTCATTCTTGGTCCTCATAGCCGAAGCCTTGGTGGCGAGGGCAGGCACAAAGCTGCGTAAATATGTTCCTCCTACTAATATTTTGTGTAGCTTACAGCTGTAGTATATGTCTCCTGGCCTCTCCAAATGAACAGTTTTGAGTCCTTCAATTGACCCACATTTCACCCCAAAGCTTTACTCTGATTTTATTGCATGGGCAACATCTATACTCATACTGTCTTGACCCTGCCTACAACAGTATCTAAATATGACATCTAATATCAGGCAACATAGCTATCTGGACATCTTTGGCCTTCTTTAGATTTTACATGATGGAATGAGACACATAAGCAAAACAAATTGAAAACATGTATGCTTCACCACTACACATTGCATCAGTTGTGAAGCACATCTACGAAGAAATAGAATTCCACACACTGTGTTGTGATCCTCCATTTCCACAATGTCCTGTAGTAAAAACCATACACAACAGTCTAGACCCCTACTCTTCACGTAGAATGTATTTTGACCCTTCACTACTCTTAGAAGTTACGTGGCCCCCTCAAAAGCACTGTGACTTCCTCAGTAAGTCACAACCCCTCTTCAGAATCTCCAGAGTGCTCCTTTGCCTTAGATATCCCTTTCAGCTCCCTCAGAAAGCTTTCTGGAACTCCAAAGAAGTCAATGCTGACCACACCATAAAACCCTTCTGAGCCCATCAGAGATCCCCCTCATTCCCAGACAGGAGCATAAGCCAATCATTAATAGTATATCCTGAGCTTCCCAGAGAGCATTTCCTTCATGGAAGCCTCTGCTCATAATTATACACTCACATGAGCCCTTCCACAAGGTAGTTTTGAGCCTCATGGAAGTCCTCCTCATTAGATAGCAAGCGTTCCCCCATAAAGCCATATGGCTGCGGTCCTCCATGAAAATGCCTGAGCCCATCCAGGCAGCCCACTTTAATATAGAACAATAACGTTTCCCAGCTCCATCCATGCATGAGTAGTCCATCCACTCCAGGATTCTGGATTGAATTCCGGGGCTTGTAGTCCTTATTAAATTGTGGTCTAAACAATGCTACAAATGGCGAAGCTCATCAGTCCAAATGGTTGCTTCGCACTTGTAGCGTAGATTTTATAATTGGCTAAAATAGACTACAAGTCCCAATATGCACAGCTAAACACCAGACCGGTTCAGGTACTCAAGCATGGACATGGGAAAATAGATAGCTCTGCTAATCATAAAGTTTATATCCCCCATAAAGCCTCACTCAAAGTACACTGAGGCCCTCTCTAATCAGAAAATATCTAACTCCACAAAGACCCTCCCTCAGAATGCCCTCCGTTCTAAAAGCCTAGTTTGTATTATCATATCAGGTCTTCTTTGTTGTGTATCACCTATTGTCATATTGGTAGTCTGGACTCAGTCTTTCTAAAGATATTATATAATAACCCATTAACTCGCTGTTTTCTCTCAATCTAGTTGACAATGATGGATTGTTGTGTAGCCATTTTAGTTATAGCTCCATGCATGGATTTTGAGCACACTAGGCCTGCCGCTGTGCACTTTAACCTAGATATACTTTATCCAGCTTTGTTTATTATTTTAACAATAGCCACATTTGAGGTGTTGTTTTATTTCTCTCTATTTAGCTGTTCTTTGCCTAGGCCAGCACTGTGTCTTCAACAGGACATTTCTTTCACTCTGTGCTTTTCCCAAGGCTGCAATTAGATAGGTTGCCGGTAGCGGTGGTAACGCTTTGTCTCTGGTATTTATAGAAACATTCACATCCGTACGTAGGGACATTTTCTCAGAACATCAGCTGTTTTTTTACAAAAACACTTCTCCGTCCCATACACATTAGAGGGAGATTCCAGCCAGATGACCACGACTATATGCTGATTGCTGAACGCTTCGCTACAGCTGCTTATGCAGACTTCAGGCCTCTTGCTCAGGTATGGGAGATGATGTCTTCCCAGGGGAACCTGAAGGGCAGAACTAGAGCTTAATTTGCTATGCTCCAATATGGCCTAGGTAGGAATTATTTTAATGACTTTAGTGACAATATGGTAGCGTTATTTTTATGCTTCACTCTCCTTGTCACTATTTTAATCCTGTCATGCTTCATCGTCCTGGTTATTGCAGTACATGCTTTATTATCTAAGATGCAGTTGCTTCAGTAAAACCTTATTGAAAAATATACTGCCTCTGATTGTCCTTGTATATGTGAGACTAATGTAAATGAGGGAAACGGATGCGATCTGAGTGACCACGATTTCCCAGAGGAGTCAGTTGTGTCATGCACTCGGTTGCCCAATCATCCCTTCTCTTGGGTGGAGATGAGGCACTTCTAGTTAGCCGGAGCAAAGCCCAGACTGGACAGACAGGTGTCACCTCTAATGGGTTAGATTCAGTCCCCCACACTGCAGGTGATTCTGCCGCTCAAATCCAGTACTCTCATTAAAATAATGAGAGCCTACGTGAAATGGCACCGGCAACGTTTGGTCAGGCTCTAATTTTCGGTCCTACTGAGTATCTCTGTCTCACAACATACAAAGACACCTCAGTACTATCTACAGAGACGTCTGTGGTATTGAGGATTTTCCTCTTCAGCTAAGTAGGGAGTACCTAACTAATGCTGGAGGTTGTTCAAGCTTGAACCATTAAAAGGATAGTCCCCATTTGGTTTGCCTATCTCTGATCAAAATTTACCATTCATTATGGTGAACCAGCAACGGGTAGGAATTGCAGTTATTATGCAACCACCCTTACTGCACATTTACTGGCACATGGCCTAACTGCCCAGGGGGGTCCAGTCACATTTGTTGTTGAGGCTCATCCAGCCTTTAGAAGAGACATTTTTTATTCTTGGTTCACATGTCCAGCAGCCGATGGGAACACAAATACATTTCATCACTATACACCTACAAATTATACCTGCACACTACAGAGCACATGCATATTTAGAAATACCTCTATCTTATCAAGAACATAATAATTGGCTTGATGGCACCCTGCCCCACACAATTTTACATGTTAGGTTAGGTCCTTTGAGTAATGATGGCCGTACCTGGCCTTTATTGGCTACTTATACACCTCATCCTGATGCAGCAACCTTGCTTATAGACTGAGCTGCCGGAAATATATAGACGATTAGTACAGTTTGTAATGCAAACATTAAATACAAACCCAGCATGTGCTGCTCTGGTGTAACCATATGCAGTAACGCCAGACATTAATCCTGCGACTGTACATTCGATCATGGGTAAAGTACCTGCCAAACTAGAAGATATTCAATTTTGGTTAGCTCAAAAAATAAATGCACTGGAAGCAGTACTTCCCCATACAGGACCTCAGGATAAGCATAGAGTATTAACTATGTGCTTGCCATTTGGGATGGTTCCCACTATAGATAACTGTAATACTTGGGGCACGGTATTTGCCACGTTCTATACTACCGAACATGGTACACCGACACCTGCCAATTTACTGGAAGTGTTGAAACAAATTCAAGACGAATTCAGGGCTGCCCCAGCCATCGACTTGGGGATGCAACTAATGGGCAATTTTGCCACCGTATCGTCAATTATATTAAGTAACCCTAAAGGGGAAGCAGTCACACTAGCGGTGGGCATGCGGCTCCGGGATGTTCCTCCACAGGATCAAGAATGTGAGCTGCCAAAGATTATCGCAAAGACCTACTTTAGCATTGGTCGAGATAGTCTGGGGGCCAGACCTACAAAACCACAATCCAGGGTATATCTAATAAACAAGCAAGCTCCTGAGGGTACTAAGAAACACTGGGATAAAAAACAACAGGCACCTAAACAAGAAAGGGGAGAATCTCTGCATACAGAGACCCCACAGAATAAATATAATCTCAGAAATAGAGATACTATAAAAACGCCTGACAGATATCAATATACTGATACACGCCAATCTTGTTCCTTTCAGGACTTACCAGAAAAATGCAGTGAGAGAGGTGGGCGGTCAGAGTGGAGAACTGTGTACGTGAAACCAAGACAGGAATCACAATGCTCAACAGAAGTTTCTGTTAAAAAAGAAGAGAAACTTCCCCAACAAAAACCCCAATTCAAAAAGGAAAAAAGTGGCAGCAATTGCAGTCCGACATGCCACTCAAGAAGAGGGCTCTATTGAAGAGCAAGAAGTGGGCATTAGTGCTATCAGACAGCGCGACAGAGGTCACAATAGTTCGCTGGAATCTTCTAGAGCATCTGGAGGTGAAAGCAACTGATGACTTCCTACAAGTATAAACTGCGGACATGCGTGTCTCCACGCCTGATGGGGTGTACAAAGTAATGTTACAGTTAGAAGGAGACATTGAGCGCACAATCAACGCAATCTTTTGTGACCATGTCATAAACATATATGATATTCTAGTGGCCAAAAAGGATTGGCCACCTGAATTTGTCTGTACCTGCCCATATGGGAAAGATGTTATCAAACCTTCTTTCTCACCCCTTGTTCCTGTGCAGCTTGCAGAATCCTACGCCATTAATTGGGCATTAGCGCAGGCACCTGCATTATATCGCAACCATGTAGAATAGGATAAAGATTCCCCCATTATGTAATTCCTATTAAAAATCAACCTCAACCACAACCCCAATATCCAATAAAACATGATGCTAAGGCACCCGTGAGGGAAATCCTCACACAACTGGAGTACCAGGGTGTAATTGAACCCTGTGTCTCATCAATGAATAATCCTTTCTTCCCAGTAGATAAACCGGGCCATTCATATAGAATATTCTTGGACTACAGACATTTGAACAGTCCTACACGCACATACACTAGCCAAAACGCACATAGCACAGCACTCATGAACAACATAGTGCGCAAAAAATACAAAACAACACTGGACATTTCCAATGGTTTCTTCTGCCAAAATATAGCACCTGAGAGTAGAGACCTAACAGGTTTCAGCACACTAGGCTCCCATTAAAATTCTGTCATTTACCCCAGGGGTACAAGAACAGTCCAGGTCTGTTCGCAGCTCGTGTGACTTTAATATTGCACGACATTGACCCTGAAGCATTGTCTTATGTAGATGATATTTATCTCACGGATGATGAATTGCTGCAACATTTAAGACAGGTAGCCCACATTGTTGTGGGATTTGCCGAGTTCGGCTATAAATTCAATTATAAAAAAACAAAAATAGCCTTCCTTAGCTTCCTGTTTCTGGGATATGAGCTATCAAGTGAAGGAAAGAGCCTAGCGCCACAATTCTTGGAAAAATGCGCACAGTTACAACCTCCAAATACAATCAAAAACTCCAATCCCTCTTGGGTTTTCTAAATTTTGGCAGAACTTACATTCTAGATTATGCATTGCGCATAAAACCTTTATATGACTTAATACGTCCAGTATTTTCAAGTAAATTCTAGACAGTCAAACATACACGCATTCTCAGAGCCTGGCAAACAAACATGCTTGCAGCGCAACACCAACACACAAGAGACAATAAAAAACATTTGATCATCAAAGTAATTGCTGGTGCTATTGGTTTCACCTATGGAACTTTCAATGAGGGTGAGACAGTCCTGATTGCATACAAATCATATTTGTATTCAGCAGCAAGCAGCAGAACAGTGCTTTGGTCCCACTGAGAAAATTCTCACTGCTGTTCAGATGGCTGTCATTAAGGGAAGGCCACTAGCCCAAGGGAAACGCATTAATGTTGTCTCTCCAATACCAGCCCTTGAGGCTGTTACCAAAACCAGCATTCCAAACGCTAAAGCATTACATCCACATTGGAATCAATGGGCAACGTCTTTGACAGCCACGGATGATGACTACATTTTTTACCCAAGAAATTTTGCAATATGAAGTAGAATACCCAGTTCCAACAAATACATTGCCTATTGATCAACATCAAAGAGTCATGTACACCGATGGCTCAGCACAAACTGCAATTGGCACAAAACATCAATACTCCACTGTGGGCCTGATTACAACTTTGGAGGAGGTGTTAATCTGTCCCAAAAGTGACGGTAAAGTGACGGATATACAACCAGCCGTATTACGAGTCCATTATATCCTATGGAACTCGTAATACGCCTGGTGGTATATCCGTCACTTTACAGTCACTTTTGAGATGAATTAACACCTCCTCCAAAGTTGTAATCAGGCCCTGTGTGCGCAATCGCAAGTGGCTACATGGAGGATAATATTTTGTCCCCATTATACATACACACAAACCCTAGGGGATTGCACAGCAACATTAGCAGAGCTAAAGGCTCTGGTGATGGCACTGGAACATACGGATCTTGCACAGGTAACACTGGTTGTTTGTGATTCGTATAAGTGTGTCCAGTCCTTCAATGAATACCTGCCTTACTGGCACCAGAATGGGTTCCGAGATTCCAAAGGAGACCCCATCAAACACAGACATCTGTGGGGGAAAGTAGCGGATCTGAAGGAAATGCTACCGAACATGCATGTTGTACATACACTTGGACACCAACGCATTGGAATACACGTTGCTAGAAATACACTGGCTGATGAAGCCTCCAAACCAGCAGTAGCTACGGCTGCTGTTGCTGCAGTAACCCGTTCTGGGACGAAATCAGACGATGACATATGGGCTGCTGTGAAAGCCACGGCTGAAGGCACGCCCTATCCAAGAGCATTTCCTGCTACATATTCCTACCGAATGGGAGGCTGCCTAGACACCAAAGTAAAAATACCAGGGGTGGGGGCTCGAGTAATTCCCAACAAAGTTATAAGATCAGAGTTAATTAAAGCAGCGCAGGAGGGGGTAGCATCTGCCCATGCTGGTGTGGCGGCTACAATATCATTGTTTCAAGCACAGTACTGGTGGCCAGGTCTATACAAACAGGCCAAGCAGTACTTCCTTTGCTGTGACAGCTGCCAACAAATTAACAGTTCTACCGTCAAACGCCCACCACAGACACCCCTCCTAATTTCCAACAAACTCTTACAATGTGTGCACATGGACCATTTTGGTCCCCTAACACTGGACAGAGCATACAAATACATTTTAGTCGCTGTTGATTCCTGCTCCATATTTCTATGGGTGTGGCCACAACGCTCGGCTGACGCTCAGACTGTTATTAAAGATTTGCGAGTCTTTATTAGTACATATGCAGTTGCGACTTTCCACATTCAGACCAGACCTCTGCTTTTGCCTTAAGGGCATTCAGGGATGCCATGGCTTAGTTAGGGATCCAACTCCATCACTCATCCCCATTTCATCCCGAGGAAAATTGTGTTGTGGGGCTTAACAGCCAGAGTCTTAGGTACGGGTTGTAGTTGGCTTAATCACCCGTATGGAGTCCAGAGAGCACTTAACAATCGGCGTAGAAGGTCCCTGGGGGTCGCAGTTCATACGAGTGCCTGTTCGGAATTCGAATGCATGTTCCAGATCTTGATGGTCCTGGCGTGGAGGCGGCAGGAACACCCTTTGACATAAAAGAACATGTCACTGTTTTGCAGGAATTACAACAATTCCATGATGACAACACTTCTGCCAGTGCTGCCTCAAGAAGAATTAACAATGTACCAATAACACCTACCAGCTGGATTCCTAAAGTTGGGGTTCTAGTACATGAAAAAGGAGTTTGGTCGTTCTTATTGTGCACTAATCCCAGTCTTGAGAATACACAGTACCAAACTGTCAGTCTACCACCTCTGGCTGGTGCTAAGAAAATCGCTTTGTATCTATCGACAATGTCAAGTTACACCATGTGGCCAATCCTGCACAGCAGACCAAGAGGAGAAGCCAGTAGGTCCCGAATCCCTCTCACTACTGGTCAAGACGTCCTTCTACAAGTTGTGAGCAGCAATGCTGAAACGTCTCCGAGGTTGGGGAGAGTGGAAAATGATCTTGCATTGGTTCCACTAACATCTGTTACAACAAACAATACTGAAAGAACTGATTGATTTGACACAACTTCAACGCAGATGGATGGTGTAATTTACTGTGAACCACTGCGGGAGACCCATATCAGTTCTGCTCCTACAAATACGGCTCCAGTTTTTAGCACAAACTGCTTCTGGATACTTTGCTCACGTCAATGACACTTTCTCAGACTCATTTGCCTCTTCTACATCTGAACTGCCAAAAACACATAAGCAGATAAACTGGCTTAAAACAAATTACTTTATTTTTCCATGAAACTATCTGTGGCTTTCCTTGACTGCGTTAGTTTTCCTCCTTTGGATAGGCTTTGTCATAACATTCTTCCTATTAATATATGGTCATTTTCTTCCTGAAAGATCAACAGTTGAACTGGTGGATGAGGTCCTAAAATCCAGTTTTTCTTCTCACAAAGTCCGCAGAGACTTGTCTTTTGTGAACATTTCCGCTATACCAATTCCTGATGGGATTGTTTGGGATAAAGTCACATTTGAGATATACGGCCCAACGGAGGTCATTCAAATACCATATGTGTTTAAACTTTCAGTGAATGATGTAATAATACCCGGAGTTGTTTCTGATGGCTGGGATGTGAAAACAGTTTATTCTATGATGACTGAATTGCAGTATTACACAGTATTTGAAAATGAGGATGTTTCTCAATCTAAAGAGAATTATGGTGATATGTTTTGCCATAGTTATTATGGACACCATTTCATTCACAGAGCAAGTAGCCTAAAGACTATTTTTAAGTACACACAATGGGAACATTGTCCAACTTCACCACAAGGGAGTTCTCAAACATTTTCAGAAATGGACCACTACCTGCCCTGAAAAATACCGAAACAAAAGGTTTCGTTTTTTTTTTCAAAGTGCAGCTCGTTTTCCTTTAAGGAAAACGGGTTGCACTTTGAAAAAAAAAAGACTGCTTTATTTAAAAGCAGTCACGGACATGGTGGTCTGCTGTTCCCAGCAGGCCACCATCCCCGTGAGTGCTCTGAATCGCTATGGGGTCGCAAGTTGCGACCCACCTCATTAATATTAATGAGGTGGGTCTTTGTGACCCCATAGCGACTCGCAGAAGGTGTTTGAGACACCTTTCTGCATTCCAAATTGCGAGTTGCAATTTGTGAGTCGCTGGGACTCGCAAATTGCAACTCGCAATTTGGAACCTTGCTACATCTGACCCTGAATTCACTCAGTATTCCTGCCCCTGCAAAATTTTACAAATGGCAAAGGTATATAAATACAGCTGAAGATTAGCTTGACGAAAAGGTCCAGAATGGCACGTTTAATGCTTCCCTGTCACGTCCTGGAGGGTGGTTAGAGTGGCCAATAGATACCAATGGGTGTCATAAATGTTTTATAAACTCCACTGGGGGGGTTTAGAACTAGTAGGCCGGACCCTCGCTATGTGTCATCTGAACATGCGGGTATAGTAACAACATAGAGTGTAGGGAAACTATGCCAGGAATGGTTGAAGAGTTCTTCACTAGATGCTGAAAGAGAACACTTCAATCTCCTTTCTCATAACACTGACTTACAGGACTTCCTGCTAGGCCCCAGAAAACAAAAAAGAAAGTGCTTCTTATACGCAGTATATAATGAAATTTGGAAGCTTTCCCAACAAGAAGCTGCTGCCCGGTTAGGGCAAATAGACCAGGAAAAGTTACAGAAGGCATTAGCTGTTGTAGATAATGGGATTAATACCCTGTCTGACCAAATCTACACCTTAAACAACATTGTTTCTTCTGCAATAGACATAATACAAAGTGATATGTCTTCTTTACACCATGGATAGAGTCAATTAAGGTCCATTATGCAGTTGGGTTGGACACTTCAAACACTGAATGCAGGTTGCGTTCCCTGGCAACATGTAAGCGCAAGGGACATATTTTCCACATTTAATTTAACGTGACAACAACAACTAATGGCTAAGAAAGAAGCGTCTTATGTCATGTTAAATTTCAAAAAGTTAGAGAAGTTGCCTTTTACTGTGGCTGAAACACCATAATACCAACACTCAGTCCCTTACACCGCAGGTGATTCTGCTGCTAAAATTCAGTAGTCTCACTAGATTAATGGGAGCTTACTCGACAGGATAACTTTTTGATGAATCCTGCAGTTGGAGTTCGCATAGGGGTTTGTGGCACCTTGTGTTTTCCCTGTTAGAGTGCTAGCCTGCTACTGCTACTACCACCATCTTAAGATAAGATGCCACCTTGGGAAAGCCCTGCAGTAAGAAGACTGAGGGAGCAGCCCTTGCTTAATCTATTCAGGTAAGAGAAGAACTATGGACTAAAGTGAATTTGTTTAGTTAGTAATTAACTTCTACTGAAGAAGATGTTGTTTGTGTGTGTCCAAGGTTTTTGTAGGCAAAATAGGCAATGTCACTCACCCCCAGTGGTCAATATAGTTGCAGAGGGCAGTACAGCAAGAGTATAAGGAACTGGAATTCACTTTTTTTTAGCAGATTAAAAAAAAACAGGCTACACTAAAAGACAGCTGTGCAACTAAAACACCAAAATAAAGATGTAAGGCATAAATGAAGTAAAATAAATGATCTCCTTTTATTTTTTGAAAATAGAAAACCCTCCCTTTCTACCTACAACAGGCCCACCCTTCCCCTCAATCAAATCGCCCGTCACGAACCAAAGTCCAACAAACGTCCAAAACAAAAGTCCACAACAGATGTCCAAAGAAAAAGTCCAAAGTGCAAAAAAAAACAGTTCCAATTCTCTTTCTCACCCTCTCCACTAACAACAAGTGTCCCTCCCACCTTAACAAAAGAATTAAAAAAGTGTCAAAAGAGGGCACTCTCCATGTGGGTCCAGAGATCATCAAAGGTCACCTCAATGTGTGCCATCTGGCATCCAGGCGCACAAAGAGTTACAGGATGCTGCTGCATGAAATTGCAGTCCGAGTGTGAGGGAGGGCCTCAGTGGTGTGATATGGATGGGCTGATGCCAGCTGGCGGCAGTGCTGATGGTGCCGCTTCGTGGCGGAGGCACTGGCGGCTGGTTGAAGGAGCTCAGACTGGTGGACATGTTGGCAACTGTCTGGGTTTTGTCCACTTCCTGAAGTGCCACCAGCTGCTGTTATTTGGTGCAGATGGCCTCCAGCCTCTGCCACCGCAGCCGGGCTTCTATCTCATGACGGGTAGGAGGATGTGCACCAGGAATAGCTACAGCAAGAAAGAAAAGGGAAAATTACAGTGCTCTGTGCAAACAATGTTTTTAAAAAGTAGAGTGGGTCAGTATCAGTAAATTGCTGGTCCCCTAGGGCCATTGGAATGTGATGTTGTTGATTACAAATCACAGGGACATATTTTTTACCCACACATGCCTCACTGTAGTTGCCGAATGTCAAAAGGGTGACATTTGAACTGGCATGAATCTGTTATGGAAGCCATGAAATATTAGTCACTTGTCCATAAATGTGGCACCTTCCCAAAAGCTATTTTTCATTTTTTTGGGTGGCTGGGACAGAACTTTGGAAAGAATAAAGGACTAGTGTGCTGGTAGGTGACAGAGTGGGAGGGAAGGGTAGCACACCTTGACCCAGATTTAAGAAGGCCTAGCACCTCCTTGTGCCACATTACCGTAATTCTTTATGAGGCTAATGTGGCCAAATTCAAAGCTCCATGTTTACAAAGTGGCGCAATGCATGCATTGCACCACTTTGTAACCCCTTGCACTACGTTATGCTTGCGCCAGACAAAATATATGCAGGGGATCCCTGGTAGGAGAACTGCAAAAATGGCACAGTGGAATCTATGAGATTCCACTGTGCCATTTTTAGTGGCTATTTTTAACATCTGCACAGAGCAGGCATTAAAAGGGGACATACCATTGTTTTCAAAGGGCCCCTGTGTACTCTGTAGAATTATCAAACACATTTTGGCACTAATCCTTCACAGTACATCAATAGTGTCAAAATATTTGATGCTATTGCCCCTACCCTGTGCCATGGTGTGCCCTATATTAAATACGATGCACACATGGTGGCAGCCAGGGGCGCTGGGGGCCAAAAGAAAAGTGGCGCAGCATTGGATGCGGAGCCACTTTTCTTAAATTCAGGCCCTTCTTTTAAGTTTTCAATACAATGACAACTTTGTAAATGCTGCATTAACTGAAGCAGATGCGCATTGCCAGACTATTAACAGTCAAATTGAACCACCCTGCAGCTACCTCATAGTAGCATGTGTGACTAATGAGGAGGGAGGTATGATGATGGGTGGGAGTATACATATTTGTTTTTCTTACAAACTACAGTGAGATAATGGAGTAGACAGAAAATTAAAATACCCCCCAGTTTGAATCAAAGCTTTGATAACCATGCAAACCAAGTGAAGTAGATGAACAGACACTTCCCTCTCCAGAAGAGCTACCTTATTTCTTGATCTAAACAAGTATACATTAATCTTTTCATTCATCTATTCACCCTTTGGTACCCTCCATTAAAGCTCTACACTCTCTCATCCAGTTCTTTACCATTTCAGTCCAGCCATCCATATATCCGCTCGTCTATCCATACACTCACCTGTTCAGTATCCACCCTTTCACCTAGCCATCCATTTACCCTCGCGTCATTTGTTATCATCCACCCATCCCCACCCGAGCATCCTTTTGCCCATCCACCCTTCACCCACAAGGGATCCTTTCACCCTTCACAGCCATCCTTTCAGCCACCCATGTTCCTCCTATCACTCATCTACACATCCTTTCCTTTCATCCACCCACACATCCTTTCATTCATATACAATTTCACCCATTCTTTCTTTTAGATGTCCACCCTTCGTTCACTTTTCCATGAAGCCATAATTTGTAGCGTTGGTTCATTATGAGCTTTTGTCTGCTAATTTGCAGAGAGAACAGGCCATTCAGAAGTCAAACCCCGTTGTAGCTGCTAAACCAGGGGGTTCACAAGAAACACCCTTTCAGTGAGTACACTATTAGTTATCAATGAGCAAGAGCAATATGACTTACCAATGACCATTCCCGCTGCCGATGGTTCTTCCCCTCTGACCGCTGCTGTGTCAGGGGCACTGGTGACTCCTGCACTGATGGTCAGCGTGGCTAGAAAAAACTTTGCACATTTTAGATTTCAATCTTATATGACCACAATAGGTTACTACAGTTCTTCTATCATTGACTTTAGGAATTTTGTTGGGTAATTATGTTAGAAAAGCCAGGTAGTCAAACCAAATGCAAATGTTTCATAATGGAGGGGCAAAGCTAAGCACTGAAGCGCAATAAAAGGGTGGAACATTTTGGTCAATCCAGGAGGACCTATGGTGAGGCCTTGGTTGGCAAATGCAATGGACATAAGCAAGGCAAAGAAAACCTTCACAAACATGCTCAGAAAAGCTGACTAGGGCATTCAATCTTGTTGGTAGAGTACATGTCCTAAAAATCTGTCCTTGTAGTATTAAAGTACCAGTCTACAAGATATATAAGGGGAGAAGGGAATGCTAACCTTAGTAACAAAGCAGAAGGAAGCTACATACTAGCAGGCAGGAGGAAGTCAGGTACAGAAACAGAAAAAGGAGATAAATACAGGGGTAACAAAAATTTATCAAAGCTTAGATAGAACGAAAATAAGTACAAAAAAAGATGGACAGGCACAATAAAAATAAAATAAAAGTTATTCCAAATGAGGGAGGTGAAAGATAGGGAAATAATAATAATAATGATATATGAGGAAGACTTTCAGGGGTCAGCAGATCCACCAGCTTCTTCACTAGTGGTGGCCCTGGCACCCTTGACACCTGGACCCACCTCAGAGGTTGCGCTCTTCTTCCCCTTGGGTACTGAGGTAAGAAACAAAGAAGATACAAAAAATAGATTAGTGGTACAGTTAATCTTCCAAACAATATTTTGACAGGGAGAGGCAAACACAGTGACATTATTCTTTTCTAAATCAGATTGCATATTATCGAGTCAACTTGTTGACCTATTAATTTCTTAATTCCTACACCTACGCTCCACTCCAAATTTCCTAAACTATATTTACAAATACTTACCACTACCAATGTATTCTTATTGCAATGAACAATCTTTTTTTCTCACCCATCTTTTAATGGGGCAACTCAAACTGCATTTTTTTTCAATGCATAGATGCATACTATGATACTACACATCCTAAGCCGATTGCGATTGAAAGGGACTGCATATGCTACATGAAGAAAGACACAGAGAAGGGAATGCTAAGCCACTGAAATAACTTATTACTACTACCACTATTCTATTCTTGGTGACAGGAGGAGACTCAGTTTGCATGGCTTCCTAAATAATCAGCCCAAATGTGCGTCGACAAGTGCAATTAGGAAGCGCTGACTGAGCACTGCTATTAGAGATGAATGAGCATTGTGGAACACACACAACAAATAAATATCTATTTATTCACCAGGGCCCGACACCTTGATGCCCAGTGGGTCAAGCAGGTCCTGCTCCCAGTCCAGTATGTCTGCCCAATGTTGCATCAACTGCTGATGAGAGTACTCGACACCCGTGTGCTGATGCACCAACCGTCACACCCTCCCCCACAGCAGTTAACACTCTCGAAGGGCAAAACTGCTCTCAGGCCTCGGTGGCACTGTACAGAAAAAAGAAGTCCTACCCCTTCCGCCTCAGTGAAAACGGGGCATGGCAGCACCCCTTGGTGACACCGGCGTCTGCAAGGGAAGCGAATAGCAGCCGCACCGGTGCTGACAAAGAAAAATCAAAAAATAAAATAAGTATTCAAAAAGTCACAAAAACACATGAAATAAATGACAGACACGTAAAACACAAACACAAAGACACACACTGATGAAATAAAGGAAAATGAGGGGTGGATGATTTAGAATAGGGTGGGATTGTTTAGATTTAGGGAGGATTAAAAGTTAGGCCCAGCACCATGCATAGAGAGACAGAGAAAACAAAATGGCCATGCCCAAGCGAACCGCGTGGTGCAGTTCGCTCAATATTTGAAAAGCGAGAACGCACATTGAGCTCCTGAACACGAAAAATATAGTGCAAATTGGGATGCCAAGCAACTCCACATGCTCGTGACATTCCGAGGAGCTAGCAGAGTTTTTTTAACCACTTCACAGAATTCCGTGTAGTGGAACTATGCAAACTCCACCCACCCTTAGTGGCAAGGGCAAATTTAGGTTTTAGGGTGGGTATGGGTTTTTGGGTGGCAAGGGCATTTTCAGTTCAGGGTTTAGGTTGAGTATGGATTTTTGGGTGTCATAGACATTTTTAGGGTTCAGGGTGGGCATATGTTTTTGGGTGGCAAGGACATTTTTAGGTTTTAGGATGGGTATGAATTTTTGGGTGGCTAAGGCATTTTTAGGTTTTAGAGTGGCTATGTGTTTTTGGGTGGCAAGGGTATTATATATCTATAATGTATATAGGGATTATATTTACCTCTTAAATTTTTACCATGCATATGCTTTTACCATGCTTGCCTTAATAGTGACGTTTTTGTTGTAAAGAAAATGGTGGTGAAGGCATATGCGTGGTAAAGGTTTTCGTGGTAAAGGCATATATCATAAAGAAGCATGCATTGTAATGATGGCGTTGTACACACCTGCGAGGTAATCATATGTGTGGTTCCATCATACAACCCCTGAGAAATACCAAGTGTAGATAGTATTGCCCTACAATGGTACAGTAGAATGGTATTGAATGGTATTGAATGCAGACTTAATTCCACAAAAATAATTTCTTTCTTGAGTGCTCCAGGTATATCAATTAGTAAATATAATCTAAACACTTGATATACCATGTCAATACCTTTACAAAATCATGCCTGGCAGTAAACTAAAACATAATTTGTTGTAAGCAAGTCTTCGATGCAAGGTAATAAAATAAGACCAAAACCTTTAATTAATTAATGAGGTCAGCCTTAGATACCTTCCTTGAATACTGTGACATTCCAGGGTGCAAACACCTTTGTGAGTATAATATCAGTCACCATGGTCATTCAAGAGGGTTTCCAAATAGCATTTCTGATTTGCAAATAGCAAGTAGGATCTTGTCCAGCCCAGGGATTCTTCCAAACATGTGTTGATCAATTACCCTCAGTACTTCTTCAAATGTAAATGGTTCAGCAGAATTACAGTATGTCCCACTGGCAGGGGGTTGTGATATTTTCTCTCTTACTAGAAAATGTCATCAACTGTTTAAGACTAAGGCTCATATGAAGAACAGATACATTAATAATCCATTGGCTGTTATTTGTATGCGACAGGTGAAGCCGTTGCTACCTTAGCCAAAAGAATAACACATTGCCACAATGCATTCTTTCAGGTTAGAAGTCTTGAAAAGTTGTCTCCAGATAAGTTGTTTTTCTTATTCTTCAACAGATATTTATAGATTTCATGCTTCTTTATGATATCATATGTAGAATTATTCATTAGAGGTTCTAACTTTCCCTTTTTTCCCCATGTCTACATTCATCATTGTACCCGATCTGGATTCCCTGCTGGCTACTGTTTGAATGAGAAGGGCTTGTATGAAGAAGTCTTAATTTCTCAGCCATCTCTTCATGCAACTGGGTGATCAAGAGCTGTTTCAGTGTAAACTAATTCAAGAAGGAGTAAAATAGTTGAATATAACTCAGGAAGAGAATCCCTGGTCTTAATACGCATACTGTGAATATCCATTCCTTTAATTGCCAGCAGGGCATTATGGACACTATCTGCTCTGGTATCCAATCACATATTCATGTGAAGATAGCAAATATGCTGATTTATGAATTAGCCCCATGAAAGTACAGTGCCTACCAGAATCAAATGCAGATGTCTGGGGGCAATAGACACTGTTCTTCTATTTTTGTCTCTCAAACCAAAAGCAAGAGATAATAAAACTAATTGTTGTGCAGATTTAGCAGGGCTGGTAACAGTGGGTAGCTTGGTAGGTTGAATACCACATATTTAATCTTTTTCCGCTATGAGATCAGTAATAGAACTATATGTTCAAAATCTGTAATGGAATCACCTACATTAAGGTGGAAAGACTATAACTAGTTGGTGATCACTGTCCATGACACTACATTGTCTAACCACTCCAGGATCCAACAGTTACCACATGTGCCACTGGAAACTACAAGTGTGGGACAAATTTAATATATTAAATTGTAACTGTCTTGATGGAAAAATTAATTTGGTATGTTTTTAAAATCTGGAATGCATATCAATAGAGAACTTGATAATTAAACCTAATGACTGCATGAATGGCAAAGCCAGCAGAGGGTATAGCCCTCTGGGTGGTTACTGCCAGAAAAAATATGTTTTTGTATCCTGGAGCTTATATTGGTTCTAAAGGTTTCATGAAACTGACAATTGTGGTGATTCGCTGTGTACATACTCTAGTCCTGTTCACTGCACTAAGATGGTTACCTAGCAACATTCCAATATATAATGTAAGATAGTATTAACATCTAGGGAAAAGTAAGCAAGATAGCTAATGGAATACTCATGAATGTGCCTAGGTACCAACACAAAAGACACTTCATCATTTCAGCTCTTGTAATAGTGAGAGCAGTAATAGCTAAGGCACCCATACTTAGACGTTTCCAGTAATTATAGGTAAATTAAGTTACCTCTTCTTGTTGTTCCCAAATTACTAGAAAATGTATCTTTGATCATGATAGGTTGTACACCTAAGGGAAGTTTAGGTGAGCTGTATTCCTAAAAGGTGAAGGAAGAGTTCTATAATCAGTGACAATTATGCCATTAGGTAGTTCCTTGTTCACGAATTGGAGCTTTATGTAATCATGCTGGCTATTTACTTTCAAATATTTCAATATTGCTATTTATCATGGGGTAATAGTGCCAAAGCTCCCTGATTCAATGAGGGTTAGACAATCCCACTAGGTAAACCACAGCAAAAAAAGCTAATGGAGGTGCCTTCTTACTGCAATACTTTTCTCTCCCCTGTCAAAGTACTTCCCAGGCAGTGAATTTTATCACATTAAAATCAGGAAATACTGGTGAATATTACTGTGAGAATGAATTACTTTGATAATTATTGAACAGTCAGCAGCAACGATCAAATTGGTACTCATGACATGAGGCATAAAAGATCATGTTTTCCCCACAGGTAACTCTTGTGATTTATCCCATGGTGGCTTCATCATAATATAGATTTTATCCATCATGTCCTCTAAGGTTTTGACTCTGTCAGGAAGCCTATTGACCATTGTGCTTAACCCTGTTAATGAGTGCTGCAGTCTACTTTCTTACAATTAGAAGAAGCAACTCCAGCTATAGCGGACATGCAGGATTTTTTTTAATGGCTGTAGTTACAGTGTTATTGTTTGGTTTTAGTAGACATTGTGTGGAATAGACCTCTTTTACAGTGTTATCAATTCATTCTTTCTTCGGCATGAGACCTCTTTATTGCATCTCATTATAATCCTCAGATAAATTCAATAATGGGCTATACAAATTTGTGTAAGAGATGTTAAAGACCTTTTTAACCTTAAATGCGGGGTAGTGCAAACCTAGCCAAAAGTACTGGAACGCTGTTCATGGTCAAAGACAAGCTTAAAGTCAACAAGAGATAGGAGTGAAAGGTGGGTTGTGGACAATTTAGGCCTGATTTATACTTTTTGATGCAAACCTGCATTAGCGCAGGTTTGTGTCAAAAAGCATAGGGCCGGCTAGTGCCATTACAGGACGCCAGCTGGGTGCCATATTTAAGGAATGGCGCAAGCCGGGCTATGGCCTGGTTAGCGTCAAAATACATGACGTTAACATGGGAGGCGTAGGGAAAACTGGAGGCTGTGCATGAAAGAATGGCGCTAGTCAGGTTAGAGTCAAAATAATGACTAACCTGACTAGCACCATTGCTAGACGCACAACCCCCATGGACATGACTCCTGTCTAAGTAAAGACAGGAGTCATGCCCCCCCAGCCCAATGGCCATGTAGGGGGACTCAAGTTAGGCCCCCCTATGGCACTTAAAAAAAATACATACCTCTGCTTACTTATACTTACCTGGGATGGGGTCCCCCATCCTCCACTGTCCCTTTGTGTGGGTGGGGGTGCCTCTGGGGCCTGGGGAGGGCACCAGTTGGCTTATTCCTTGGTGGCAAAAATCTAGAGATCGTTCCATTGTTACCACTCCTGTCTGTTAGTTTTTACCCCAAATGAGTTGTTATTAAGTTTATTTTGTTCCCACTTACCTACAGTTTTCTTATGCTATTTTTGGAGGTATTTTCCTCCAAGGATAAGCTGGAGTTGACAACTTCATTTTACTTGACTGAAAAGAAATGTGCTCATTTTATCTGGGGAAACTAGCTATACCTTTGTCATTTGTGTATGTTATCATAAAATGCACATGTTTATCGAAATGGCAGTAACAGGAGCAGTTTTGTGGAACATTGTTTTACATCTTGTGCAGCAACAAGTGTCTGTTCAATTTGCTTTGGGCAGGATGTGGCATACCAGGATATGCTACAAACTGAATGAGATTTATCAAGCCACTCAAGGCCACATATGTGTTCTTGCGTGGCTTGATAAATCTGGAGCAAACCAAGGCAGTGCAAATCGCTGCCTTGCATTTTTTTGCCCCAGGGAGGCGTTACATGGGTGGAGCGTGGGTGTTCCCACTCATCCACCCATGGATTTTGGTGCATTGCCATATTTACCATGAATGTTACACCTGGGAAAGTGTAAAAATTCTATGCTTCACCAGGGGAGGTGTTAGACCTGACAGCCTTAGGTTAGTCACCCCTAACTTTTTGCCTGCCTCCCTCCACTTTTTGGACACTGTTTTTGCTGGTTTATAGACTCTGCGCACTTTACCCCTGCTAACCAGGGCTAAAGTGCATATGCTCTCTCCCCTAAAACATGGTAACCTGGAATCATACCTGATTGGACTATTAATTTACTTTTAAGTCCCTAGTAAGGTGCACTTTATGTGCATAGGGCTGGTAAATTAAATGCTACTAGTGGGCCAGCAGCACTGGTTGTGCCACCCACTTAAGTAGCCCCTTTTCCTTGTCTCAGGCCTGCCATTGCAAGGCCTGTGTGTGCAGTTTCACTGCCACATCGACTTGGCATTTAAAAGTTCTTGCCAAGCCTAGAACTCCCCTTTTTCTACATATAAGTCACCCTTAAGGTGTGCCCTAGGTAACCCCTAAGGCAGGGTGCTGTGTAGGTAAAAGGCAGGACATGTACCTGTGTAGTTATATGTCCTGGTAGTGTAAAACTCCTAAATTCGTTTTCACACTACTGTGAGGCCTGCTCCCTTCATAGGCTAACATTGGGGCTGCCCTCATACACTGGTGAAGTGGCAGCTGCTGATCTGAAAGGAGCAGGAAGGTCATATTTAGTATGGCCAGAATGGTAATACAAAATCCTACTGACTGGTGAAGTCGGATTTAATATTACTATTCTAGAAATGCCACTTTTAGAAAGTGAGCATTTCTTTGCACTTAAATCCTTCTGTGTCTTACAATCCACGTCTGGCTGGGCTTGGTTGACAGCCCCTTGTGCATTCACTCAGACACTTGCTGGAGAAGAAACCTGAACCAGAAACTACATCCTGCCAAGAAGAACTGCCTGGCTGCTCAAAGGACTCACCTGTCTGCTTTCTACAAAGGACTGCTGCCTTGCTGTTGCCCTGCTGCCTTGCTGAACTCTTGTCTGGCTGTGAAAGTGCTCTCCAAGGGCTTGGATAGAGCGTGCCTCCTGTTCCTTGAAGTCTCAGGACCAAAAAGACTTCTCTCTTTTACTTGGACGCTCCGTGCGCCGAAAATTTCGACGCACAGCTTGTTTTGCGGTGAGAAAAACGCCGCACTCTGACGCTGATCGACGCGACGCTCTTGGGACGATCGAAGATCCGATGCACGGCCTCGCAAGGACAACGCCGCCCGACCTCTAGAGGAGAAATCGACGCGACACCTGCTGTGAGATCGTAATTTCAACGCGCAGCCCCGCAGATCGAAGTCTAGAGGAGAAATCGACGCGACGCCTGCCGTGAGATCGTAATTTCGACGCGCAGCCCCGCAGACCGACGCGCAGCCGGAGAACAAGCAGGAAAATCCACGCACAGACCCGGGACATCTGGTAATCCCCGCGATCCACAGAAAGAGACTGTCCGCGCGCCGGAAAAAAACGCCCGACTTCCCCGCTTGGAAAATAACGACGCAAGTCCGTGTGTGCTGGGGAGAAATCGACGCACACACCCTTTTTCCACGCACCTCTTCTTTTGTGGCCCTCTGAGGAGATTTTTCCACTCCCAACCAGGTACTTGTGCTTGAAAGAGACTTTGTTTATATTCTAAAGACTTTAAGACACTTTGTATCACTTTTCCGTGATATTTCTACAATTTTCCATTGCAACTTTATTCTTTTTGACCTACAATTATCCTGATAAATATTATATATTTTTCTAAACACTGTGTGGTGTATTTTTGTGGTGCTATATGGTGGTATTGTATGATTTATTGCACAAATACTTTACACATTGCCTTCTAAGTTAAGCCTGACTGCTCGTGCCAAGCTACCAGAGGGTGGGCACAGGATAATCTTGGATTGTGTGTGACTTACCCTGACTAAAGTGAGGGCTTTTGCTTGGACAGGGGGTAACCTGACTGCCAACCAAAAACCCCATTTCTAACATTGGTGATCAGCGGTGAGGATAGGACTTGTATTTGTGCAGTGACATACAGTAGCTAAGTATTTCACTACCTACCCACAGTTGAAGGTCAACTTGGTTTTTATCTCTTTTTGAAAACCCGATTTTTTTCCTGACAATTTTCAAAAACGAAATCCTCACTCAACATGTCTCTGACTGGGTCTCAGACAGGGGACTTTGACCTAGTCCAGTTGGATACATATACGGTCAAACAACTAAGAGGATTCTGCAGGGCATTGAGGGTACCCACCCAAGGGGCCTCCAGAAAGGAGGACTTTCAAGTGGCGCTGAGGGCCTGGGCAGAAGCCCATTTAGAGGATGATGAGGAAGAGGAGCCAGAACATGGTCCCTCAGAGGAATTTTCACTATTGGTGGATGGTGTTACCACTGCAATTGTGCCCCCTTCCAGACCAGGGAGCAGTGTCTCTATGCAAAGCCTGACCGCAGAGGAAAGGAGAGAGGAAAGGGAGTTCCAGTTGCAAATTGCAAAACTGAAAATTGAGGCTCAACAGGAGTAGAGGAGGGCAGAGAGAGAAGCCAAACAAGCTGAGGCTGAAAGAGCAGCCAAACAGATTGAAGCTGAAAGAACAGCCAAACAGATTCAAGCAGAAGCTGAAAGGGCAGCCAAACAAGCAGAAGCTGAAAGAGCAGCCAAACAGGTGGAAGCTGAAAGAGCTTTGGCTGAAAAGAAACTATTGTTGGCTCATGAACTGAGTCTCAAGGAGATGGAGATCAAGGCAAGACAGTCTGAATCCAGCAATAATGGTGGCAGCATACAGACAGGACCTGCTGGAGAAAAGAAGGTTCGTATACCCAAAAATGTGGTGCCCAGTTTTGTGGTGGGAGATGACATAGATAAATGGTTAGCTGCTTATGAAGTTGCACTAAGGGCTCATGAGGTTCCTGAAGGGCAATGGGGGGTAGCTATGTGGGGTTATGTGCCGCCATTGGGGAGGGACACACTTCTCACATTGGATCAACCTGATCAAAACACATACCCACTTCAGAAAGCCACTTTACTTGCCAAGTTTGGGCTGACCCCTGAGGGATACCGTCAGAGGTTCAGGGACAGCACCAAACAAACCACACAAACATGGGTAGATTTCTTTGATTTCTCCAGTAAGGCACTGAATGGATGGGTGCGGGGCAACAAAGTAGCAGATTATAAAGGTTTATATGACTTGATTCTGAGAGAGCATATGCTTAATACTACTTATACAGAGTTGCGCCAGCACCTAGTGGATAGTAAGCTGACTGATCCCAGGAAGCTTGCTGAGGAGGCGGACCTCTGGGTTAGCACCAGAGTGTCCAAGAAGGTACCTGGGGGGGACTCCCACAAAGGTGGTCAGGGTTCCCAACAGAAGAAAGAGGGGGGAGATAAACTTGCAGATAAGGAACTCTCCAAAGGCCCCCAAAAGAATTCCCAGGGAGGGGGTGGCAACCCTTCCTTTTCCAAATTTGGGAAAAAGCCAGGGACATATGACAAGTCAGGGAGATCTAGCCCCAAATGCATGGAGTGTTACCAGTATGGTCACTACAAAGGCGATCCACAGTGCCCCAAGAGGGCACCGTCCACTACCGGACAGGCACCTGGGTTGACTAGTGTAGCGCTCGGGGGGGAGATGGACCCAAGTAGCTTTGGGGAGCAGGTAGAGATTTCCCTAGTGTCCCTGGGAGAAGGAGAAATGGTGCCCAAGGCCCACATGCCCAAAAATACTTCCAAGTACCGGCAGTGGGTCACCATTGATGGGCAGAAGGTGACTACTATCAAGAGTCAGCTGGTGTCAACAGAGCAGATAGTCCCTAATACATTCCACCAGGTCATAGTCGCTGACAATCGCGAGAGTCACCTACCGGTGGCTCTGGTTCCCTTTGAGTGGGAGGGGTCTCTGGTACTCTGGAAGTAGCTGTGAGTCCTGCCATGCCTGTAGATTGTCTGTTAGGCAATGATCTTGAGCACACTGCTTGGAAAGAAGTGGAGCTCAGGTCTCACCTGGAGATGTTAGGGTTACCTGAGTGGGTCTGCATGACCACACGGTCCATGGCTGACCGAGAGGGAAGTCAAGGGCATCTGGAGCCTGGAACGATGGCCCAGAGAGCTGCCAGGAGGAGGGACCAGGGGCGCGGGAAACCAGCCCCAGAAGTTCCCGCAGTGGCTGACGGGGCTCCTGAGGAGGAGGCTCCCGAGCCAACTGGGGAAGACATTGCCACTCTAGGTGACTTACCTGAACTTGCTGGCTGGCAAGTTGAGGGGGGACCCACCAGGGAGGAATTCTGCAAGGCGCAGAAAGAATGTCCCACTCTGGAAGGTTTGAGGAAACAAGCCTCAAACCAGGCAGCAGGTGACGCCTCTGGCAATCACCACCTATATTGGGAGAATGATCTCCTCTACAGTGAGCCTAAGGTTCCGGCCTTTGGGGCAGCACGTATGCTGGTGGTCCCCCAATGTTACCAAACCTTCCTACTGGGTCTGGCTCACGACATTCCCCTGGCAGGACATTTGGGGCAGGGCAAGGCCTTTAACAGGCTTGTCACCCACTTTTATTGGCCCAAAATGAGGACACACTCAGATAAGTTCTGCAGATCTTGTCCTACCTGCCAGGCCAGTGGTAAAGCAGGAAAAAGGGTTAAAACCCCCCTGATTCCACTTCCTGTCGTTGGCACCCCCTTTGAAAGGGTGGGCATCGACATTGTTGGTCCCTTGGACCCCAAAACTGCCTTAGGCAACAGGTTCATCCTGGTTTTGGTGGACCATGCCACCCGTTACCCAGAGGCAATCCCTCTGAGGACCGTAACCGCACCGGTGGTGACCAGAACTCTGATGGCGATATTTACCCATGTGGGGTTCCCCAAGGAGATAGTGTCTGACAGAGGCACTAACTTCATGTCTGCATACATGAAGTCTCTATGGGATGCGTGTGGTGTAACCTACAAGTTCACCACCCCCTATCACCCCCAGTCTAATGGTCTTGTGGAGAGATTCAACAAGACCCTGAAAGGCATGATTGGTGGCCTCCCTGAGGCCATGAGGCGTAGGTGGGACATCCTCTTACCATGCCTTCTCTTTGCCTACAGAGAGGTCCCCAAGAGGGGGGTAGGGTTCAGTCCCTTTGAGCTTCTCTTCGGGCACCCTGCCAGGGGACCCTTAAGCATTGTCAAGGAGGGATTGGAGAAAGCTCCAAAGACACCCCCTCAGGATGTGGTCAGCTACATGTTGGCCCTCCGCAACCAGATGACCCGCTTCTGGAAAGAGGCCCAAAGTAACCTTGAGGCCAGTCAAGAGGTAATGAAACCCTGGTATGACCAGAAGGCCACCCTGGTAGAGTTTCAACCTGGAGACAAAGTGTGGGTAATGGAGCCAGTAGAGCCCAGAGCTCTCCAGGACCGCTGGTCTGGCCCATTTGAAATAAAGGAGCGGAAAGGGGAGGCCACTTACCTAGTGGACCTCCAAACCCCTAGGAATCCCCTAAGGGTGCTCCATGTGAACCGACTAAAAGCTCATTTTGAGAGGTCGGAGATTAACATGCTTCTGGTCACAGATGAAGGAATGGAAGAGGAGAGTGAACCTCTCCCCGACCTCCTCTCTGCCCAAGAAGGTGATGGGTCAGTAAGCGGGGTCATTCTGTCTGACTCCCTGACTCTAAACCAGAAAGGAGACTGCTATGAGCTGTTGGAGCAGTTCTCCCCCCTGTTCTCCCTTACTCCTGGACTGACCCACCTCTGTGTTCATGATATTGACACTGGTGACAGTCTCCCTGTGAAGAACAAAATGTACAGGTTGTCGGATAAGGTGAAGGCCAGCATCAAGGAGGAGGTCTCCAAGATGTTGACTCTAGGGGTTATCGAGAAATCCAGTAGTCCCTGGGCCAGCCCAGTGGTGTTGGTCCCTAAGGCTACTGCCCCAGGTGCGAAGCCAGAACTCCGGTTCTGTGTGGACTACCGGGGTCTCAACTCAGTCACACGGACTGATGCTCACCCCATCCCCCGAGCTGATGAGCTTGTGGACAGGCTAGGCGCTGCCAAGTTCCTGAGTACGTTTGATCTTACTTCAGGGTACTGGCAGATCGCACTGACTGAGGGGGCTAAGGAAAGATCCGCATTTTCAACCCCTGATGGCCATTACCAGTTCCGGGTGATGCCGTTTGGGTTGAAAAATGCCCCCGCTACCTTCCAACGGTTGGTTAACGGGGTCCTAGCTGGCAAGGATGCCTTCTGTGCAGCCTACCTGGATGACATAGCTGTTTACAGTTCCAGCTGGGAGGAACACCTGCTTCACCTCAAAGTGGTGCTTCAGGCCCTGCAACAGGCAGGCCTGACCATCAAGGCTAGTAAGTGCCAGATTGGGCAGGGTTCCGTGGTGTACTTGGGACACCTAGTGGGTGGTGGCAAGGTGCAGCCACTCCAGGCCAAGATTGAAACTATCAAGGCCTGGCAACCACCGCGAACGCAGACTGAGGTGAGAGCCTTTCTAGGCCTCACAGGATACTACCACAGATTTGTCAAGGGCTATGGTACCATTGTAACACCCTTGACAGAACTCACTTCCAAGAAACAACCTAGGTTGGTGAATTGAACAGAGGCTTGTCAGAAAGCCTTTGACGCCCTGAAGGAAGCCATGTGCACGGCCCCCGTGCTCATGGCCCCTGACTACTCCCAGGAATTTATCGTGCAGACAGACGCTTAAGAGCATGGCATAGGGGCAGTCCTAGCACAGCTGAATGAGGAGGGCAAAGATCAACTGGTAGTCTTTATTAGCAGAAGGCTATTACCACGGGAACAGAGGTGGAGTGCTATTGAGAGAGAAGCTTTTGCTGTGGTCTGGGCACTGAAGAAGCTAAGACCCTACCTGTTTGGGACTCAGTTCCGGGTTCAGACAGACCACAGGCCCCTCAGATGGCTCATGCAGATGAGGGGTGAGAATCCAAAACTCTTGAGGTGGTCCATTTCCCTACAGGGGATGGACTTTACGGTGGAACATCGCCCAGGGGTTGGCCACGCCAATGCTGATGGTCTCTCCAGGTACTTCCGCCTTAGCGAGGAGAGCTCCCAGGAGGTCGGGTAGCTCTCCCCACTTTCAGCTGGGGGGGACACATGTTAGACCTGACAGCCTTAGGGTAGTCACCCCTAACTTTTTGCTTGCCTCCCTCCACTTTTTGGACACTGTTTTGCTGGTTTATAGACTCTGCGCACTTTACCCCTGCTAACCAGGGCTAAAGTGCATATGCTCTCTCCCCTAAAACATGGTAACCTGGAATCATACCTGATTGGACTATTAATTTACTTATAAGTCCCTGGTAAGGTGCACTTTATGTGCATAGGGCTGGTAAATTAAATGCTACTAGTGGGCCAGCAGCACTGGTTGTGCCACCCACTTAAGTAGCCCCTTTTCCTTGTCTCAGGCCTGCCATTGCAAGGCCTGTATGTGCAGTTTCACTGCCACATCGACTTGGCATTTAAAAGTTCTTGCCAAGCCTAGAACTCCCCTTTTTCTACATATAAGTCACCCTTAAGGTGTGCCCTAGGTAACCCCTAAGGCAGGGTGCTGTGTAGGTAAAAGGCAGGACATGAACCTGTGTAGTTATATGTCCTGGTAGTGCAAAACTCCTAAATTCGTTTTCACACTACTGTGAGGCCTGCTCCCTTCATAGGCTAACATTGGGACTGCCCTCATACACTGGTGAAGTGGCAGCTGCTGATCTGAAAGGAGCAGGAAGGTCATATTTAGTATGGCCAGAATGGTAATACAAAATCCTACTGACTGTCGAAGTCGGATTTAATATTACTATTCTAGAAATGCCACTTTTAGAAAGTGAGCATTTCTTTGCACTTAAATCCTTCTGTGCCTTACAATCCATGTCTGGCTGGGCTTGGTTGACAGCCCCTTGTGCATTCACTCAGACACTTGCTGGAGAAGAAACCTGAACCAGAAACTACATCCTGCCAAGAAGAACTGCCTGGCTGCTCAAAGGACTCACCTGTCTGCTTTCTACAAAGGACTGCTGCTTTGCTGTTGCCCTGCGGCCTTGCTGAACTCTTGTCTGGCTGTGAAAGTGCTCTCCAAGGGCTTGGATAGTGCTTGCCTCCTGTTCCTTGAAGTCTCAGGACCAAAAAGACTTCTCTCTTTTACTTGGACGCTCCGTGCGCCGAAAATTTCGACGCACAGCTTGTTTTGCGGCGAGAAAAATGCCGCACTCCGACGCTGATCGACGCGATGCTCTTGGGACGATCGAAGATCCGACGCACGGCCTCGCAAGGACAACGCCGCCCGACCTCTAGAGGAGAAATCAACGCGACGCCTGCCGTGAGATCGTAATTTCAACGCGCAGCCCCGCAGATTGAAGTCTAGAGGAGAAATCGACGCAACGCCTGCCGTGAGATCGTAATTTCGACGCGCAGCCCCGCAGACCGACGCGCAGCCGGAGAACAAGCAGGAAAATCCACGCACAGACCCGGGACATCTGGTAATCCCCGCGATCCACAGAAAGAGACTGTCCGCGCGCCGGAAAGCGACGCCCGACTTCCCCGCGTGGAAAATAACGACGCAAGTCCATGTGTGCTGGGGAGAAATCGATGCACACACCCTTTTTCCACGCACCTCTTCTCTTGTGGCCCTCTGAGGAGATTTTTCCACTCCCAACCAGGTACTTTGCTTGAAAGAGACTTTGTTTATATTCTAAAGACTTTAAGACACTTTGTATCACTTTTCCGTGATATTTCTACAAGTTTCCATTGCAACTTTATTCTTTTTGACCTACAATTATCCTGATAAATATTATATATTTTTCTAAACACTGTGTGGTGTATTTTTGTGGTGCTATATGGTGGTATTGTATGATTTATTGCACAAATACTTTACACATTGCCTTCTAAGTTAAGCCTGACTGCTTGTGCCAAGCTACCAGAGGGTGGGCACAGGATAATCTTGGATTGTGTGTGACTTACCCTGACTAGAGTGAGGGCTTTTGCTTGGACAGGGGGTAACCTGACTGCCAACCAAAAACCCCATTTCTAACAGTAGGCATAATAAAGAGAAATATATTTCTCCTATTTTTCCTCTCCCTATGTGTTCTGCACTGTGCAGCACACGTAGAAAGAGGAAAATTCCTCTCCAGATTGATTTTATGCAGGAAGGTGTCCGTCCCTGCACAAAAACAATCCTGCCTGTAACGCAGGTACCCTTGCTTCATGGGGCAAGGGTGCCTGCTTTGGCGCTAGGCTGCTAACTGTGCACTAGAGCAGGTAGAATACCAGAATGCACCATATGTCAAAGCCCAGCTCACCTGAGTTCTTGTTCAGTTCTGATGGAGGTTGAAGACAATCCGACCCCACCCTGAAACTTCTTGTTCCAGCACACTAGTTTTTAAAACAGTGCACTAAGAACAGAAGCTCAAGGGAAGGGGGGAAGTGGATAAAATAAAAAAAGAGAGACAACACCGTTCTTGCGTTTCCACTGTTGAAGTGCTGCACAAATCTGCGGCCCTTTCTGACTTCTGTAGAAACTGGTGCCTAATGAAACATAAACAAAGAACAGATAAGTGAAACCTATTCCTAAATGGGTTCCTGACTATCCCTTTATTTATTAGAAATTCTCTTCTAAAAGTACCTCTTGGATCCTGGTCTCTAGTTTCCAGGTTTGGAATGTGTTACTGCTCTGGGATGTGTTTTCTATTACTGTAAAGCTTCTAAAACATTAAACAAATACCGTTATCAGAATTACCAATATCAAACATTCAACATAATATAACTAAAGCCTAAATTCCCAATAGCTGACTCACTTTTCCCATATTTCCAGAATCTTTTATAAAACAAATACTGTACTTTTACATCAAAATACAGCATGTAATTTGTGCAAGTCCTTGATTTACTGTTTGCCTTGCTGTCAATGGTTACCACTGTTCGATTCCCAAAAGTTCCATGAAAAAAAACAATGTCCACTTCACAAAGTTCCGCAAAATACTCCTGCAACAAAGAGCCTGAATCACAATGCTCGTGGAAGGCACTTCGCCTCAAACTGTCTATACACGAATCCAGAAATTGCCGTCAAAGCTCCCTCAGGTAATAAAAAGTTTTGCACTTACTTGTTGCTGGCAAGAGATACTGATCAGTCTAACCTTGTCTTCTTTCTCTTTTGCAGGTTACTCATAGGAGAGAGGCTGAAGCAAGGAGGAACCGGAAACCGGAAGAAGGAAGAGCCAGCAGCTGCGCCCATTGAAGGCAATGAAAGTCTGTAAAGAGCAGGAGTGCCAGCGCCGAGGGATCTGTTCTCAGGTAAGCGGGAGGTAGACGAGCACAAGCACTGGGTGAGGCTCGGGGGATGCCTTTTATAGACAGGGCTGGGTGTGGTTCGAAGAGCTGGGTGTGGTTTGAAGGGCTGGGTGTGGTCCTCACATGCTGCACATGTTCTTGGAAGGTGTGCAGAGCTGGGTGTGGTTTGAAGAGCTGGGTGTGGTCCTCACATGCTGCACATGTTCTTGAAAGGTGTGCAGAGTTTCAGTTATTATGCAAATGAGTTGGATTAACACATGGCCTAGAGAGGAGTGTTTTAAAGAAGCCTTGGTAAAAGCAAGGCCCAATGTGTAAACAAAACAGCACATTAAACAACATACACAGAAGCCTAGGGGGGGGGGAAGGTGAGATAACAAGAAAGGCTTTCAATAGTAAGTTTAAAAGGGAGCTATTACAGAACCCACTAGTGCAGTGAGAGGGGACATGCTCTTTGCTGTGTACAAACCCTAACAGTTGCCCCCCTCAAAGGCCCTCCTACAGGACGGGGTTTTCCTGGATTTTTTAAATAAAACCGTCTAATCAGCTGTGGGGCATGTACATATGATGCTGGTTCCCATGAATTCTCAGATTCATCATATCCTTTCCATTCTGCTAAATAAAACAGACGTCCACTAATTCTTTTTGAGTCTTTTATGCTTTTCACTTCATATTCCAGATTTCCCTTAATTGGTATGGGTGGAGGTGGTGGTTCGGGTCGGGTTTTTGAGTTGTACGGCTTAAGCAAGGACACATGGAATGTAGTATGTACTGGATATTCTTTTGGTAAATCTAATTTTACTGTTACCTGGTTTACTATGGCAGTTATACTAAAGGGTCCAATGAAACGTGGTTGCAGCTTTCGGGATCCCTCTATGTTTAGGTTCTTTGTGGAGAGCCATACCTTGTCACCAATTTTATACATTGGGGCCTCAGACCTGTGTTTGTCTGCTTGTCTTTTCATGCTTTCCTTGTACTTTAATAAATGTTTCCTGGCTTTGTCTTGTATGTCACCTAACCTCGTTAGTCTATCCGTTACTGTAGGCAACAGGGAATCTTCTAACAAAATGGGTATAGCTCTTGGATGATACCCCTGCAAGAAATAGAATGGTGAGCAAAGTAGAGCTGAATGCTCAGTATTATTATAAACAAACTCTGCTACAGGAAGAGCTTCCAACCATTCACTAGAATAATCAGCCAATAAACAACGTAGCGTTTGAAGTAAGGTTTGGTTCAGTCGTTCAGTCTGTCCATCTGTCTCTGGGTGGAAAGCAGTGGATAAGGCCACATCTATTTTCAGTTTTTCACATAATTTTTTCCAAAATCTGGAGTTGAACTGGCTCCCTCGGTCTGACACCACTTTGCTTGGCAAACCATGTAAACGCACAATTTCCCTTATAAAAATATCAGCAAATTCTGCTGCCGTGGGTAATTTCCGTAATGGTACAAAATGTGCCATTTTAGATAAAAAATCCACTATAACCAACACTGTTGTGAAGGATTTTACAGGTGGTAAACCTACAATAAAGTCTACGCTCACAGTGTGCCAAGGTTGTTTGGGTGTTGGCATTGGTATTAACAAGCCGTCAGGAGCCTTATGAGAAGATTTATGTCTTGCACAAATTGGACAGGTAGTGACAAATTGCTTAATGTCCTTTCTTATAGTGTCCCACCAAAAGTGTTTTTGCACATTTTCCAGGGTTTTTACCCAACCAGGATGACCTGCCAATGGTGAGGCGTGATGCCAAATTATCACCTGTGTTTGTAATTCAGAGGTGGGCACTAACAGCATGTTGTCGTGATACAATAAACCTCGTTGTATTGTGTTATGGGAATCCTTTAACCAATCCTGAGGTGCTATTTGCATGTGTGCATTATATAGATCTGTGATGAAATCCTTCTGTTGTACTGGTGCCAACAACTTTTGGGGAGGAATAATGGGTTCTCCTATTTTATCTTGTTTCATGTCTGAGGTATGTCCGTATCTAGATAACACATCAGATTGAATTTGTTGTGCACCTGTTCTATAGGTTATAACAAAGTCAAATGTGCTAAAAAAAATTAACCAGCGCATCTGACGTGGTGTTAGTGCTTTAAGTGATCCAAAAAACTGTAGGTTCTCATGGTCAGAAAAGATTGTAACTGGGTACTTGGCTCCCATTAAATGGTGCCTCCATTCTGAAAAGGCTACTTTGATAGCTAGTAGTTCCCTTTCAGCCACAGTGTAATTTTGTTCAGCTGGCAATAACTTTTTGGGATAGAAGGCTATAGGATGTAACTGGCCATCTACTGCATCTCGTTGAGAGAGAACTCCTCCTAAAGCTACTTGTGAAGCATCCGCTTCAACAAAAAAGGGCAAGTCAGGATCAGGATGTTTCAGAATTGGGGCTGAAGTGAACTTTTGTTTTAGGAGTTGAAAGGCGTGTGACGCCTCATCAGTCCAAAGAAATCGTTGCCCTTTCCGCAACAAGGTAGTTATTGGGGCCGCAATGTCTGCAAAATGTGCAATAAACCTCCTATAAAAATTGGCGAAACCCAGAAATTTCTGAATATCTTTTACAGAGGATGGTTCTGGCCAATCAGCAATAGCACTGATTTTCTTTACATCCATAGTTATTCGTTGAGGTGACAGGCAGTATCCTAAAAAGTCCACCTTGTTGACATTAAAAGTACACTTTTCTAACTTAGCAAAAAGATGATTTTCTTTTAACTTTGATAATACTGCACGAACATGTTGGGTATGTTCTTCTGAGTTCTTAGAGTAAATGAGGATGTCGTCTATGTATACTATGACTCAAACGTCCAGGAATTCGTGTAGGACCTCATTTATAAAGAACTGAAAGGCCGCAGGGGCATTACATAACCCAAAGGGCATTACTGTGTACTCAAATAAACCAAACTTTGTCTTGAAAGCTGTCTTCCACTCATCCCCCTCTTTTACTCGGACCAGGTGGTAAGCTCCCCGCAGATCTAGTTTAGTGTATACAGTAGAATGTCTTAATTGATCCAACAACACAGGTATTAGAGGAAGAGGATATTTATTCTTTATTGTAGCCTTATTTAGTCCTCTATAATCGATACACGCGCGCAGGGATTTATCCGGCTTCGGGATAAAAAAGAGTGGAGATGACACCGGAGATGTGGAATGACGGATGAACCCAGACTGTAGTAGGTCATCTAGGTAGGTTCTTAAGTATTTGGTTTCTTCGTCAGTCAAAGCATATACTCTGTTATTAGGTAAAGGGGCCCCTGGGATAAGATCTATACGGCAGTCATAAGACCGATGTGGGGGCAGCACACTAGCCTTTACTGGATCAAAGACGTCTTTAAAGTCAGAATATTCAGGAGGGAGACTTGGTTCATCTTGTGTAACACTAGCACAGTGTAATACTGTGCTCTGTTCTGTACCTGCTTCTTGATAGCAATTGGTTCTACAGAAAGAGGAATCCAAAGTAACAGTTCTATTCACCCAATCAATTTTTGGGTTATGAGTTGTTAACCAGGGTACCCCGAGAATCAAACCAAAATTAGGAGTATCTATCAGATCAAAGCTAATTACCTCTGTGTGCCCGTTCTGACAGACCATAACAAGTGGACTTGTTTGTTTTGTGATTAATCCAGAGGTCAATTCTGACCCATCCACTGCACATACTGCTTCTGGACAAGGCTTTAGGCACATAGGAAGTCCTAAGATTTCAGCTAACTTATTATCCACAAAATTTCCTGTCGCGCCTGAGTCCAGTAGGACAGGGAGAGAATGCCTCACTTGGGTAGTAACAATTAAAACTACCTGAATTATGAAATGTCTAGGTATGTGCGGTACCCTGAAGGCTGCAGCATTAGAGGTTTGATTAAGATGTTTTCTCGAACAAGTAACCTCTCCCCTTGTCGAGCTTAATCGTTTCCCGATTCAGTTGAGGAGGTGGAGGAAACAGCACCCTTTCGTGGAGTTTTAGGCTTTACTGGACATTCTCTGGCAAAGTGACCTGCCCTGCCACAATATAAACATAATTGAAATTTTCTCCTTCTTTCTTTTTCCTCTGATGTGAGTGGACCTCTGAGTGTCCCTATTTGCATAGGCTCAGGTTCAGGGAGTTTATTATCTGTGTCTTACTTCTCGTGTCTAATAAAAGTTAACCGTGATTCCAGTTTGTATTTATCTCCCTTTCTTTCTCCTAGTCTATGTTCTAATTTCACAACTAAATCTACAAAGTCCGAATAGTCTTTTGGCAAATCAACGACATAAGCCAGCGCGTCTTTTAACTCGTCTCTCAAACCTTTATAAAAAAGGGAGACACGCTTTTCTTCTGGCCACTGTGTCTCGGTGAGTAAACGATTAAAACTAGTGAGATAGGTCAATAAATCCTTGTCACCTTGTTTAAGATTTAAAAGCTCATTATCACTTGCCTGCATGAAAGTGTGTTTTACAAAAAGGCTGGTCATGGTCCGTTTAAATTGATTCCAATTATGGAGGATGGGATCATCTCTATCCAAGAAAGGAATTGACCAATTGGCTGCTGTGCCACCCAAATAAGACAAGACAAATGCCACTTTCGTATCATCAGTAGGGAACTGTTGTGGCTTACAAATGAAGTGTAATTGACATTGATTGATAAAAACATGGAATTTGTTACTATCTCCATGAAAACGTTCAGGTGCTGCTAAGGGCACAACATTAGGAACATTAACAGTAACCTCAACTGGGGGAGGCAAAGTTGTATGTTTTGATGGCGCCCCTGTCTCTGAGGAGGTTTTAAACAAAGGCGTAAAAGCTGTGTTCCACTGAGATCCCCTAAATTTATACCTGCTTAAATCCTGTTTTAAAGAGGTATTCTCCATCTTTAATCTCTCTATTTCCTCTTGCATATGTTGCAAGATGCCAGACACTGATTCATTATGAGCCAAGTCCTCATTTAGGGCCTGCGCCATATCCGTGACCTCAATGCCCTCTATTTCTTCCCCGGTATTCATCGTCCACCAGAACTGACATTTTTTAAGGCTTGTGCTTCTGTCAAAGCCCAGCTCACCTGAGTTCTTGTTCAGTTCTGATGGAGGTTGAAGACAATCCGACCCCACCCTGAAACTGCTTGTTCCAGCACACTAGTTTTTAAAACAGTGCACTAAGAACAGAAGCTCAAGGGAAGGGGGGAAGTGGATAAAATAAAAAAAGAGAGACAACACCGTTCTTGCGTTTCCACTGTTGAAGTGCTGCACAAATCTGCGGCCCTTTCTGACTTCTGTAGAAACTGGTGCCTAATGAAACATAAACAAAGAACAGATAAGTGAAACCTATTCCTAAATGGGTTCCTGACTATCCCTTTATTTATTAGAAATTCTCTTCTAAAAGTACCTCTTGGATCCTGGTCTCTAGTTTCCAGGTTTGGAATGTGTTACTGCTCTGGGATGTGTTTTCTATTACTGTAAAGCTTCTAAAACATTAAACAAATACCGTTATCAGAATTACCAATATCAAACATTCAACATAATATAACTAAAGCCTAAATTCCCAATAGCTGACTCACTTTTCCCATATTTCCAGAATCTTTTATAAAACAAATACTGTACTTTTACATCAAAATACAGCATGTAATTTGTGCAAGTCCTTGATTTACTGTTTGCCTTGCTGTCAATGGTTTCCACTGTTCGATTCCCAAAAGTTCCATGAAAAAAAACAATGTCCACTTCACAAAGTTCCGCAAAATACTCCTGCAACAAAGAGCCTGAATCACAATGCTCGTGGAAGGCACTTCGCCTCAAACTGTCTATACACGAATCCAGAAATTGCCGTCAAAGCTCCCTCAGGTAATAAAAAGTTTTGCACTTACTTGTTGCTGGCAAGAGATACTGATCAGTCTAACCTTGTCTTCTTTCTCTTTTGCAGGTTACTCATAGGAGAGAGGCTGAAGCAAGGAGGAACCGGAAACCGGAAGAAGGAAGAGCCAGCAGCTGCGCCCATTGAAGGCAATGAAAGTCTGTAAAGAGCAGGAGTGCCAGCGCCGAGGGATCTGTTCTCAGGTAAGCGGGAGGTAGACGAGCACAAGCACTGGGTGAGGCTCGGGGGATGCCTTTTATAGACAGGGCTGGGTGTGGTTCGAAGAGCTGGGTGTGGTTCGAAGAGCTGGGTGTGGTTTGAAGGGCTGGGTGTGGTCCTCACATGCTGCACATGTTCTTGGAAGGTGTGCAGAGCTGGGTGTGGTTTGAAGAGCTGGGTGTGGTCCTCACATGCTGCACATGTTCTTGAAAGGTGTGCAGAGTTTCAGTTATTATGCAAATGAGTTGGATTAACACATGGCCTAGAGAGGAGTGTTTTAAAGAAGCCTTGGTAAAAGCAAGGCCCAATGTGTAAACAAAACAGCACATTAAACAACATACACAGAAGCCTAGGGGGGGGGGGGAAGGTGAGATAACAAGAAAGGCTTTCAATAGTAAGTTTAAAAGGGAGCTATTACAGAACCCACTAGTGCAGTGAGAGGGGACATGCTCTTTGCTGTGTACAAACCCTAACACCATATTTCGATCGATATGGAGCATTCCTGCACCCCCTCTTTCATGCAGCGCAGTGCAGCAAGATGTCTTGCTGCGTTGTGCTGATTAAACGTTTGCTGAATCTGTCCCTAACTTTGTAAATTTTTCTTAACAAGCACAATGTGAAAATTACTGTAATTATGCAAGATTACGCTCATGTAATGGAAATTTCACACTAAGAAGGAAAAAAGCTTACCTGGCTGTTCATTTTCTGTAGTTCCAGGTTGGTATCAATTCCATCTAGTCCTTTCAGACTAGCAAGATCCATAGTCTCCAACACTTTTAATTCAGTGTTAGAAATGGGGTCTTTGGTTGACTGTCAGGTTACCCCCTGTTCAAACAAGGACCCTCACTCTAGTTAGGGTAAAAGAGAATCACCCTCAGCTAACCCCTGCTTACCCCCTTGGTAGCTTGGCAGAGCAGTAGGCCTAACCATGGGCGTAGGAAGTGTGGGGGACGCGGGGATATGTCCCCCCCAGATTTTGGAGTGGGGGGGACACAGGGGACAAGGGTGGGGGGGACGAGGGGACAGAAGAATTTTCCCTTCTGTTCTGTAATTCGCAGGGCCATTAGCGCCGCCGTGAAAGCGCTACCTATACTGGCCCTGCACTTGACCTGTGACCTGCCTCCAGGACACTTGCCCTCTGCCCTTTTGTTGTGCTGCAGCACACAAGGGATTCTTTCTCACCTTGTCGCCACAGCCGCCTGCAGTCTGCACTTCTGAGAACAAAGGGAGATGAGAGAGGCCCTTTGTTGATTGCTGTCTGAATACTGTCCCTCCTGAGCCCCACCTTCCTGTCCCTTGAAGATCGAACCCTGAAGACAGCAGCAAGATTTGAGAAGGTAAAGAGGTTTGGGTAATTAAATAAAGTATTGCCAAGTAACTCCCTTTATTTTTAAATCCAGTGCTGTGTTGCAGAGTATCTCCCTTTCTAAAAACAGTGTTGTTGAGTTACTGTGAAATATAAGCCGGGCAGGCTTTAGCGCGCTGGTGGCACCCTGTGCGCCAATGTTTGTTAGGGCACCCGTTTCTGTCACCTCTCTCTCACTCTCTTCTCTCCTCTGTCTCCAGCTTGCCTGCCCCAGAGCTAATTATTGTCCCCTAAGTTGACATCCTGCCTCCCCAACATTTTGGTCCCCTGTCTCTTCCTCAGCCTTCCTGGTATTTGTGAAAGCCCGCTCTAAAGGCCAAGGGCTGCCTGTAAATCTCATTTCCAGCCAATGGCCTGTGGATGGAAGCCAGCACTGGGGCAGCTCACAGGCTTTGCAGGACTTCACAGGCTATGGTGGTACAGAGCCTGGCACTGCTGGATAGACGGCAGAGAGACTAGCACACAGCACGGGTCCCAGGAAGAACCAGATGGCCTGAGAGATGGACAGGGCTAGGTAAGGCAGCAGGGCCGGCTCTAGGGCGATGCAAGGGGTGCCGCTGCACCGGGTGCTGACTTAGGATGGGGTGCTGTGATTGCAAGTATATTCTGACTTTAAAAGCACCTGCTGGGTGTTCCTTGCCATCAACAGTTTTCAGGCAACAATACAAATCTCAAGATAATTTCGGTGATTAATGGTCTTCCTGAAGAGAGATTGAAGTTTTGTCTAGTCGAAGTTTTGACTCATCATAACGTACAGGGTTACTATGCCTGCTACAAAGAACGTCTACATGCAGATCACAAAGTCTATATAATGTGAATAGGTCAGTGGGTTACTGCTTTTGTCAGATGAAGGAAAGTACCCTCTTTTTGGCATGGTTACCCCACTTTTGACTGTGTTCACTGGGATCCTGCTAACCAGGACCCCAGTGCTCTCTCCCATTAAATTTGGTTGTTTGGACCACACACACCCCACATTTGGCGTACTGGTGCCCTTTATAAGTCCCTAGTATATGGTACCCAGGGCATTGGGGGATCAGGGGTTCCCCATGGGCTGCAGCATGTATTATGCCACCCATAGGAGCCCATGTAAACCTTATCTGGAGGCCTGCATTGCAGCCTGCGTGAAAAGGTGCATGCACCCTTTCACTTCAGGTCACTGCACCAGGTCACTCTAAGTCACCTCTATGGCAGGCCCTCCTAGCCAGAGGGCAGGGTGAAAGTACCTGTGTGTGAGGGCAAAACTGGAGGAGCAGAGGTGCCCCCACGGACTCCAGCTACATTTTCCTGGACCTCGTGAGTGCGGGGATGCCATTTTACGAGTGTACTGGACATAGGTCACTCCCTCTGTCCAGCTACATAATGGCAACTCAGAACCTGGACATGTTTGGTAACAAACATGTCAGAATCATACCCCAATCCTATTGTCAGTATTGTTTGTATGATTCCATGCACTTTCGGGGCTCCTTAGAGGATCTCCAGCATTGCTCCTATCAGCTTTCTAGGGTTTTCCGGGCAGCCCATGCTGCTGCCACCCCTCAGACAGATTTCTGCCCTCCTTCTGCTGCTTGAGCAGCTCATGCCCAGGAATGCAGAACAAAGGATTTCCTTTGGAAGAGGGAGGCAACACCCTCTCCATTTGGAAATAGGTGTTACAAGGGTTGGGAGGGGTACCCTCGCCAAGCTAATGGTATGCTCTGAAGGGCCCTCCTTGCATAAACCAGTCTGTACCAGTTCAGGGACCTCAGCCCCTACTCTGGTGCGAAACTGGACAATGGAAATGGGTGTAACCACTCCCCTGTCCATCACCACCCCAGGGGTGGTGCCTGGAGCTCCTCCAAGTGGCCACTTGATTCTGCCATCTTGAATCCAAGGTGGGCAGAGGCCTCTGCGAGCATCTGAGTGGCCAGGTCAGGCAGGTGACGTCACAGCCCCCTCCTAGGTGGTCACCCTGCTAGGTGACCAATCCCCCTGGGCTATTTAGGGTTTGCCTCTTGGGTGGGTCCTCAGATTCAATGTGCAAGATTCCAGCAGGACTCCTCTGCAACGTTTACTTTGACTTCTGGCCACTGCAACCGCAACTGGACTTCACAGGAACCTACAATCTGCAGCTCCAGGAGCGACTTTACCCTGCAGCATTGTTTCTCCGGCTCCTTCCAGCAACTGCAACATTAGCCCGGCTGTGCTTCCTCTGAGGGCAGCAAGTCTTCAGTCTGCATGAGAAGAAAGAAGGAAAATTCCTTGGAGTGAAGGAGTCACTTACCTGCATCTGCATGCACCAACTGCAACAACGACCGGCTGCGTGGATCTCCTCTGCTCCCGAGCTGCGTGGATCCTGCATAAGGGGGTGATAGTCTGGAGTGGTCTCCTTGGTCCTCTCTACCAGCTGTCCAACTTTGGAGTAGGTAGGTCCTTGCCTTCCCATGCAGGACAGTACCCCCATGCACCGCGTCTCTTGCAGCTACCAAGGCCTGTTGTTATCTCCTCCAAGGGATCTTCAGGCTCCATGTAGCCCCAGTCCCCAGCACTCTTCTCTGTGAAGAATAGCCTTCAACGTTCTTCGCCTGCGACATGGGACCTCTCTTCAGGTGTGCTACGTGGGCCTCTCTGCAGCTCCTGGGCTCCTTGCCTGTAGGTCTTCTGTGGGGGCTGCCTCTCCTTCTCCAGACTCTCTGCCTTGCTGAGGGTCACCTGGGACTCCCCTCCATGGGTTAAGTCCCCCTGGACCTTGCTGGTCCCCGGCAGCTCCACTTTTGTCCTACTGCGACATTTGCCTTTGCCAAGGCTTGCTGGTTGGTTTTCCACACCACAGACTGACTGCAATTCTTCATCCCGCATGGGACGTCGACTGCATCACCTAGGAACGCTTCATCTGCTCCAGTGCTGCACTGCTGACAGTCTTCATCTCCCGGCCGAGCAACTCCTGCATCCACAGATGGGTGGGTAGTGGCTCCTGCCACGACCGGACACTCCTACGTAAACTGGAATTGGTCCCCTTCTTTTCCAAGTCTTCCTCTTCCAGGATCCACCTCTAGCTTCTTGCAGTCTTGCCTGCGTTTTGCAATATCCTTCTCTGAAGTCCTTTTGGTGGGTTGGGGAAAAACCAGTAACTTACCTCTTTTCTCCTGGTCACTGGAGGGCACTCTGGTACTTACCTTTGGGGTTTCCTAGTTCCTGCAGCTCCCCTCTACAGATTCCACTTCCTTGCGTGGGGACCCAACTTTCGCATTCCACTTTTTTAGTATATGGTCTGGTCCCCCCTAGGCCTTCAGTATTGCCTATTGCTTTTCACTATTTTCTATTGCTTTTTATGCCAACTTCTGATTGCTGCTGTACATATGATAGTGTGCTACTTACATCCTATTGGGAGTATTGCCTATCTAGTGTTTTCGTATTTGTGTTACTGTAATAAGGAAGCTTTATTTTCATAACACGTGTTTCTTTCATGTGTGTAAGTGCTGTGTGACTACAGTGGTATTGCATGAGCTTTGCAAGTCTCCTAGGTAAGTCTTGGCTGCTCATCCGCAGCTACCTCTAGAGAGCCCTGGCTTCTAGACACTGCCTACACCTCACTAATAAGGGGATACCTGGACCTGGTATAAGGTGATAATACCATAGGTAATCACCACATACCAGGCCAGCTTCCTACATCAGAGAGCTCCTTTTTTGTCCCCTGCAATTTATAAATTAAAACTGAATATAGAACAGTGAGCAATGAACTTATCAAAGAGCTGCATGCAAACATCAAGGTATAGATTAGAGCGTTATAATTTCCCCCCACTTTTTCATTAACTTAATGTTGCAAAACAAGTTAATTTGAGCGCAAATCAATTCTTATTATTAAAGAAAACCCCCAACCATGGTGTTATGTTTTAAATTCTGAGTTTGCGCTTCTCCAGATAAACCACTCTTAAACTATACCTTCTACCAGTATGGATGACCTATGACACCTACACCTTGTCGTCCTCTGTCTTATGTAACATTTCATATACACTGATTTACACATATATGATGATTGTCTCTGCGTAATATCTGTGTGATGTAAAGTGGTTTGACACCCTAGACTGGTGTGAGGGCTGAATGATGGAACAACACATGCGTATATCATGCATGCCTTAACATCGCGGTCTCAACAACGACCGTGTCTTTACTACTCATGCCTTTACAACGAATTGCGCTGTAAAAGAATGTTTGGTAAAGAAACATGCGTGGTAAATTCTCCCCGCCCTGCCCCCTTACACCTGATACCATACTCCACCCTGCCCAATCAGTTAAAACTGCCCCTGCCCTGAGCCCTAACCCCCCCCGCCCGGAGCCCTAAAAGTAACCCTGCCTTGTCCTAAAAACTACCCGCCCCACTCTGAACCCTAAAACCTACCCTGAACTGCGCTAAAAACTACCTTGATGCCCCTGCCCCAAGGAACGCTAAAACCTACCCCACTATGTCCTAAAAACTACCCCGACCCTACCCTGTCCTAAAAATGGACCCGACCTCCCACCCTAAACCCGGCCACAGCCCTACTTACCTCTCTCTCTTCTGCTTCTTCCTGTTCCACCCGGAGAGCTAGACCGCTCTCTATGCTGTAACCACGCATATGCGTGGTAAAGACATGTGTGGTAAAGGCATCCATGCTAGCCCCATATTTGTGGTAATGGCAGCATGGTCAATGCATTGCGTTGATTGCGTTGTAAGGGATATTTCCCAGTATGAGTGGTGGTATAAAACTAATGAAATGCATCTGAGAGAGAGTGGTGATGGATAGTAGTGAGGGAATCCGTGGCAGAGGTGGTCACTGGGGGGTGCCAACAAACAATGTCGCACAGGGCGCCACCAGCACTAAGGCCGGCCCTTCAGACAGCACAGCAGTTCACAGGAAGGGGGCAGCACAGAGACTGCCACTTGACAGTCAGACAAGGACCTAGCAGCAATCGTAGGCCTTACTGGCCTTCACAGGCAGGTGGGGGGGAGGGCAGAGACTGACACAGCCTGACTAGAAAGAAAGCTCCCAACAGGCAGCACAGTGCATGGCAGGCAGCACAGGAATCAGCAGGAAGCACTGCGCCCAGCAGGCAGTACAGGCCTCTTAGGACTTACACAGGCGAACTGCAGCACAGAGCTTGTCGCTGCCTAATAGGCAGCCAAGGGCCCAGCAGACAGGGAATTGCCGGTCTCACAGGACTCGACTGGGAGCGACCGCCTACCCCCCCATCACCCCCCCACGGCAACCCTTCTGGGTGCAAGCTTTGTGCAGGAGGCCCACCTCAAGGTTGTCCTTGTCCCCCCCAGAAATTTTGTGTCTCCTACGCCCCTGGGCCTAACTTCAGAGTGCTAGGTGTAAAGTATTTGTACCAATACACACAGTAACTCAATGAAAACACTACAAAATGACACACCAGTTTAGAAAAATAGAAAATATTTATCTAAACAAAACAAGACCAAAATGACACAAATCCACAATACACAAGTCAACTTATCAATAAAAATGCAAAAAGAGTCTTTAAGTAGTTTTAAACACACGCTAGCGCTGCTAGCGTGAAAATGCACCTGGTGCGTGTAAAAAATAACCCCGCACAGGCGGGTGTGCGTTGAAAAGGGTTTGCGGTGCGTCGATGTTGCTCACGAGTGAGACCTTGCATTGTTTCCCCCTTCTGTTGAGTCGGCGTGCGTCGGTTCTTCTCTCCGCAGGAGAGCGATGCGTCTATTCGGTCCGCACAAGGGTCCAGGCAGGCCTTGCATTGCTTTTGCACGCACACAATGGTTCATGTCAGAAATTCAGCCGCACGATGATCCGAAAACCATGCAGCGCGGGTTGCGATCTCCCAGCCTCCGTCAGCGATGCTGCGCGTCATTTCTCCTGCTCCGTGCGTCGATCATTCAGTCGCCTTTCTGGCTAGCGTCGATTCTCAGCTGTGGAGCCGGCGGCGCATCGTTTCTTCAGCCGCAGATCGGAGTCGCGTCGATCTTTTCCTGCACGGCGCTCTGTGCGTGAATTTCTTCCTCTGAGGCTGCCAGCTTCTCCTTTCAGGGTCCCAGGAACTGGATGGGCACCAGAGGGCAGAGTAGGAGTCTCTCCAGAGACTCCAGGTGCTGGCAGAGAGAAGTCTTTGCTGTCCCTGAGACTTCAAACAACAGGAGGCAAGCTCTGAATCAAGCCCTTGGAGATTTCTTCTCAAGATGGAAGGCACACAAAGTCCAGTCTTTGCCCTCTTACTCTGGCAGAAGCAGCAACTGCAGAATAGCTCCACAAAGCACAGTCACAGGCAGGGCAGCTCTTCTTCCTCAGCTATTCAGCTCTTCTCCAGGCAGAGGTTCCTCTTGGTTCCAGAAGTGTTTCTAAAGTCTGTGGTTTTGGGTGCCCTTCTTATACACAATTTCTCCTTTGAAGTAGGCCAGTAAAAAGACTTCAAAGTAAATTCTCTTTTGAATGTGAAATCCTGCCTTGCCCATGCCAGGCCCCAGACACTCACCAGGGGGTTGGAGACTTCATTTTGTGAGGGGAGGCACAGCCCTTCCAGGTGTGAGTGACCACTCCTCCCCTCCCTCCTAGCACAGATGGCTCATCAGGATATGCAGGCTACACCCCAGCTCCCTTTGTGCCACTGTCTAGTCTGAGGTGCAACCAGCCCAACTGTCAAACTGACCCAGACAAGTAAAACACAAACAGGCAGAGTCACAGAAATGATATAAGCAAGAAAATGCCCACTTTCTAAAAGTGGCATTTTCAAACACACAATCTTAAAATCAACTTTACTGAAAGATGTATTTTTAAATTGTGAGCTCAGAGACCCCAAACTCCACATGTCCATCTGCTCCCAAAAGGAATCTACACTTTATTCAGATATAAAGGTAGCCCCCATGTTTACTTATGAGAGGGACAGGCCCTGCAACAGTGAAAAAAACGAATTTAGCAATATTTCACTGTCAGGACATATAAACCACATTACTATGGCCCTCATTCTGACCTTGGCGGGCGGCGGAGGCCGCCCGCCAAAGTCCCGCCGTCAGGTTACCGTTCCGCGGTCGAAAGACCGCGGCGGTAATTCTGACTTTCCCGCTGGGCTGGCAGGCGGTCGCCTTCAGGCCGCCCGCCAGCCCAGCGGGAAAGAGGCTTCCACGATGAAGCCGGCTCGGAATCGAGCCGGCGGAGTGGAAGCTGTGCGACGGGTGCAGTTGCACCCGTCGCGTATTTCACTGTCTGCCCAGCAGACAGTGAAATACATGTAGGGGCCCTCTTACGGGGGCCCCTGCAATGCCCATGCCAGTGGCATGGGCACTGCAGGGGCCCCCAGGGGCCCCGCGACCCCCCCTACCGCCATCCGGATCCCGGCGGTCGGACCGCCGGGATCTGGATGGCGGTAGGGGGGGTCGGAATCACCTCGGCGGCGCAGCAAGCTGCGCCGCCTTGGAGGATTCAATGGGGCGGCGGTACACTGGCGGGAGCCCGCCAGTGGTGCCGGTCCGACCGCGGCTTTACCGCCGCGGTCGGAATCCCCATTGGAGCACCGCCGGCCTGTCGGCGGTGCTCCCGCGGTCCTCCGCCCTGGCGGTCTTTGACCGCCAGGGTCAGAATGACCGCCTATATGTCCTACCTTACCCATACACTGCACCCTGCCCTTGGGGCTACCTAGGGCCTACTTTAGGGGTGTCTGACATGTAAAAAAAGGGAAGGTTTATGCCTGGTGTGAGAGAACAGGGCTGATTGCAGAGGCCCCTAACTTTTTTCTCCCATTTTCCACTTTTTGCTGGAGGTTTCCTGACTCTGATGTTGCCCTGGGTACTGCTAACCAGTCCCAGGGCCTGTGCTCTGTATAAAATCAGTATGCAAATTAGGGTAATTATAATTGGCTAAGTCAACCTACCTATAAGTCCCTAGTATATGGTAGGGCATGTAGGCTTAGGGACCCCAGCATAGGTAGTGCACCCATAGGTGCACTGCTGAAGTGGCCAATGCCATTTTAAGGGCAGGCCTGCCTTGCTGGCTGCTTTTAAATTAAAGTTATATACAAATTCGACTTTGGAATTAAAAGTAGTTCCAAAGTCTTAAACTATCTTATTTGTACTTATAAGTCACCCCTAAGGTGTGCCCTATGTGCGCTCATAGGGATGGGTGCCATGTAACTATAAGCAGGGACCTTATAAAAATAATTTTATAAGCCCTGGTGAGGTAAAAACAGCCAAATTCGTTTTTTCCCATCAGTGTAGTGAATGGCCTCCATGGTATAGAATGGGGAGACTTTATTTTAATTTTAAAAGTCCCCTTAAGTAATAGATACCAAGAGTTTGGTATCAAATTAATTGTTATAATAAATCCCACAACTTCCAATTGTTGGATTTAATATAACTTGTTCAGGTAAAGAGTTTTAAACTTTACCTGAAAAGTTGCCAACTTCACCCCTGCAGTGTTCTTGCTTCTGTGTTCTGATTGGCCAGCCTCTGGCAGCCTGGGCAGGCTGCCTTGATGAGGTGTGAAGTGGCCTGGCTTCACACAAAGAGATGTGCCTGTGGGAGGAGATCTCCCCTCAGCAGATGGTGAGGCAGGAAGGGGGAGGGCTGCCAAACTGGTCTTCAAAGGCAGAGAAGGACATTTGGAGCAACCCAGCAACACCCCCACATCCTGCAAACCCAGACAATTAGGTGCCCCCTTGATGAGATTAGGAGAGGGCAGGAGAGGGGTGTGTTTAGGATTTTTAGCCACACCAGTGGGTGGGCTCAGCCAGATGTAATCTCCAAAAATCACTTTCAGCCATGATGGATTTTTGAGGAATGTTGCTCCCTGGGATTGATTTTTGCCACACTTCCCAGGAAGTGGTCATCACAGGGGGGAGGACCCTGCCCCTGACTGGAGAACCAGGAGCCCCCTGTTTTTCACCCAGGAGCAGGGATAAAACTGGCAGAACTGCACCCACAACTTAGTTCCCTACCAGATCCCCATCAGATTCCAACAAGGAAGAACCACAGAAGAAGAAGGACTGCCCTGTTGGACCCATGGCCTGCACCTGGACCCTGCACTCTGAAGGACTGCACCAGCTGCACACTTGGGCTTCACCACAAGAAGGACTTTGCCTAGTTTCAACTGGTTCAACGAGGGACTCCCTGTTTGCTACAGGTGAAAAATTGCTAACCAGAGTCCCCTGCACCAACTCCTGAAGAAATCAACCAGCTGACCACTGTCCAGTGGCCAAAAAAGGAGTTTGCGCCAGGTAAATTCTGGGAGTTGTAGTCCACACCCCCAAGGATCATCTCAGAGCTTCTGGAACTTTGGGGTGAGCTGTGGACCCCAAAAGAACCTTAAAGGAACATCTGTGAGAAGATCCAGAAGTTTGGAAAAGTTTGAAGAACTTTTGAAAAAAAGCTCCATAGAGGGACCGACCCGTTGCGGCAACTCTAGCTGACTTGCCTCAACCGCGACCCGGCCTGACTTGCAGGTTCGTCCCAGTGAAGAAAATCTCCAAAAAAGAGACTAAGGGGGTCATTCTGACCCTGGGGTCAACGACCGCGGGAGCACCGCCAACAGGCTGGCGGTGCTCCCAAGGGCATTCTGACCGCGGCGGTATGGCCGCGGTCAGAAACGGAAAACCGGCGGTCTCCCGCCGGTTTTCCGCTGCCCTGAGGAACCCTCCATGGCGGCGCAGCTTGCTGCGCCGCCATGGGGATTCCGACCCCCTCACCGCCATCCTGTTCCTGGCGGTTTTGACCGCCAGGAACAGGATGGCGGTGAGGGGTGTCGTGGGGCCCCTGTGGGCCCCTGCAGTGCCCATGCCAATGGCATGGGCACTGCAGTGGCCCCCGTAAGAGGGCCCCTAAAAGATTTTCAGTGTCTGCCATGCAGACACTGAAAATCGCGACGGGTGCTACTGCACCCGTCGCACCCTTCCCACTCCGCCGGCTCCATTCGGAGCCGGCTTCCTTGTGGGAAGGGGTTTCCCGCTGGGCTGGCGGGCGGCCTTTTGGCGGTCGCCCGCCAGCCCAGCGGGAAACACAGAATAACCGCGGCGGTCTTCTGACCGCGCAGCGGTATTCTGGCGGCTCCCGCCGGCACCGCGGTTACCGCGGCCGGCGGGAGTCAGAATGACCCCCTAAGTCCGAACGTAGGAAGTTGACCGGGACCTCCCAACCAGCGTATCCGAGGAGGGCTCCAAGGATGTCGCATCAAGATCCATGTTTACCCCAGTCAAAGGATTTTCACCTCGAAAAAGATGGCTAAGTCCGAAGGTAAAAATCTCCACCGAGGGCTCCCGCAACGCGCATCCGGAAAAGAGTTCCAGGAGGTCGGATTGGACTGGCAGGTTCATCCCGCTGAAGAAAATCTTCAGAAAAACAACTAAGTGAGAAGGTAAACTTTTGACCGGGGCCTCCCGCAGGCTGTAGCCGACCCGGGCTCCATCGCGAACGGCCTTAAACTTTGACTTTGCCCCAGCCGAGGTGCAACCAGATGACCAGATTGGTGCTTTTTGTTTCTAGGCGCTAGAAAACAATAATTCTTTAAAAATTCATATCTCCAGTTCCCCTTATCCGATTTTATTTGTTTTTGTGTCATTTTAAAGATAAAAATATAATCTATTTTTATAAATTGGTTTCGGATTTTTCAAGTGTTTCCTGTGTTTTATTTAATTACTGTTTTGCGATATTTGAATGCTTTACACTCTGCCTCCTAAGTTAAGCCTTGTCGCTCGTTGCCAAGCTACCAAGGGTTGAGCTGGGTTTAATTTACTGAGACCTAACTGGACCTAAGTGGAGGTTAGTGGCCTATTGCTAAGTGTAGGTACCCACTTGCCCTTACCAATAACCCATTTTCCAACACCTGGCAGGTGGGTACACTTGCCAAATCGAATTTACAGTTAAAACTACACACACAGACACTGCAGTGGCAAGTCCGAGACATGATTACAGGGCTACTAATGTGGGTGGCACAACCAGTGCTGCAGGCCCACTAGTAGCATTTGATTTACAGGCCCTGGGCTCCTCTAGTGCGCTGTACTAGGGACTTACTAATAAATCAAATATGCCAATCATGGATAAGCCAATTACATACACATTTTGTAAAGGAGCACTTACATTTTAGCACTGGTTAGCAGTGGTAAAGTGCCCAGAGTAACAAAGACAGTAAAATCAGAGACCAGCACACATCAACAACCTAGGGAACACAGGCAAAAAGTTAAAGGAGACAACGGCAAGGATGAAAAGTCTAACATTCAGCATTACTAAGGTTATGCTCTAAGCAACACCCACCACCTGTTCCTTTAGGCTACTGCTTTGCTTTGCTGTAATGGTTGCACACTTTCTTGCACAGGTCATACCATCTCTTTTTAATATCAGTTACAAGGTGTTTAGTAGTGGATATGGCATTTACCTTTTGTTGGTAACTGTCCTAGACACCGTTTTTAATGAGTAGGGATGTAGGATAGGACTGTGAAGCAAATAAAACTCCCAAGTGTGCAGGACAGCGACGAACAAATAATTCAAAAGATTGTTCCGGAATATTTATCCTTCCTTTTACTGCATATATTTGCAGTAGGCATGTTTGCAAATATTTTAATTGAGTAGCCCTTTCCTAATAATTGATCTGCCACAGAATCCTCTGAACAGAGAAAATGTTTGGGTTAGCTTCTTTCCCATCCACGCTTCTCCAGCAGCAGCTAAATGGGAATGAATTATTGGCAGCAAAGTTCACAGGTCTGGTTATCTGTCAACATACAAAAATGTGAACACCAGTGGCATACTTTGCTTTTACCTCCACATATCTGACTCCGACACCTTTGCGGCTTCTTCTAATGGTTGCTAGGCAAGCCCTTCTAAATTATTGACAGAACAGCAACTCCCTACTGAGGGCTTATTTGGAACTTTTAAAATAAGTTCAGAAGTAATATCACACTTCCAATGCTAAAGAATGAGAAATGGGGATAATTAATTGAACTTCACATTGAACAAAATCGGCACCTCAGAAAGAGTATCCCAAACAAATCTCTCAACTGTTGTCCGAATTAAGATAAATATATGAGGCTAAGAGGCACGCAAACAGGACAGCCCTTGTATTGTTTTTTTCCCGGATGCGTCCGGTGCTGTATGAGCTGTAACCATCCTTTATACCGCTGTTAGAAATGCGCGTTGTTTAATATTCTCGGTGAAGGCAAGTAACAGCATGGAGAAGGCTGGGGAAATAGCATCTGGATAAAGTTTTTGGGAATTAGTTTAATTATGTAATTACTGTAATGTCGGATGTGGGGAGAAAGATCATCGGACAGGAAGGTATAAAAACCCGGACACTGCCTCATTTTCTCCTTGGCTCCGAGAGATAAATTGATATTTAAATAACGTGTGTTCCGTTGAGATAGCCGGGTTCTATCCCCCCTCCCCAACGGCACAAACGTCAGGGCATATTTACTGTTCTTTTCTCCTCCTCTTCTGAAAAGTGTGTGGGTGTTAGTACGTATGTGAAATCGTGACTGCGTTTGTGTGTGTGTGCATGTTTGTGTGTGTGAGAGAAAAAGAAGAGGAGAGAGAACAGTGTAAGAAAGTGTGAAAGTGTTAGTGAGGGTGTGAGTAAGCATTGTGAAAGTGAGCTAGCACAAGTGATTTTAAGTAAACTTGTGTCAGTTTGACTAGGAGTGTGTGGGTGTGTTGGGTGTGTGTGTATCAAGGCATGAGTGAGTTTTCAGAGTATCTTATAGAAAGTGAGAGAGCGGAGCTTATATCATCTATATTAACATGAAATGTTTGTGAACTAATGTATAATAATGCTGCATAGAAACTGTGTTGGGCCCAGGTTCGGCGCGCGCTGCTGCGTGCCGAACCCGAGCTGCCTCGGTCGCGTCTGCGGGGGGCTCGCACGGCACACATGACGGTGGGGGGAAGAACGGAGGCGAAGCTGCTGGGCAGACGCGACCGCGGCGCTCGTAATACATTTTGGATATTTAAATAAAAGAAACAGAAAACGCTCACCTCGGTGTCTCCTGAGCTGATTACAACATCTATTTTGTGGCGACGAGCTGGTTTCTGACTACGCGGTTAATGTGAGGAGATTGACACCATATACCTTTTCACTGTCTTCATGGGGAGCGTCCACCACAGCAATTTTCAGAAGAAAACAGGTGTGTACTGGGCATGTTCTTCAGGAGGTTTGTGTATCTGCATGTTATGTTGGGGATATAGAACGCATACTTACTTGTGCTGGAAATGGCCATTTCAGACGCCATCTTGGAAGTACTTCTTGCATGAAAATTTACTAAAATATATCTACAGTTGTATTTTGTTGCTACGTTGTGTACAGCACATTGACTTTGTACGTCACGTTTGGTCTTAAATGATGCAGTCAGTCAATCCCTCACCACCGTTCTTGGAAACTCCTGGTGCTCCTCCTATTCCATGGAGACAGTGGTTTGATGGCTTTGAAACCTATCTGGGTGCCATAGGAGCCTCTTGTTTTCGCCCAGAAAGAAAGAAATGTTTGCTTTTACATTCATTGGGATATGAAGGGAGAGAGATTTTCAAACACTTACCTGAGCTACCGCAATTGGATGAAGAAGAGCTGGATGAATATTTGATGACTACCAAAAAGTTGTCCACAAGATTTGATGTTTTACCTAGTTTAGTAGTTTTGCGGCACAAATTCTTCAAGCGTCAGCAATTTCAAAGCGAGGATGTTGATGCATATGTCAGTGCTCTAAGACAACTGGCTTCCAAGTGTGAATTTCGGGGTTTTCAAGATCAACTTATAAGGGACCAGTTCATTGGTCATTGTTCAAATAAACATATTCAGCAGAAATTACTCACCATGGGAAATCCAACATTGGATGAAGCTATCAAAGTAGCCAAAAGCGTAGAGCTTGCCCAGATCTCGTTGATGGAACTTTCTTCTAGCTCTACTGGGAAGGACTCGGATCCTCTTCATGTCAGTGTTGTTGCAAGAAGGGGTGCAGCAAAGAATGCTGATATGAAGAAAAGTGACAATCCTTTTTTTAGATCTTCGAATATCTGTTTTAGATGTGGAAACATGCCTCATTTTAAAGATGGCAAGCCTTGTCCTGCAAAGAATCTTACGTGTAGAAAATGTGGTAAAACTGGTCATTTTGCTAGAGTCTGTCAATCCACTAGTAATAAGCAAACTAAGGTCACGTGCATAGTGGAGGACAGGGAAGAAAATAGAGAAGAAAATAGAGAAGAATCTTTTGTAAAAGCCTTCCCGGACATGATTGTTGTGGTCACAGATAAAGTATTAGGGGTCAAGGAACATAACCAACGCATAGTTCCCATGGTGGATATTTGGGTGGGGGACAAAATGCTTCGGTTATTGGTGGATTCTGGTGCTCGCATTACTATGATTTCATCAGATCTGTTCCATAATACTTGGGGTGACAGAAAGTTATTCCCTCCCGATAGGTCTCCGGTCTCGTATGAAGGCAGGAAAATTTAGTTAGAAGGTTACATAGAAGACAGTTTGGAGTTCAAGGGTCGGAAGATGTTTGGTAAAATCTATGTGGCATATAAGGGTTTGAATATTTTGGGGTGGTATCATCAGGGTCTGTTTGGCATGGTGCTCAAACCTGGAACTAAAGAGCAAGTTTTGGTGGTGGAGAGTGCAGATTCCAAGACACCGTTTGAGGATGAGTTTCCTGGTATTTTTGCCCAGGGCTTGAGGAAGATTACAGGATTCAAACATAGAATAAAGGTTAAGGATAGGGCCATTCCTGTAAGACACAAAGTCAGGTCACTACCGTTTAGTTTGAGAGAAGATCTTAAATCTGAATTGAACAAGCTTCAACAGAATGGTGTAATTGAGCCGATTGAGTCCAGTTTGTGGCTTTCTCCTTTGGTTGTTGCCCGTAAACGCAATGGAGACCTGCGTTTATGTGTTGATCTCAGGAGTCTCAATAAGGAAATATGGGTAGACTCGTATCCTTTACCCAAGATCAGTGATCTACTTGATGGGCTCAGGGGCTCAGTATGGTTTTCAAAGATTGATCTGGCGTCTGCATATCACCAGGTTGAACTGGAAGAGGATTTGCGCCATTACACTGCTTTCAATTCACCCTTTGGCACTTTCCAGTTTTGCAGGATGCCTTTTGGGTTGGCTTCTGCTGCATCAGCTTTCCAACACATCATGCACAAAATTTTGGGGGAAATCCAAGGTATTTTAATCTTTCAGGATGATGTGTTGATTCACACAAGGGGTTTAGGAGATCACAATGAAAAAATTAGATCAGTATTTAGAATTTTACAGTCCTTTGGCGTCTGTGTAAAGAAGGAAAAATGTGAATTTTATTTTTAAAAAATAGAATTTTTGGGCCATTGTGTGTCTGGGGAAGGTATTACACCTCGTCCGGAGTTAGTAAAGGCGATTGTAGATTCCCCTAATCCTAAAGATAAAGATGAGTTATGATCTTTTGTTGGCATGTGTGAATACTACTCAAAGTTCATTTCCAACTATACTAGCAAAATGAAAGTTTTGTCCAATATGCTCAAAAGCAAAGTTCCGTTTAAATGGGACAGTGAATGTCAAACCATTTTCGAAAGGATGAAGCAAGAGTTGGTGGATGCCAGACCACTGTGTCCTTACGACCCTAGCCAACTGTGTACCATTACGGTGGATGCTAGTAGGTATGGGCTGGGTGCTGTGTTGTCGCAAGGTCTAGGAGAAGAGGAGAAGGTTATTAGTTATGCTTCTAGAGTCTTACGTGATCCTGAACTGAATTATTCAGTGATTGAAAAAGAGTTGCTAGCATGCTATTGGGCTAGTGAGAATTTTAGGAGTTATGTATGGGGCAGAAAATATGTAATTCAAACAGATCATAAACCGTTGGTTTACATCTTAAATGGGGATAAAATTAACTATACAACCCCTCGTATCGCACACCTCACCACAAAATTGTTGCAGTATGACTTTCAGGTCAAGTATATTCCGGGGAAAGATAATTTCACAGCAGATTTTCTATCTTGTCTACCTATAAGTGAAGAAAGTAAACTCGATTGGGAGGATGATGTGGAAGATTGTTTCATAGCTGCAATTGATGCTGATGAATCCAAGGTGTGCACGGAGACTGTGTGGAGGGAGGCTGAAAGCAGTGATGAGGTGTTGTCCATTGTTAAGCAGCATATAATCAATGGCTGGCTTAAAGAAAGAAATGTGAGTCCTGAAGATCAGCCATATGTCAAGGTGGGAGATGAGTTGTCAATTGAAAATGGTATCATTTTGCAGAATGATAAATGTGTTCCCCCGTGTGAGATTCGTACAAGGTTGGTGGACCATGCTCATGAGGGTCATCTTGGTGCCACTATGACTAAGAGATGTATTAGAGCACACTTTTGGTGGCCTTCTATGGACAAGGATGTAGAAAGAGTGGTTGGTAGGTGTGTGGTGTGTAATGGTGCAGAAAAACGGTTGAAGATTGCAAAACCTCCATTACAACCCATTTCGTTACCGGACAAGGCCTGGGTCAAAGTTGGGGTCGATATGGTTGGACCTTTCAATTTTCTCCCCAGCCAGATGTGTTATGCTTTTGTTTTAATGGATTATTTCAGTAAGTGGCCAGAAGTGCGTTTTTTTGCAAAGCCTACGGCTGGTAGTGCTATTCAGTTTCTCAAAGAGATCTTTTGGAGGGAAGGTTTTCCGGAAACCTTGATTTCGGATAATGGTGTGCAGTTTGTGAATTATGACATGGAAATGTTTCTGAAAGAATCTGGTGTGAAACATTTGAAAAGTTCTCTATACCATCCTCAAACGAATGGTTTAGTAGAGAGAGTGAATAGGGTGGTTGTGGAGTGTATCAAATGGACCAAAGCGAGTAAGCTGGATGTGGAAGAAGCAGTCAATTCGATGTTGTGGTTCTATCGCACCACTCCACATTCTGTGACAAAAATGTCTCCTTTTGAACTGCTTAAAGGAAGACGTAGCACCTCAAGACTGTTTCCAGCGTGGTTGGCCAGAGCAGTCTCTGGTAAGATTCCTGATTCTGTGAACAAGGACGGGGTGTGGGGTGAAGAAAAACAAAACAAGAAAAGGTAAAAGCTAGGTATGACCTGCAGAATTCTACAAGAAAACTCTATTTCCAACCTGGAGATCTGGTGCGCGTCAATTTACAGACATTTGTGAGGAAAGGAGAAGCCTGCTATGGTTCTCCTATGAGGGTGAAGAAAGTATGTGGTAATGCCATCATGGTTGAGGGGGGTCAATGGTGGAATATGGGGAAGGTTGTTAAGGTTAAGGATGTCCGTCACCGTGGTGAGGAAGGATGTGACTCCTCTGGGTTAGAGGGCATTCATCGGGAACGCAAGGTGTTAGACAATCATTTGTTAGAACCCGACACCATGAGGAGGTCTGTCCGTGAGAAACAGGTTCCGATCAAACTCAGGGAATATCATAGTATTTAGCAAGAATGTGTTAAGTTTTTTAAAATCTCATGGACACACTGATGTAATTGTTAAGTGTTAAGTTAAGCATAGGTTATCCAATGCTGTTATGTTTTTGTTCTTATTTTTGTAAGTGGAGAGATAATATGTTGTGCCCAGGTTTGGCGTGCGCTGCTGCGTGCCGAACCCGAGCTGCCTCGGTCGCGTCTGCGGGGGGCTCGCGCGGCACACATGACGGAGGGGGGAGGAACGGAGGCGAAGCTGCTGGGCAGACGCGACCGCGGCGCTCGTAATACATTTTGGATATTTAAATAAAAGAAACAGAAAACGCTCACCTCGGTGTCTCCTGAGCTAATTACAACAAACTGTATTAACATGTTTTGCTAAAACGTGCACTTGAAATGTGCCCACGGGGAGTGGCCGTCAATGTATACGGGGACTAATAAAAATGACTAATGTTGATGAATTATTATAATTAAAGATGGTTTTACACTAATTATTAATGGTTATGTTATTAAGGTTTTGCTAATACATTTTGTAGGCCTTAGTTAGCATAAGTCCAGGCCTAGCTGCCTGACTCTCATATTAAATGTATTTTCTTCTAACGTGCAGCGTGCTGACTTGCTAAAGGACATGAACTCTTGTTTTTTCTAAAAGTTAGAAGCTGAATGTAACGGTAGTAGATCCGTTCTCATGAAATTCATCATGCCTGTAGTAACATTTTTAGTTGAATGCAACAGTGTAGATTAACATTATGTACAAGGTCGCCTAAACCGGTATGGACAATGGAGCCACTGACCGAAGATGTGCAAAGGACCACAAGACGATGAAATCATACCGGACATTCCACCGGCTAAAGACGTCACTCATAAGCACCAATAAAATACGTGTAAACTGTTGTGGGGTAACAAATTCGATGAGATAATTTGAGTTTAATTGGTCAGAGATAGTGGGGTGCAACCCCTTGTCCAATTAAATTTTAGGGAAATGTACAACAAAAAGGGGATAAAAACCCTTGACACCAGGAAGTAAATTAGAACTGAGGGAGAATTAGGGAGTAGGAGACTGTGCGAGGGGAGATGCTGATGCGAATTGCTATGATCCAGACACTTTGTCACTTTGACTACTGACTTGCTGATTTTATTTAGAACCATCCTTCTCCTTAGATTGCCCATTTACACTTTACCTCCTTATGAGGGATGTGCCTTTTTACCTGAGCCGAGTTCCTGACTGATGGCGAACCAACTGATGTCCTGAAGACGAAGACCGAACCTGAGTGCTTACCCAAACTTGGAGGGTAAGTATATGACAATGAAATTGTGATTGTCTGTTTGCTTTTCCTTTCTAGGTACCAACTGCTTTTCTTTTGACAGAGATCTCAGTTAGATGTTTTCCAAATTGATGTTACTAAATTGTTTTGCATGAAGCCCAACATGCCTATGCTAATTCCAGGTTAGGTGAGGAGTTCACTGAACTGACGCATAAAGACAAATGACAGAAAATATGTTTTGTTGAACAATGCGCTAATATACTCTGCTAATGATAGTCTATGTTCACGCAGTGCTATATTCTAATGTTTGTGATTCTTGCTTTGATGAAATCTTATCAGAGTTGCCATATTGTGCCTATGCTATTGTGTTTCCTGGTTTTGAGATTAATAAACTTGCTAGTAATATTGTAACCAATAGGGAATAAATATCATAAAATTCATACTAAATTGGTGTGGTTATTCATGACTGCAAGGTCATGGTGGTGTCTTGAGTTTAACTAAATGTCATTATCTAAAGTGAAATGCATTGTGGTAATAAATATTGATGATATTATTGACGTATTGATTGACATGCTGATTAGCTATCTCGTCCTAAGGTGTCTTTCAACTGGGTGAAAAGATTCATTGGCCTAAAATGAGTCCCAATGTGTAATAATTAGTCATAAAGGGACACGTTAACAGTTCTGGTGGCAGTGCGATGGTTTAGGCCCTTTGGGGCCCTAGGATGGAGGACTATTGTTTTAAATTGTTTTTCGAGATAATGCAAATTGGAGGTATGATGTGTTTCTAAATCCCCGATGACTTTTCCGGGATCTCAGAGCCTGCCTAAGTGAGTTGGGAATGTTCTCGGCGTTTTAGTATGTGTGGTGTAGAATTTGCGCTTGCTCAGCCTATGCACATTGCAGGTGGTTTATGAAGTTTGTGTGAATATAGGCCAGGTAATGTTGTTTTAGTAGGAGTGGGTGTACTCCGCAGTATGAGAGTAGGGAAGTCGGTGTACTTCATGTGAGTGTGGCGCTTTGTGCTAAAAAATTATCCACGTGGTTGGTTGGTGAGGTACGGACCCGTCATGGTCTAAGACTCCGGAGTATATTGACAAGTATAGGAGACACTTGGGTTTATGTTGTAATTTGTGCGGTTTAATAGGTCAATCGGCGTGGTTGACAAGTCGAGTTTGAGTCAAAGTGTATGAGTGAAACCTTCAATGGAGATTTGGCAAGTTCTATAGTGCACTAGAACAAACCATTGACAAGTCAAGAGTAGGATTTGCAGGTCGAATTCTGCGTGCGGGTGCAGGAGCTGAGAAGGAGAGAGTAGTGGCCGAGGCTTCAGGTGAAATCTCTGTAAAGTTCTGAAGCGAATGTGTTACCCTTCCTGTAGTAAACCGGCAAATTTGGGTTTTTGTTATTAAAGGTGCTCACAATATATTGCATTCGTTTGGTGTGAATCCAGTGTAAGGAGGACAAGCCACAAGACTTTGTCAGCTGCAGTGTGTGTGTGTGTGAGTGTGAAGTCAGTGGTGCTGTGCTGGGATAGGTCAGTTGCCGAGAGGGGTCGCGCACGGATTGGCAGCCGTCCGTGAGAGGCAATAGGTTGAGAAAGGTTGGGTGAAGAGTGTCCTGGGAATTAAAGTCACTTCCCGATTAGATTCAAAGCAAAATAAAAGACGCAAAAATGAATTTTTTTAAGGCTTTAAAGAGCACTCTGAAAGGAGACGCATACATTATGGCGAGTGAGGGGGAGCCTACACCGCCTGAGGGTACTCCAGCTTATATAGTAATGGAGGAGAAGGAAGTTGCGCCTTGCCTGTGGATGAAGCAGTGACGCAAATTAACAGAGAAGGAGGGATGTCTAGCGTTTCCAGAGCATGGAACGTTCAATACAAGAATTTTAGAGAACTTGAGGTGGATGTTAAGTGTGCAAAAGCCACCTCCGAGACCAGCTCAGTATGAGGCGTTAGCAGTCTGGGATTTAATGGCCATACGACAAAGACAGCAAAAACTTGAAAAGAGAATAAAAAAGGCAGAAAAGACTTTAGTCGGGGCTAGATGGGACAATGAGAGCAGAATGTGGAGAAGAGGTATAGTTGACAGACTTAAATTGTTTCCGGCAATTACACAAGAAGATGAGGCACAAGGAAAGAAACCAACCTGTAAGACAGACAAGGGCTCTAATAAGTTTAAGGAGACTCAGAGGTCTTGGGTAGACGAAGAAGATTCAGATGATGAAGAGTTTCTTAATCAGTTGTTACATGACCGCCCGCCACCATATGCTATAAATGATACTGCTTCCCGCACTAGTGCGGGTCCTGGGAATCCGACACAGAGTAAGGAAGTTACAAATGCAATGCAGACAAGTGATACGGTTTTGATACAGAATGGTGTCAGTGTACCCACTGCAACAGACGCACAGATACAATTGCAACCTCCGCCACTGATACAGAGGATTTATCCAGATGTCCCAGTACTAGAGACAAGTACGAGTCTAATGGTGCCGCCTGATCCGATATACACCAGATCAAAGCTAGTGCAGATTGAGCCAACTCTGCAATTGCTGCCCCAGCCGCAGCAACAACTGATTACGGGTTACAATCCAGTGGCAGGGCCTCCGTTAGTACCTCCATCAGCTACAGTGAGTCAAGCTTTGGGAGTTACTGCTCCTCGGGGTTTGCGACCTGGTCAGACACCAGCTGCCATATCATTACCAATTACCGTTGGTCCCCCAGTTCCATTGTATGCGCAGGGTAAGCCTGATGTGTGTGATCAGGGGGTGAGAACCCTATAGGTAGTAAGAGGAGAGTTCACAGGAACTCCTCAGCCGATAACATCAAGAGAACAATCAGCAGAAGGACCCCGGTCCTTGTTAGACCTCAGCCCGATTGGGGCTCCTTTGGAAGCAATAAGACAAGCAGGATTAAGTGTGCTAGCCCCACAAACAATGAGTACAAATACATCACAGTCACCACTGATGTATTCAGGGAACATTTCGTTGCAAGGTTTTTCTGCGCAACAATTGAATGAGTGGTTAGAAAAGACTTATGCTTCACAAAATATTGCAGTAACCACAGATAAGCCAGAAAAGGAAGAATATCTGAATTTTGTGAGACTGGGTGAGGAAGCTGCGGAACTAGTGGAAGGGACAATGGGAGTAAACAGATTAGAGTCATACACAGAAGCAGAATTGAGGTATCTGTGCCCCAAGATCACTAAAGAAGTGGGCAAGGTGCATCAGAGGTTGGCAAACCTGGCAGACAAGTACAACATAGACATTGGAAATACTGAACATTTGAAAAGAAGCTACAGATTAGATTGATTCTAAAGATTTTGAGCACATGAGATGTACCGGAATGAAAGCGCATCTTAAAGAGATACTGCACAGTGCGCAAATCTGGGGAGCTTTAGAGAAGTGGGAAGGCAGATGGGCAAAGAAAAGAGATAAAGATAAAGGTGAAGGTCCGGAACCAAATCAGGCTAAAGCCACACGGGTACAGTAAAGATGTTACCAATGAGAGAAACAGCTGGAGGGGTGCTGGTCCATGTACTGTGGTCTAGGGGAGACATTCTGTTATTTACGAATGATTATCCCAGGTTGAGGGAGAAGCAGATAGAATGGTAGCAGCAGACAGATAGGTTTGTGAAACTTGCGAAATGTCTCTGGGAAGACTTGAATACCCTGTTTGAGATTATCGTTCCACCTGACTTATGGCTTGAGTGCAAAAGAGGTGTGGATTGGCCGACACAGGAACCGGCAAGGGATAAGGTGACTGAAGCACCATCTGAGGAGGTAATGAAGTACTATCATAAGGTGATTGAGTTTTTGAAGCAGAAAGTGTCGCCGAAAGTGACCGATTGGCAGAAAATCAATCGAACCTCACAGGAAGCTAAAGAGTCGATTCATGATTATTATGAAAGATTGTTGAAGGCATTCAAACATTACAGTGGCACGGAGACCATAGAGTCGAAAGACATGAATCATCTTGTGTTCAGATTTGTTGAAGGGTTGAGACCAGAGATTAGTCAGATGATTAAGAATCATTTGATCTGTTGGCAGGCAAAGCCGATTGATGAGGTGTTGCAATATGCAAAATACTGTAGTGACAAGATTGAGTTGAAGCAGAGAAAGTTGAAGGAGAAAGTGATGGTGATGCAGATCAAGGCAGCGCAGGCAGGGATGCAGGGAAATGGAATCCAGCAGATGGTACAGCAGCAACCGCAAGGGAATGGCATGTTTCAGGCACAGCCGAGAGGCCGAGGTCGAGGTTTTGTGAATCGCGGTCCAGACTTGAATACTGTTGTGGTTCAAAATGATGTACAGGGGATGAAAAAGATGTCACCATGTCACGCGTGCGGGGGCGTGGGGTGTTGGAAGCGGGAATGCCCAAATGGGGTGCAGGATGGTGTTGTTCAACAAAGCAGTGATGTCAGTACATTTCAAACTGTAAGGGGTCCAAAGGTGAGGGGCCAAAATCAAAACCAAAACTTCCAGAATAACATGGTTCCGATGCAGGGGTTACAGCCCATGCAGCAAATACAAATGCCGCGTGTTCAACCAGCACAAATGCAGCAGGTACAACAGCAGGTTCCCCTGGTACCTAGACAGCAAATGCAATTACCATTAGCTCCGATGGGACAGCAACAGGTGATGCTTCGTCAGTAAGTCACAGGCCAAATGATGGGTCAAAATAACACATTGCAACAGTTCCCATTGCGTGGTGAGGATGGAATAAATGATGAATGGTCGGATGATAGTTCAGACAGTGAAGAATGCAGGCTTGCAGCGTCCCTAGAAGTAGATCAGAGGGGACCCTATGTAGAGGGAAAGGTGATGGGTCACAAGGTTTCATTCCTGGTTGACACGGGAGCTACACGCTCTACAGCCAGAAGTGCTGAGGTTCAGAAATTGCCACTTTCAGGGCGTACCATAAGGGTGGTAGGAGTGGCAAATCAGTATTTGACAAACCCGATTACAGACCCAGTTCAAGTTGAGATTGGAAACTTTCAGGGATTACATAAACTTGTAGTCTGTGATTCTAGTCCAGTATCCCTACTGGGAAGAGACTTACTGTGCAAAACGAAATGTTCGATTACCTGTTCTAATGAAGGGATTGAAGTGCAGACAAACAGTGATGATGAAGGGGATGATGAACAATTTACAGATCTAGAGACGTAAAGTACAAATGAGGAATACCCTTTGATAACCTTATTCCCAATGCTTACAGTGACTGACTTGCTGCCTGAGTTACAGGGAACAGTGACATAGAAGGTGTGGGACCTGACAGGAAAAGAAGTAGGACTGATAAAGGGAGTAGAACCGGTTAAGGTACAGGTTAAGCCGAACACAGTGTTTCCTCAGGTGCCGCAGTACCACATGGCACAAGATGTCCTCATTCAGGTATCACAGATAATTGCACACTTTGTAAAGCAAGGAGTTCTGAAAGAAGTGATGAGCAGCCTGTGTAATTCACCAATAATGGGTTTGAAAAAGCCTTGTGTGAAGGTTCGAATTGTCCAAGACCTAAGAAAGATAAACAAGATTGTGATAAAGTGTTGCCCCATAGTGCCAAACCCAGCAGTGATCATGTTTCAGGTTCCGTGTGATGCAGAGTGGTTCACAGTTGTGGACCTGTCTCAAGCATTCTTTTGGGTGCCTCTTCATGAGGATGGCCAATTTCTCTTCAGTTTCAAATTCCTGGATAAGGTGTACAGTTGGTGCAGAATTCCTCAAGGGTTTTCTGAGTCACCGTCCATCTTCAATCAAATGTTGAAGAAGGATTTGAAGTCGTTGGAACTGCCTTTCAGTTCGACTGTGGTACAGTACATTGATGACTTGCATATTGCATCCAGAACAAAAGATGACTGTAGGTATGACACAATTGCCTTACTGAACCATTTGGGAAAGAAGAGACATAAAGTGTCCCCAAAGAAGCTGCAGTACTGTCAGAGAGAGGTAAAGTACTTAGGTCACTTGATAGAAAAGGGTTCCAGGAGAATATCAAAAGAGAGGGTGACAGCCATACTGCAGATGAATCCCCCGACAACCAAGAGAGATGTCAGAATGTTTTGGGGAATGGTGGGCTACTGTCATCAGTGGATTCCCAACTTCTCAATTATCTCCAAACCTTTGGTGAAATTGACAGGTAAAGAAGTTAAGGATGATCCAGGTACTATAATCATGTCAGAGGAAGAGATGGAGGCATTCATGGAATTGAGAGAGTGCATTTGCAGGGCGCCAGCTTTAGGTATGCCTGACTGCACTAAGCCTTTTCTACTGTTTTGTCATGAACGTGATGCCTGTTCTTTGTCTGTCTTAACACAGGTCCATGGAGGTGCAAACCGTCCAGTAGCATATTTTTCAGCCCCTTTGGACCCAGTCGCAGCAGCCTTATCGGGTGGTTTGCGCGCAGTTGCAGCAGTTGGTCAGAGCCTCCCACAGTGTGAAGGCATAGTGATGGGACATCCCTTAACAGTAATGGTTCCACATTCAGTTGAAAATCTGTTAACCCAAACTAAGACTCAGCACATGACAAATGCTAGGTTGACGAGATATGAGACCATTATACTGGGGTCTCCGAATGTTTCTCTCAAGAGGTGTACTGTATGGAACCTGGCAACTTTACTTCCTGTTGAAAATGCTGAGATTAATAATACTGAGGAAGTAGAACATGACTGTCTTGAGGTAACAGAACTATGCACCAAACCTAGACCTGACATTAAGGATACACAGTTAGAAGAAAATGATTACATTTTGCTTGAGAGACTCAGTCGGAATACTGAGAGCTGGTTATGCCGTGTGCACAATCACCGGTATCTTAGAAGCTTCCTGGCTCGAAAGAGTGTACTCCGCACAAGTGGCTGAATTAAATTGCCCTTATTAAGGCATGCCACACAGCTGAAAACCTGAAAGTCACTATCTATACTGACAGCAGATACGGATTCGGAATTGTGCATGATTTTGGCCAATTGTGGTCCCAGAGGGGTTTCATGACCTCTTCTGGCTCACCAGTGAAAAATGGCGAAAAGATTAAGGATTTGTTGCATGCGATTCAGTTACTTCTTGAAATTGCCGTGGTGAAATGCAAAGCTCATGTTAAGTCACAAGACTTTGTGTCAATGGTAAACGGCTATGCAGATCAAGTCGCAAGGTTTTGCGCATTGAACTGTATATCGTTCAAGGAACAGTGGGAACTATTATCTGAAACTGAAAATGAAACATGCTTGAACTTTGCATTAAGAGTGGTTGGTACATTAGATGAGCTGAAATCACTGCAGGGCCGTGCTAGCAGAGAGGAAAAACGCTCTTGGCAGAGAATGCAATGTGTATAAAGGTCTGACGACTTGTGGGTCTCAGAGGAGGGGAAATTGGTTTTGCCAAACAGTATTTTGTCACAGTTTGCAAGACTTTACCATGGTCAGGCACATCTTGGGAGAGACGCAATGATCAGATTATTCAAAATTGATTGGTTCAATCCAAAATTCAGACAAGCCCCAGAGGTTACCTGTCACAGGTGGATCATCTGTCAACAGATGAATGCAGGAAAAGGGACTGTGGTGACTTTGAGCCACATAGGGAGAGCTGGAGGTCCGTTTAGCAAGATGCAGATGGATTTCATTGAGATGCCTGTGTGTGGAGGCTTGAGGTACGTGTTGGTGATTGTGTGTGTTTTCAGTCATTGGATTGAAGCATACCCTGCACGTAGGAATGACAGTCTCATAGTAGCAAAGCTGTTGCTCAGAGAGCTAATACCACAGTTCGGATTTCCGGTCTCTTCAGAATCAGATAGGGGCAGACACTTCGACAATGAGGTGATAAAGCTCTTGTGTGCTGCATTAGACATTGAACAGAAGCTGCATTGTAGCTACCGTCCTGAAGAAGCATCAGGACTAGTGGAACAGATGAATGGTACCTTGAAGTCGAGAATGGCAAAAATGTGTGCAGCTACCAATATGAAATGACCAGACGCATTGCCCTTAGTGCTGATGTCAATTAGAAACACACCTGATAAGAAGACAGGACTATCCCCCCATGAAATTCTGATGGGCAGAGCTATGAGGTTGCCTGCAGTACCTGCAAATGCTCTTGTGAATATCACGGATGATATGGTGTTGGACTACTGCAAGGGTCTGGCTGATGTGGTCCGCTCTTTTTCTCACCAGGTGCAGGCTAACACATTGCCACCGATCAGTGATCCAGGTCACACCCTGAAAGCTGGTGACTGGGTGGTTGTCAAGAAACACGTGAGGAAGTCGTGTTTGGAGCTGCGTTGGAAGGGGCCCTATCAAGTAATAATGACAACAACCACTGCTGTGAAATGCGCAGGTGTTCAAAACTGGATAAATGCCAGTCACACAAAGAAGGTTACATGTCCAACTGATGAGAAACTTGAAGTGTCTAAAACAACAACTGCAGAGAAGGAAGTCTCAGGGCCGGAGAGCATTCAAAGGGAAACTGAGACTGAAGGAGAGCCCACTGAGGACGGCTTAGTCCCTCAACCAGTAAACGAGTTCGAAAGAGGTGACAGTGAGCCTATCTCAGTAGAGGCAGCAGGAGAACCGAGACAAGGAGAGGTTCACCCAGAAGTAGACGGATACGGTTTGAACTTGAGCCCGTTACAGACTTGGAAGACAAGGGGGAAGGAGCGGAAGGAGGTCAAAGTACACCGACTCCTCCTGAACCACTTGCAGGTCCATCAAGAGAAAACACCATAGCACAAGAGGAGGGTGCTGTTCAACGTCCTGAAAGGCCAAGCAGAAAGAAAATGCATAAAGGTGATAACTGGCCAAAGAATCAAGATGCAAGGGAGAAAATCATCCCTTGTGACACAATAGAGGAAGAATTTGATACAACCAGAAGGGAGGATCTTAGTGAAGGAGAGTTGCAGAGTGAACGCAGATTGAAAAGAAAAAGAGTCGCAAACAAAAGGTATGCAGGTCCTGAATGGGCGTACGCAACATCAGCTGAATGGCAACAGGAATTCTTGGTGTTCTGTTTTGATCGAAAGGTACCAGGCCAATACTACGGCACCTGAATCCTAACAAGAGAAAGAGACTGTGTTAAAATAGAAATTGAGAGCTGAAAAGCTGAGAAATGAGACTGATAAATTACCGGATGTGACACTGATAACCTGAATTGACTTTGAAAAAACAATTATGACAAGCTGATAACCTGATTTTACAAAAGGGTCATGGGGTGAGTGAAACGCTGTAAATACTTGCAGAAAGAAAGAGAGACTTTACATTAGGAAAAAAAAAAAAGAGCTTTTAAATCGTCCTCAAGTTGATTGTATGTTTTAAATTACTTTGTTATCTGATTCTTTACAGATCATGGCTTACACTAGAGGTAGTAGCAAAAAGGGTAGGGTGTGTGGTTGGTTAAGTGCTATCTTAGGTATTGTGTGTGCAATAATAATTATAGGTGTGATTGTAGGAATGCCATGGATGGATAAGAAGGTGACTAACAATGCTTCAAAACCTGAGACGGCTATACCAACACCATGGGAAAAGTTTGAGCAGGATGCAAAATACTTACATGAGGGGACTAATTCTAAAGGGGAACTTTCTACTAATATCTTCTATTGCTTGCTGAATGAGTATGTTGATACTATGGATGCAAGAGATTTTTATGTGTGCCAAAAGATTCCTTCATCAGTACAAGAAGGGGTCACCTATCATAGTTTGCCTCTAACATATGGGACAAGCTACTAACAAGATTCTATGACCAGGAACATGTGCAATATTTTTACTCTAATTTAGGTGTAGTGTTTTCTTTTGTGCCTGTGATTGAATTTCTGAACAAGTTAGCTAAAGAGCATAGCATAAAATTAGTTAGAGGTTTCTTTGAGTCGACACTAACCTTTGGGACAGCTTATGCGCACCGCAATAACTTAACCTATTTACTAACACCTGTAGAGAAGAGCTTTTTAGATCACACTGATGATAGACGCAAAGCACTGAAAGAAAGGCTAGAGAAAGGACTAGAAAAACGCACATATGCAAATGATTATTCTTACACCGCAATAAAGACACAAGGCAAATTAGCTATAGATGCACTGCATGTAGGTAGGCTTTGTATATATAGGCCAAAATCTGAGCATGACACTTTATTTGTGGGAACGAGTGAATGCAGGCATGTGTTTTCGTTTCAGAGTAAATGGACATTCATGTTAAATGGACAGGATCCAGCGATCCCTGGGATCTATTATATGTGTGGGCTTAATGCTTATTACCGTCTCCCTAAGGGATGGTATGGGACATGTTATTTGGGAATAGTTTTCCCAAAGATCTACCAGATTGATGACTTAAAGCAAATTCCTGAAATGTCTGAATTACAACATGCTAGACAAAAGAGAGAGACAGCGGCTGCCGTCGTTGGTGACATATTTGGAGCCATAATTCCTTCAGTAGGGGTTATCTTAAACTCCATAAAGATTCTAAAGTTGTCTACTATTGTGGATAACATGCTGACAAATTTCACAGGGGCTATACTCCTGATGGATATGAACTTGCTGCGGAAAGAGCTATGACTCTTCAAAAACGCCTTGCTTTAGACATTCTTTTAGCGAAGAACGGCGGAGTCTGTAAGATGCTTAACGAGTGCCATTGCTTTACGTTCATACCTGACAATAGCAAGAAGATTAGAAGTATGCTTACTACTTTAAAAAGAGATAGTGCAGATTTGAAGGAGTTGAAGGAACCTGGAGTTTGGGAGAAAGTTGGGAAAGGCATTACTAGAGTAGGGAGTTGGTTTAGTAATATTTGGAATGGGGTACTTGCAAAAATATTAGGGGGTTTATTAATTATTCTGATTTGTTCATTGGTTTTATGGGGAGCATGCAAAATTATGAAGTAAAAGAAATGAAGAAAATGAAAGGGAGAAAATGTTTAATGAAATTTGGGAAAGCTCACACAAAGGGCAAGAGGTTGAAATGCGCATTATGCGCAAGGTGAAAGGTTGAAAGGGAAAGGTTTGTGTGATGACAAAGGTCATCAGAGGAGGGACTGAGAGAGCGTAGCTTATATAATCTATATTAACATGAAATGTTTGTGAACTAATGTATAATAATGCTGCATAGAAACTGTATTAACATGTTTTGCTAAAACGTGCACTTGAAATGTTCCCACGGGGAGTGGCCGCCAATGTATACGGGGACTAATAAAAATGACTAATGTTGATTAATTATTATAATTAAAGATGGTTTTACACTAATTATTAATGTTTATGTTATTAAAGTTTTGCTAATAAATTTTGTAGGCCTTAGTTAGCATAAGTCCAGGTCTAGCTGCCTGACTCAAATATTAAATGTATTTTCTTCTAACGTGCAGTGTGCTGACTTGCTAAAGGACATGAACTCTTGTTTTTTCTAAAAGTTAGAAGCTGAATGTAACAGTACTAGATCTGTTCTCATGAAATTCATCCTGCCTGTAGTAACATTTTTAGTTGAATGCAACAGTGTAGATTAACATTATGTACAAGGTCGCTTAAACCGGTACGGATTTCATCGTCTTGTGGAGCCACTGACCGAAGATGTGCAAAGGACCACAAGATGATGAAATCATACCGGACCTTCCACCCGCTAAAGACGTCAATCATAATCATCAATAAAATACGTGTGAACTGTTGTGGGGTAACAAATTTGATGAGATATTTTGATTTTAATTGGTCATAGATAGTGGGGTGCTACTCCTTGTCCAATTAGATTTTAGGGGAATGTACAACGAAAAGAGGATAAAAACCCTTGACACAAGGAAGTAAGTTAGAACTGAGGGAGAATTAGGGAGTAGGAGACTGTGAGAGGGGAGATGCTGATGCGAATTGCTATGATCCAGACACTTTGGGGGTCATTCCAACCCTGGCGGTCGGTGTTAAAGCGGCGGCCAACCTGCCAACAGGCAGGCGGTAAAAAAAATGGAATTCTGACCCTGGCGGGAACCGCCAACACAGCCCGCCGCTTTAACACTCCGACCGCCACGGCGGGACAAACAAACAGCGCGGCGGTCACCGCCAACAGACAGGCGGCAGACAATGTACCGCCCACCCTATCACGACCCACCAATCCGCCACCTTTTCCGGGGCGGGAGCCCCGCCGATAAAAACACAGCGGAAACAGAGCATGAGGAATCTGGACAGCATGGAACCCGAATTAAACATCCTACCAGCTATTGTCTACCTGCTCCTCTACCAGGAGCACGAACGCCGCCGCAGGAGACAACGGTGAGTACTGCACCTACGACACAGGGGAGGGGGGAGGAGAAAAGGTTACAGGCACACACATACGCGACACACCCCCCCCCCCCAAATTCCTACACACCAATGCAGAGCAACAACTCAGAGTGACACCCCCCAAACCCCCCAGAATAATGCAAAGACGAAATATAAAGATCATTAAAATGAAGTATATTATAGTGTATTTGAACTTAAGTGAAATATCAAATCTATAAAATAAATATATTACAACATTAACAATATATACATAGTCCAAAAGTCCGGCACATATTGGCAACATTCCATTGTTCGTGGGCCAATGTGCATAAACACATGGGCAAAGCCCATACACGAGACCCGATTCCATTGGAGAGAACACTGCTGGGGCATCAGATAATAAAACGACAGGCACCTCAGGGGGAAGGGAAGGGGGGGCACCTCAGCCACATGAGTCCACGACGCCAGATCCACGAGGGGCCTCCAAGCCCACGGCACCATCCTGGGCAGTGCAAAGCCACAGTCTCTCAAGTCTCTACAGTGGGTGGATTGCCCACTGTACCATCCTGGGGAGTGCAAAGCCACAGTCCATCAGGTGGATTACAGACTCCACTGGTTATGGAGGAGGCATGTTGGCCAGAGTGCTTCGTGAAGCCCTGCCCGACACAGATCCGGCCCTGCCAATGGGCCAACGGTGCTTGAGATGAAGGGCCCAGCGGAGCAGTTCAGAGACGGCGGTGCCCAGTGGAGCGGTGTTTGACAGGAAGGGCCCTGTTCAGCGGTGCTTGTCTTGGCGGGGCCCTGTTCAGCGGTGCTTGTCTTGGCGGGGCCCTGTTCAGCGGTGCTTCTCACGGCGGGGCCCTGTTCAGCGGTGCTTGTCTTGGCGGGACCCTGTTCAGCGGTGCTTGTCTTGGCGGGGCCCTGTTCAGCGGTGCTTCTCACGGCGGGGCCCTGTTCAGCGGTGCTTCTCACGGCGGGGCCCTGTTCAGCAGTGCTTCTCACGGCGGGGCCCTGTTCAGCGGTGCTTCTCAAGGCGGGGCCCTGTTCAGCGGTGCTTGTCTTGGCGGGGCCCTGTTCAGCGGTGCTTGTCTTGGCGGGGCCCTGTTCAGCGGTGCTTCTCACGGCGGGACCCTGTTCAGCGGTGCTCCTTACGGCGGGGCCCTGTTCAGCGGTGCTTCTCAAGGCGGGGCCCTGTTCAGCGGTGCTTGTCTTGTGTTCCTAGGGAACCAGATCTGGCCAATAATTGCTGCTCAGTCGCCATCCGACCTTCCGCTTGCGGGGCCCTCCTGTGCTGGAGTCCTGGGCCCGTGGGTGTCCTCCGTCACACCCCAAATGGGGCTGGTGGGGCCCTCCTGGGCAGCTCGCCTGCTGCCGGACTTCTTCGCCGTGCTGCCCTTGCCCTCCTTGGAAGAATCTCTGGGGCCCTTGCCTCCCTTGGAAGAATCTCTGGGGCCCTTGCCCTCCTTGGAAGAATCTCTGGGGCCCTTGCCTCCCTTGGTGGATGGGCCAGGTGACGGTGCAAGGCTGGTGTCCTTGGGGGCAGCCGTCTCAGGCCTGTGGCGCCGGCCCTTCCTTTTTTGGTTCTTTTCCCAGGGGGTGGACTGGCTGTCCCCTTGCTGCTGGCCGATGTTCCTGCCCTAGGAGCTGGTGGACTCCAATAGCCCTGAACGATGGTCCTAGTAGGTGCAGGGCTTGTGGTGGCTGAGGTTCTCGTTGGAGTCTTACGAGATGGAGGGGGTGGGTCAGTTGTTGGAAAGAGGTCAAGGTTGGAAAGGAAAATCAATTTAGAAAGACAGGGACGGGTAGTTGTAGTGGGTATGGGAGTTGAGGAAGAGGATGTGGTTGTAGGAGAGTCAAGTGTGCTGTCTTTGGGTGCAGGTGCTTGTGACGGAGGCTGTTGTGAGGTGGATGGCTGTTGGGTGGGTGGCTGCCTGCGTTTGTGTGGTTTGGAAGAGGGGTGACAGACACACTGGGAGAGGACACAGGGGACGTGTAAATGGTAGTGGGGGTGGTGACTGCATGTGTGCGGACTGTTCTGGTGGGTGTGGTGGTGATGGACGTACTGGCTGATGGTGGTGTGCATGCAGGTGTGAGTGGAGACGTCACGGGGAGGGACGAGGGAGACGAGGAGGAGGGGGACACAGAGGAGGCAGTGGCTGTTGGCATGTCTGCACGTGGATGTTGCTTGGGTGAATGCTTGTGTGATCTGTGGTGCTTATGTCTGGATGAGCTGCCCTTGGGTGTTGATGTGTGTGCAGGCTGGTCTGTAGGTGTGTCTGGGATAGGCAGAGGAACAGGGGAGTGGGACTGGGTGGAGGGAGTTGGAGGAGGGAGGCTGGAGACAGGGACAATGGCTGCCATCAGTGCTGAGGCCAGAGCGTTGAACGATCGCTGATGGGCAGCCTGACCTGAATGAATGCCCTCCAGGTATGCATTGCTCCGATGCACCTCCCTTTCCACCCCCTGGATGGCATTCAAAAGGGTAGACTGCCCAACAATGAGCGTCTGGAGGAGGTCAATGATCTCCTCACTGAGGGCAGCAGGGGTAACTGGGGCAGGACCTGAGGTGCCAGGGGCGAAGGAGATGGCCGGCTTCCTGGCCGAGCGGGCACGGGGCGAAAGCTGAGGGGCTGCTGGGAGGGCGGAGCTGGTGCGCTGGGTGGCGGCTGTACCTGTTGTTGCGGTGGGCACGGATGGTGCCGCCACCACAAGGGAGCTCCCTTCCGAGGACATGTCGGTGTCGCTGACGTCTCCATGGGTCCCCGTTGTGGAGCTCCCCTCGCCCTCCGTCTCACTGGTTAAGTCTGAATCGGTTGCAGGTCCCTCCGGGGCCATGTGAGATGCCGCTCCCTCGTGCGCCGATGCCACTTCTCCTCCGCCTGATGATGCTAATGCACACATGAACAGGAAAACCAACAAAAAGGGGGGGGAGAAGAAAGAAAGACATGTTGAGTGCATGCATTGGCGGCACCGTTGGCGGAGAGGACAGACACAGAAGCCCCCTGCACTACGCCGCGCACTCGGGGTACACTACTCTATTATTGTGACTTGGCCTACAAGTGTATGGACGACAACTGCACACATAGGTGACACAGGGCCATGGATATCTGTACTTATCACCCTACAGAGGTGGGGTGCGGGGGCACAGGCCCATGCCTAACGGAGGGGCCTAGCCTACAGAAACCACCCTGGCCTAGAGATAGCCACAGCCCTCCTCCCCCACCCAGACACCTCCACTGTGCGCTAATATAGAAGAATGTGCTGATACTCACCCCCTTGTGTCTGCTGTGATGTCCTCACGCGCCCATCCAAATCGGGGTAGGCCACCGCCAGGATCCGGGACATCAGGGGGGTCAATTGACGACTGGCACCCCTCCTATGTTGGGAGGCCATCCCCAGCAGATCCTCGGCGGTCTTTCTGCTCCCGTGGCGGATGTCCTCCCACCTCTTGCGGCAGTGGGTGCCCCGTCTGTTGTGGACCCCCAGGGCCCGGACGTCCTTGGCGATGGCACGCCAAATGTCGATCTTCTGATGGGCGCTGACCTATGTGACATGTACAGGGTGGAAAAATAAATATCATCACTTTTCTGCATGGTCGATGTGAGTGGCCCCACCTCCCCAACCTTGCCATGTGGTACATGCTCTCATCTGTCGTGCGTTGCACTCCTCCTTCGCTCCCCTCCCCGCCATCTTACATCCACCCCACTCAACACAGGCATAGCCCATACTACGTGCTCCCTGTGTACTTACCTGTTGGTCTGGAGGACCGTAGAGTAGCGCATACTGGGGGAGGACCCCATCCACAAGTTTCTCCAATTCCTCAGATGTGAAGGCAGGGGCCCTTTCCCCAGTCGCAGCAGCCATTGTATCTTCCAGACTGAGGTCACAGCAGCACTTGCAGTATAGGTCCTCTCCTGTGGATGTTCAGGTCTCGAGTGATTAAGCAGTTAGAAAATGGCGGTCATGCCCGCGGCGGTGCGTACCGCGGCGGTGCGTACCGCGACCCCCTGCGCACATCGTCATTGGCTCCTGAGACCCATAGGGTTCAATGTTAACCAATGCTGCTTTGAGCCGCGGTCTTCGACCGCCTACAGCCACGGTGTGCCACGCCAGCGCATTGACCTCACATCCCATTGTCACACTTCACAGGTCAGGCAGCCGCCATTTCAAGGGCCCACATGGCTTAATTTCTACTGCGTCACACAGGCCTAGGCCTTGCATTGCCACTCATACAAGCCATTCAATGCATAGCGAATCGTGTACAGTGCAAGCTGTGGTTACGTACCTGTGGGTTGCTTGACTCTGTGCTCCATGTTGTCCTTCCTAGGCACCGTCCGCTGGGACTTGCGAGGAGATGGAGGAATCCTCCTGTGTACAGACCGTTGGTGGACCTGTCAACAATGGAAGAAAGACATGTCATACTGACATACAGACTTGACCGAGCCACTGTACAGGAACTGTGTGCCCAGCTGGAGCCAGACCTGAAGTCCCCCATTCGCCAACCCACAGGGATTCCCCCTCTGGTGCAGGTTCTGTCAGTACTCCATTTTTTGGCAAGTGGATCATTCCAAACAACAGTGGCCATATCATCAGGGATGTCTCAGCCTATGTTTTCTAAGGTTTTGTCCAGAGTGTTGTCTGCCCTGATGGAATACATGCAGAGCTACATTGTTTTCCCTGAGGTGGGCGATTCGGCTACAGTGAAGGGTGATTTCTATGCCCTTGGACATATCCCCAACATCATTGGTGCCATTGATGGGACCCATGTGGCTTTGGTTCCCCCCAGTGGAAGTGAGCAGGTGTACAGGAACAGAAAAAGTTATCATTCGATGAATGTCCAGGTGGTCTGTTTGGCTGACCAGTACATCTCCCATGTAAATGCCAAGTTCCCTGGGTCAGTGCATGATGCCTACATCATGCGAAATAGCAGCATCCCTTACGTGATGGAACAGCTACAGAGACACCGTGTGTGGCTAATAGGTGACTCTGGTTACCCCAACCGGTCGTGGCTACTTACCCCAGTGAGGAATCCCAGGACAAGGGCAGAGGAACGGTACAATGAGGCCCATGGGCGAACTAGGAGGATTATAGAAAGAACCTTCGGCCTCCTGAAGGCCAGGTTTAGGTGCCTGCATATGACAGGTGGATCCCTAATCTACTCACCAAAGAAGGTGTGCCATATCATCGTGGCCTGCTGTATGCTTCACAACCTGGCTTTGCGACGCCAGGTGCCTTTTCTGCAGGAGGATGGTCCAGATGGTGGTGTTGTAGCAGCTGTGGAGCCTGTGGGGAGTGAAGAGGAGGAAGACGACGGGGACGACACAGACAACAGGGACACAGTTATACAACAGTATTTTCAGTAGCACACAGATACGAATCAACCACGCCATTTTACATTTACTTAAAGTCTCCTGCCTCTCTACTGTCTGAGTTCCCCCCCAGTTCCTGTTAACTGAGTTGTGACTTTCCCTTCCGTTTTCAGAGCTGTGGGCCCCACTGCGTGACCTCTGCTTTGTATGCCCATGGCCTACAGCTGTGTGACAGTGGTATGTTGTCATCACAATGTAACTGAACATTTCTGCACCGTTATGTCTAATACATTTGTTCAAAATACAAGCAGACTCCAGATTTTTTAAGTGCAATAAGTGATTTAATTGAAGTGCTACATTTAGGAACATGATTGTAAAACGGTGATGGGTGATGGTGGAGTAATGTCCATGGCAGAGTCCAGTTCTCAGTCGCACAGGTGCATTGTCCATATGCCTGTGAAAGGATGGAGCAGGGGCAGTTCAAGGTTGGACAGGGTGACAATGTGGGACAGTGGGATGACATCAGGGGGTATTGTTTGCTTGGCATCCTACTCTGTCTTCTTGTGAGATCTCAGGTTCCGCTTGCGGGGTGGTTCTTCTTCTGCAGGAGGTGGGGTTCTGGTGGCCTGTCGTTGTGTGGGGGCCTCCTGGCCACTAGCGCCGGCGGAGGTGGTAGGCTGTTTCTGGTCCAGGCTAGTGACAGGGGCCCTTTGTGGTGCCACATGGTCCTGCAATGTGGTGACTATCTGGTTAAGGGCCACGACGATGGTCCCCATTGCGGAACTGATGTTCCTCAGTTCCTCTCTGAACCCCATGTACTGTTCCTCCTGCAGTACCTGGATCTCCTGGAACCTGGCCAGTACCGTAGCCATCGTCTCCTGGGAGCGGTGGTATGCTCCCATGATGGAGGAGAGGGCCTCTTGGAGAGTCGGTTCCCTGGGCCTGTCCCCCCCTGTCGCACAGCAGCCCTCCCAGTTCCCCAGTTTCCCTGGGCCTCTGTCCCCTGGACGGTGTGCCCACTACCACTGCCCCCAGGTCCCTGTTGTTGTTGGGGTGGTGGGTCAACCTGGGTGCCCTGTAGTCGTGGACACACCGCTGATTGACGTGTCCTGGAGACAGAGGCATGGGCCCGCTGGGTGGGAGCTGTGCTGGTGTTCCCAGAGGGGGTTGGGTCTGGTGTAGCCTGTGGCTGTCTGTGGGGAACCGACTGTCCCGAGGTCCCCAATGGGCCGGGCTGGTTATCAGGGTCCAGGGAGACAGAGCTGCTGTCATCACTGGGGCACTCTTCTGGGGGTGGGATGGACATCTCTGGACCCTCCGTGGCGGTGTGGTGGCGTTCGGGTCCTGCAGGGGTATAAGAGTATGGTTATTGCTTCTGTGTGTGGCATTTCGTGTAATGGGTGGGTGGCCGTGTACCCCAGTGCTGCCATTCCCTTGTGGGGGCTTTTGTGACGGTGGCTTGTGGGGGTGATGGGTGTGTGCAGTGGGCATGCTTTGGGGATGGGTGTCCATGCTTTGGGGACGCATGCAGGGCTGGGTTTTGGGATGGGTGGGATGTGAGGGCGAGCCATTAGCAAGGAGTTGGTGTAATGGGGGTGGGGGTGAGGGTGGGGGTATGATTTGGCATGCATTTGGGGTGGGGGGAATGAAGTAGTGAAGCTTTGACTTACCAGAGTCCATTCCTCCGCCTACTCCTGCGAGGCCCTCAGGATGCAGGATGTGCAAGACTTCCTACTCCCATGCTGTGAATTCTGGGGGAGTAGGTGGGGGTCTGCCGCCAGTCTTCTGCACTGCGATGTTGTGCCTTGATACCATGGAACGCACCTTCCCCCATAGGTCGTTCCACCGCTTCCTGATGTCGTCCCGATTGCGTGGATGCTGTCCCACAGTGTTGACCCTGTCCACTATTCTTTGCCATAGCTCCATCTTCCTGGCAATTGTGGTGTGCTGCACCTGTGCCCCGAAGAGCTGGGGCTCTACACGAACTATTTCCTCCACCATGACCCTGAGTTCTGCGTCAGTGAACCTGGGGTGTCTTTGGGGTGCCATGGGGTGCCATGGGGTGGTGTGGATGAGGTGAGGGGTGGTGTATGTGTTGTAGAGTGTGGTGAGTGTGGTGGTGTATGGTGTTTTGTGCGTGGAAATTGTGTGGGTGATGTTGTGATTTGCCTCTGTGTGATGGTCTACTCTATGCTGTGCTCTCTCTCTCTGTCCTTCACTCGCAATTGTGGTCGTAAGGGTTTGTGGGTGACGTGGGTGTGTGTTTTATATTTAATTGGGTGTGTGGGAGTGGTGTGTGTATGTGTTTCAGGTGTGTGTATTTGGAATTGTCCAATGTGGTAGTGTTTTGTAAAGGTGTGTGTATTTTGAGCGCGGCGGTGTGTACCGCCAATGGAATACCGCGGTTGAAAGACCGCTGCGGGGATTTGTGGGTCGGAATGGTATGGGCGTATTTCTGTTGGCGTGACGGTGGAGGTTTGGTCATCGCCAGTTTCCCGCTGCCCTTTGGTGTGGCGGACTTTTGTTGTTGTCGGGTTTTTGGCGGTTTGCCAGTTGCGGGTCAGAATGACCGTGGCGGTTTACCGCGACGGCGGCGGTGTTATGGCGGTCTTCTGACCGGCAGTAAGCACCTTTTACCGCCGAGGTCAGAATGACCCCCTTTGTCACTTTGACTACTGACTTGCTGATTTTATTTAGAACCATCCTTGTCCTTAGATTGCCCATTTACACTTTACCTCCTTATGAGGGAAGTGCCCTTTTATCTGAGCCGCGTTCCTGACTGATGGCGAACCAACTGATGTCCTGAAGACGAAGACCGAACCTGAGTGCTGACCCAAACTTGGAGGGTAAGTATATGACAATGAAATTGTGATTGTCTGTTTGCTTTTCCTTTCTAGGTACCAACTGCTTTTCTTTTGACAGAGACCTCAGTTAGATGTTTTCCAAATTGATGTTACTAAATTGTTTTGCATGAAGCCCAACATGCCAATGCTAATTCGAGGTTAGGTGAGGGGTTCACTGAACTGACGCAAATAGACAAATGACTGAAACTATGTTTTGTTGAACAATGCACTAATATACTCTGCTAATGATAGTCTATGTTCATGCCGTGCTATATTCTAATGTTTGTGATTCTTGCTTTGATGACATTTTATCAGAGTTGTCATATTGTGACTGTGCTATTGTGTTTCCTGGTTTTGAGATTAATAAACTTGCTAGTAGTATTGTAACCAATAGGGAATAAATATCATAAAATTCATACTAAATTGGTGTGGTTATTCATGACTGCAAGGTCATGGTGGTGTCTTGAGTTTAACTAAATGCCATTAACTAAAGTGAAATGCATTTTGGTAATAAATATTCATGATATTATTGACGTATTGATTGACATGTTGATTAGCTATCTCGTCCTAAGGTGTCTTTCAGCTGGGTCATAAGATTCATTGGCCTAAAATGAGTCCCAATGTGTAATAATTAGTCATAAAGGGATGCGTTAACAAGAGCATGAGCTACAACTCATGAGAGATTTAATTACTTGCCGCACGGCAAAGGGCACTATCGGCTACTTTCCAAAGGCATTGCTTCAGGGGGCATGTTTGGGGTGTTACACCCCCTAATGAATGAATAAATCTGTTATGTGGTTGGGTACAAGGGGTATTAGTTGGGTATTCTGAGATATATGTTATATTTGAACTTGGACCTTTACATAGAAACACAAAAACGCCCACACATCCTCTTTATCTCTCTCTCTCCTCTGTTTTGAAGGACTTAAAATATAATGCTTATTCTCTAAAAATATTGAGTTTTAAATATCCCTACCAATGCACACTCCTCTTCGGCTCTCCTGCCTCTTAACACCCCCTCATTCCCTGCTTCTATTATAATATATTTTAACATCCTATGCCACCGTGATCATTGGAAACTCTGATGCTCGCCCCCACCCACCAATTTCATTGACTCAGCTAGGTCCGTGCTACTTTCCATATAATTTCTGGCATCATTTACAAACCGAGTACTGTGGAGAACACCCCCAGCTCTGACCGTCTTTTAAAATACTTTGATGCCTTGACCAATCTGTCTTAAAACGTTTTATTTACACAAAGTACCTTATGAATTACCCTTGATGGAGAACCCACATCCTATGATAGTGGTATTTCAGTCGCATCAGCTGTTGGCCACTAGTGTTGGCCTAATGTACCTTAAAATGCACAATATGCTACCTGTTTTCCCAAAACTCTTTTTCCAAAGAACATTAACACCTTCCTCTAAAATACTGGTTAGGTTCTGTCAAGTTTTAAAAAATGTTACTCGACCAAAATACATTCTAAATTATATCCACTCATTCCCAAAAGTACCGGAAATTATATATTGCAAACTCCACTCTCAACAAACTGTTTGGGGGATTTTGTCATGTGGGGAGGAAGATGACACGTGGTGATATTGGGCATTTAGAGTAAGGGAATACCAGAGTTTCCCTCAACCTATCCTCCAAAGAGTCATCACCTTGTGTCACAACAATGTTGGCAATATACTAGGGAAAGTGCGCTACAAAAGTCGAGAAAGACTACTGTCAGAACTGCTCATGCATTTCTTGTGAATGGCAGTGGTATGTCTAATATTGCAGGATGGCAAAGCAGCAATTTCTATAAAGGGTATCAACGCTCCTCCTTTTCTCCCATTAGAATCTACACCATGCAAGCATTGCTTTGGAAGCACTAATTTGACAGTGCAAGGATATGTGATGTAACCAGCCACTTTCTGCTGTCCAATCTTTTCTAGAAAGATACCACTGCATCGGTTTTCTACTTCCCTTCCCTAACAGGTTTCTCTATTGTTCATGTGGTTACAAAGCAATCCTGATTCAAGACTAGTGGCATTATCTTGATTTTTTGTTTGAATCTGATTATTGGCTTTTAGTAGGTTGACAAAATTTACAGACAAGAAGACATGCTTCATACATACAGGTAGTGTGGTGCCTAGGAAACTGAGCGCCATGACGTGATACAATGTATGCTTTCCGCAATAGAGCAGTACTGAGAGAGATCGGTCGTACATCAGCATGTAGATGTCACCCAGATTAAACGCAACCTCATAGAAGATAAGATGGAAGAGGAACATAAGAACCTGCCAAGAGGGCCCACAACATATGCATCAAAAGGTAGACAAACTATGCTAGTTTTGAGTAATAAAATAACTGAAAAGAATAAACTCTTGTGCCCCTTGATACACACACCATTTACAGTCAGGAGAACACATGGTTATACTAGTCAACGTACAAGTTCTTAGTCCTGGAATAAAGTGAACAGGGAAAGGCTTGATGCCCCATAGATGTCATAGGGTTAAGTAAGGGCCCAGTCCTCTGCTGCTCCACCTCCCCCCCAGTGGACTGTCTGGAGCCTCAGTATTGTGTTGTGTGGCAGCCTGGAGATCAGTCAGAACGGTGTCCCAGTTGGTGGCAATGGGGTATCTGTGCATTCCTAAGTTGTCTTTCCTATGCAGTGTAACACTTTCTGCCTGGGCCCATGTGATGAGAGATTGCATCCAAGCTGCTAGGGCTGCGGGGCTCAGGTAATTTCCACAGCCGTGTAATCAGGCATTTGGCTGTCAGCAATCGCAAATCAAGAAAATGGGAGGTGACCTTTTGTTTTTTTTCCCTCTGGTAGAGGCCTAAGAGGCATATTTCCCACGTGTGTAATGCAGGGCTCCCTGTGCAAATGGATAAGTGAAGCATGACGACCCACCAGTAGCAATGACGAGATGGGCAGGTCCATAGCATGTGGAGTGGCTCTGAGTTGAGCAGGTGATAATGAGAGCAGGCAGTGTCCACACTGTGGAAATTGTGTTTTATTTTGTTGGGGTGAGATAGGCCCCGTGTATGATGTAAAGTTGGATAAGTTAGAAATGAGAATTGTGTGGGACATGGACAGGGCTCTCCAATAGGGCGTCCCACTCCCTGTGGGAGCAGGGGCAGACAAAGTCGCCCTCCAAGTGATGGTGCAGGATCATTGTAGGAAGCTGGCTCTGTATATACCATTTCAAAGTAAGAAATAGTGTGCACAGAGTCCAAGGGTTCCCCTTAGAGGTAAGATAGTGGCAAAAAGAGATAATTCTAATGCTCTATTTAGTGGTAGTGTGGTCAAGCAGTAGGCTTATCAGAGGGTAGTGTTAAGCATTTGTTGTACACACACAGACAATACATGAGGAACACACACTCAAAGACAAATTCCAGGCCAATAGGTTTTTAAATAGAAAAATATATTTTCTTAGTTTATTTTAAGAACCACAGGTTCAAGATTTACAAACAATACTTTAAATGAAAGGTATTTCACTCAGGTATTCTAGGAACTTTGAATAATCACAATAGCATGTACAGTTTTGACAAAAATGGCAATAAGCTATTATAAAAGTGGACACTGCAAAAATCAACAGTTCCTGGGGGAGGTAAGTAAATGTTAGGTTCACAGGTAAGTAAAACACTTACAGGGTTCAAAGTTGGGTCCAAGGTATCCCACCGTTGGGGGTTCAAGGCAACCCCAAAGTTATCACACCAGCAGCTCAGGGCCGGTCAGGTGCAGAGGTCAAAGTGGTGCCCAAAACACATAGGCTTCAATGGAAATAGGGGTGCCCCGGTTCCAGTCTGCCAGCAGGTAAGTACCCGCGTCTTCGAAGGGCAGACCAGGGGGGTTTTGTAGGGCACTGGGGGGACACAAGCAGGCACAGAAAGTACACCCTCAGCGGCACAGGGGCGGCCCAGTGCAGAGTGCAAACTAGTGTCGGGTTTCTAATAGGAATCAATGGGGAGACCCAGGGGTCTCTTCAACGATGCAGGCAGGCACAGGGGGGGCTCCTCGGGGTAGCCACCACCTGGGCTAGGCAGAGGGTCGCCTGAGGGTCGCTCCTGCACTGGAGTTTGGTTCCTTCAAGTCCTGGGGGCTGCGGGTGTAGTGTGGTTCCAGGCATCGGGTTCCTTGAAGCAGGCAGTCGCGGTCAGGGGGAGCCTCTGGATTTCCTCTGCAGGCATTGCTGCGGGGGCTTAGGGGGGTCAACTCTGGCTACTCACGGGCTCGCAGTCGCTGGGGAGTCATCCCTGTAGTGTTAGTTTTCCGCAGGTCGAGCCGGGGGAGTTGGGTGCAGAGTGGAAATTCTCACGCTTCCGGCGGGAAACGTGTGGTCTTTAAAAGTTGCTTCTTTGTTGCAAAGAGTTGCAGTTTCTTGAACAGGGCCGCTGTTCTCGGGGGTTTGTTGGTCCTTTAGATGCAGGGTAGTCCTCTGAGGCTTCAGAGGTCGCTAGACCCTGTTGGATGCGTCACTGTTGCAGTTTTCTTCGAAGTAGGGAGACAGGCCAGTGGGGCTTGGGCCAAATCAGTTGTCGTCTCCGTCTTCACTACAGGGCTTCAGGTCAGCAGTCCTTCTTCTTCTTTAGGTTGCAGGAATCTATCTTCCTCGGTTCTGGGAGCCCCTAAATACTAAATTTAGGGGTGTGTTTAGGTCTGGGAGGGCAATAGCCAATGGCTACTGACCCTGAGGGTGGCTACACCCTCTTTGTGCCGCCTCCCTGTGGGGAGGGGGGCACATCCCTAATCCTATTGTGGGAATCCTCCTTCTACAAGATGGAGGATTTCTAAAAGTAAGAGTCACCTCAGCTCAGGACACCTTAGGGGGTGACTACTCCTTTTTTTTCTCATTATCTCCTCCAGCCTTGCTGCCAAAGGTGAGGGCAGTGGGCGGAGGGGCGGGCATCTCCACTAGCTGGGATGCCCTGTGGCACTGTAGCAAAGGGGGTGAGCCTTTGAGGTTCACCGCCAGGTGTTACAGTTCCTGCAGGGGGAGGTGAGAAGCACCTCCCCCCAGTACAGGCTTTGTTCCTGGCCACAGAGTGACAAAGGCACTCTCACCATGTGGCCAGCAACATGTCTGGTGTGTGGCAGGCTGGCAAAAACTAGTCAGCCCACACTGGAAGTCGGGTATGTTTTCAGGCGGCATCTCTAAGATGCCCTCTGGGTGTATTTTTACAATAAAGTGTGCACTGGCATCAGTGTGCATTTTATTGTGCTGAGAAGTTTGATACCAAACTTCACAGTTTTCAATGTAGCCATCATGGTGCTGTGGAGTTCGTGTTTGACAGACTCCCAGACCATATACTCTTATGGCTACCCTGCACTTACAATGTCTAAGGTTTTGCTTAGACACTGAAGAAGCATAGTGCTCATGCACCTATGCCCTCACCTGTGGTATAGTGCACCCTGCATTAGGGCTGTAAGGCCTGCTAGAGGGGTGATTTATCTATGCCATAGGCAGTGTGAGTTTGGCATGGCACTCTGAGGGGAGTGCCAAGTCGACGTAGTCATTTTCTCCCCACCAGCACACACAAGCTGGCAAGCAGTGTGTATGTGCTGAGTGAGGGGTCCCCAGGGTGGCATAAGACATGCTGCAGCCCTTAGAGACCTTCCCTGGCATCAGGGCCCTTGATACCAGGGGTACCAGTGACAAGGGACTTACCTGGGTGCCAGGGTTGTGCCAATTGTGGAGACAAAGGTTCAGTTTAGGGAAAGAACACTGGTGCTGGGGCCTGGTTAGCAGGGTCCCAGCACACTTTCAAATCATAACTTGGCATCAGCAAAGGCAAAAAGTCAGGGGGTAACCATGTCAAGGAGGCATTTCCTTACAGTCATGAGCTGCGATGCAGTGTGGGTTTGCAATTAATCCACCAACCAATGTATAAGATGTGTCTACCCGGTCCATCACAGCAGGAAGGTACTGTGTAGTGAGGTGTGTCGGATGCTCTTGCATCATAGCTCCCCATTTGTTCCCTAGCGTTGTGATCACTGAGTTGTATTAAAGGAATTGACCGGGGCAAGTCATCATCCTCCATCCATGACTCAAATGGGATGAGGGTACCGACACGGTAGAGATCCCCCAGGGTATGAAGGCCAGCTACATGTCAGGCGGTTAGTTCCGTAAATGCTGTGGTGTTGCGTCCACTAGGCTTACCGAGCAGGGTTATTGCCGATGCACATCGAATCAACATTTGTGGAAGGTAGAGAAAAACAGCAATAACAGTGGTATGCAACTCCCAGAAGCAAAGATTTGACACATGTACATGAGCGGAATAATTGAAAGGTAGCGGGTAAGGTCTAGACAGGCAACATCATGGCAGTATCGGCCAGTTGCAAGCCTGGCAGCCATTTTGCCATGCATTGACGTTGGGAAGCAAGGTAATACTGTTCCTGCTTCAGTACAGTGAGCTCGCCCTGATTTGTTGGCAAGTAAAGATTTGAGAGCGCTAGCCTGCAGTGTGAGTTGTTCCAGATTAATTCCCTCATGGATTTCCCAAAGGAGAGATAAATGGAGTTGGGATATTAATGGAGAGATTAGAAATTGATAAAGAAGGTGGAGAAGGACCACCATCTTGAGGAAAGCTATTTGCCCTGCTACTGATAGTGGTTGTGTTCACGAAAAGATCATCTGAGACCATAGGGATGTAGCAGCATGTGAGAGATTAACGTCAGATAGGTCCGTTGATGAGTGATATACCCAACTGCCTAGGTATCAAAATGTAGTGGGCTGCCAAGATATTGATAACCCATTTAATGTAAAACTTGGGTTTGGCAGTGCAGATATAAAGGGGAATAGGCAAGACTTAGCCCAGTTGACTTCTAAGCCAGAGAGAGCAGCAAAGTGTTTCAGATTCAGAGCGACCATGTCAGGGATTGAGTGCACATCTCTAAGGTAAAGGAGCAAATCATTGACATAAAGAGATATGGAGTAGGTGCCGTCGCCCAGGAGAATGCCCCCATCCACAGCCTGTTCCTGGATGGCAATTGCAAGTGGCTCTATGGCCAGGGAGGAGAATAACAGGGAGACCCGGCAGCCCTGGTGATGTCTCTGTGTATGTGAACTGGCTCCTGTTTTGACCCTGGCAAGTGGCTGGGGGTAGTAACTTAACCAATCGGAGAAAACAGTTCCTAATACCATAGCACGCCAGCGTTTCAAACAAGAAGGCCCACTCCAGAGAGTAATTTGTGGGGTTTCCTCAAGTTTCGACTTTGAGCCCTATCCTTTTTAATTTATATCTTGCTCCATTGGCCAAATTAGTGGTGGCATGGGGCATAAGCATTATCTCCTATGCTAATGATACAGAGCTAATGTTTACATTTAGCACATTGACTGCATTTAGAGACAGCCTGAGGACAGTCGGTGATTGAATGAGTGTGAACTGCCTCCGATTGAATTCGGTTAAAACCAAGGTGACTTTTTTTTGGATCTACAGATTATCCAGATGGCAGCAATTGGTGGCCACCTGAATTAGGGTCTCCTCCTTCCCCAGCTTCAAAGGTAAAAACTCTAGTGGTTAAACTTTATTCTTCTCTTTCATTTGAACCCCGAATAGAAGCAGTGTCTGCCGGCTGCTTCATCATGTTAAAAATGGTTAGGGAAGTGTGGCACCTATTCCAGTGGATTGTTGAAAATCTGTAAATCCTGTGTTGGTAATATCAAAATTAGATTATGCTAACATCCTCTATGTGGGCTTACCGCCCACATCCTCTATGTGGGCTCCGTCGTTTACAGATTATTCAAAATGCAGTGGCCCAATTAATCCTGAAGATCCCCTCTCGTGTGTCAGCGGTGCTCTTTCTACGGAGTCTTCATTGGTTACCTATCAGCAGCTGCATTAAATTTAAAGTCCTCACGTTTGCTTTCCGAACCTTTCAACAGGGAGGCCCTGTTTATCTAAGGAAGCAGTTGCTACTCTATGGTCAGGCTAGATCACTCAGGTCCAATGGAGTAAGACTTCTCTTGGTGCCCAGGGGCTGTAGGGCTAGATGAGGTGGTCTGTACCTTCACCTATTTTACTGCCAAACTTTGGAATTACTTGCCTTCCTATCTTCACTTTACTCCTTGCGAACAGGCCTTCCATAGACTCTTGAAGCTAGGCATTTGGGTGCTATAGCCTGTATCCAAGTTACGGACGATATCACCCAGATGCTTTCATGGAGGCAGCTGTGTGTTTTATAAGTTTATTTTATTGTATTGTATTGTATTGTATTGTAATGTATTGAATTGAAGGCCTTTTCTAGGTACAGGGGGGATCTTCTAGCGCTGGGGCTGTAATCACCAACTATGGATGGTAGGGGGGATTGTGCCCCATGTGAGTTATAAATATTGAGGGTTATGATCGGTGTGGGTGCAACCTAAATATTCAATGTATGTGACAGAGGTGAGTAAGTTAGTTGGTCCAACTATCTGGCCTATTCTGTCATGTAGGTGGTGTGGCAAAGAGAAGCAGGAGTATGCTCTTGTGTTGGCATTAAGTTACAGCCAGATGTCAACTAGCTGTGAGTGTTGAAGCCAATTGTGTAGCACCTGGGCATGGGATGTAGAGGTTGTGTGTGGCAATAGAGGGAATGAACAATCAAGGCCAGTGCTCAGGATTCAGTTGAAATCTCCCCCTATAAGCCATGGGACATCTCTCCAGCAGGATGACGTCTCAGACAGACCACATAGGAATGAGACTTGTTCCGAGTTAGGTGCATATATAGTGTCAATGAGGATATGAGAGCGATCCAGGTGGCCCTTTATGAACACTCTGGGCCTCATTACAACTTCAGCGCTTCTTTCATAGGACCGCCGAAGCCGCTGCAGGCAAAAGACCGCAAGTAATGGAGGTCTTTTGCCTGCCCTATTTGGAGTTTTCCACTAGGCCAGTGGGTGAAAACAGCTTTTCTGCCCACTGGACCAGAGGAAAACTCTCCACAACATTGACGCCGGCTCGTAATCGAGCTGGCATCTATATTGTGGTTCGTTGGGTGCGACAGCACCCGTCGCGCATTTCGGGCAGTGAAATGCGTGACAGGGCTGTCCATGGAGGCCCCTGCACTGACCATGCCAAGTGTATGGGCAGTGCAGGAGCCCCATGGGGCCCACGATGCCCCCTTTCCACCAGCCTTTACATGGCAGTGAGACTGCCAAGCAAAGGCTGGCAGAAAGGGGACTCGTAATCCACAGGGCAGCGCTGCTTACAGCACTGCCCTGGTGTATTGCGACCGCTGAGACACCAGGCTGTCGACAGGCGGCAACCTGGCGGTGACGGCTGTCGGACCTTAGCACATCTGCCACACTCACTGTCTGCGGCGGTCCGACCGCCTTTGAGAGTGGGCGGTCTTGAGACCACCACACTCGTAATGAGGGCCTCTGTATCTACAACAATGTCATCCGCTGCGAAGGGGATCCCTGGTCTGACCCATATTAGTATACTCCTAGCATTGGAGGAGAATTTGGTGGCAAAAACCTGGCAATGCCATCGCCTTGGGAGCTTTGCTATTTCGTGACTTTTAAAAGTGTTTTGTGCAATAGCACTATGTGGGTGGAGCAATGTTTGAGATATGAGCAAACAACATATCAGCACATGGGGATGTGCATTCCCCCACATTCCAGGTGATAACGTTAGTGTGGGACATGTAGCAAATGAAGGAGAGTGGAGTGATCAGCCACCATGCAGAGGGCAGGAGGCCAACCCATGAACAGTGTTGGTGTCATGTGGGTGTGAACACTGGGGTCGGCTCCATAGAAAAGAAAAGCATAACCAAGAAGAGAACCAAGAAAGAACAATGAATACAGTCAGAGCAGAGTGACATGAGTCCGCCCAAACTGCCAAATTGTGTAAGTCGAAAACAGAAATACAAATGAAAAGGAGGGAGCAAGGAGGGAATGTGTAGCAACCAGAGAAGGGGCACCTCACATGTTTAGGATGTGCACGTACCGGTTAGGGTGAGCAGTTCCCTGTCAGGGAGACGTGGCGAGGTACAAGGTAACTACATTGGTTTACCTAGACATAACAAAGAAATTCAAAAATAGTTCAACCTCAAGCCATCTATAAAGGAAGAGAGGTTAGGAGATGCACAGACAAATCAACACTAAGCATCAGTTACTACAAGACTGTTGGGTGAGTCACAAAAGACTCTGCAATGTACGGGTCAAATAATGTTGTCAGCTATCTGCGGCGTCATGTCAGGGGGAAGTGCTGAGTCTGCCCAAGAAGGCCATATGGCAGAGGAGCCAATTATTGCTGACAGCCTTGGTGGCGCCATCATCAAGTTCTAAGTTTTGAGTAGCTTCACAGATCATAACTGCTATTTGGAGAGATTGGCGCCTTTCTAGTATTACTTGCTCCCAGTTAGGTAAAACTTTGGGCTGAGCGAAGTGGTGCCATTAGTGACGGCATCTGTGACAGTGACTTCCAGCAGAGTCACAAGGTAGTATTGTCCCAGGTGTAGATCGACAAGGACTGGCAAGTCCGGTTGTCTCCAGCCAGTCCCAGGTGTCTCACAGGGAATTGAATAAGTGTGTTGTCCCCTCAGCAACAACACAGAGGGGTGCACATTGTAAGTCAAGGTCTCTGAGGTGTCGTTTAACATTCAGGAAGCAATTCCTTTGCCATTGCACCACCACATTGTACTTCGGGAAAATCATAATGCGGGCATCGTCACCTGTAATGTATTGGAGATTCCGCAATTCCCGTGAAATGGAGTCTCTGTCATGATAATGAAGCATTTGGAATAGTAGTGGTCTAGGGTTGGAGCCGGGTGGTGTCTTACATTCCGGGACACAATGGTCTCTCTCAATTGACAAGAACTGTGAGAGTGTAGTTGGAGGAAGTAGGTCGCAAAGCCAGATCTCCAAATAGGCAACTGTATTTTGTCCCTCAAGTCCCTCAGGGAGGCCAACCACGTGGACATTGTTTCTCTTGGAGCGGCCTTCTGCATCTTCTACCCTGCACTCCAGAACATGCATCTGATCCATTAGTGTCTGCAGTGACGATTCCATATCCCTGGACTTCGGCTGGAGTTCAGTAAGAGTCTACTCCACGGTATGGACCTTATCAGCTAGTTTGCGGTGGTCCGCGTGCAGCAGAGTGAAGTCTGAAGCCACTTGTCTTATTTTCTAGGGATGCACGGGTGCTCTTGAGAGAGGCCTCAATTCTCTCAATGGCCTCCAAGACAGTGTCTAGCTTTTTCCCAATAGATGTGGGAAGGCCTGGGAGATATGAAGCATTAGGGTCACCAGTCACCATGACTGCAGCAGCAGATGGGTATGGAGGTGAATTCTGGGTGCCCGAGCACAGGTGACCCATGTTGGTTTGATATGAGTGCAGATTCTATTCCTCCCAGACAGTATCACAAAGAGGAACAGGGTATTAGCAGGATGGGCCATCCTGCCCTCATGAGAGAGATGAAGCTGTCACCCACCACACTTGCTCTTCAGAGAAGCTGCTTCAGCACACACACAGAAATTCACTCTAGCCTTTTGTGACCCAAAATATCCTAGGACCAGGAAAGTGAGGAACGAAATACCAGAACCAGGTGTGGGGGGTAGTCTAGAAGTTTACCCCACTTCAAAGCTGGGACTAGGCATACCTGGACCCTCAGACCAACTCCTTAGTACACTCCTAGAACTGTTGATATCACAGAAGGTGGTCTGCCCTGTTGCCAGAGGACTGCCCTGCTGCTTGAAGTGTGCCCTGTTGTCTGAGAAGGAAGACTGGACCGGCTCTCTGCATCCCAGGCTACCTGAAGTAACTCTAAGGGTCAGCTGACCTGACCTTCTGTTCATACCTACATGCACATAACAAGCTTCAGAGGCTTCCTTGCAACTGCTCAATTGATCTGCCGTAGCTGGATGTGCCTTCACCTGCAACTAGACCTGCCTGAGCCCTGCTGGCCTCTACAAGAGTATGCCTCAAGAGGCTCCTCCCTAGGTACTAAGCCTTTAGTTGTCATCAGAGTGCATTCCACTGAACACAAAGGAGAAATCCTGAATAAGTGGGTCATTCACTATGGGGAATGGGTCCATTCATGCTGCGATCTTGCTGCCCATGTTGACTACCAACACAAATCTCTGATGACCCCGACTGGTCATGCTACAGCAACTGCCAGCAATGTCTGGCAATGCAAGATCTGCACTTCACAGTATAGCATAGACTGCCTGAGGAGACTGCCAACAAAAAGCTCCAGCAATGACCATCCATGAAACCCGACAGGATCTTCACTCTAAAGCAATGACCATCTGTAATGCCCAGTCGGCTCTTTGCACTACAGCGATGACCATCGGTGACCCTCTCCCTTCTCCTTGCAGCCTCCTCCATCACTACACTGAACTTTGAGAAGGTAACTCTTTTGGCACGACTAAACAAGTCCCGGTATCCAGCTCACGCTCCATCGTGGTTGGCCTAAACTTGTCACTTTTATCCAGTCTTGCACAACCAGATGACCACAAGTGGTGATTTGTGTTTTTACGAGCCATACTTACCTAATATTCGAAAAGGCATATCTCGGTTTCTACTGTTAGGATTTTTGGCAATTTGGTGTCAATTTATTTGATACATTTTGCTCTTTTTTTCAAAATTGGTGTACGATTTTTCTTGTATGGTGTTTTCACGTTATTATTGTTTGTGTGCTATATTATTACTTTACATTTTTCCTCTAATTTAAACCTGACTGCTTAATTTATCTATGTGTGCTTTAACATGATTGGAGTGTTTTGTAGGAACCATTTTTAGGTGTATGAGTTGTTAGAATTGTGTGATTTACACTAGTATAGTGTAGACAACGAATTAGGGTGGTGATTCCAACCTTGGTGGACGGCGGTAGCAGCCCGCTAGGCGGGAACCGCCAAGCGGACGCCATGCGGCCAAAACAACGCTGCCCCCATTCCAACATTCCCGCTGGGCCGGCGGGAATGAGGCCGCAACACAGGAGCTGGCTCCTAATGGAGCCGGCGGTATTGCGGCCGTGCGACGGGTGCAGTTGCACCCATCGCGCTTTTCACTGTCTGCCATGCAGACAGTGAAAAGCAGGCCGGGGCCCTGTTAGGGGACCCCTGCACTGCCCATGCCAGTGGCATGGGCAGTGCAGGGGCCCCAGGGGCCCTAGGACACCCCTTACCGCCAGCCTCTTCCCGGCGGTGTAAACCGCCAGAAACAGGCTGGTGGTGAGGGGGTCATAATCCCCAGGGAAGCGCTGCTTGCAGCGCTGCCCTGGCGGATTATCACCTCCGGGGGAAAATCGGCGGGACACCGCCGACCCCGGCGGTGCGACTGCGGCTTTACCGCCGCGGTCAGAATGTGAAATGAAGCACCGCCAGCCTGTTGGAGGTGCTTCCGTCATTCTTGCCCTGGCGGTCCAAGACCGCCAGGGTCAGAATGACCCCCTAGGTTTTTTTGCCAGACTCTTTTCTGACTTAGCAGAGCATGATGGTCTCTCTTTATGGGTGAAATGATTTGCATAATTCCTCCCTTTGTGATGATTTGATGTTAATCTGCCTTCTTGCTTAAATGATTTTTATTGATTTGAAAATCATAATTGTTAAATGCATTTGTGTATCAGTAATTGAATTATAACTATTGTGATAGCTCAAATTTGTAACCATGCTAAGGCTTTAATAAACCTTATGGTTTGAAGCTTAACTATTCTCAGCCTTTCGTGTGGAACCTAATGCTCTTTATGTGATTTAAATGTGTTTGATTTGATGACTAGCCGCAGCTGAGAATCTCGATTTATGAGAGAGTACATTATGGGACCCGAATTGGCACAAAGAAAAGTACACCATCAGAGGTCATCTAAAAGTTTTCTTCATCACAAAATGTATCTAGTGAAAAGTTTGAATTAGATGTGGTCGTATACAGTTTTTGGAAAGGTTAGTGGGACACTGACAGGATCCTGCACACAGCTCTCATAATACACCCATGAGAAAGAGGATTTCATGTAAGCTATATTGCTATTAGGCAGTGGTGGGATATCCAGTTAAAGTGTTGAGTCAATGTTTCCTGACTACAAAGGAAGAAGAGCTTTAGCTTATTGCTGGTTCTGCTATGAGAGTGCACTCTGGGAGCCAGCAGGAGCAATGCCTGAGTGTGGTTGGTGGCACAACAAGGAGCCTTGCATGATCACATCTATCACCCCATGTTATCCTACTTTAAGGACAGTTCATTGATTAACTGTTACAACTGTTTATGTTGTGATTGAGATTAGGCAGTTTTGAGTCTCATCCTATCAGAGATAATTTTGTTATAGACTCAAGAAATTAATGTGCATGTTTGTCATCATGCCACTGGCCAGGAAAGAGCATGTATATGAGGCACAAATATATGGTGCTACTCACCTCTACTAGCGGAGTAATGTTAATCCCAGAGTCGCAGGTTGTGGGGAGAGGGACACACAGGACATGTAAATGATGGCGCTGAACATGTGTACAATTTTATATGGAATATGAGGGGAATTATATAATTGTCCTCTGTTTCCAGGAGGCACCCTTACCGCAGGCAGCAGATGAGAAATAACACAAGTGATGGAAAGGTCAACTTTTCTACAATTGTCAGTTGGTAAAATGCATGACATTTATAACGCATGAATTTACCACCAATTTTTTTGCAACACATGCCAACTGATATACATAAATAAACATTTACATATATATAGTTATACATCTGTGTATATATCTATGTGTGTATATATGTGCATATATATATAAATACACGCACACATACTTATGAGAATATTTATATATATATATGCATATATGTACATATATTTATGCACATATATATATATACATATACGTATATGTATAGATATATATCTATATCTATCTATCTATCTATCTATCTATCTATCTATCTATCTATCTATCTATCTATATGTACATACATATACAGTATATATATATTTGCAAAACCATTTATTCACCACATGACGTGTTTCAGCTGATGCAGCGGCCTTGCTCACACAACTAGCGTGGCTCCACAATCATGATTAAATTCCCAAGGATTCAAAAATCTATGACGTCCCAAAAAAAAAATTAACATTGAAGAATGAGTGAGCACCATGTTAGCCTAGTATACCAACAGTATACCACATTCTTGACGATATTTGAAAAACATGTTTATTCAAATCCTGCATAGCATACCGTCAAAGAATTTAATTAAAAGAGAAATACATGATGTATATATTCACTGAAAAAAAAAACAAAGGTTACAGTGATGGTATAGTTAGGTTCTGAATTTACTAGCACAAAACTTTAGAAATACAGCAGATACAGTTAGAGTTATTTCAAGTAACTATAACTCAAGCCCTAGGGTAACTATAACTCGCGCCCTCCCATGCAATTTTTGCCCAAGTGTGGTCCCTAAGGTACCCCTATATGTGTCCTGACCCCTTATATGTTTTTTCTCTCTTCTTTTCCCACCCCAAGCCGATGCAACAAACAAAATAGCGGTTGCAACTTTTCTGTCAGATTGCAGCCAGCTAATCAGTACCTTCCGTTTCCAAATGAGAATCCGCAAAATTTAATTAGAATCTGCTGAGCTAGATATCTATATTTTCAAAACTGTAATGTCTCAGAAACTACCAAATGGATTTACACAAAACCAGGAAAGCATGATCTGTGGAAGAGAATCTAGCCTTGTGCCAAATTTGGTGTAATTGTGTTCTGCGGTTTGGGCTGTAGGTGTGTCTAAAGAATTGAAAATCCCCATAGACACAGAATGGAGAAAAGTGTTTTGGGACCCCCCTTTATTTCAGCCCCCCGTTCGTAGATCACCCTGAAACTTTCAGGGCAGCAGCTAAACTGACCAAAGTATACATTTTTAAAATTTCATGAGGATTTATCAATCGGTGCCAAAGTATTTGGCAAAAAAACAAACACTCCGCCTATGGAAAGAATGGCCCTAACTAAAACTACCTAGTAGTGAAAATGGTACTAACTTTAACTACCTAGTAGCAACTGCCATTAGTTAATATATATATATATATATATATATAGATATTCTGTGATAAACATGAACACGAAGAGGCACATAAATTTTACATTTCTATATTCACAGTCAATTGCAAATACCTGCATGGTCTAGCGTGTGTTCTCCACTTTGCGCTTAAGCAATTGCTTAAAAAACAGGGGATTGCACAGTCCCGTAGTAAGGGCAACTGAGTGTTACCCTCGTGACGGGTCACCCTATTCCCGATTTGTAAGTTGAAAAAGCAAAATGGCCCCAACATAACTAAATAAAATAGAGAATATCATTCACAAAAGTATTTTTGTTAGAGAGATATATTGGTATGCCGAAAATCCCAGAGCCATGTACACTAGTGTAAGCATATAATACTAGTTCAAGACCATTGACTATCCACATTCTAGACCATGTAAATGCAGTGAGTCTTATATGAAATGTACCAAGATATATGCAACCCTGATATGTGCATATAGTAGTGGGCCTAGAGATCTAAATACCCCAACTCACAGTGTATCACAACAAATGTATCTATAACCAAGTTGTAATGATCTGTGCCACTCTAAATAAAATAATTTAAAAAATAGAGTGTAGCGGAAAAAATTTACAAATGCATCTCATTGTGTGATCATAGAAACAAACACAATCTGAACATCTGTTTCTCTTTAATGAAGCTAAATAAATCATTAATATCCAGTGAAAAAAAAGAAAAACAAATAAACAGTTCTTATTTTAACTGCCACCACACACAAGAAGTGAAGATTAAGAAAAGGGTAGGGGTGTTCCTACCACACCCATGTGGGAGAGAGCAGGTCGAACACCCCTTCCTTTCTTCCAGTACCATAAAGACACAACATGTAAAGAGTCATTAAAACGTGTCATAAAATATATAGTAGCACCAGCATATAAACACAAGAAACACGAGCAGTAATGGTATTCTCATAAAACATGAAGAATTGCCTACAAATATATACACATCAAACTGATTAATCTCTATGGAGATGTACACTTCGTCACACTTAAGTCCATTGGGAGTTAGAATTTGGAGGTCAGTGATCAACTCAGATTCCCTTTTCCTAACGTGCAGGTTGGGGTTACCCCCTCTAGGATTTCTAGCAATATGTTCAACAGCATAGTATGATAGCTTGGTATGATCTTTAAAGTGAAGAGCCTAAAGGTGCCTCACTACAGGTACTTAGGATTACTATGGTCAATAGCCTGCATGTCTTAAAGCACCCTCTTCTTGGCAGTGTTTACTGTACTCCCCGCATACCTCAATTAGCAGGGATATTCCAGCAGGTATATCACAAATTGGGTGCTACATATTAGGTTTTGTCTAGTAGGGTGTGTGTATAATTGCCTACTCTGGTGTACTCTTCTCTTGTCTGACTATAATAACACACCTTGCAGCTTTCATGTAGGCAAATGCTTTGTAGCCCAAATCTACAGTTTTCTTTGATCGGGTGATGTCACAATGCACAAGGGTATCTCTTAGAGACTTTACATTGTGATATGTGATAGCAGGTATTGTGGCCATTCTATTTCCAATAGTAGCATAATTTTTAATGATTCCCCAATGTTTGTTCAAAATTTGGCATACAGCTTATGAGCTGTTATTGTATATGTACATGTAGGTGCCTGGTAGACTGTGGATTATATATATATATATATATATATATATATATATATATATGTATATATATTATATAAAATGTAGCAGGTTGAAACTGAATAGTGGCCAAAGAGAATACTTTATTGGAGGGCACTATAACTGTAATACTGACTTTTGTGTGTATTGTTTTGATATGCCATGTGAGAAGATCTATGTGGGTAGGTCCGTCCATCATGCCAGGAAGAGGGTGTTGGAACATAAGAGGGCAATTCTATATCATGATCAAAATTATCCTGTAGCAAGACATTTTCATGAGTTGCATTATGGCAATGAAATTTTATTACGGTTTGTCGTGATTGATCAGGTCAGAGGTGGTGGAGATAGAGAATACATGTTGAGAATATTGGAATCTAAATACATAGTTTAATTCGACACATTGGCCCTCTCTGGGTTGAGTTCAAGTTAAGAAATGAGTGTTCACGTGGGATAGACAGCTTAGTTACAATTTATGAGTGAAGAGCATCTATGTGAAAATGTTTTCTAATCTGTAATTTTTTAAGTTATTAAAGCATTTAAGACATTGACACATTCGTTGGTCTAGGGCTGTTTCAACTTGTCTAGTTTAGTTTCTTTATAGGTACCCAGGTGGTGATAGAATGGGAACTGATGACAATGTGCGGTGCAGAATGGATCTACATACAAATTGACTTTGTCAACAGACCAGTTGCTTCTTTTAAGATATGTGGATTTGTAACTTATGCCCACTTTGGCTGGATTGCTGAGATATGAGATATGTGATTTATTTTGTTATGGGTTTAATATCTTGGAAATGCAATTCGGTGTCTGTTGCACATGTTTTGGTATCCATAGTATTCTGCTTAACTCTGGGTAATCACAGAATGTTGGGTTCAATATTTTGGTATTACACATTGTAATGAAGAATGGAATCAGATTGCCTGGGTATGGTGAAAATTCAGTACAATGGGTAACATTGGTATTCAAATGTAGCTGCCGCATTTCGTTTCCTTTTACATGCACTATGTGTTTTGTCCTTTTTCAATGTTTGTGATTATTTAATATGTGCTTCTTATGTCGGGAGGGGAAGCCTTTTCTCCTTAGTAAAATATTCCTAGCAATCCAAAGGTGTACGGGTCTTCCGTGGACGAGAGGTGTTTTGTTTGATATATGTCAACACTATCCTCCTAACTCAAGGAAGACAGGCATTCCAAGCGCGAGTGAAATTGCAACATTTATTTTTTCCAATTAAGGGAAAAAGGAAAGCGTTTCGGCTTAACAATACCTTTGTCAAACTGTTCACCACCATGTTTGCTGACTATTATACAATCACATGACCACATTAACATACATCTTTACTAACAATGAACAATTCTTTTTAAAATTTATCAACATATCATTACATGGCTTGCATGAATAGCACATAGTACCTGAATTAACAGGCTTTTCTCATTACACTAATTCATTTTAGTTTTGATCTCATGAAACTGCCCAAATATTTCACAACAAGGTGGATGGTGATACAATTAACACTTTATGGACATGTGTAACAACAAAAAAAAGTATATAAAAATGTATTCTGACCTCTGACTTGTAACCTCATCATACTCATACCTGCTCAATTAAGGAATACCTGTAACATATTCTAAATCAAATTATCTATACTCTGTGAGCAATCTAAAATCATTTCACAATAACCTGTTACACAAACAATTGAGCCCAAGTGGGCGACAATATATTGAGCCCCTATCTCCCAACTCAGTACACAGATATATGGCTCCTTTGCTTTTACACTCCAACTCTGTAAAAAAAAAAAAAAAACAAGGTTAAAACATACTTATATATCAACATTTTCCCAACATTATCAAATGCAAAATATAGAGAAATAATCATTTTCATCTCAAATATAAATACAATTCCTCACTACTATTCAGCCCCTTTGGTTATTTGGTATCAAAGGCAATTATATATCTAGACTCCAAAGTCCTTAATGTCTTTTCTCTGTCACCTCCTCTGATATCTTTCGATATCTTATCAATTACACTGTATTTTAAATGATAGGTTTTCCCAGCATGTACCTCATGGATATCCATGCTACTGGATAAGTGTTATCTTTATTTTGAATAGCTCTCAGATGTTGCAAAATTTGCTTATAGACTGATAGCATCATGCTCCCTATATAGGTTTTTTGGACAACTACATTTTAAAATGTACACTACATACTTACTTTTACAGTTAGAGTGCCCTTGGATCCTGTGAGCTATTCTACCACCTACCATCAGTCTTGATACTTTCACCATTTTTACATGCCTTACATCTCTTACATTTGTGGAAACCATTCCTCTGGTTTAACCAGATATTACTGCTTTCTCTTTGTCTGATATCACTTCTCACTAGTACATCTCTCATGGATTTTCTTCTTTGGTAGGTAATCTTCGGGCATTTCCTTATTTCTCCCCCTATGATTGGATCACTTTTTAGCAAATGCCAATGATTCTGTAGTATTGCTTTTACTTGTGTATGCGCTTTGTTATATGTAGTTGTGAATCTCTGTTGTTGCTGCCCCTGATTTTTGGTGTTGTGTCTTAAACAATATACTTTCTCTTGAGCAGATATGCACCTTTCTGCTCGCTGTTGTGTCAGTATAGCCTCTCGCTCTCAATCTTGTCATCATATCTTTTTTAACTACTTCAAAATTACTCTCTGTGCTACAGATTCTCTTTGCTCTCAAAAGTTCCCCAAAAGGGATGCTTTCCTTAAGTGGTTTGGGAAGGAAACTATCTACATGTAACATAATGTTAGCTGAAGTGGGCTTTCATGTATTGTTGTCTCCAACCTATCCTTCTCAATTTTGACCTTGCCATCCAGAAATTCAATTTCTTCTTTATTGATGTTGCTAGAAAATAAATTTCAGATTCAAGTCTCGCTAATGCATTCCTCAAACTTCTTGACACTCTCTACACTTCCTCTCCAGATGACAAAAATGTCATCTATGTACCACAACCACATTACAATGTGGGCATTCCAAACATCCAATGGTGGACTATAAAGAACCTGCTCCTCCCAGCAGCCCATATGCAAATTTGCACAGCTGGGGCAAAGCAGGTTCCCATCGCAGTCCTGCATTGCTGTTCAAAAATGATATTATTGAAAAAAAGATATTGGCCTTATTACGACCCTGGCGGTCAGTGATAAAGTGGCAGTAATAGCACCAACAGGCTGGCGGTAACTACTGCCAAATTATGACCATGGCGGAAAGATCTCCGAAAGACCGCCAATGTACCACACTGACCGCCAGGGTGGAAACAACAGCCACCACGGCCAGCTACAGCCAGACGGAAGTCAATGTTCCGCCCACCATATTATGACCAGATAATCTGCCACCTTTTCTGGGGCGGTACCAACAACATCAAAAGCCTGGCAGAAACAGAGCTCAGAAGGGAAAGGACTCACCATTGGAGACAAGCACGAGGCCATGGAACCTGAACTCTATGTCCTCCCAATGATCTTCTACGTTCTGCTCCACCATGAACACCAACGTCGGCGAAGACGACGACGACGATGAGTACAGCAGCCTAGCATGCAAGGGAGAGGGGGAGGAAAAAGAGAGTGACACACACACACACGCACAACACACACCCCACAGACACACACCATACACACAACCAGATGCATTATAAAAACAATTTTACCCTGTCATTTGGCTGAATAATGCAAGGACAAAACGATTTCGAAAAAGTGAATGTAATGAGATCAACACAGTATGAAAAATAAGTTAGGCAAGATAATAGATATAGACATATGTACATAAAAAGGGACACAGCCCAGCCCACAATGTTCTTAGGCCACATGGCCATAGGCCAAAGTCCAAGGCCACACATGTCACCTGCTTCAACACGGAGAGAACACTGCAGGGTCATAATTTGGTAAATAGACAGGCACCTCAGGGGGAAGGGGGTTGGGGGCGCCTCAGCCGGGAGTTGTTACAAGACCACTGGTTCTGGAGGGGCAACATGCCCTGTGCTTGATCCTGGGGAGTGATGGGCCACAGTCTCTCAGGTGGATGTCATATCCACTGGTTCTGGAGGGGGCTATGTGCCGTGTGCTTGATCCTGGGGAGTGATGGGCATGTGGGTGTCTTACCCACTGGTTCTGGAGGGGGAAACATGCCCTGTGCTTGATCCTGGGGAGTGATGGGCATGTGGGTGTCATACCCACTGGTTCTGGAGGGGGCAACATGCCCTGTGTTTGATCCTGGGGAGTGATGGGCATGTGGGTGTCTTACCCACTAGTTCTGGAGGGGGCAACATGCTCTGTGCTTGATCCTGAGGACTGCAAGGCCACAGTCTCTCAGGCTGGTGTCATACCCACTGGCTTTGGAGGGGACAGGCCGCACAGCAGCCCATGGAGGCAGGATTACATACCGTCTGCTGGCGGTGATGGCTGCAAAGTGGTGGTGCTGCTGGTGGGGAGAGGCTCCTGCCCATCCCTGCAGCCTCGGACGGCTGCACAGTGGTGGTGGTGCTGCTGGTGGGGGGAGGCTCCTGCCCATCCCCTGTTAGAGGGGGAGGGTAGAAGCAGGGACAATGGCTGCCATCAGAGAGGAGGCCAGAGTCTGATTCGATCTCTGTTGGGCTGTCAGTTCAGTGTGAATGCCCTTCAGGAATGCATTAGATTGTTGCATCTGAGCTGCCAGCCCTTGGATGACATTCACAATGGTTGACTGCCCTACAAAGATGGATCTCAGGAGGTCAATAGCCTCCTCACTCAGAGCAGCAGGGCTAACTGGGGCAGGGCCTGAGGTGCCTGGGATGAAGGAGATGCCCACCCTCTTGGGTGAGCAGGCATGGGTAACTCGCTGAGGGGCTGCTGGAAAGACGGTGCTGGTATGGGGGGTGGCGGATTTACCTGTTGCTGGGGTAGTCACAGAAGTATCCACCACCACCAGGGAGCTTCTATTAGAGGAGGTATCTGTGTCACAACTGTCCCTTCCAGTCTCCGCCATGGTGCACCCTTGCCCTCTGTCCAACTAGTGCCCTCAGCGTCGGTGGACTCTTGCTCCTGGGTCCTGTGGGATGCAGCTCTCTCCATCGCCGGTGCCTCTGCTCCTCCGTCAGATGATGCTAATGCACATAAGGACTGGATGACAAAAAATAATGGGGGTGAAGAGACAAAGGATACACTTGGTCAATGGCTGCAACAACACCACTGTTGGTGTACACAACACCCTCACACAGCGGCCAAGGCATGCGGAGGGGCACACCCTGCCAAATGTAGCACACGTGTGACCCACGCAGCCCTGACCAGTAGTGGATGCCTACGAGCTGGGTAGCAAGATTTTCCCTTCTGAACCCTAGCCATCAAGGGACCTACGATGCAATGTCAGGCCTGGCCTAGCGGCACCCACTGACACACATCCCCCACCCGGATACCACCCTACCATGCGGAAGTTGTAATGATGGGCACTGTGCTCACCCCCTTGTGGCTGCTGTGATGCCCTCAAGCGCCCATCCAGGTCTGGATAGGCCACCACCAGTATGCGGGCCATCGGGGGTGTCAGGGTTCGACGAGCACCCCTTCCTCATTGGGAGGCCATCCCCAGCTGGTCCTCCACCGTCTACCGTGCCCAGCGTCTCAGGTCCTCCCACCGTTTGCGACAGTGGGTGCTTCGCCTGCCGTTGACCCCCAGGGTCCGCACCTCCTTGGCGATGGCATGTCATATATCCTTCTTTTGATGGGCGCTTACCTGCAGAGGCAATACATACAGGAAAATAGATTTAGACAAACAGTCCTGCCTGTTAAACATATGGCCCACCATACCCGTTTCCATCACCATTTATTCACACGTGGCCCAGCACACAACCTGTAGGCCGCCCAGAGGACATCCACCCACCCCTCTTACACAAGGGCTTCATACACACCACTCCATGAATTAATGCCACATGCTTTGTGCCCACAGTGTACTCACCTGTTGGTCTGGAGGCCCATTCAGCAGTCCGTACTGGGTAGGACCCCATCCACCAGTCTCTCCAACTCCTCCAATGTGAAGGCTGGAGCCCTTTCCACGGTCACACGGGCCATGGTAAGTTCCAGACACAGGTCACAGCAGCACATGCAGTGTAGGTCCTCTCCTGTGGAAGGTCAGGTAGCAAGTGAGGAATCAGATAGAAAATGGCAGTCACATCTGCGGGGGTGCATACTGTCACCATTGGCGTAGATCACCATTGGCCACTGTAACCCATAGGGCCCAATTATAATCAATGAGGAGTTGCACTGCGGTTCCCGACCGCCTCCTGCAACAGCGCACAAAGTCAGCGGAATTAACTCACTTCCACCTGTCCCTCCACACAGGCGGACACCATTTCAGGGGGTGGGCAGGCCCTGGAAAATTGCTGCATCACTGGTGATATTAAGACATACTGGACAAATCACACTGACCCATTACAAGTTAACAGGATGCAAAGTTCTGTTGTAGCACCATTGTTCAGTTTGTGACCGGCTCCTCACTCTTTTGTCCCTCAGAGTCCTACCACTGCGGATGAATAGGAGATGAGACATACCCCCGTGTACAGACCCCTGGTGGACTTGGCAACACTGGAGGACAGGCACATTATCCTCACCTATAGAGTTGACAGGGCCACAATCGCAGAGCCCAATTGGAGCCTGACCTGATATCTGCTATCCGTCACCCCACTGGGATCCCCCCTCTTGTGCAAGTGCTATCAGTGCTCCATTACCTGGCAACTGGTTCTTTCCAAGTGACAGTGGGCTTGGCAGCAGAAATGTCACAGCCAATGTTCTCAAACGTGCTGACAAGAGTGTTGTCTGCCCTGATTAAACACATGTGCAGCCACATTGTTTTCCCCCAGGTTGAAGATTTGGCCACAGTGAAGGTCGAGTTCTATGCAATGGGACATATCCCCAACATAATTGGGGCTATTGATGAAACACATATTCATTTGTCCCCCCATCCCGCCAGAATGAAGAGGTGTTCAGAAATCGACTCTATGAATGTACAGATGGTGTGCCTTGCGGACCAGTACATTTCCCACGTCAATGCTAAGTATCCTGGGTCCGTGCATGATGCCTTTGCCCTGAGGAATAGCAGCATTCCAAATGTGATGTCCCAACTACAGAGGCACAGGGTGCGGCTAATAGGTGAGCCCTGGTCCCCACCCAGTATATGTTGGTGTATGGGTATGCTATGGGCCATATGGGATAGTGTGTGCCTAAATGTAGACCCTCAATATTTGCAGGTGACTCTGGTTACCCAAACCTATCATGGCTGCTGAACCCTGGGAGAAATGCCAGGACAAGGGCAGAAGAACGTTATAATGAGGACCATGGGTGAACCAGAAGGATAATTGAAAGGACCTTTGGCCTCCTGAAGACCAGGTTCCGGTGCCTCCATCTAACAGGTGGATCCCTGTGCTACTCACCAAAGAAGGTCTGTCAGATAGTGGTAGCATGCTGCATGTTGCATAACCTGGCCCTCAGAAGCCATGTCCCATTCCTGCAGGAATAGGAGGCTGGAGATGCCCGGGTGCCAGCTGTGGATCCTGTGGACAGTGAGGATGAGGAGATATAGGATGAGGATGAGGACAACAGAACATCTGTGATCAGACAACACTTCCAATGAAAAACACGTAGGACAGTGTTACTTCAAATTTCATTTACATTTGTTTGAATTTTTGTGGCACTGGCATGCTGATATTTCCCACTTCTATGCCCACTTACTGTTCCCTTTGCCAATTCATTTTGCAGATGTTGGTGACCTCACATATACTCCTGGTGTGATCACTACAGCCAGCTACAGGTCATTAATCTATGCTCCTTTTCTGTACAGTTGAATTGCAATGTTTGTACCTGTTTCAATTAATACATAATTGATATACATGACATACTCCAAACTTCTTTTTTTTCCAAGGGTGTTTATTGAAGTGTTAAAATATAGAGGGGCAAGTGCAATGGGATGGGGTGATGATGATGGAGGGAAGTCCACGGTATTGTTCCAGTCTGTTTGTAGCACAGGTGCATTGTCCAAGGGTACATAGGAAGGGGAGCAATGGCAGTTCAGGGTGGACAGGCTGTCTGAATGAGACATAAGGGTGACAATCAGGAGAGTCTCATTTTCTGGCAAGTGTCTCTGGCTTCTGTATGGATCGCAGGGAACATTTGCGGGGTGACTCACCTTCTACAGGGGGAGGAGTGCTGGTGGCCTGTGAGTCGTGTGGAGGGGCCGCCCAGCCAATAGCAGAGAAAGAAGGCTGTTCAGATGTCTGGCTAGTGGCAGGGGCCCACTGTTGTGAGACTGCCTCCCTCATAATATTGGCCATGTCTGCTGGCCCCCCTGCTATGGAGATCAGGGTGTTGTTGATGGAATGCAAGTCCTCTCTGATCCCCTGGTACTGTCCCTCCTGCAGTCGCCTGTTTTCCTGCACATTGTCCAGGATCTGGCCCATCGTGTCCTCGGAATGTTGATAGGCTCCCGGGATCTCTGCAATGCCTCCTGGAGAGTTGGTTCCCTGGGCCTGTCCTCTCCCAGGCGCACAGCTATTCTCCCAGTTTCCCTGTTAGCCTGTGCCCCTGTCCCCTGAACTGTGTGCACACTGCCACTGACCCAGGTCCCTGGTTGTCTTGGGTATGTGAGGTGTGGCCTGGGGTCCTTGTAGAGGTGAACACACCGCTGATTGACATGTCCTGGGGACAAAGGTGTGGGTACGCTGGGTGGGTGCTGTGGTGATGTTTCCTGATGGGGGAGGCTCTGTGGTGGTGTTTGACTGGGCCTGGGTAATCGGATGTCCAGAGGTCCCTGATGGGCAAGTAGGTCATCCAGATCCTGAAGACCAGAGTTGCTGTCATCACTGTGGGCCTCTTCAGTTTGGGGACTGGATAGTGCTGGCAGCTCCTCTCCGCTGACATTGGCTGTGGGGATGTAAATGATGTGTTATGGTTTCTGTGTCTGACATATTGTACATCCGTGGCTTGCCCTCTTTGGTTGTATTTGCCCTGGCAGCTTTCACTTGTGTACATTGTTGTATGGTGGGATGATTAGTTTTCTATAGTGTGCATGCTTTAGTGATGAGTGCCCATGGAGGGCTGTGAGTGGTGTCAATGCATTGGTAGAGCATGTAGGGCTTGGCATTGGGATGAGTGAGATGTGATGGTGGGGTGTGTGGGATGGAGTGGAGTGATGGGATTGATGGTGGGGGTATGTGATGGCATGAGGTAGAGGGGTAATGGTAGTAAAGAGTTGACTTACTAGAGTCAAGTTCTCCTCCACCTCTGGCTAGCCCTCAGGATGCAGGATTGCCAAGACTTGCTCCTCCCATGCTGTTAGTTTTGGGAGAGGAGGTGGGGGTCCACAGCCAGTTCTCTGTACAGCAAGCTGGTGTCTTGCTGCAGTGGAACATACCTTCCCCCATAGGTCGTTCCACCTCTTCCGGATGTCATCCCTAGTTCTAGGGTGCTGTCCCACGGCGTTGACCCTGTCCACGATTCTCTGCCATAGCTCCATCTTCCTACCTATCGATATCTGCTGTACCTGTACTCCAAATAACTGTGGCTCTACCCTGACAATTTCATCCACCATGACCCTTAGCTCCTGCTCTGTGAAACAGGGGTGTCTTTGTGGTGCCATTGGTGTTGAGTGAGGTGTGTATGTGATGTTGTATTGGTGTGGGTAATGTGTTGGGATGTTTGATGTGGGATGCGTGAGTGGTGTATTGATGTGCATAGTGTGTGGCTCTGGTTGTGTCAGTGGTCCTGATGTCTCTCAGCTTGCAATGGTTTGAAATGGTAAAGGGCTGTGGGTACTGTGGGTGTGTGTTTTATAATGGTGTAGGTGTGTGGGTGTGGTGTGTGTATGGGTGTCAGGTGTGTGTTGTTCGAATTGTCCAATGTGGTTTTGCTTTGTTTGTGTGTGTCCATTTTGAGCGCGGCGGTATGTACCACCAATGGTTTATCAACGTTGAATGTCCGCCAAGGTGATTCGTGGGTCATAATGTGATGGGTGTAGTTCTGTTGCTGTAACGGTGTGGGTTTTGATACCAGCAGTTTATCACGGACCTTTTGGCTGGCGGATTTGTGTATGTAGCTCAATACTGACGGGTTGGTGTGTGTGTCATAATATGGTGAACGGATATCTGCCACCACCATGGTAAGTTGGCGGCAGTCAGAGTGGCGGTAAGTGGGAGTTACCACCAATGTCATAATGAGGGCCATTATGTCTTAAACACCGTTCCATCAAGTTGATCAACATTTTGCTGTGTTCATAAAATCCTATATGTCTAGCTCTTAAAAAATAGTCTACAGACCTTACTCCATCTTCATGAGGAATGCTGGTATATAATGCTGTAATATCAAGTGTCATGAGTGTCAAATCTTTTTCCTATCCATCATCAAACACACACTTCACACAGTGTCCTTCAAATATGATGGTAAGTTATACACCAAAGGATTTAACAATGTATCTATGTATTTGGAAATATGCTTGAAAAGTCTCCTCTGTGCTGCAATGATGGGCCTACCTGGTGGTTTCCTGGCATTCTTGTGTATCTTTGAAATTAGATAAAAGACAGGTAATTTGGGGTAGTCTACCTTCAAATAGCTGTATTTCTCACTGTTTATTAAACCTTGCTCTCTCCATTTCACCAATTCCTTGTCAAATTCAGTTTCAGACTCTCAACATATGCCATATTCACTCTCTAATAACAAAATTCATCATTCATTTGTCTGTAGGCCTCATCCACATAATCACATAATGGCCAGATCACTATATTGAATCCTTTATCAGAACTTCTTACCACTATTTGATGAATGTTTTTCTATAACTATTGTCTCTCTTTGCCCTCTTGCTCATTTCTTTTTATCTCAAAGTTTTCATGTCCTTCTGTACAATTTCAGAAAACTGTTCTATTACATCTCCACAATTGACAGGTATAGTTTTAGATCCCCCTTCCTCATCTACTTTTATTCCTTTGTTTACTAACAGTTCAATTACTCTTACCTCATCTTTAGATACTACTACATCTACTTCCAAGTCCCACAATTCTTTCATCAAAAAAACCCTCAATTCATAAATTGTATTGATCGACCTCAACTTCATTAAATTGTACCTATTTTTTCTTCATTTTCTTTAATTTTAATTTCCTCACAAAAAGGAAGAGGTCCACTCTAATTTGTACATAGTCAAACTCACCAACTTCACAAAAGGATAGACCTAATAACAGATTTTTCACATCGTTCTCATCTAAATCAACGTCTGATAAATTAAGTACAGTTTTTCGCTACAGAGCCACGTGTAAAGCAAAGGAGCTACATATCCGTTTTTGACTGACTGATTTAGAAAACGTTACAGGCATTCCTTCACTGAGCAGTTATGACTATGATGAGGTTATAAGTCAGAAGTCGCAATACATTTTTATACACTTTTGTTGGTTGTTACACATGTCTGTAAAATGTTAATTGTATAACCATCCACCTTGTTATGAAATATTTGGTCAGTTTCAAATGAGCAAAACTAAAATTAATTAGTGTAATGAGAAAAGCCTGTTAATGCAGGCACTAGGTACAATTCATGCCAGCCATGTCATGATATGTTGATCAATTTTAAAAAGAGTTGTTCATTGTTACTAAGGAGTGTGTTAATGTGGTCATGTGATTGTATAAATAGTAAGCAAACATGGTGGTGAACAGGTTGACAGAGGCATTGTTATGCCGAAACACGTTCCTGTTTTCCTTTATTGGATGAAATAAATGCTGCAATTTCACTCGCTCCTGGAGTGCCTGTCTTCCTTAAAAAAGGAGATAGTGTTTATTTGAAGACGTGATGGCGCGCGTCACATTTCAGACACCACTGGCGGTCAGGCGCAGAGAAGCAATGCCGATGAAGTGATTGTGTTTATCCCCACTCCTCTCCCGCTCCTGGATTGTCATTGTGGACGGTGCACTACCTTAGTTGGATAAGGAACCGCTGGTGGAGTCGGAGGACCCCCGAGCTGGGAACAGAATGACCATAGGTACGCTTTTATGGTTATCATTTAAAGGGAATGCGGAGCCGGCAGCCGATAAGAGTCACCATCAGTCACATGTCGAGGATTGTTGAGGCAGTTGCACATGAGGGGGGGAATTGACGTTTAGTCTAAAGTTACTGTTTCATTTTGTAAGGTGTTACATGATACAAATGGCGAGCAAAATATAGCGTTCCTATGATGACAGACAACAGAGAGCAAAAATAGTTTTCTCCAAGTCCACAAGTAACATTATCAATTCTCGGTCACCTGATCAACAACATGACAGCATAGACATTTACAGTTTATTCAGAGATTTGGAGCATCTGAAAAAGAGAGAATTAAGCAATTGGTGAGAGAGTGAATCCCACTGAGGTATTTAGATGCAGGAAGAGCCCCCAGAGGATTCAGAATTCTAATTACACCCACTTATGAAAATCCAAATCCCGAAATGTTGGAAGAATGGGCAGCACATAATGCATATAGTTTGGCGGGCATGATGAAAATATGTGCAAATAGAAAGGGACAAAGTGATCAAGGGCATTGATAAATTAACTTCAAAAATTGCATTATATGAAGGCAAGAAATTAGTGGAGTCCTTAAATAAGGCAATGGATGATCGATTGACTAAAGTAGAAGAGGACATTGTACAGAAAAAGAAACAACAATTTAAAAAAGACGAGATTGATTATGAAACTTGTCAGATTTGCACTTTAGCAAAGAAGTTTGATAACTGGAGGAAACAGAAATTGAGTGGTATCAATACAATGGGATCTAATCCAACAACGAATGGTACTGTTTTTTTTTTTTAGACTAAATAAACCTTCTGAAATGGCCCATCTTCGCTTCCGTTGCAACTCTGCTTCACTCAGCAAACTCTGGCCACACCCCACAGCCTGATGGTGGATGGCTATTTAAAGACATGCCATAGCTCTGATTCATACATAACACTATAGTGCTTAGATTTACATATCTGGACATTAACAATACACTTTAAGCCCTTTTATTTTCATTATATTGTGGTGAGCCACCTGGCGTGCATTGAAGGGCGACAAACGCTTCTCCATTTTAATTTATTTCAGATTTCATGCTTTATTTGTAATTATTATTTCAACTCTGTGTTTTCTTTCCAGTTGACACGCTTAACGCTGACAATGAAAACTGCTGGTCCCCGTTCTATTTTTGTTGGCCACCTTCACTTCAATAGCAATTCTCTGCGTTGTTCAGCAACATCTGGCCACGCCCCTATTTCTCTATTGCTCGACATCCATTTAAAGAAACTTTGGCCCTCATTATAATCTTGGCGGGCGGCTTCAGCTCCCGGCCGCACTCCCACTGCTGTCATTTGAGATCTGGTTTCCACCCGCCGGCCCAGCGGGATCACGGCCGCAACACAGGAGCCAGCTCCAAATGGAGCCGGCGGTGTTGCGGCTGTGCGACGGGTGCATAGCAGACAGTGAAAAGCTGCATGGGGCCGTTTCAGGGAGCCCCTGCACTCCCTTTGACAGTGCACAGCAACAGGAAATCCACAGAAGCTCTGCAGAGCCCATCTTTGTGTGGCAGGTTTCAGGTTCAAATTAACACTTTCTTAGTGCTGTATTTGCGCTGCTTTTTGATGCAAAAGCGGTGCAAACTTTCAAAATACAATTGTAGTTTGTAAGTTTGCACCGCTTTTGCGTCAAAAAGTGGCGCAAATGCGGCGCTAAAAAAGTATGAATAGCCACACACTCTCCTTAAGTTATGTTACCCTCCTCTCTCCTGGACTTGAACTTGATCCTGTGAGTGATAGGCCCGATCATGTGGCAAGACACACTCTAGACCTTTCTTTTGCTCCTGCTGAGCTAATAACTTGCGATCTCCTAGCCCAAGCTTGGACTGACCATCTTTTCATTACTTTTAAGATCTTCTTTACCAATTCAAAGCTTAGCTTGTCATCCAAGAGACCTCTAATGATGCCTGACTGGGCATGAAAAAAAATATTCTTGACTCTTTTGTACAGGCACTCCCCTCTCCCTTGCTTCTTGAACCCACATCCTTTGAGATCTTGAAATCCTTCATTTTAACAATTACATTTTGGGAGCACTTGACACTCTCATTTTATTGAACTCTTTTACTAGCATCATCTATATCCTTCCGCTTCATTGCATGACGGTATCTTTAAAGCATTAAAATTGCATTGCAAAAAGTTTGAATGTAACTGAAGTTTAACTACTCGGAGGACCATATGCTAGAGTTGAGAGAAGACCTTGGTTCCTACAAGCCCATGATCTTAGAAGTAAATGTTGATTTCTTCACCACCACATGTCTTAAGGGTCACAATCCCACAAAGGAGCTATTCAATATCTTCAACTTCATGCAATCCTTGGATTGTCTCCTCTCCGCCCAAGAGCCATCACAACTGATCTTCAATAAAGTCTCTACCTTCTTTTCAGACAAGATCAATGCCATTTACAATGCATTTGCCTCAAAGGTTGACATGAGTACTACTGCCACCCTTTACAAAGAGCCATTTTACCCAGTCTCAATACGTTGATCCCAATTTATTCTGCTGCTCTTTCTGGCCTCATATCATCTTTTATGGCTCTCCACTGGACTCATGTCCACCAAACCAGTTCATCAGTTCTCACCCGAGCTCTTCTTAATCTCTGTTACTGTATATCAAGCCTGAGTAAAGGTCCTGGTGATCCCTTTCTTAAGCAACTCAGTATTGAACTTTGGTTTGAAACTCAATCAGGATCTCTCCTTGACTGGTTGTTCAACAAGCCATCATCCTTGTGCTTTCTGCTGCTGTGCCTTTTGGATAAAATCCTTCATCATTTTCCTCAGAATCCCAGCTAGCAGGGGTTAAGACTACAATTTTAAGATTAAGATCTAACAAACTGTGAACTTTTTTCCTCTATATCTGAGGGCACACACTCAACTATTTCCCTTTCGAAAAAAACAAATAATAATAATTTATTTTTTTTAATCTACTTTTTGATGTACTTCAGGTGCTTGAGTTCTTACTAGTTTCCCCAGTGCCAGAATAATTTTTAGGGACTGTGAGAAACACAAAAACCCACATAAAATAGTTTATAAATCTTTCAGATGATTGCAAAAACTATATTGGCTTCTCATTGCCACGTCTACATTGAAAGCATAAGGTATTACATTTCATGAATACTAAAGTTTCTCTGCTATTATACAGTACACAGAGATTCACAATTAACAAGGATACGTTCAATGACCACCTACTCCTCATACAGTCATAGGTTATTAAAATAAATAAAGCGTGCTTAATATCATGACCATTAAGACAAAACTGATACATCCACTACTCTACTGTGACTCTAGATCTCTAGTGCAGTACAGGAAATGCAATCTTTATTCTCAAACTAAGGCCCATATTTATACTTTTTTAGCGCCACATTTGCGTCGTTTTTTTTGCGCAAACTTTGCGCTGATTTTGCATCAAAAAATGACGCACATGCGGTGCTAAAAAAAGTATAAATATGGGCCTAAGTGTGAGCGGTGGAAGTTGCAAATTTATTTAAAAAAATGTAAGGAACATTATAAACAATTCTGTGAGTTTTCACAAAATATGACTGACAGTATATTTTGAATACTATCAACCTCCTTTTTTGCAAAAATCTCATGGGATTTCACCCCTACGACATTCTGCAAATATTTTATGATGCTAAATTTAAGGATTTCACAACATTTCAAACGCATTAAAAATGGGCCTAGTTAAAAGCAACCGTCTGCAGAGCAGTATGGAATGATATTGGTGCATTCAGACGCAGAGTGACAGTCCAATCGACATTACCTCACACTCTCAGGGAGGTAAGGCATTTTTTCAACTATAAGGCAAATTAAATGTTTATTATTTTGAGTCATTGTTGATAATATTTTGTTTTAAAATTATGTGCTCTTAACAAGTCAATTGAATGTCTAGAACTCAAAAGACTTCAAGTGAGTTCTGGGTCTGATATTGAATCGTAAATGTGTTCAAAGGCAGGAAGTTTAGCTTTTATTTTGTTGCAATCTTGTTTTTTCCTGCCTTCAAAGAAAGCCTATTGTTCATCTTCTGTGAGAATATTATGACATTCTTTGATTATATTAGATCACATGTGAAGCCCAGAACATAGAGAAACACAAGATGATCTATGATTTGAAATATATTTGTCATCATAATCCTGTGAAATGTTTGTAAAATATCGGAAAATTAACCAGGACTCGTTTTACCTATGGGCCATACTTTCCCTGTTTGCACCATGGTGCACCTTAAAGCAGTTGCACCGGGTGCAAACAGAAAAAGTGTGCATTATTAGGAAGAATGTGCTGCCCTCGGGACAGCCACAAACTCGTGCTGCCCCAAGGGCAGCACATCCAAGCAAATTACGGGGCAGCTTTTTAAGGGCTGCTCAGTGTTTCTCTGTGCATGTGGCAACGCACACGCGTTTTTGGATTAGAGATGCCCTTGCAGGTGGCCGCAGTGAGTCACTGCACCTGCTTCCAAGGGGATGCTTGCTGGGGTCCATGGGACCCTTTTTCTTTCCCCCAGAGGGTTGCCTTTAGAAGGCTCACTAATAGTGCATCACCTTTTTTGACGCAATTTCAGTGCTTCGTCTAGAGCCATGTTTGCCTCCACGCCTATGTCGGTAATATGGCACAGGCACAGAGGCACAGAGATTCCCTCATTTGCATGGGGCCAAGCCCCCTCATGCAAATGAAGGAATGCCCTCCAATTATAGTTCTGGCTCTTAATTTGCGCTAGGGCTATCTGTATTATGGAAGGGGCCACACAAGTGTTGACAGCCGCTTCTGTAATGCCAAAGTGCCTCAAGGGCACACAAAGCAGGCACCCATTGTGCCCCCGGGGTTCTTGTGTAATACAGACCCTGGTTGCTCTTGAACTTTTGAAACCTTTTGGATCAATTATAATTTCATTATGATTCAGCGGTGAGGGAATCTTTTTACCATTTACATTAACAGCATCTACCACCAGTGCCAGGGATGCTGGCAGATTTAGAGCAAACTCCTGGCCAGGAAGAGAGGCAAGAAATAGCAATAGCTGCATTCAGTTTAGGAATGGGTAGGTGAGGCTCCTAATCCCAATCATGGTGCTTCTGCACTCCTGCTCAACTAAAATGACAAGCATTTCAACAAGGTAGGTGCAGAAGATGCAAAGCTACTGAAGAGTGGACAGATGTTGCCTGACCATAGCTCCTCTGCTAGGCAGACA